>NC_140377.1:8087500-8760000 GCF_054491055.1 Hypomesus nipponensis | reverse complement strand
GTTGTTTGTCTTTATGTCTGTGTTCAGCAGAGACCACCAGGGGCAGCCATCACCCTGCATTAGCATCAGCAAATCACAGAACTTCCGAACTCTCTGAAGAACCTCGACTCAGGTAGGAGGACTGTTCTGTCAGGGTTTTTTTCTTCTTCACTGTTAACCCTCTATTGCCATGTCGGTTGACTCTGTTTCACCGGTGTATATACTGTGCATGTACACCCCTCAGGTGTACTCAATCAGTAACGATCATCGCGCAAAACCAATTGGTAAAAATGAAAACGTTCTCTCATTACTTTCCGCTGTACAGATACTACAAACTGTAGACCGTGCACCTCAGTGGCAGCCTCTGTCATTGTGTTCCCCCAGCTTGTCGATATCTTGCCGGTCAGGGCTGAGCCATGCTAATGCTAGCCTCCCTCCCTCCCCTGCCTGCCTGCTCCCTCCATCTTTCTGTCTTTTCCTGCTGGATCAGTGTCCCTCCCTCAGGGGGGCCAGTCCCATGGGGTCTCCTGCCTAATCACAGCTGAGAGGCGACACACCCACCACCGACTCCTTACCACTTCTCCTCCCTCCCTCGCCGCTGAGCAGCCTAACCCTTACACGGAAACTCTCCTTGAGGATTTCGGGGCCGTTTCGTTGAAAAGTAAAACTGTAAAAAAACAAAATGGGACTCCCAACATCCACATCTTCTACCCTGCAGTAATGAGGAGGAATGTCACAGGGAGCCAGAACAAGTGTTTGTTTAATGAGTGCTGCGTTCTTGGGAGAACAGCTTTGTAGGGCGGTGCTGTGGAAGAACAGGCATGTTCCCGCCCCACTGTGTAGAATCTGGAGTAAGAGAACCCAGGCTAAACAGATGGAGTGACTGACACACAACGAGAATCCAGAGAGAAGACAGACGGGGAGATGCATTCAATTGGTGTTCCGCTTCATTTGTGTCAGCCGGGGCTCCACAAATGAGGGATTGTAAAATTGTAATGGCCTGTAGTTGGTGTGCACACAGCTTGGTCTACGGAGAAATAACGGCTTTGGCATCCAGTTTCGTTTCTGCAACACAAACTGAGTGTTATCGATTTTCTCATAATGTCTAATAAAATTCATTCATCTCGGGAATGCAGGGGACACTTAGGTTCTCCAACACAGCCGGTAAGTGGGCCATGGGATCAGGAATCAAGGGAGGTTATTTTAATGAAGTAATCTGATCGGCATTAATCATTTTACCATATCAACCTGTGCAAAAGTCAATTCCGGGGCCCCATTTGAAAACCGAATTAGAACATCACACGGCAGGAAACTGGAGAGAAATGGATTTTGGTCAACAAGGAAAAGGTGTGTAGAAACGGGATCGGCCCTGATTGTTTCGAATGCTTCTGTGGTTTCTCCACACAAAAATACGTGATATGTAAACCATCTCTTCATACATCGCCCGCCCTCCCCGAACGCCCCACTGCAGCCCACACAAGAAGCAGTATTTTTAGCACATCACCCTGTCTCTGAGATGGAGCGCGTAACTCCCTCTCTGCAGGCTGGGGCTGCCAGGGCTCTTTTATTTTAATCCAGACTGGAGAGAGAGGAGGGGGGGAGGATGGAGATAGAGATGGAGAGAGAGAGAGAGAGGGGGGGGGAGAGGGATGGAAATGAAGATGGAGAGAGAAAGAGAGAGAGAGAGAGCATGAGTCATCGAGAGCTACCTTTGTGTCACTGGAGCTCTGTTTCTCATCACCATCTCACCATCTCTCTCTCCATCCTTCCCACAGTCTTTGCGTCAATCAGTCTTTTTTTGGCAACTTTGTGTCCAGTGCCCCCACATGGGTCTGTCTATTGACCTCTTTATCTATCTATGTATCTATGTATATATGTACCTACCTATCTGTCTGTCTATCTATCTGTCTATCTTACTGTAATGAACTTTCAGCCCTTTCTCAATTCTGTCACATATAATCCCGTTTAAAGTTAAATACACACTAATAAGCAATCCTAGCAAACGATTTGTCACGAGATTTTACAACACAAAGAGGGATGCCAGTTTATGAAACAAAAAGACTGATCATCACTGACATAATGGGGCACAATCTCTTACACTAGATAAGGCAAAACAGTGAGGTTGACAAGAAAGCAGAGCCGTATGTTTCCCATGTTGTTTTTTGTGCTAGATATGCACTGCAGAAATAATCCGTCAGGCTATATGATGAATAAAATAACAAATAAAACCTTTTACACCTACCCAACCAGAGGATGCAGTGTTGGCATCTCAGACACTGTAATACATCACATCAAACATCACAAATGTCGAAAGCTGAACAGCTATTACTGTCAACCAAGCCACTGGAGGTATTAGCCATGAGGATTCCATTACTGTAATGGCAGAACAACAGTGTGATCATCCTATAGCTGTAAAGTAGTCATTAGTGAAGGAATAGCTTTGTGGTGAGTGGATTATTTTGCCTTTACAGTAAACTGCCTGGAGGCCATAGAACTTCCATAGAAAAGGAGCAGCCTGCTTGACTGGCACGGGTCTGTTCGTCATCCTCCATGTGGCTTCTTTACTTCCCTTCCACCCTTTGTTTGAGATATAAGCGGTACAATTTTAGACTTCAAACTGTTTCCCAACACAAGCCTCCTGTCAGGACTCAGCCACCACGTGTCCTTTTAGTGGAGCACATCAAATAGGCTGTGTTTGACGTGTAGCCAGTGGCCATGACTCTCAGCATCTGGCTCTCTTACTGTAATCCAGACGGTATTTGGATATGCTCTTGTTCTGGGGTCTGAACCAATCTCTGTCCTCCCATTCGACCAGAGTCCAGCGGTCGGCTCAGACAAGCTGGACGGCCCTGCTGTTCCAGCAAACAGTAACAGGATGAACCTTTTCTATTGGCGTTCTCTCGTTGTACTCAATTTTGCGGAAATAGGCTTGGCAAAATAAAGGGGTAATATTATTTTTAGGGCTTGTTTTCCATCTTTCTGTCAGTGCACCCTGCTGGGGCACTTCTGAGTGGAGTCCAATTTAATTGATCATTGCAATATTTATCTCTCGCTGTATGGCCATCTCGCATCCATCATATTCAGCACCACCTCGGTCTACCTCATCTACCATCATTCCCCCCCTCTTACTTACTCTCTCTCTCTCTCTCTCTCTCTCTCTCTCTCTCTCTCTCTCTCTCTCTCTCTCTCTCTCTCTCTCTCTCTCTCTCTCTCTCTCTCTCTCTCTCACCATCCCCATTTTTCTCATGCGGGTTGACGAATATCCTTATAATCAAGCTCAGTCGTGCTCTACATTAATGTGCATGGAAATCATGTTATACCTTTAATGAGACTGGGACGAGGAGACAAACAGCGTATCCAATCTTGGCTGGCGGCAGCAGACTGGACTGGACTGGACTGGGGGGGGGGGGGGCTCTCCGCGCACTGTAATTATAATGGAGCAGGGCGGTGAGGAACGGCGCTGATTGGTTAACGAGGCCTGCGGTACGGAGTCTAGTAACAGGAAGGATGCTCCAACACGTCGGGAGTGAGGGAGTCTGGGCTGTGAATGAGCAGTATGGCCAAACAGACTGGATGTCTCCCACTCTGCCCGTCCCCAGACAGAGCCTTACGATCAGGCTCACACATACAGGCAGACGGCCCATACGCACTCCTTCTCTCTCTCTCTTACGCACCACAAAACACGCACGTGCGCGCACACGCAGACACACGCGCACGTGCGCGCCCACCCACAAGAGCACTCAGCTGAGGAGCTCCTTTGCATGGTGTTCATAGATCCCGCTTAAACAATAGCAAGGGATTGACAATAGGCCCGCACAATGCAGTTCCCATTTCTTCACACTGGAGATGCAAAGGCCTTAACTGGTGCAGTGTGCTGTTGAATACCAGGCACTCGCCTCTTACGTAACGTGAGATGCCACTGACGCTTTCGACTCCATGGGCGCAACTGCAGCCTTCTGATGGCAAAATGTTGTGGTGACAAGCGCTTTACCCTCATGACGAACATCTTCAGGAGATGTGCCATACCCTGCGGGGTGCAAAATGAGGACATTACAACACACACTCAAACACACACAGACACACAGCTGAAATCACACTCATACACACGCTCAAACTCCTCAGCCCGATTCACATTCAGTGCTTCACACGCAGAGGCAGACACACTCAATATCTTCCTTGTACACATTGAAACACAGAAAGGAAGCTGAAATAAAGCTCAATAAACACTGGGAGCTGAAGCTGGTTGGGTTTAATCTCATTACAGTTGGTGCCTGGGGCCTCCTCTACGCCTATTTATAGCACCCTGACAGAGAGGAGGGCTGGCCCCTACATGCGCTCCAATGGCTTGTGCCTATGTGGCCAGATGAGTGACACGGAACAGGACCAATCCCGCACGAAGCTCGGTTCAAATCTGATATGACAAAACGAGAGACCGCCGGTGATCTGTTGTGACAGCTGCCCTTCTTTTCTGCATCCAAGCCACACGCTCTCCACACTTCACCGTGCCCATTCGCTCTGCTCTTCTCTCCTTCCCTCTTTGCACTCGCAGCCCGGCGTGTCTTGTCCTCGTCCCACCTGACCGCAATAAAAGGCTGGGCTCCGATCAGGGCAGGCAGCCCCTAAACACATGGGACCACTCGTGTCTTCATCTGTCACTGGTGATCACAGTCTCTCCACACCAGGAAGAGAGAGGAAGACATGCCCCTTCTGACCGCAAATCTCCAATTCACTCTCAAGTAGTCGTTTCAAAAGTGATGTGAACAATGTCGATCGCCGCGGCCAGAATAAAAAATGTAATACGTCTGAAATGACCCCCCCCCAAAAAAGCGGGGATGAGTTGGTGAGTTGAGGGATGGGACGGGGGGGAGGGATTTACACAGAGAGAGGTGAGAGTGGACTGAAGATATGTGACATGGAGAGAGACTGAGAGAGGGAGAGACAGAGAGAGAGCCAGAGACGGAGACAGAGAGAAAGAAAAAGAGAAAAGGGAGAGAGACCAGGACTGCTAAGCACTGATGTTAATTCATGAGTCTGTGTGTCAGAGTTAAAGGAAGCCTCCAGTCAGCCTCAGTAGCACCAGAAACCCTGTTCCGCTTCTCTGCAGCTGACCTGCACTGGCCGTCAATCACGGAGCAGTGAAGCATAGCGCTGCTACTGAAATACTCATGGCACGGCCCAGGCCCGAGAACAGCTCCTGCAATTTTACAAGAGCAGCCAGATGTCAAACTGACAAGTACAGCATCGTCACCAGAATACCATCCCCAATCCTCAGGGCATACTTGTTTTTTGTTTTTTTTGATACGATCCAATAGCCTGAATGGTGCATGTAAATGTGCTAACATGGCCTAAACAGACCGGACTCTACACAGACCGGACTTTGACGAGCTTTGACAAGACAGACTGTGTTCCCACTTTGATGTAGCGGAGGTCAGGAACTGTATAAGTGGTGTTCTCTCCTGTGGGAGAGGCATGGGTGTGTATTACCTTTTTCACTGTACCTTTCAGTTAGCTATAGCCATACATCAAAAGGCACTTCATGCATAATGTAAAAACCTTGAGTGTTCCCACTAACCTTTGTTAAGATGCCTGCATGCTTTGCGTTTGCTTCTGTACATTGCTCAGACATGCCGTAGTGCTTGTTGTTTGGTTGGATCTCTGAATCATATATGTGGATGCATTTTTTCATGCCTCGACTCAGACACTCCGATTCTACCCCCTCCTCAAAAACACACACACACAAACATTCATGTACACACGTAGAGCAAAAAAACATACATCATCACACTACATCACAAAAAAAGGAAAGATCCGACACAATAAACACACACAGACACGATAAAAGAATTACAAATATCAACAAACTAAGAATCAATAGGCCTCAATGCATACACTACCCTGTCCTATCAATAGAACGACAAACTTCAAGTGGGACACTTAACACTGCCTGGTGCAACTACTACATCTATATATTTCCGAGCAAAATGTTCTTCGTCTGATGCTTACGCAATGCTAGTGAGTCAGAGACCGGCGTTGCCAGTCCAGTTCACATACAACCAGAGCACAGAGAGGCAAGAGGGGGGCTTCTTCTCCTACTGAAGCCCAACATCCGCGCAAACAGACCATGGCCATCTCCGATCCATCACTCGATATCAATTATTCCCTGTCACACATGTCAGGCAGTATGCCCAACCAGTACATTACTCAGAGCGACCTATTGAGGCAACATGAACGATAGCATCCCTCGAGAGACGTTGAGCGGTGGCCGCATTGTTTGCCCATCGGAACTGCCTCGGATCGAGCCACAGAGTGCTGTGTGGCAGCCGGGGACAAGCACTGCTGTTATTGCTGCCATCTTTCCTCCCTCTGTGAATAGCGCTGACACTTTTGTAATTATCCAGTGAGTTGGAGTTCGAGATCCTCCCAGTCATTCGGGGAAAATATGTCTCCCGGGGGTGGGGGATGGGGGGGGGGGGGGGGCATGGTGTTTTAGGCACGACAACAGGAAGCTGTGCCTCAGATGAAACGTGGGGAGAGGCGTTCCGCCACGTACACACTCACACACACACACACATTAGGTCTTCATCTCTGTCTGCACGAGACGCGCCCCGTCCCCAGGTGCTGTAACACAGCCGTCGCCGCTCTGATTTGCTTCCGGCTCCTGATGTTAAACCAGGTACTCTCTCCCTGTGTGTGGGTGGGTGCTGCCTATCGCACCCCCCCCCCCCCCCCCCCCGGCGCTTTTCCATTCTACTTTGCCCATCGGGTACAACGTTTGTTCCTTCCCCCGATCCGCTACGAATGCGTGCGAGTGGCTGTGCTGGCATCGAGCTGTCGCCAGAGCGCCTGTCTCTTCCCGGCGACGGACAGCGCTCCGCGGAGACAGTAGCCTGGAGCATTACTCCACCAGGCTGTCTCCTCCTCGTCTGCCATCGCACAGCACGATGTGAGAATTGGATCGCGGGCCATCACAGTTCTTTCGTGTGGATGGGGGTGGATGGGGATGGGGGGGGATACAACTGTCTTCACACCCCTGCATGGCTCTGGACTGTCTGTGAAGGAGGGCCCTCTCAGCGCCGGATGGGTAAATGAAAGGACGATGATACTACAGTTCCCTCCGAAGAATTCGACTGGGTCTGGTCATCAAAGCACACGTCACTTTGCTTCGAGACCTTGAAGGGAAGGCTTTCTAGGTGTTGGTTTTCATCAAAATTGTGGTCAAGGTTTAAACAACCTCTCCCTGGTCTTTGATTTAAATGAGAAACTCCTTCAGGCATGAAAGTGTTATTCAGTGCACGGATGTCACAAACACACACAAACACACACACAGGGGTGAAGAGGCACTTTCCCACAATTTGTTTTGATTTTTTTGTCAATTTCACTATTGTGTTTACAATTTCAGATAATTCCCAGGAAAATACTCCTATACATGACCATGGTTTATCTGTTCTTTCTATATGGGTCTATGGGTTTCTGGGACAGCACACAGACAATAGTGTAGTGGCCTTGGGGGAAGAAAGAGAAGTGGCCAGTTCATCACAGCATGGGGATACGAACAGATTGAGATTCCGAATGGTTCAGCGAGGAGTGCGTCCGCTAGTGATCTCTGTGGACAAGAGGACGATGGATGGGTCAAAAGTATAGATTTAAGATCAAGAGCAGCCGTGTGATTAACACAGCGGTAAGCCAGAACAAGGCTATCCGAGAGAACTGCGAGGCTAGAAGAAGAACCTCACTCCAGAGAGACAAAGGCAAGGAAAGAGATAGAGATGAAGGAGTCAATATATCCCATTTGGAGCGCCGGAATAAGATGATAAGAGAACAGGCCGGAAAAAAAGGAGAATTGCTTCAATGAAAGCATGTAATTATGCTGGACAAAGGAGTCATAGGAGCGATATTATTAGAGACGAACATTTTGAAAATCATTTCATGCATGCATATTGACAAACTGGAAGTGAAGTGAGAGATGGGTGAGGCCTCGTGCACACTGTCTGAGATGGAGAGACCAGAGCCACAGGAGACTGTGTAGGTCTAAGGTCAATGATAAAAGATGCTGACCCACAGGAGGTCAACTGTAAAATATAGGAAAGGATCAAAATGCTGCGGATCACGATTGAGCGGGTTTGTGATGAAAAAACCACCATGTACAGCTCAAGCACTGGGAGGCAGGGGGATGTGCCAGTAATGAAGGATCCAGAGACAGAACATAGGAGGGCCTAACCACAGCCTTTGGGAACCTCAGAGGAGACAGCGTAATGAGCAGGAAGCATAGATGTGGAGGACCCTGGAGGCCCCCAGTAGGACCCCTGTTGAGAACAACCTGTTTGGTGTCAGTGATGGAAACCTAAAGAGTGCAGCAACAAAGACAACCAAAAAAACCTTGATACTAATTAGAGCAAGAGGTTGACAGGAAACATATAAAACTGTATGAAGACCGAAAACCATTACCTGCAACTAAGTGTAAAATTATAAAACGGTGAAATGATACACTGTAAAATTGTTGACATAATTCCAGATTATGATAAAAAAAGATGCAGATGTTTGTAGTCTACAGTGAATGTGTGCTTAGATTACAATGCGGCTGTGGCAGTAATTGATTGTAGGTGTATCTAATTAAGTACTAAATGATCATGGCAGCAAGCCAATCAGCAGCCAAAAGAGCAGCCTGGAGCTTATGGCTCACCCCTGGATACCAGCTGGGGAGACCGAGGCGTAGAGAATTCCTGGAGCCGTGTGGGAGAGAGAGAGGGGGGGGGTTGAAACTTGGAGAGGAGTGAGTAAGATACTTTCATTGCTTGGTGACTTAGCACCAGGGGGTTTCTAGCAAGGAAGAGAAAATCATTATTCAATGTGTTCTTTATATACCCAAACTCATAATGTATGCCTGATGGTACGTGCTGAAACATCATACAGCAATACCATCAGTGCCTTGCGGCTTTGCCTTTTTGGGTAAATGTATCGGTTATACACATCCGCTAAAGTGGATGTTGCCATAGCAACAGAATTACGAACTGTTGCTCGGTTCAGTGTCGGTCATTCTTTCTTCTCGCTAACTTCCCAGAGTGCATTGGGAGTGGGAAATGATGACAGATAAACTCACATTAGTGTAAGGCTGGGTGTCAAACCTGCCCCCACCTCTCATATGCTAAAGTCTGGAGTTTCTGGACGGTCTCAACTTGATGGCTCTCACACCCCATTCAAGATGTGGTCTGATTGGTTGTTCTTGTGTATAAAGGGAATTGTAATGCATTGTTCTTTGGATTCTTCATCTCCTGAGACCTTCTCCTCAGTTCTGCCTTGTCCTACTGTCCTACTCCTTCCTCACCTCTTGCTTTCTCTCTGATTTACAATGATCATGGTAGAGTAGGTAAGATTGAAAACTTTCATATTGTAACATGTTTGCCTTGTAATTGATTTCATTCATTTGCAAAGTTATTAAATACCTATTTCACTTAACCGTACTTTGACCATTCTTGCTCTGATTTAACCCATAGAGTCAAATACCTGGAATTCTATTGGTATTGGCATTATTTAGTTCATGCTAATACACTGTTCAGTTTCCCATCTTCCTTTAAACCATAGGGGAATTAGTTTTGGTTGTTTGGACAATATTTACCCCCCTACAGTTTTGGTGACCCCGACGTGATATGTTTCGAGCAATTCAGTTACAGTTAGGCAAACCGGCGTTTCAAACCATGGTGCGGTGAGTAAGCATTTACAAATGTACATTAATTGTGTTCCACCTGGTTCTGTTGGTAAAAGCCTATTACTGGTTTCTGATATTAGCTCCTGCATGAAATGAACAAAAATGGAATGGGAAACTGAAGTTAACAAATTACTAAACCTATGGGAAGAAGTTAGCGTTAACCGAACGTTATCTCAATTGAGCAAGAAAGACAAGAACGGTCTTAAAATTGATTTTACGCTAGCTGAAATAATTGAACATTGGCGAACTGTAGGAGTCCATAAAAAGAAAGCAGAAAAGAAACAAACATTGAAGATTACTGTACATTTAATTGGCAAATGTCTTCTCAACTCTGTCCTCAAAGCAGCGACACCTTTTAGTGCCACAAGGCAACACACCGCTAATAAAAGCAGTGAAGAGACCAGCCATGCTGGCTCACATTCTACTAATGAGTGTTCAGACACAGAGAGTGGAATTGGTGCGCAAATTCCCAAACCGCGTTCTACAAAGAACCGTCGTGCTCCTGATCCGCCACGCATTGCTGCCATAAAAATGGCGACAGAGGCAAAACCCAAGCCCCAGCAGCCCCATCATATACAGTGTAACTTCTGTAAAAGACAAGGACACACCGAAATGCGATGTTGGGATCTTGGCAGAAATATGCCTATTCCACCCACACGCTTGTTTTATGCTAACAACAAAGTTAGATTTTGTCGTGCTTGTCTAAGAAGTGGTCACACTGAGTCCAAATGTTGGGATCTGGGAAAGGGTAGGCCTCCCCCATTTTTCATGCAGCATAAGCTGAGCCTTTATCAAGACAACCAAATCTTAAACTTTTTAACGTGATTGCATGCAATTTCAACTATCTTTTACATTTACTTAATTCAGGTCCAAATTGTGATATTGCTACATTCCTACTGTATTACCCCTGTGTTTAGTCTTTGTTGTAGTTCAAAGATTCGTTGGGGACAGTTTATTTGTTGCTGCTCCAGTTCCTTTAGCTGCATATGCATAGCGCATATGGTTTGTCCATCCATGAGTTCCTATGTTGGTTTGTGTGGATGAGATTTGGGTATTGTGGATCAGTATGTACCTTTGTGTGTTTTATAGAGTTGGTGGTAAATGTTCTAGGTTTTAGCTAAACTCGCAATGGTTCCTGACCTGTAAATGTAGATTGGTATGATTGCTGTGTAATTTGTGTTTTGTTTATTTTGGACCCAAGAACGCTTTTGTTTTAATTGCCATTTTCATCTGCTAGATGATATGTTTGTTTACCTCTCATCTATCAAAAGGGAGGACTGTTGTTCACCTATTTTTTCCATTTGAGTTTTAGGACACTGTCTCACTAATTTCCATTTGTATCCAATCCGACTCACTCAGACCCCAGACCACTCCAAACTTTACCATTTTCATTGTTAACCAAGTGCTGTGCTCCAATTGTGTTCTGCTGTAACAGGACAAGAACGTAAGTAGCAGGAATATGCTAACCAAGGGCACGTCTGCATGCCAATACAAAGGTTCTTCCAAGTGATCCTCTGAGCAATAGCCATGATCCAAAATTGGTCCTCTGAGCACTAGCCATGATCCAAAAGTGATCCTCTGAGCAATAGCCATGACCATTAGAATCCCAATGCTGACCTGTCTGCAATCAAGTTCCTTTTGCTATGGGTGCAGGTTATCACAGGATGAACACAGCAGCTTTTCATGTGCTTTTGTGTCCAAGAGGGAGGATTGTAAGGCTGGGTGTCAAACCTGCCCCCACCTCTCATATGCTAAAGTCTGGAGTTTCTGGACGGTCTCAACTTGATGGCTCTCACACCCCATTCAAGATGTGGTCTGATTGGTTGTTCTTGTGTATAAAGGGAATTGTAATGCATTGTTCTTTGGATTCTTCATCTCCTGAGACCTTCTCCTCAGTTCTGCCTTGTCCTACTGTCCTACTCCTTCCTCACCTCTTGCTTTCTCTCTGATTTACAATGATCATGGTAGAGTAGGTAAGATTGAAAACTTTCATATTGTAACATGTTTGCCTTGTAATTGATTTCATTCATTTGCAAAGTTATTAAATACCTATTTCACTTAACCGTACTTTGACCATTCTTGCTCTGATTTAACCCATAGAGTCAAATACCTGGAATTCTATTGGTATTGGCATTATTTAGTTCATGCTAATACACTGTTCAGTTTCCCATCTTCCTTTAAACCATAGGGGAATTAGTTTTGGTTGTTTGGACAATATTTACCCCCCTACATTAGTATAAACTGACAAATAGATGACAAAACTGTCACTAAAACAAAGTGAGGGGAGAAGATACTCATACACTGCGGTAAACAGAACACTACCCATACTGCCATTCTGCTGGTTACAGTACATTATACACCCAGGAAAAGACTGCCGCTCATACAGTTAAATCATTTATGAAACAACACTTAAGCCGAGTCTGTCCACCCAACCCTATAGCAATGCTTACACTGAGGCAGGCACTAGCTAACGGAATGCCCGGTAAAGCAATTAACGTCAACAACTGAACTACATCGATGCAGTTCTACTTTTGATCCCAGTCCCAATCCTGGTCTTACAACTGAGATCGATTTGTGTCTCGAAAGTTCTGCAGCTGATCCACAGGTGAGGGTCTCAGATGAGTGGCGAAGACGCCAGGATCAGTCAAATACTGTTTTGCGACTCAAGGCTGGAGCAGCGAGGTTGAAATAGCAGGAGAGGGCTGTTTCCCTTCTCAAAGTGCTCCGCCAGAGCATGTAAACAACAGCATGTAAACAGAGGCTAGCATCAGCATGTGCCTTCAGAACAGGATTGAGGGAAAGAGCATCTGTGCGTGAAGTTGTGCTCCTTACCCTGGACCCCATAGATAGCCCTGAGCTACAAGGAGAGCGGCTGGAGCCAAATAGTTGTTAATAAAGCTTGATAAATGCAGCACACAGGGGCTGAGGCACCCAGTTCACAGCCTCCATTATTCAGACCTCAATGTGGAGGCAGAATATTGGCCTAATAAATGAAAAGAAGGAAATACAATGTCGCCGTGCAACGGAAGTTGTCCCTCATCCCTGCCACCCCCCTTCCCCCTTCGCACACACACTCAAACGTATGGATATACACATTCGGAAAAGTACAGATCACACCCAAACAAATTCCGGCATATTTATTCACTAGCACACTGCACTATTCTGCTTGCCCTTCAACACAAACACCCACTAACAGATGCATACCTACCATTTCACTGATGACGACCTAAAGTGTCCGTGCACAACCACATTCTCACACAGACTTATTTCTGACCTCACACACACACGAACACGCACAAATACACAGGCAAACTCAAGACACACGCACACACCCTCTCACTCTCCACGCCGACTTGGCTCTCTCTCTCTCTTCGCGTCGTGCCGCCCACTGAAAGAGTAGGGCAGGCAGAGTCAGCCCCGCTGCACTAATGCTTGGACTGGCTGTGAGCGTGTCCTGGGGACTAGAATACAAATCAGCCCTTCCACTCCAGTCAGCCGGAGCTGGCCCTCCTCCCAGGAGCCTGCCGAGCTGGCCGTCTGTGGCACAGAAGAAACCTGACAGGAAGGAAGCCAGGACTGGGGTCCTGGCTGGCCTGGGGGCCCACCAAACGAACTGGGCTGTGTTATTACTGTAATAATCACCCTGTTTACTGTGCTGCTGTTCCGGAAGCCACAGATTTGGCCTTTCTCGGCCAGGGAACGAGAGGGAGAGGGAGAGAGAGAGAGAGAGAGAGAGAGAGAGAGAGAGAGAGAGAGAGAGAGGGAGGGAGGGAGGGAGGGAGGGAGGGAGGGAGGGAGGGAGGGAGGGAGGGAGGGAGGGAGGGAGGGAGGGAGGGAGGGAGGGAGGGAGGGAGGGAGGGAGGGAGGGAGGGAGGGAGGGAGAGAGGGAGGGAAAGAGAGAGAGAGAGAGAGAGAGAGAGAGAGGGGGGGAGAGAGAGAGACAAAGAGAGAGAGAGAGAGAGAGAGAGAGAGAGAGAGAGAGAGAGAGAGAGAGAGACAGAGAGAGAGAGAGAGAGAGAGAGAGACAGAGAGAGAGACAGAGAGAGAGACAGAGAGAGAGAGAGAGAGAGAGAGAGAGAGAGAGAGAGACAGAGAGAGAGAGAGAGAGAGAGAGAGAGAGAGAGAGAGAGAGAGAGAGAGAGAGAGAGATGCTGTATGGAGTCATAGCCACTCCAACACACTCTTTGACGCCCACACACTTTCAGGAGAAACATCTGGGGATATCAGAATGCTACACAGGAAGAATGGATTGCCATAACAGCATTGGCATCTATTTCTCTCTCAGCTTCTCTTTGTCTAACGCACACACCATGATCAAATATTCCCCAAAAACATTTACAGTTAGTCAAAGGTGTTTGAAACAGGTCTGCACAATGTGAGAATTAATCTGGGAACTGATGGCCTTTATGCCACAGGGGAGGCAATTTTGTAACAGAAGCAAGAGGTGCCTAGTCATCTTATATCAATTGATGAGTTTAGATTTGACATTGTACAGTGTATTGCTGTTCAGTGCTGAGACATTCAGTCAGATATCGATTTCAATGCCTTATCCAAATTCCTGATACATTTAGGATAGATACAGTATATTCCCTACTGAAATAAATCATGTATTGAATAGCTATAGGGGGCTGTATTTCAATGTTTTCACAAGCTAGGAGTAGTTTATGGCCTTCTCAGTTCCTTCCTCAGTCATTAGTAGGCCTATTTGTTGGCCTTCCCATTAGAAAAAAGTAGGCTAGTCTTCGATCCGCCTCTCTCCACCAATAAACTAAGACCTAGCCTCTGCCAAGAAAAGCTGCTGGTCCACCTGTTCAGGTAGAAAACACAAATCTTGACACCCACACACACAGTCCCCCCAACACACACGTCGTTGTCATCGTCCCCCCCAAAAAATACACACACAAAAATGTACCCCCATAAATTACTGAAACGCACAAGCAACACTTAATTTAGCTAAGAAAAAAAGAAAACGAAAAGAAGACGAAAATACATGAAGAAACTAGCCTACTATATCTCTGTTTGTATGTGTAATTTGGACACGAATTTAAACTGTACTATTTTCCAGTGTTACCCTGCTTTTGAGTGGGTGGACTGGTTTCCTCAGAGTCCGATTTCTGTGTGCCTGAAACTCTCATGTTCTCTGACATGTCCAAGACGCATAACGCATCACACCGAGAGCCCACGCGTCCCGCCTCCCAAACACTTCATATCGGTTAACCCTTCGGGCATACTGTAACATCATTATGCATTTGGTTTGATGATCTGTCATCTCCCTGAACTATTTTTTTATTACGTTTCATGTCAGGACGCACATCATACCGTTTATTTCCAACACAATTGCCGATGGACGTGTTTGTCGTTCCATGGAACGAGGATGGCCAAGACATCCGAGACTTCTTAAGCCCTGGTCGGTCGCTCGTATCCATTGCATTGGAGCGTTCGATCTGCCGGTGGTGATGCCGGTCTGTGTCAGAATATCCACGGTGTTTGATTTTGATTGGGGTCCTTGGCTGCCTCCATAGATGTTGCGGAGGCTTCAGGGTCGCTTGCTCCCGGGGAACGGGAAGCGAAAGAGAAAGGCTCTTCTTGCAGCATGGTGGTGGTTCCATCATAGTGCAAATTATAGCCTTTATATCGACTTATTGACACAAAAAATCTAATTCAATATGGCTATATATTTATCGACTTTAAATGAAAAACCGCTTTGATGTCCATTATTTTCACTTTCCTGAATTTGTTTTTCAAAAGTGACTAACTCCTGTTCAGTCCGATATATCTGTCCGTCTTGTAACAAAATCTTTCTATAGCCTAACTCTCACAGTGATAATGGCAAACAGATCCCCTAGGCTATAATCCAAAAAGAGTTGTAGTTTTAACTGTGTTTGGCTACCACATAAATCCATACAAAAGTTAATATTTTTGAAGACAAACCGCTTCTTTACTGTTCAATCCAGTCGTTGGAAAAGGCCATTCGCGCGGATGGTGATGAGAGACTTGCCAGCTCTGCTTCCCCTGAAGTTTGACGGCTCCTTGCCCATAGCGCAATGGATCACTTATTTACATTACAATTTGTTTGCTTTCATCAGCCTCTTATTGCAGAACCACGGACCGCTGGCGCTGGCTCCAGTGCGATGCGGGGTAGGCTATTATTGCTGCTCCCGACTGCACATGTCTGTCTATGCACGCTCATAAGCGCTCCCGTCTCCGGCTGGAGCCATAATAAAGTATCACATTGAAGACGGTTGTGCACCTGAACTACAGCGACTTGCGCGCACGGAGCCCAGAGTCTCTTGCCCATCCATAAAAACGTTTGATCCGGTGGCCTCAGTTAGTAAATAAATAGTAGCCTACTTCAAGCCATCGACACTAATTAAATCATAGCCTATATAGTTCTGTAGATATCCAAAGCCCACGTGATTATCCTCTCTTTGCTCTTTGTTTCTTGATTTTACGCCACAATGCATCATAAAAATACAAACAAAATGATTAACTGTCGAGGTAGGAAATTTCTGTCGGGATTATACCCATCCGTTTCTTCTCTTCGAATACAAGTGTTACAATAACGATAACGCACGTCTCTCTCTCTCTCTCTCTCTCTCTCTCTCTCTCTCTCTCTCTCTCTCTCTCTCTCTCTCTCTCTCTCTCTCTCTCTCTCTCTCTCTCTCTCTCTCTCTCTCTCTCTCTATGTCTCTCTCTCTCCGTCTCTCTGTCTCTCTCTCTCTCTGTGTCTCTGTCAAATGCACACAAACATACACTTGGACACACTTCAAGGACATCTTCAACGGTACCATGGTCTAAAATGTAGCCTAACGTAGAGCAGCGGTATGTATTTGCCCAGAAGTCCCCGACAGATTATTAACATAACTGACACATTCTATCATATACTATAAAATAATACCACTGTTCCACGGGCGACGGGTATGGTCAAAAGTGTAAGCCACAAAAAAATGGATTACAATTTGACTCTAAACCCATATTTATAGTCCTCATTTTAGCTACTTATCGCAGTATTTTCACTGAAGTGAGCTGTCACTCTTGATTTCCTAGACCGTTTTCAGCGTAATTGGATTATATGGATGGGTTTGGAGTTGAAACCGATAGGCTACTCTTGATAGCATTGCGGCACTAAACCAACATCCTTCCAATAAACACATTGAACGTTGACCATCATTATCCGTTTTTAGGTCTCACGAAAAATACGATCAGATTAACGGTCAATGACAACAGTCAGTTATTCTGATGACATCGTTATTCTGCCTATAATTATCCTAACTAATTATGTTACTTTTCAAACAAGTCAAATTGTAACCTTTATGAAGCTTGGGATCCATGCCCTAATTGGCTACAGTGTGCATAGTAGGACAGCGAGATCCAATGCCATGCCCAAATCACATCAAAGTAACTCAAACGTTCTGAAGCATTAGCGGTAAACTTCCAGCATGTATTGAATATGCAGATTCACTTAGTCTAATTTCTAGATTTCCTCGGGAGGTGAAAGGGGCCCCTAGTTCAGAGGGTCTTTTGGCAGGAATTAAAATAGCTGGCTGTGATGATGCTTCCTGTCTATAACAAAACCTTCCTATTCTATCTTTCTGCTTTCCTCATCCTCTTACAATGTGCATCCATGAAACATCTGTAAGTGGTGAATCACTGGATGAAAAGATCCCTGTAAAAGCAAACCAGCCAGTGCACTTGTATTCCTCTATTTTTTCTGGAATATGCTTAACTCATGCTTGAGAAAAATAAGATGCATCTTGTTTGTCAGCTGCTCAGTTAATTTAGTGGGTGATTGAGTTATAATGACCAACTCGGACAAATGGCTCTCCAGGTTCATATTGTCTGGTTTAATATAACTATCAGAAGAATCCTAATGCATTCTGCTTGTGAAATATCGCAGACAGTTATGCACATTCATCTTGCGCACAGGGTTTCTCATTAGTGAAATATTTTTGGTGTTGGATGGATGGATGTTTCGGTGTAGATGGGTTACTTGCACAAATAGGTCAGGAATATGTATGCTTGATGTTTTGTAATAGGTCATCCGATATTTAGATTATTTTCAGTCAAAGATGCTACATCTTTCTCTTTGATACACATCACATGAAAGACAATCCGCTTGATTTGAGTCATGCCAAGAAGTCTGGCCTCAAACTGATGAGTAAACACGAGAGAATGCTAGGAATTGGAGCGCCCTTCTCCTCCATGGGAAGGCCATGAAATATTAATCCACACCTCTTTCCTGACAGTGAGGAATAGTCTAGCCTCTATTAATGTGTGAGGATGTGGATGGAGGGGCTGTAGGAATTAAGTGTTTATGTGCACATGTTGGACAAAATGAGTGGAAATGAACATCAAAGGAGCATCTGCCTATCTTAGCAGCCGACTTCCAGCTAGGGACATATCTGATTCATTTGTTTTGTGAGGAAACAAAGATGCCGAAATTACCTCTCGTGAAGTGTACGCATTTTCAGTTCCTCTGTCTGCAGTGCTGCAGTGGGGGTGGAGCAGTGTGTTGGTTAGTCCATTTCATACCTGCTTCCTACTCTAAACTCCATGTGAACCTACAATACACTGCAGCACGTATGCTCTGTGTGTAAGGCATGGGGACAGACAAAGGGATGATGTCATGAAGTAAGAAATGTGAGACCTTGAGACCGTGGTGTACTTTAGGGACATGCTGAGTACTACTGAGGCCTTAAATGGCTCGATAACTAAATTTTGAAGCTTCTCAAAACCAATATAATTGAGACGGAGGAGCTAAAGTGGATATTCAAGATTGTGATCAAGTATCGGGCCTACCACAGGGCAGATCAATTCTCATATAGCCTGCACTCCAATGCACTTCCATGACTTGTTTTAAATTGAATTAGCACTGAAGCTCATGCAACGTGGTAGCACCCCTATTCTGTTGTTGTGCATGACACTATCAGAATTAGCTTTTCCTTTATTTTTCAAATATTTGCATCCAATTCAGCTCAACCTTGTGGCTGTGGCACTTACGCTTAAACAGCAGCAATGGCCCACAGTCCTCCATTATTTTGATGAAAAATCATGTGTGTGCGCGTGATTTGCGGAAGTCCTTTATTTGCCACTACGTTCAGTAGTCTGTTTGGCGTACCTACATACATGAGCCAGAAATGGTGTCTAGGATTCTTTCCCAAGAACACCTAATGTCTGTGGGTGTACAGTAGCACGGATGTGTTAACATTCTTCATGCGTCTGCTTCTGTTGATGCTGCAGTGCTTTTGCTTTTGGAGATTGTATTCTTCCCTTACTCGTGTATTTGGGAAAATCACAGGTTTCTGTAGCATTCAACAGCCACTATGCAGGGTGACTGTGTGGGTGGAAATATGAAAGGCAGAAATCTAAATGTGTCTGACAGCGTCCACTGAGCTACAGTGGTTCCCCAAGAGCTCTCTGAGTAGACAGCCGGCAGGCTTCAGAGCTGATATTAAGGCAGTACACTAAAAACCAGGATATACATTAATTAAGGTCCATCTTCTTTTCTTCTCAATTTGACCAAAGTCAACCAATTCACCATGTTGCAGAAGAGCATCTTTAAAAATCGTGTTTTACATATCCCAATCTAATCATTAAATGTAATAATCTCCTGAACACTCAATCACCTTAGTTGTTTTCCTAGTCGGCCAGTGTGACCAGGAGAATAACAGCTAATCAGAATCCTTTTAGTCTGATTACAGTGGCAGTGGAGCTCTTCTGGGGCCCTTGTCCTCCTGCCACTGTCTGTCGGGTGAAGGGCAACAACACAGGGCACGTGCCCGCTACACAGTCATCTCCAAGATGTTTTCTTCAGACTGTGTCATAAATAAGGCATT
The DNA here is from genome assembly GCF_054491055.1 of Hypomesus nipponensis. Taxonomy (NCBI): domain Eukaryota; kingdom Metazoa; phylum Chordata; class Actinopteri; order Osmeriformes; family Osmeridae; genus Hypomesus; species Hypomesus nipponensis. Next base: position 8,740,482 of record NC_140377.1, on the reverse strand, counting down.
GCTTCGTCTCCTACCCGTAAGAGGGAGAACTGGAGAATACCATGCAAAGGAGGAACAGTTGACATTTCAGCTTTTTTCACAAACTAATGTCATGAGTCTCACTGTCATTGTTAAATTCATTTTTTAATGGCATTTTTTTTTTATTATCCCTGGCCCCCTTCACTCGGAGTGTTGTATTGACATTTTGTTTACTTCCCACTGAGATATAAATCACTGTTGGGGTGTGTTCATTGATAAGAAAAGCGATCTTTAATCTCAACCTTTAGAACTGACAAATAACACAGCCCATCTGTCTGCAAGCTTTCAAACTGGACTGTGGTAGCTGGTTTCAGTGGCCAGAGACAGTTCACAGCATCTCCAGTGTGACATATCCTTCTCTGCCTGTGTTGATCTGGGGGTCTGTGTGCACTGTGCATGTGGGAGAGCTGCACTGTGCCTTGAGGCACAACAACAAACCAACAGAAAAGGCAAACAAACTTCTCCCTTCCCTCCCAGATGGCAGAGAATATATACTCGCAACAGGGTTGCCTATCTTTATCAAATTCTACAGCATCTCTATTGTATCAATAAAAAAAACACGGTTTAACAATTGTATCATTGATAGTTATTCTCGCACACTCTAGAAAAAACGGAGTAAAGTTATTATTATTGTGCAATTCGTGATGTCTCTGGTCCGGCGACAGAACCAATATTTTAAAGAAACATTATATAAATGCCTTCCAGACCCTATTTAAATTCTCAGCATAAACTTTGACTATTGTTGTATAGGTGGTATGGTATTGCTTGCATTTGATACATTTTGATGTCTAGTTTAGCCATTGTTTTCGATCTTGCAGTTGTTCGAAACACAGTTAGCTAGCTAGCTGCATGACACTCATACTTCTGGTAATTTAAAAGTAAAAAAATAAAAAAAGAAGCATATGATCAATTTGACTTTTATAAATCAATTCTGAAATAAGGCTTTCCATTTTAAACCTAGTGCAGTTATCAAATCTGTCGTACAGGAGGGGTATACATTGTAAAAGAATAGATATTCTATAGTGTAAAACCAAATGTGTAACATGAAGATGTGGTCATCCGAGATAATGGCCTCAAGGACACCTCAGGAGCAAGGAACTGACTTATTTAGATCAATGTTTATAGCTTTAGGTGGACAGGGCCTCAGGTGCGGTTTCAGCCTTGAGGACATTCAGTCTACCAAATGTCTTGATCCAGGATTAAGTTACAAGGACAGTTAACTGGGTTATTTTACCATTACTATGGCCATGTTTATTTTCCCTGACACTGTCAAATGTCTTGTTTGGTTATAGTTTCTAACAGTACTAGAAGTTTGGTCCAAAGAATGGCAAAAACAGTGTCCGGTGAGTCATGACGGCATAGTGTATACGGAAGAAACATCCAACAGATGAATTTAAATAACATTTACTTGCTCAAAAACAGCACATCACACACACACAGACAAGTATGGCAATAGATGACTAATGACATGGCAGTTGTGAATATCCAATAGACAATATGAATTGAAAGATTATGCAGCAGCAGCAGCTCTTGGGCCAGACAGAACATAAGTAAATTTACCATGATGCTGCATTTGGTCATATACAAAATCACTCAAACATACAAGCAAACAAACAAACAAACTATGAGCAGCAGTATCAATCTCAGAAACACCAGACCAAAAGGCAGATATATTTGAGAAACAAGAGATTGAGACTCCGAAGAAATCACTCTTATGTACACAGCAAATGACAGAAAGAAAATGAGTAAATTTAGGCAAAATGAGATTACAGAAAATACTTTTAAGGCTCAAGTGTATTTGCAGTTCCCATAAATCAGGAGGTAATGGGTTTTCACAATCAAAATGTCAACCAGATTATTCTTCACACACTCACAGACTAAGAACTCCATCACAGACCAATCAGATGCTGCTAGCTTCACGAACACCTCCCACTGATTGGAGAAAAAAAAAAAAAAAAAAGAGATAAAATATTCAAAAAGTTTTAACACAGGCCCTGTCTGTCATCCATACTCTCATCTACTTGGCAAGAAAAGCCAAACTGCTATTTGTCATTTTATCTGACACCACCCCTACCCATCATGAATTACTACCTCTACTGGTATGCAGGAGGGAGATGCACATGGGAGCTAGACCCTGGCAGCTGTAACATAAAAATAAAAAGGTCAAGGCTCAAACTAAGTGAATTGAGGGAATAAGGGTATTATAATTATATATATATATATATAGTAGCAGAACAGTGAGAGCACCCTTAAGTCCTTGCTTTACTAGAGCAAATCAAGTGCAGTGGTGATGAAACCAAAACAATGGAACGACAGTTTCAGCTGGCAAGAACTTCTGCTGACACAAAACCCTCTGCATATAACTTCTGCACAAAACGTCAAGTGAGAACAGCTTTGAGAAAAAAATTAAATAAAAAAAAGACAACATAAAAGGTGAGAACTGAGCACACGTCAACACGCCCTCCGAGTGCAACACAAACTCTCAGGTGGTGCAGATTACCAACGAACAAGATGGAGGGGCGGGACTCACGGACAGAACAAGTGAAAAGTAAAAAGGCTGAAAGTATGAGGCAAGCTTTGGTTTCCAGGGACTGGAGGAAAAAACAGACAGCAGTACTGCTGCATAACAGTTCTATACAAAGCCATGGAGAGAGGCCTGAATCCTGTCCAGAGTATACACCCATACCACTGTAGAAGTAGAAAGAATCACCATCCCATCAAACAAACTAATGAACTATATCCACAAACATGGGAGGATCGATTTAAAATATATATATATATATGAAGGAAACCCATTGATACACCATCACAACAGAAAAAAAAATTAAAAGTTCAAATCGACCAAAGGGAATATTTTGACTCAATTCAAATTAGCCCATATACAATGATTACACAAGATCATGCCAGTATTCAACATGAGGGTTTCCAGAAAATAAAAAGGGATAAAAAATAAAAATTAGTTTACAAAACGCACTGAAATCATATATACAGAAACACATCAAAACTCCCAATGACGCGCAATTGTCCTAATAGCGACAGGCAGCAGCACCACACAGCGCCCTCCAGGGGTCGCTAGCATGAGCTCACAGCTGAAAGCTGAGCTGACCCCCAAGCTAAACATCCTGATTGGTTTAGCTCAAGGGATTGCCTGGGAAATGATTGGCTACTTGGTACAGGAAGCGGGGGGTTTGGCTGGGGTTAGAAGATGCGCTTGCGTTTCAGGTAGGAGTCAGCATAGTGACCCCCCAGGCCTTGGGAGTGCTGGCCCACGTAGGCCCCCTCTGGGCTTGGCTCTGGAGAGGGGATGAGATGGGAAAACAGGCGCTTGTGGCCACCGATTGGAGTCTGCAATTGACAAAGGAAATACATTCTGTTCCAAAAGCTTTGAATAAAAAAAATATATATATATATATATATATATATTTTAAGTGTGAATGGTGTAAAAAGTTATGCAATTGACTGAGGTTAAAATGACCTTCATCCCATTTCCTAGACCAGGAGGGTAACTGTTGTTGTGGCAAACAGGAGGCATTCCAACCGCCTTCAGAGTCAGGAGGGAGAAAAGATCAAATAAACACAAATCTTTTTTTTTTTTTTGCTTTGAGCGTGAAAACGTGCGGAAAAAGCCCCCCCCAAAAACAACCCACATGCCGAGGTCGATAAGCGTCTCACAGCGTCGCCATTAAAAGCAGTGGTTGAAAAGCCTTACATTTAATGCATAAACATTTTGAATCATCTTCCTGAATACAGCCTTGGCGCTCTGGCACAGGGCATCTCTAAGCCAATTAATAATCAAAGTAAAAACACCAAGGTGAGAGCTATCGAGTTAGTGCAGTAATGGCTTCTGGTGCGGGCAAGCGACACGTTCATCAATAGTCCATTAGTGCGAGCCGACCATCTAGAAGAAGTGAGGCCTACCTTGTTGAGATGACCGGAGGGGAGGCCGTCAGGGCCGGGGGCTCCATGCCCAGAGCTGAAGTAGGAGGACAGGGGCAGGCTGGGGGGGAAGCTGTAGGGAGGGGAGAGCTCGCTGAACCCATCCTGGTGGGAACGCTGCAGGGAAATAAGTCAGGTTGTAGGTGTAGGGCAGAAGACATCCAAACGGGGGGAAAAAAAAAAAAGAGAAGGAACACGTGTGCATCTTACCTGCTGTCCAAACCCTGTCAGAGCCCCGGTCTCCAGAACCTCCTGCTGGTCGTACAGGTGTGCCAGAGGGTCCTTGGGAGGAAGGACAGATGGGCGTCACACACAGCAGAACCAAAGGACGAGTGGAATATGTCCCCCTGATATTCATAACTCAACATGATTTGGTGTAAAAAAAATTTTTTTTAAAACGCTCACTATCGTAACCGACTTGGCAGTGACCAGTTAAGGACTCGAGATGGACGTAGGTAGGGGGAATCATCCCTAGTGGTCTCAGTGACCTTACTGACACAACAGGGTTCCCCAGCATCAAAGCACACATCAATGACCCTGCATTCTGTCACAAGTCTCACAAGGCCAGCCATGCACGGAGGGTCCATTGTGATTGGCACCAGAAGGGAGGTGTTTACCTGGTGCAGCGGATGGTAGTCTGGGGTGTAGGACTCCTGGTAACGCAAGCTGTAGTTTGAGTGGATGCTGTGAGTTGCGCGTTGGTTGGACGCGTTGCCTAGCGTCTGCCTCTTCCTGTAGGGATGGGGCCGGCAGCTCGCGCCTGCATTAGTGGAAACAGAAGCATGAAAAGGTCAAGCCTAAATAAACTCTTGGCGGAAAACCGAGGACCGCAGAGAGATTACAGAGCAAGGAGGCACCGCCATGGAGGGTTCCGTCTGATGGCTGACTCACCTGAGGAGGGGAACAGGCTGTGGGCATTGAGAAAGAGGTTCTGGGAGAGATTGACATCTTTTAGTGGATCTCCCAATATAGATAGCTGTAAGGAGGGGGGAAAAAAAAGAAGCGTTCAACAGTAGCCTACATTTATGGGATCGCAAGAAAACTTAAATATTTGTAGTGAGTTAGCTATAAACAATTACTACATGGCTGAATACTTGATTCTGTTGGCCTACAATAAACATTTCACAATTCTAAACAACCTGGCATTGGATTTGTTAAACGCATTCTATCTCTATATATACACATATTCGCACACATGCATGGCATTCAGGTGGTGAAAAAGATTGCTAGTGTTTCCACATTTGGCCAGCACAATTCGACAACAATTTAGAGTAGGCTACTGTTTGTTGGTCAATGTCAGATAATTTGAAACCAAACCATTTCCAAACAGAACCAGCCCCCTTTTCTTACCAATTCTTCTTTGTCCGGCAAATCAACCCCACTGGCGTTAATATTTTCAGACATTAACGCTTGCCAACAAAAGCAGATTACACCAATGAATGTTTGCTTCCTTTGGAGTTGACCTAGCTTGTTTGTTGACTTTCATAATGCGTGCAGCGTCCATGCTTAAATGTTTTTTTTCGGATAAAAGATACAAATTTGGACTAGCCAACGGGGCTGTATCACTTGACTTATGTTAACAAACAAAAACCCTTTACTTAATACATTTATGAATATATCTTGATATCCATGATATGGAAAAATCAACAACGTCATACTGGTATTCGTGTTCATACTGGTATACCACCCACCCCTAGTAGAGAGGTGGTGTTAGAAGCAGTGTGGTTCATCTTTCCCCCCCCCCAATCTCACCGTGGGTGCTGTGAGGCCCTCTGCCCCCAACATGCCCCCCAGGAGGGGCATGGAGAGGCCATGCAGGGTGGGAGAGGGGGTTTGAGGAAAGCTGCATGGTGCTGTGGGGGAGTCCTGCTCCCTGCCCAGCGTTCTTCCAAGAGAAGAGGGCTTGATGGGGCCCAGAGGGTCAGTCTGCAGGTGGAGACCTGGAACTACACCTCCTGGGGGGGGGAGAGGAAAAGAACATAAGATCGCCCTGCCATCAGAGTAACATAAGGCACCCAGGATCATGTGGCTTAGGCAAAGACACTAGTTAGGATAGACGGAGAGAGAGTAGAGAGGATGTCCAACCTTGAGCCAAGTCTCCCAGCAGATGGAGTCCCTGCTGGAGAGGTAAAGCAGCCAGAGGGTTGTCCCCCATCAGTCCTGCCTGCAGGGGGGGGAAAGAGGGGCCAAGGAGAACAGGAGGTCACAGATGGGCCTCATACACACAGCAACCTGGCTCATGAATTTTCTCCCAAGACATTTACTTACCAAAACGTAGGAATAAGAATGAGATTTTCCCTCAACAACAAAAACTAAAAAAACTAAAAAAGGTGACAAGACACGACATTCAAGTCCCAGAAAACACAAGGAAGAGCACTTACCAACACAGGGTAATTCACATAACCACAACAAACCTATACAATCTACCACCGCAACACAATCAAACCCACTCCATGTTCACTCACACAAGGTAGTAGGCGGTTCTCTTTATTGTGCAGCACCTGAGCCCAGAGAAGATGATTCCCTAAAAAGGCTTGCTGATAGGAAAGATTAAAAAGAAGATGGCGCCAATAAAAATAAAAAAAATTTTAAAAAAAAGGAATAAAAAGATTGGAAAGGGAAGGTGGAAGACAGACAAGCAGGATGGGAGTGGTGGTTACCTGCTGGACTTGGGCCTGGTTCTGGAGGAGGAGTTGGAGGAGAGCTGCAGAAAGGGCAGGGTTGGCCAGGAGGGGCATTGTGGGAGCTGCACCGAGGAGACCTGGAGAACGAGACACCATCAGGCATGCAAACAGGTCAGGGGTTAAAAAAGGTGAGAAGGATACGGCGAACTCCCGATCCCAGGGGGTTTATTTATTACATTTGAAAGTTACACAGACCAATGGGGCGCACCTTCAAAGCTAAATGAAGAGGCTAGATCAATGTAGAATCTGTGCTCTTGTAAACAATCTCATGTTCTTTTAACCATAAAAACATTTTTTTTGTATAGCATACATCATAAAACATTTTAACAAACAGGATTACCCGTGTTGAACTACTTTATTTTCTATAAGTCATCAAGCATCACTTACTGTAAAGCTAACAAACATAATTTTTAATATGGTATTAAAATTGTTTCTCCTAGATGGGTCTGTAAACCTCTCCCTTCTCTGCCTCTCACCTTGTTTCCTACCCTGGGTCATGGGGTTGAGCAGCATCTTGAGGGTGGCAGGGTTACTCAGCCCCGTGAGGATCTGCATGGCTGTGGGTTCTGGGAGAAGCCCTTTCCCTCGGTTCAGAGCCTAGCGGGGGAGAGGGAGGAGTCAGACAGGGATGGACGGAGTGGATCATGGGGGGGGGGGGGGGGCATCACTGTGGTAAAAGGCTGTACCATCGTCTGGGCAGCAATGAGAGCGGCTAGCATGCTCCTCCCGGGGGGTCCAGGGGCACAGAAGGAGACCCTGATGGGGGTGCCGCCCAACACCCTCGCGCCCGTCGTTCTCTGCACCTCCTCGGCCATGTCCGCCGTGGCAAACTCCAACACCGCGAAGCGCCTGAAACTTCCGTCCTGTCCCTGAGCCAGCTGAAGAGGAGAAGGCAACGGGTTATCCAAGTGAAGCCCCGTCATGCTTTACTTGTGTTCTTTAAAAATCTGACATCTACCGTCTGCTATCGATGACGAATCATTTCCGGCAATGCTAGAGGCAACATCTTCACCACTTTTCCTTAAAATCGCGAGATGCCTTCGAGCTGTTCCCAAAATGCATCTAGTCAGAACAACCTATACTGTGGCGAAGGACATCTGATGTACGTCCTCTTGTACTTGCTCTGGCCACTTAAATGATGTGAATGCTTCATGACTTTTCTAACCAGAGGATCATCGCTCAACAGGCTCACGTCGACCTTCTGACCTGCTGATTAGCAAACAAGTGCTGAAATGCCTGAAACGTTCCTGGAGCCATTCCAGTGGATGGCATGCCTTTGCCCTACGGTGTCCTAAAGTAGCTGAGTGGAGGGGTCACGGCGAGAGGGCGCTACTTTTCTCCCATTCCAGAAAGGCCTGCCGGGGCCAAAGGCCTGCTGAATGACACCACCTGGGAGAGTCAGGTGGTCGTCACTATAGAAACAACTAATGCTCATTGCTATAGAAACTGAGTGGCCACAGGGAAAGCAGGGCAAAGGTGAGGCCCACAAAGATCTAAAAACAAAAAGCCACATAGAATTTCTTTTCAAATGTTACGTCTCTGTAGCGCGCTAAAGAACTTCGAATGTGGCCCTCGTAGACGACCCACTCGAGTCTTACACCGACACAATTCAAACTGAACAGGCTCCATCACCAACACGCCTGTCAGAAGGACACTCACCATGACGGAAACATCCTGCCGCTGACATAACTAGCCGCAGTTAAGTACTTAACTTTTAATGAGCTACAAAAATAAGTGTGCCAAAAGCAATTACACTGTCAAGTATGTACCAGACATATTGTGTTTGCTACTCAAAAGGAGAGACACGGGGTACAACAACATGATGTAGTATTCATGAGCCCCTGACACCAATATTTGCGGCGCTTTCACCCAGCACAAGAAAACGTCAAAGAGGGACGGTGTGTGTGTGTGTGCGCGCACGCGCATTCATTTGACCTGGCAGAATATGGGCGCGTGGGTGTCAGCCAGGGCGTTGCGGAGGTCCTGCGCCGTCAGCAGGCTGGGAGGCAGGCGGTCCACACACAGGCACCTGGAGTGCAGGAGGGGGTAGGTGAGCGAGCCCACCTCGGTCCAGTGGACGTACAACATACGAGAGCCCAGCTGCTTCCCCAGGAGCTCCGACTTGGCCTTGGCAGCCGAGTCCTTCTTCATGTACTCCACAAAGCCGTAGCCCTTGGAGTGGCCAGTAGAGGCACTGTGGACCAGGAAGCAGCGCTCCAGGTTGCCAAACGGTCGGACCAGCTCCTCAAACTGCTGCTGACTGAAGGCGTGAGGCAGGTTGGCGATGCACAGCAGAGCATCTGTGGGCTGCAGCTGCACAGAAATCTCCCGGTCCCGCAGCAAGTGTTGGTGGAACTCTTTGATGGCACACTGCGCCTGCTCCCCATTGAGCAGTGTGACGAAGGCTGAGGGAACAGAGAGAAGAGGAACATTCCCTAAGATGTTGCCAAGGAGTGAGGGGGAGGTTACATTAGCCACATACAGAGCGAGTGAGGGTGACAAGCTCAAAGGCGGTGAGTAAAGCCTGCTTGCCTAGATCTCACAGAAACCATGCCTCCGTTCTGACACCAGTCAGTTTTATGGTGTTGTTGATGAAAGGCAAAGTTGGTGATTTAAAAGGGATAATGTAATCAATCCACCAAGTGGCTTCCAGCACTTCAAGGTTGTCTAGGATAACATTATTTACATTGAAAGTGAAGCTATTCAACTTTACATCAGTCTGGTATGAAAATCTAACACCAGTTTGCAATAATGACTATAATAAAATACAATAAAAATCATCATCTTTGTTTACCTACTTAAAGGTTTCAAAATTGTAAATGGTCAGACTTGCCTGTTCCCTTGTATTTGTCCACAAAGCAGTATTTGAGATCATAATTGCTCAACATCTCATGCACCTCCTGTAATAGACAAGTGTGGCGATTACAGTATATCCAAATATACAATTTACATGCTCTTTAGAAAGACAACTGAAAAGACCATTGTGGTGTCCATCAAGTTTCTCATCAAAATACATAAACTACTTTTGACAAAAGATACATGAAATTGTGATGTACAAATCTTTCTTTAGCTATAACAATACAAAAAAGGTTACTTAATTTACAGTATGTACAAATAATCACATTAACAAAAAATGACTTGCATTTCAAGAAACAATAACAGTCATAGCTACAGCGCCTGTGGGGAAAAAAAACTAGCTTATTGTTGTAGGAGATATAGTAACAAGCTGTCACAATGCTTTCTCTGTTCCACAAACGAACTGCAATGCTGTCTAGCATTTTCTGAAACGTTTTGTCTTTACGCCTTCAACCTTTTGTCATTGCAACTCCCGTTCACATCTCGAACTCCCAATATACACCCATCCAAACAATGCCATGCGCACAGGCCACCATTCCCCACGAGTCAGGCATGTTCCGAAATTTGTGTCTATGATGACCTAGCTACAGTTTTTATTAACGTTGGTCGAACTTGAAAGGTTTCTACTTCGGTTAAACAATCCCCAGATTAGCTTGTCAACTAAAACCTGATAACGATGTAACAAAATCAGCCCTTCATTCACAAATGCAAAATCACTCAAACCACAATTGAAGGTTGTATAACCAACAGATTTATGTTTACGTTCAAATTGTTGTTAACGTATATTCACTTTCAGCACATTTAACAGCCATAAATACGGATAAGTGGTTGCTTGTCATACACATTTCACCACGCGCGATTACCGAGGCACCATCATTCACACACCGCACAGGCCGTGGACCAGTTGGCAACTCCAATCCTTGCCTGCTACTAGCCATCTTGGCAACTTTGCCGTGACTTGTCAACTTTGTGGACTAAGTGGACACCTGGTCAGCAATAATAATGCTGGCCTAAAAAAGGGATGTGCACTTGTTACTCACGATGCGGTACTGCAGGTTTGTCCTCGGTCAAACATATGTCATGGCCTGGACCAGCTAGCATCATCCTACTGTCCTGACATTGGACACGAGTAATTCAGTCTATAAAAATGAGGAGCATCTTAAATCAAACTTACCTGATTACTGACGTCGGATGGCAAGTTTTTTATGATAATTTTTCTACGATTATAAAATTCTCTACGTGTTCTCTCCAAACGACTCTCAATCTCTTCAGGGCTAAGTGCTGTCAACTCTTCGTCGACCCTTCGTGGACACTCATAACCCGTGGCTGAATCATCGTCATTCGCCTCGAGTTCAGAATCCCCGCGGTCATCAAACCCCAAGTTTTCGTGTTCAACGGCGAGATCGAAGCTTTCGTGAAGTGGACGGGTTGTAAAATTGAGCCCTGCTGGGGTTTCTTTTCTGGCAGCTGCGCTAACGGACACTGCGGCCGCCATCATTCAGCTTGGAAGTTTACTCACTCTAACAACACCGTACCGGATAGATTTGAGCAGTTTAAACAATACACACATGGGCGAGACTCGGCGTCTCATTGGACGAGAGAAAGATGCTTTTTTTCTGCAACGCAACGTAACTGGAGTATGCTGGTTTTGTATCTAAGCTCTGGCCGGCTGATCATGTCGTGGGCGGAATTTGCACTGGATAGTCCCCAATTGTGACTTTCGTGGTGTGACATAGAGATAGAAAATGGGATCAACGCAAACGAGTAATTGCATACACATGCAGATAACAAAGGTGGACAAAGCTGAATGGCATACACAGCCCTACGTAGGTGGACTCCGGCTTATAAATCGTGAGAAAGCAGGCAGAGGCGGGTAAATGGACAGGCTTGCTGGAGAGCCTGACTCCCATCAGTACATTTCCAGTCATTTCATGGTTCAAAAAATGACTGCACTGCATATATATTATTTGTTCCTGACAGTTAATATCATATGATGCGCGTAATATTACTTTGCATAGATAGAAAACGTCGACAAATAAATAATTCGTGATTTCTTAAAAATCACGGATACAAATTTGTCTGTTAACCAAAATATATTCAAGTCACATTTAAATAATGAATAAAGTGCAGTCTGTCAGCTTCAATTTGAAGGTATTCACATCCAAATTGATGGGAGGGTTCAGGAATAACAGTTCTATAACATGTAGTTCCCTTTTTTTTTCAAGGGACCAAAAGTAATTGGACAATTGACAAAAAAGCTGTTTCATGGACAGGTGTGGGCTATTCTTTGTTATTTCTTAATCAATTAAGCAAGTAAAAGGTCAGGAGTGAATATCAGGTGTGGCATTTGCATTGGGAATCTGTTGCTGTGAACCAACATGTGGTCAAAGGAGCTTTCAATGCAAGTGTATTAGCCATCATCAGGGTCACTCAGTCTGCATAGTTGAAAAGTCACGTCAAGAAAATCCATCACAGATACCAGGAACATCAGTGGCCAAATCAACAGTTTGGTACATTCTGAGAAAATAGAATGCACTGGTGAGCTTGGCAACACAAAAAGGCCTGGACGTCCAAGGAAGACAACAGTAGATAGATGAGATAGATGATCGCTGGATCCTGTCCATTGTGAAGAAAAAACCCTTCACAACATCCAGGCAAGTGAAGAATACTCTCCAGGAGGTAGGCATATCATTATCCAAGTCCACCATAAAGAGAAGACCACAAGTGCAAATAGGGGGTTTACCACAAGGCGCAAACCATTCATAAATCTCAAGAGTACGGGCCAGATTAGACTTTGCCCCCCCAAAAAAACACCCACCCAGTTCTGGAACAGCATTATTTGTACAGATGAAACTAAGATCTCCCTGTACCAGAAGGATAGGAAGAAAAAAGTATGGAGAAGGCTTGGAATGGCTCATGATCTGAAGCATACCACATCATCTGTAAAACACGGCGGCCGCAGTGTGATTGCATGGCTTCCAATGGCACTGGGACACTCGTGTTTATTGATAAGACAGAAGCAGCCGGATGGATTCTAAAGTGTATAGAGGGAAATTGTCTGCACAGATTCAATCAAATTCAGCAAAGCTACACTTTACAGATGGATAATGACCCAAAACATAATGCAAACAGAGTTAAGGCAAAGAAGTGGAATATTCTGCAATGGTCAATCCCCTGATCTCAATCCGATCAAGCATGCATTTCATTTGCTGAAGACTTAAGGGCAGGGCAAGTCCCGCGAACAAACAACTGAAGACAGCTGTAGTAAAGGCCTGGCAAAGCATCACAAATGAGAAAACTCAACGTTTGATGTCCATGTGTTCCAGACTTCAAGCACTGCCAAGGATTGTCGACTAAAGTATTCAAAACATTTTATTTATGATTGTTAATTTGTCTAATTACTTTAAGCCTGTCAGGGTGGGTATCAACTGGCCCCCACCTCTCATAAGCTAAAGTCTGGAGTTTCTGGACGGACTCTCCTTAATGGCACTCACACCCCATTGTGTAACTTTCTTAGCATTGCTAGTCATATGTTAAGTAAGAGTCAAGATTTGGTCTGATTGGTTGTCCTTGTGTATAAAGGGAAAAGTGAAGCATTATTCTGTGGATTCTCCATCTCCTGAGACCTTCTCCTCAGTTCTGGCTTGTCCTACCATCCTACTCCTTGCTAACCTCTTGCTTTCTCTCCAGAAAGGCTGGACTTGAAATAAATTAACCGATATGCAGTTTAGTCCATTGTGGTGGCGTACAGAGCAACAATTATGAAAACTGTCAATGTCCAAATATTTATGGACTAAAATAAAGCAATGTTGTGTAGTGTTAACTTGACATTTTGCTGTGGAAAATGTGTTCACGTTTATTAAGATGACTATTTTGTACATTACAAGATCAAGCAATCATAACGGAAATACAGACTATGGCAAATATATAAAGCTAAAACTGTAAACGCCAACAGTGCAATTTACTGAATAAAAGTGGTATTGTTTATTGTAGGCCTAGTCTATGAATTCCTGAATGGCAATATTCATTATCTCTGGCAGTACAGCCAAACAAATATTTGTTTAATCCAAGTATTGCTGTATCAGTAATTTATTGAAATTTCATAAATCAATTTAAACCTATTAAACAGCCAAGACCACAGAAGACACTGAAGAATACAAAAGTTCAAGGAATAACTTAACCCTTGTGTTATCTTCAGGTCATTCTGACCCATCAGTCATTGTGACCCACGGTCGTTTGCGACAACTTTACTGCATACAAAAACAAAGTGAAGCATTTCTTTTAACCGTTGGGCTGTCTCAGACCCCCCACATTGCGAAGGTGAAAAGAAAATTATTTTTATTTGCTTTTGTATTGAGTACAATTGGGTAAACACAACGATGGTTCGTTATGAACCTTTGGGTCATGTGACCCGAAGGCAGCACAAGGGTTAAAGTCTTAGATAGCAAATGTCTGAGGTATAGAGAGAGGTGAAGTCCCAAGTGGTTTAATCATTACTGACTTATTTGGGCCAAACGAACATTGGGCTGAAATTCATATGTCCGCCGAATGGCTTCAATGCTCTCAATGAGAGATGGAAAAGTTGGACGTCGAGAGGGGTCAACATCCCAACAGCGCTCCATCAACATGTAAACCTGAGGAAAGAGACACATTAGGGCTGCTGCATAAAGTACATGAGACCAACAGAAAAGTTGGGAGTTTAAAATGGTCGTTTTACCTCATGAGGACAGTCACGTGGGGAGGGCAATCTCCTGTTTCTCTCGAGAAGTTTTATCAACACCATCGGTGTCATTGGTTCCTTTTCATTTACCATCATTTTTGAGAACTTCTACAGAAAGTATATAAAAATATACATTTATAACTTGCACACCCTACATAGGTAGATTGTCTCTCTACATCAAAGATTAAGACAGTCAATGAGAAAAAGCTGAGAATGTCATACTGTTGGGGGATTCTGATGATAATCACAGCGGGTCAGTATCTCATAGAGCGTCACACCAAAAGACCAAATGTCAGAGGAGAAGGAAAACTTGCTCTCCTTGAGACACTCAAGTGCATACCTGCAACAACAAAAAAAGAAGACAAAAATGTCAAATCCCACATGTATCAGAGCCTGGGATCAGCTCCCACTCTGGGCTGTTCCAAGTCCTACAGAACTCACCAGAACACTGGACTGTCCCCATCCTCCCGTACACGGTAATACACCTCTCCCTCAGGGATGTACTTGGTCAAGCCAAAGTCCCCAATCTTCACCAAACCCTCATTCTCCACCAGAACATTCCGTGCAGCCAAATCTCGGTGTATGTACCTCTTAGAGTGTAAGTAATCCATCCCCTTTATGGGAGAGGACAAAGGGATGTTCAGGAGAGAGAAAGAAGATATAAGTTAGAGGTTAAGATGGGGGGCATTAGGATCATCTTCCATTGACAAATTATTTCATGCACATATGTATCCAATTTCTACCGCTACAGTGTCTGATGGGGCAGAACTTACCTGGCAAATCTGCTGGGCGAAGAGAAGGCTGTGTGCCACACCCAGGCGCTGTTTCGGAAGGTACTCTTTGAGACTGCCAAGGGGGAGGTACTCCATGATCAGCTGCAATACCTGCCCTCCTGCAGGGAGCCAAAACATTCCTTTACACACCGAACCCCACCATAAATGCCACTCCCATTATTCTTTCACATGAAAACAAAACATCTGTGTGTTGACAGCACATTGCATGATGGTTGCTGGTGGATGAAAGGCAGGGCCACATCTAGACAGCTCTTACCGAGTTCCGAACAACAGCCCTTGTACTTGACTATGTTTTTGTGGTAGAGGGACCTCAGGATCTTGATCTCCTTTATCCAGCTTTCATGGAGATGTCCACCTCCTTCATGCTTCAAGGTCTTCACTGCCACCCACTCTCCTGTCCCGTCATTGGTCGGGTCGTACACATACAGCATCACCTTCCCAAAGTGACCCTGGAGACAAAGCATAAACATACAAAGTGTTTGTCAAGAGAGATGTGTGAAATAAAGTTACTCTCTCTATTGACTCCAGGGGGAGACATTGAGCTTACATCACTTTGAAGTTGTTTTTTTTACTATTCTTGTATGACTATAAGTCAGAAAGGGTTCCTCTGGACTTGGATTCCAGTGTACATTGAAATAATTCTGTGATCTGATAAGGTATATCAGAATATCACACAAGTGAGTGGTACACTGGCAATAACTAGGGCAAACGGACACGTTGGGGCATGTACTGACCTCTCCTAGGTCCCGCATCTTTCTCAGGTGGCGTTTGTGGAAAACACTGGGGTCGGCATCTGGCAGAGACTCACTGGGGGATATGTCCGGATCTGGACAGACAAGGTCATCAACTCACGGACACAACGGACATAACCATCCATTGGAAGAGATAGAAAAAAGGAAGGGAGGAGTCCGAGGGTGCGGGGACCTACTTTTGTTCTGTAACTCCGTGAGCTCACGGAGCACGATGCGGAAGGATGGCCTCTCCACGGGTACGTATGTCAAACACATGCTGATGAAGCTGGCCAGCTCCTGAGAGGTCGGCTCGGGGAGGCGCTTCTGCGTTTCGTAAAAACGCTCTTTCTGTCAAGGTGAGAGATCAGGGGGGGGGGGTTAAAAGGAGTGACATGGAAAACGAGAGGCCAGGAACAGTGGGTGCAAGCCAAGAGGAGGCGACAGACCAGGCCCTACCTCCGACAGTGTGCTGCGACTCATGGGCAGGTCACCGTTGTTGCAGATCTCCAGCAGTGTGGCCCCAAAGCTCCACTGGTCTGCAGCGCTACCAAGGGGGGCCCCGTTCGGCACACACTCTGGGGCAATCCATGGGATCCGCTCCAGGCGCTCTGTATTGAAGACAGTCAAACCAGCCGTTACATGTAAAACATGAAAAACCTATGGCACGTTTTAACACCGTTTTAACACTGTTCAATTTGTGCTTATATGGTGACATTATGAGGCAACAGGAAGTAAGATGGAGATACTTCCTGATGTTCTCTAACAGATAAATAAGGCAGTGTAGCAAGGAAACTGTGTTAATGTGTAAAATGAACAAATAACGATTACATTTAATCATTACATTCATGTACAGTGCTAGGATAAGAAGAAATGAGGGTAGGTCACTGGCAGTACCAACCTTCTCGGGAAAGGGCAGTGACAGAAATGCCAGGATCACTCAGTTTGATAAAAGGAGTGGTGCCATCCTCAAGACCACGACGAGCCACCAAAATGTTCTTGGCACAGACATTTCCATGAACCAGGCGTTTGGACTCCTGCAAAGGGAATAGGTGTGCGTCATAGGATACACAGCACATGCAACTCAACAGCTACAGAACTGAGGGTTCAAATAGGTCTGTATATTTTATTTTATTCTAATTCCACTTAGTACTGCTAGTTTTGTACCTTTGGTATAGATAGTCCACATATTTAAACGTTTGGTTCCTATATGTTTATTGTATGCACCTTCCTGCCAAAGCAAATTCTTAGTCTGTGCAAACTTTCATGGCGAATAAATCCCATTCTGATTCAAGTCAAAGAATAGGTTTCGAAAGCATTGGTGGCAATGGGATGGTCTCTGTTGCCACATGATGGGGTCAGGGATCAACTTACAATGTAGCTGAGGGCACTGGCCAGCTGTTTGGCAACAGTGAATTTCCACTGAGGAGTAACCAGTGCTTTCTCCCTACGTAGGAACACATCCAGTGGCCCAAACTCCACAAATTCCTCCACCATGATGTCTGTGAAGAGGTCAATTATCAACAATCACTGACATGACACAAGATACATGTATTCTGTCACATATGGAGGTTTTAGATCAACCAGCAGTTCTTTTTCTCATAGTTTACCTATAAACTGACAATGTGAAAGGGAAGTGCGAAGGCTAGAAGAGAAGTTGGATAGAATGGGGAAGTGAGATCAAAAGTGACATTGCACTTACTCTCTGATCCTTTCACAGAAACCCCATGTACAAAGACCAGATGACTGTGGGACACCTGACTCATGAAGCTTGCTGTCTCAAAGAATGCCTAGTAAAGACAAATAGGAAAGGTTGCAGGAACATTTAGAATATGTGTGTACATTTTACCAGCTTCACATTACTATACACTTCATTTGTACCTCTCAAGATCTGAACACTCAAAAAAGCTAGCAAGCTAGAGACAGTGGCAGAGAACAACAAATCCGACAAGTGTTTGGGTATGTCTAGGATCATGGGAACTCACCAATGCTTTGTCTTTGTGGCTTTGATCCAGGATCTTGAGAACCACACTGATCCCTTTGCGATCATTGTTGATGTTGTTGTTGTTCCACTCATCCTCCTCTTCATCCTCCCCTCCACCCCAGACCAGCAGACGTCCAGAATAGATATTGGTTCTTGTACCCCTTCCCAAATGGTGCTCCTGTTCACGGCCAAAACATTACAGACAAACGTTACAGACCCAAACTCAACATTAAGAGCAATGACCCCTAAGGTAGAATATGGTCAGAGGGATATTTGTAGTGAAACAGATGCTCAGATGAGGGTGGTGAGAAAGGTGTAAAAGTGGTTCTGTCACCCGTATGATCTCCTTGTCTTTGATTGGATAAAAGCGCAGCTGGGTCAGGTCGAGGGTCACAGAGTCTGGCTGGACTGAGAAATCTGCCCCTGGCCTCTTCACTAACAGATTGGACAAGTCTACAACACACACACACCTTTATTTCAACAGAGGCAAGCCAGAAAACAGCAGAACACTGACATGAAGAGGAACAACTTTCACACAAACCACACAACCATTTCAGCTACACATAAAGCCAACCTCCAGGCCGGGGTGGACAGCTTTTCTTGACCGAGAAATTGTCTGTGCCTGACTTCAGTACGTATGTCTTCAAGCTGTCTGTAAGCTCCTTCACACAGGAGAACTCCCTGTCCCAGCCCTCCAGAGAAAACACACTGCCTTTCTGGTGAATCCGGAACTGTTTGTGGATGGAACCTTCACCATTCTGTGTGATGCCAGGAAAAAAAAGACACAAATACAGTCTCATCGAAATCACGTGAGTTTTCCCCACACTTAAATCACAGTCCTGACAGTACGAGTGCACTCTAAACTTACCTGACTCCTGTTGAGAACAACCAGTATAATGCAATGATAGTCAATAACACTCCAGCGCACCAGGAAGGGTCCCTCTTCCACTGCCTCCTTCTTTAGCCTCATCAGCACAAAGTCATCACTGAAAAAGCACAGTGAGTGAGTGGAAAAACGGACAATATGAACCGAGGAAAAGAAAGACAGAGAGTAAGACTCACTGCATAGGTCCATGGATGCCATTCGTGGCGTTCAGCACCACTCTGGGTGGAGCCACCTCATGACATAGGTAGTGGTGGGCGTCTGCCGTCAGGCGGAAGTACCCATCCAGGAGGGAGACGAAGGAGCGAGCCTCCAGGCTAGACTTCATCTGCACCTCCTGCATACTCATATACAAACACGTATTCTACCATTGGAACGGACACGCCTCCCACTTACAGGCAGATCTCTTCCATTCACAAAACGTACAGGATGTCACTGCTATCTCACACACACGTGCACAGACACACAGCATGGCAATAGGAATACAGTCAGTCTAAGACTAAAGTGACGGAGAGTACAGGGAGTGGATTGCAAGGTACTTGACAAACAACATAGTAGGTGCTCTGACCATGGAGTGGTTGTCTTGTTTGCTGATGCAGATGCAGTCTCCAGTGATGGCAACATGGGAGATTTCAGGGAAATCACAGAAAAAGGTCCATTTATCGAGAGAGTTGACATCCTGTTGGCATGGCTGCGGCTTCATTTTTTTTCTGTTCTCCAAGTAGTCATTCCCAAGGTAACTGTTGGCCTTTGCCTATTAGAGAAACACGAGGTAGAACACGCTTCTTTTTTTTACACAAAAAGCCAAGACAGTCTCAAGACACATTCTCACTCTCACACAGACACAAACCTTTTGCACTGAAGCCTTCCTCCACTGAATTCCCTTACAGCCAGACACCATGATCTCATGCGTGACCTCAGCACGAAAGCTGACTGCAGTGGCACCTTGCGCGTGGGTGGAGTTGAGGTAGGCCCCACTCCCATCATTGTCCTCACGCAGCTCCAGGTGGGACACAGCAAAGGTCTCTGTGCCAAAGTGAGGTGCCAGATACTCCAGTGTGGAGATGTACTTATACATGACCTCCTGAGAGCCTAGCCGGCCAATGCCAACAGTGTGCTTCTGGAAGGTTCTCACAAAGTCAGAGAACACATGGTGTATACGGATCTTGGTCAGGAAGTTGTCCTTGGCAATATGTCTGGAGAAGGATCTTGGAATGCACTGCAGGAAGCTGTTGAAAATGAATTCAAATGAAGGCTACTATATTTCCAATGAATTGTACTCAATAATGTAAAGCTTGCCACCAGTAAAAGGACCTGCTTCAAGCCACACTGATATTTCCACACACAAGTCAGTCATTACCTGATAGACTTGGTCACCTCTTGTAAGGTTGAGTCTGTTTGCAGAGCCTGATGAGAGAGTTGAAGCACAGCCATCCCCAAACTCTCATTCTTAAAACGACTCAGTTCCTCCTCTCCCTGGGCTTCCTCCATTGAAGCTACATCATTCACAAAATCATACTTTGCCTGCAGCAGATAAAACATATGGCAGATCGTAAGTCTGTGCAACAAGTAAGAATTGTAGTTAAGTGGGTATACGTCATAGGGTTGCAACTAATGCGAACCACACAAAAACCACAACTCAACCCTTGGAGATCCAGAACCAGCTCGTCATGAGAATGACAATACCAACAACCCAACATCCTGAGTCTCCCAATCTCTCTCCAGAAAGGTTTCTCAAGTCACTCCGCCTCGGGTTTGTAGTCTTGAGACTGACACAACACAACACTTTGTATGAAATCAAATGAACACACCTGAGCGAACAGATATTCCAAGGAGGTCATTTCAAGCAGAGATGTGCAGCCCTGTTCACCTGACCGTGGGGCAAAGCGCTGCACCGCAGGTTCCTGCTCACTAAGCCCATGCCAGTTCCTAAAATAAAATCTACGGAAGAAAATGTCCTTTCAAGTATCGTTATGGGCACCATGGGCTAAATTATTGTATAGATTCTTAATATAGTTTGGACCCTTACAGACACTAACCTCATACGGTAGTGAAGCACGAGGCTTGAGGTTTCCTCTGGGTTAAAGATGTGGTTTGGGCTAAACCAGCAGAGGGATGTAGGATCATACAGGGCAAACAGAGCATGACACAATGGAGTGATCCCTATTGGACAGGAGGACAGTTTGGTTTAAGGTTACACAGCTGTGAAAGAGGCTCATAAAATAAATTACCAGCAACACCCATTGGAGAATATAACAAATGAATTAAGATTTTTCAAGCAGCCAAGATCATCTTTGGTTACATTCAGAGTGGTGGTGGGGGGGGGGTCAACTTCTTCTCCAGGGGGAAAAGTAATATTTACCATTACAGGTAAGAACGATATATAAATGTATGGATACCCCCAACCTGTTGTTTTTCCTCTTTCGGGGGGAACCCCCCCCGTATTCGAACCCTGGTTACATTTTTACATACAGCACAAAACAACAATTCTCACCAACAGCCTGGGCTGCAGAGATGCACAGATCCTCAGCTGTGACCTTGCAGTCTGTGTGGGACAGATAACGCGCGCCTTCCTTGGTCCAGAAGAGGTAGACATGGATACCGCGACTCTGAGGCGGCTCACAATGGCCAGTGGAGTCCGCTGCCTTCATACTCTTGAAGCGCCCACGCCGATACATTATATGCAATTTATCACTATGACAGCACAAGAAAACAAAACTGGAAGCATTAGTACTTCCTACAGGTGGAAGGTGGAATTTTCAAGTAAAGAAGGAAGTTCGCTTTGTGTATTTTCCTTACTGATGGCAACACACAAACATTCTGATGTAGACCATTTCATTTGTTTGTATTCAATTAATGAAAGGAATGATACTTTCGACAACACCTGAAAAACACTCAATTATTGTCTTCCCCGTCAGGCTATGCCTTCTTTATATACAGTTGTGCTATGCACATGCTTCCCGATACATATTATTCAAACAAGGCCTTCCGGGTATTAAGCTTGTAGGTAAACACACAGAACCAACTGTAGAACAAGTGATTGTAAACAATATTTCAACGTTCGGCGGATCAGTTTGGTTCAGTTAACAAGTTTACTAAATTACGAGTTTAGGATTATTACTGACATTAAATATAATAAGTCCTGTATTTCCTATGAGTTTAGCTCTCGTTTCTGATTAAAACCTACCAAAGATAGCGTTTTTCTTTCAAATGTGTATTCGTAAGTGTCTTACCATTTAGATGTTTAAATTCGGATATAAAATGTCAAACAAAGCTGTGACAAGAAACGATATCCTCTGTCTTACAAACGGTGATGCGTATTTCCACCACGCCTACGCATTCCAGTGGCGTAGCCTACTGTATGAGGAAAACTGTTTCTTAAGCTGGGGCCACTCCCCTTGAACCATATGGTTGGTAGGCTATTTAAAGGACAAGTGCGAACTGCAATGAAAATCCACAATATATGTGCATGACTTCCTATGCAACTTTCAAGTCTTATTAAACAAAATACACGTACTTACAAATATAAATTAAGTAAACTTATCAAAATGGTGAAAGGTGACACCTAGTGGTCCAATAAAAGGCAGATTACCACTGATAGACAAGCTTGAGCCCATTCATGAGAAAGCTCAGAATTGAATTTATGAAGCAAGTCAGTTTCCAGGATACTGTTTATTTGATATTGTGATATCTGGACAAGTAGCTCACACATTTCCTAGTTTTACACATGCATAACCCGGGTTAAGGTGTCACAACAGTAGAAATCATTACCTATCTCTGATAACTACAACCAAAACATAAACATGATAGACTCACACACAGAATAGGGGTTTTGGGTAGGCTTAGGTACAACTCTATAAGCGTATATGAAGCCCTCTGCGACACTGATTGTAAAAAGGGCTATACAAATAAAATAAAAATTGAGTGTGTTGAGACAAGCATATAAATGTGTCTTTACTCAAGCCCAAACAAGAATAAAGCAAAGACAGAAATCAAATGATGTATGACTGCAATATTGTAGAACTATTTTTAATCATGTAGCTTGAAGAGGGTAAACAGGAAAAAGTTGCATCGTTTCAAAGCTTGAACCACAAATGAGAAACATTGGGTGTAGCGTCAGCAATAGTTTGGGTGAGTACATACGATGTTGTATTGAAAATATTCAATGGAACATTATCATTAAGTCACAGTTGGTCATTCAGTCTTGTTTTCTTCAACATCTTGCTTCAATTCCTCATAAGTACCCTCTTCTTCCTTGTCATCTCCATCATCTGTCCTCGAGTTGGGGACCCAGAGCCCGGAGTCTATGCATCTCTTCATGTGGGCCTTTGCCTCCTTTACGTTGGGAATCACATCATGAATACCACTTTGAATGTTGTTTGGTAAGAATGACCACCATCTTTGAATGCTTCTATTCTTTTAAAAATGGTATAGGTATGTTTTATATGCCTTTAATTGGCTATTCTAAAAATGGAGTCAGGATTATAAATACTGCATTCATCCTTCCCTTTGTATCTTACCGTTGGGTCCATTTTGCTGATAACAGTCTGCAACATCTGAATGTCCTTGTCATCAAAGCATTTCTTCATCTCCTGCAAGTAGAGTGGAGTCTCTTATATCTACCCTTTGCTCGGAACCGAATGCGGTGTGAATGAATGGGGCAGAATGGCTGTGGTAAACCTAAGGGCAGCGGTGCACTTACCTCGGGCAGGGACTCATACACCTCTACAGGGTCTATTCCTCCAGGCCCAAGGCGTTTCTGCCTCTCCTCCTCCTCATACTCCTTCAAAGCCTTCTCAATGCGAATTTTTGCTCTGGTACGAACCCGCTCCTTAAATGATTCCAACTCATCATTGAAAGCATCCTGATACTGTTGGTCTGCGGTCTGAAACATTGCAATTTGGTTATACTTTTGAAAGTCTACAAAAACATCTCATATGCACTTCAGTCAGATATAATTGAGAATGCATACAGAGAACTTTGCTGACACACACCTTTATTTTGGCAAAGAATTGGCGGAAGCAACCACGGGGGTCCACCTTAAGACTTTTTGCAAGTTCCAGGATAAACTGCATGACTATGGTCTGGTGGGCCACTTGCTCCATCAAGGCATGTTTCTGCAAGTAGAAAATAGACAACAGAGAACCTTGCCTAATGAAACACACTCAGGCCAAATAAACACACACAAATAGTTTGATTGTGGATTTAATTCCATCACTAAGGAGCATTGTACAGTGTAGTCCTTACCTCTTCAACCTCCAGGTCAATGCACCTGATGACCAGGTAGTTTGCAGTTTCCTCACACACCAAGTGAGAGTTGTCTGATAGGTACTTCTGGCTGTCATCCCAGCGTCGCAACATACCTGGGAAAGAAAAGAAAACATTGACACCCATCCAACACTAGCCTGTCGTTGTCATACTCATAATTCTAGTCAGAATGAGTCTGAAAACTCTCCGTTGGGCTGTGACTACGGGGCGTGTTTCAACCGAACTCGTAAAACATATGCCTCTACGCTCAATTGGATAGACCTACAACCAGAGTAACTTAATATGTTGTTTGTTGAAAACGAATTCAACCCAAGGGCTCTTTCGTGAAGTTGTTGATTAAGTTACTGTTGATCACCTGTCCATCATCGTATAAAGCCCTTCCTGGCAATTTCATTGGTCCGCCCAGATCCTGGTTTTATGTAGTTGTTCCCAATACGAGACCCTCCAGACCCAACTTCCCGACAATTTTTTTTTGTGGGCTGGGAGAAGTTGGGCTGGCAGCCAGGCTAATCCAACACCCCAAAAATAACAAAATAAAAACAGGGACATGGGGTAGTGATTCTCACCAAAGTGTTTGATCTCTTTTTCATACTTCTCCACAAATGTCTTGTGCTTCTGCTCTTTCTGCTCCTCTGTCTCCTCTGATACGTCAGGTTTAGAATTGACGATGCTCTGAGGGTACACACAGGGAGTGAGCAACAGACAGTGAAATTGTGGGGGAAAAGGGTATCACAAATGATAAATGATCACCAGAATTGTACAGAATGGAATCAGGAATCAGAAACAAGCCTTGCCTTGCTAAAGCCCTCCTTGCTAAGTGTGTCCACGTTCCATGGCATTTTCTTCTCTTCTTGCCGATACTCCTCCATTTTCTTTTCCCAGTCCCTCTCTTCCTTCTTCAGCTTTTTCTCTTCTGCCTGTGCCTTGCTCAGATCAGCTTTGGCATCATCTGTAGCCGAGATGGACATATCCCTCAACTTCTTCTGTACTTCTGCCAGCTTGCGTTTGCACTCAGTCAGACCTTTCTGCATCTCCTCACCTTTGGCCTGAAACTGATCCATTCTTTCAACACGCGCCTGTAGCAAAAGGAAGAAATAACATCTCACATGAATATAGCCTTATAATTTGATAGCGTAGCCTTATAATTTGAAGCTATAGCCAAATGTATAATTATGTAGCTAGTGCTTGATTTATTTATTTTTTAGCAAGCCTTATTAATTACTGACAACATATCATAAGCAAGTTAATAGTACAATCGATAAAGTAGTTAGCTGGCTAGTCGGCTAGCTAGATGGTTCTAGAACGCTAGTAACGAGCTAATCTAAGCACCGTAATCTCATTTATAGCTAGCTAGCTCACTATGATCTGGAGGAGGTCTGATTTTTTAACTTTACAGTGATCTCTCTAGTCAATATTACTACCTAACGTTACCTGATGTCGCCATCTGAAAAGGCTGGGCGTATCGATGTTGGGATGAGTATCATCTTCATCATCGGAGACCTCAATGTGGTCCCATGCGCTGTAGTCAATTCTCGACATGGTGGCTAAAATACCTAGCTCCTTTTCACCAGTCTAAAAGTCACACTTTACAGATAGTTACAGATTAAGATTCTAAATGGTATCGACCTATCGACAGTAATATTGTCTGCAAGCCGAAATGAATAGGTTACGGTCCTTTGCTTCTCATGGACAAAAGTGAGCAGTTAACTGGTGGTCAGCTAACCATTTAGCTCTAACGCAAACCACAACACAGGAAACGTTTCAAGTTTTCCCATTTACGTCACTACGTAAAATCACGGTGTACGTACTACTCGACGTTTCTTCTTTTAATTTGATTTGTCTATCGCATTCAATTTAAAGGTGCATCACTCGCAGTAAACATTGGTCAGAATAAAAGATTGCAAAGGAAAGTAAAACCCGTCTCCTTACAGTCTCGACGTGCCATATTTACCAGATAGCAACAGGGACATTTCTGTTCAAATCAAGAGTTGAATTGGTCATTACAGTATAACAATGTTTATAGCCGCCATTTTATTAGTATTATTCAGTAAGCAAAATAGGTTATGATATGATTTGAGAAGTTTACTACTTGACTACTTTGACTACTTGAGTCGAACACTGAGGTGAGAGGGACCACACACTACATATAACATTGTAATAACAGCAATATTCAACTATCATACATTACGACAAACTATTGAATGAGCCCTTTAAATGTGAAGTTGATCTCTGTCTCCATGAGATGGTCTGGCAGATGAACGTTTTCACAGCTGTGAGGGGACAGTAAGCAGGAAAAATTAAATCTGTTTACACTCAAATCCCTAAAGTTATTCAGGCAAAGTTCCATGGACCTACCCAACCTAACTTACATTGATGATGCTGTCAATCTGTGTTTTTGCACCCTTCAGAGATCACTTGCATTAAATACCTAAGCAGATCAAAACAAGACCAAGGCTTTAACAAATCTGCTAAATGTGTTCAGAATTAAAATCCTGTTGCACTTTACTGCGCTGTCCTACCGTTAGACTTTGTCGTCACGATGAACTGCTTACTCCTCTTGCCCAGTTTATTAGAGGCAGTGCAAGTGTAGGTCCCTGGGAGCACTGAGGAGGAGGTAAAAAGAGGTTGATCCCCAATATTTTCCTGGGGTTGTGAGGTCTGCCAGTTGTACACAGGGGCAGGGTTTCCTGTGGCAGTGCAGTTAAAAGTGACTTCATTGCCCTCCCCAAGGACAAAGGTCTCAGGCTTGGGACTGATGAAGGCTGGCGTGTCTACGGAAAAAGTATGGGAGCACATGAAACGCTATCTATGAGGGAAATCTGAATGGTGACTACAACAAAATATAAAATGTCACCAACAGACTCACAAAGCACAGAAAAGTTGAGAGGTTCTGATGTCACAGTTGGGGGAGTTTTTGGCCCCTCTGGTCCCAGGTCCAGTTCTGCCACACACCTGTACTGAGTTCCATCATCAATTACACTGGGTGTAACCAAGAGAATAGATGATACTTGAACAGGTGACGTAGGAGTGAGGTCCGAAAATGAGTGGGTATAAACTTCAGTCTGCCCTCTGTACCACCGTAGGGTGAGGTACTGAACAGGAGCAATGTTCTGGACTTCGCAGAGCAGCTGGTACTCTTTCCCCTCTAACATTGGCCCAGTGTGGTTCACAGAGCTGATGGAGACACTGTCTGGGGTCTCTGAGGAAGATAGATACTGTGTTTATACGCATGCCTGTGCGCAGCATTGAATACATTTGCTACTTTTGGAAATCACAGTCCCAACTACATACCAACATTTGTTAAGGCATTGTTGACTCACTGTAGAGAATGAGGTTGAGCTTTTCCTCACACTGTCTGGGAGCAGTGAAGAAGACTCCATAGCAAATGGGCTCTTCAATCCAATCAATCAGACTGTCTACCCGCCAATGGACAGCAAGGTCTCGCTGGGTATGTGCTGCACCGATGGCTGACTCCCAGCCCAGAACACGTACTGGGCGAGAGGCTTCACAGGTTACTGATACAGGCTCTCCAAACCTAACCACCACCCTGGATGGCTTTATCTCCAGAGAGCACCCCTCACCAGACACTGGGACATGGACAGAAGTATTATGATCAATATACTCCTTGTAGGCCAACATATCAAACCCTGATTCCTTCGATGAGTTGTGTTGTATTTACAAACTATAAACAAATGATGGATAACTTTCAAATTACGCAACAGGTGTAGGTGTTTCGTCTGGACATCACTAGCCTATTGGAATCGCTAGTCAGCATGGTGCTGGTAGTGCTAGTCACACAGAATGAAAATGAAATATTAGGTAGCGTAAGGTATTATTAAGTAATGCAGGCTTATAATTACGCTAACCTTAGCTTTGACATTTCTGACAAATGTTTTAGCGTTTGTGATCGAGGAACAAACTATTACGTAATTTCACTAGCCAATCGGTAGTACAATTAGAAAATCTTACCCGCATAGAACATGCAAAATGTTAGGATCCATTTCAGAAAGTTGTTTTCCATCGTTAGACTTTATTTTTTAGGTCCACAATGGTCCAAGTTGAAAAGCCAGTGGAATTCCTTGTGTCCTGCTAGGCAACCCTAAAGTGGTCCAACAAAAGCCCTCCCTCACCGATTGAATCCTCATTCCTTCTTTCGGCTTAAGGGCCCCGAGGGGGAGTTAACAGGAGGGGGCTGGATATTGACAGTATTCATATGCCACTCTGAAGGTAACCAACTGCCACCTTTACACAATCAAGTCAGTAAAGTTATTTGAACAACTCAATTCATATTTAATTGACCTCATAACAATTGAACCGACAGTTTTTTTTGCAAGACTAAGGGGCATTTAATTTACTAGGGATGTCACATGGCCCTAATTTTCACATTAATTAATCAGATTATTCTGTTCACAATGATCTATTGTGGAATGCTGTTGCAATGAGAACTCGTTAAACTTTTTTTGCTTGCGGGCTTTTGTTTTTGTAAAAGCTAGGTTACGTTTGTCCGGCATCAAGTCTGCAGGCCTCATACTGTTAAAAGAATGTAAGCCTATAGCAGCCACAGCAAAACATGACTTGGTACTGTTATGCTCATTCCAGTACATAGGAAACACAGCTGTAGATTCCTGTTGTACAGTGTCAATGCACTCCACCATCTTTTTCTGTGACTTGTCTCTTAGACATTTTTCAGCACTGTGCTGGCAAGCTGCCCTGAATATTTTTTACTGCCAGGTTGTTATAGCAACACAGTAGGCCCATACAGTTTTTATGATAACCCCCCCCCCCAAAAAAAAAGTCTCCCACCCAAAAGTCTCCCATTCGGGAAATGAACACAGACAACAAATTCAAGAAAAAGGAGGTCATTGTAGGGGCCACCATAGACAGGAAAACAAATGGACTTTCATGGTTTACTTTACATTCACTTTGTTCTGTACTGATTAGTATGGCAGTGTTGGGGCTCGGGTGATGTAAGCTGGATAGACAATGAGAGAAAGCTCCAACAAGGCCTACAAAAGACAGCAGAACATGGCACACAAACATACTTATTTACTTAATTAGCATTCTCCCTCTAAACATACATGACTGGCATGATAGTTGACTGAAATTTAACAGAAATGCTGTACATAAAAAAACACATTTATTTAAACAAAAACATTTATATTTGCACCAGTTGTTTTTAAGAACTTGGAACTTTGAACATGAAACAAGCATTAAAACCACAATTACATGAGACAACTGACAAAAAGAATTACGTTAAAAATACAGTTTTAAATGATAGTGCATGTCATGGGTTAGAACAACAGACAAGCACACAGTGTATAGTATAATGCATCCCTAATAATCCATGAGCATCAATATAGCATTTTCACACATTTTAATTATATGTTGTTTTTTTTATCACACCCATAGAGCTACCCTACCAACACCAGCACATATAGTGGATAGCATTAAAAATCAAGCATAGAGTCCAACATTTGCAAGAAGATTGACTTAAAGTTTGAAATCTTCATTCAAGAGTGGGCAGCATAGCACCACACTATTTTATTATTAATATTCCTATGCCCTCTAAAAGATCTATGGATTTAGCAGGCTTCAGGGTGAAATGTATATTAAGCCACTTTTCGGTTTTGGTAGTGCCTCAACTTGATTTGCTTTTGGTACCAGGGACTGTGGTTGTCATAGCAATGCATCATGAAACTGCTGTGAAGGTGTCTTAAATGTGCTGGATCTCACTGGATCATTTTTGTTGGCAACCAAACAAAGCAATACCTACACCTCCTCAATTGACTATGGCATTTAAAAAAAATGCAGCAATAGTAGCTTAGCCTTTTTTAGACTGCAGATTTGTGCAGAATGTCCCGTGTTGCAATTTCTATGACCAACCAGCAGTCAGCAATATTTTCACATCACTGTTCGGTATTGCCTGAGCCCGCTTGGATCCTCTATGGGAGGTGGTCCAGAAAATATATACAAAAAAAAATTACTAGATCTGCCTGATGGAAAACCCAAAAAGGCAAGTACTAAGGTCCTGACATGCCTTTACTATGCAGTGGAAAAGCACCCTCAGTGTTTGAGATGAGTTGGTTTGAGATTAGAGAAATTGAACACTAAAAACATTTCCAGGGAAAAAGCAATTGAACTGTCAACTCACTTATCTGGCTCAAAGAACACAGATTTAAAAGGTAGGATTGGTATGCTTTGCAAATTTAGCAACTTTGGCTTGAATTTGAGATAATTCAAACCACTAAAATGTCCCACCCCCTGCCTTCAAAGCCACTCCCCCAAAACACATGAACATGCTGCCTGATACTGCTGGGAGGTAGGTCCCATCATTGCATTTGGTCCAAAACCCTTCAATCATGAAGTTTGGTCCAAACTAAATGAGTGGGCGTGTTTATTATTTTTAAGTCCTGCGATGCCCACAGATTTATTTCAATGTACTCTCAAAACTTTTGAGTTTTATAGGTTGCTATCAGGATGTTAACTTTTTTTGTCAGCACACAAATGGCTCAAGTTTCTCAACAACAATACCAGCCGTACCTTTAACAATAACTTTTCAATTTCAAAGATTTGCATGGTTAAAGCTAGCATCATATAAAAACATACTTGCATTATTTTGATTCCTAATCTTTGATTTGGCATTCCTCAACTCTCCAGACAGAGAGCTGTTCATATGACAGAATCTGGGCCCGCTTTGTATTTGTAGATTGCATATATACCGATGATCACAAGCACCAGGCCCAAGAATGATAAAAGAATAGCCCAGAATGTTGTCCGATCTCCTGTAAGGAAAAGGGATGTGGTTAATGAGGGCTATGTACCAGTCTGCCTAAGCCTTGGATAAGGTTGTGGCCCTGCAATACCAGTGCCAGTAACCAGAGTGCTTCTCTGTTTTTGATACACCATGCACACAGACACTAGCGCAACAAGAGCCAGCAAAGCCATCACAATTCCAGCAGTGGTCCCAGAGCTACTACCTGACAAAACAAACAAAAACAGGAGCCACGTGTGATTAGAACAGTACTGCTAGTAATACTCCTGAGGAGGAGGGGGACTAAGGCAGGCTATCTTGTAAAGTGAATGAAATGATGTGCCTTCCTTACCTTTGTGCTTGATGATGAACAGCTTGGTTTGTTTGCCAATATAATTAGAGGCTGTGCAATTGTAGGTTCCTGGGAGTAGTGAGGATGAGGTAAAAAGAGGTTGATCCCCCACATTTTCCTGGGGTTGTGAGGTCTGCCAGCTGTACACAGGGGCAGGCTTTCCTGTGGCAGTGCAGTTAAAAGTGACTTCTTCCCCGCTTTTAAGTTCAAAGGTCTCGGGGCTGGAACTGAGGAAGACTGGTGGGTCTAGGGGGGCAAAAGTGTGAATATTTTGTTTTACTCAGATGACGACAAAAGTTAAAATAGAAGAAGCCATTGTCAACATTAACTGAACCATCAGTATTATGAAATACTCACAGTGCACTAACATATGATGATGTTCTGATGTATTAACAGGAGAAGGATGTGGTCCCTCTGGTCCCAGGTTGAGTTGAGCCTCACATCTGTAAAGTGCTCCATCATCTTCTCTACTTGGGGTGATGGTGAGGATAGATGACTCATTCACCGGTGTCTTACTCTGGTCACTATAAGAGTCTGTCTGTATGGTTTCATTTCCTTTGTACCAGGTCACAGAGAGGTTCCGGACAGGAGCAACATTGAGGACGTCACACTGCAGCTGGTACTCTGTCCCTTCCACCATTGGTCCAGCGTGGTTCAGAGGAGAGATGGACACAACGTCTGGAAGTTCTGTAAATACATTTGAGTCACAAAGAAACATTTGGGTCAATGTTGACCTCATTACTAGACCAGAATTTGGCATGTAATATTGGGTGCGCTTCACATGTTGTATTACAGCAATCTAACCCCTTGTCACATGTAAAATAGAGTGATTACTTTACTACAGATAGAGACTGTGTGTGTTGTCAGGGCACCTGTAATCTCTTTCTGTTACACAAGGGACGGTTGTTCCTGCCAGAAAATACTCACGGTATAGAGTGACCTCAAGTTTCTCTATAAACTGATCTCCATTCTTGAGATTGATGAAGCACTTAGGACTTCCATTCCAGTCTTCCAAGCTCTCTACTGTCCACATGATAAATGTGACGCTGTCAACCAAGCCTGTGCCTCCCTGAGTTGCTTCC
The DNA here is from genome assembly GCF_054491055.1 of Hypomesus nipponensis. Classification (NCBI taxonomy): domain Eukaryota; kingdom Metazoa; phylum Chordata; class Actinopteri; order Osmeriformes; family Osmeridae; genus Hypomesus; species Hypomesus nipponensis. Next base: position 8,708,426 of record NC_140377.1, on the reverse strand, counting down.
CAGCCCATGCCTTCAGGGTCTGCTACCGATGTGCTGCAGTTGACTGAAACTGAGTCTCCATACCTCACCACCAATCTGGAAGGGTTAATCTCCAGATGAGAGAGAGTCTGTGATAGTCCACCTGTAGATCAAAGTTGAAAATACATGAGAAAAAAAGAAAAAAAGTGGTCTGTACGACATTCGGTAAAATTCCTGTATTAAGTGTTCTGTTCTCTCACTTTTTAATCAACAGATACTACTACTTTGGATTACATTTTACAAGCAATTTTAAGGAAGCGTAACATACACTTTCGCTTGCCAATTGGACCACCCATTGCACTAACATTAACCTACGGAAAATCACCTGGCTTCAAAGTAGCATATCTCGAGATGAACGGCGTAACGGACGGATACATTAGTTTTTCGAACATACATAATTTGAGCGTACTTTTCCTGACTATTGGCCAACCATAAACCAAAATTATCAAAACAACCTGGAGGAAATGAGGAATTACATCATTCGGGCTGTTTGCATTGTGTTACTCGTGGTCAATGGGTCTGAGAAAACCCCACCCTCTTTTAAACTGTAGGTCTATATATTTGATCGGTATGAGTCGATTTTAAATGCAAGCCTACTTTCAATTACAAGTCCAACACGAGATAAGCGTATTCCTACCTGTTACCAAAATTATCCAACTGAACAATCCTACTATCCCGTTAACCATCATACACGCAATCTAGTCAAAGCAGAAATAGCAGGAAATGTATTTGATATTGACCTGATCTGCTAGGCTACTAAAGTGAAAACGAAATCTGGGAACGCATGGGAGCTATAGACGCCCTTATTTGGATATGGGAGTGGTCATGAAGGTCCAGCGAATCGGTCCAAAATGGGGGTTGTCGCTTGTCGGGTCAAACTTGGATGTTCCTTGGTCAACAAGAACGTATCTGATTTCCCAGAAGTCAATGCAAGAACAACGCATCTCAAATTGTTCTCCGTAGTCGCGGTCTTGCAAAAGACTTTTCGCAAGTAGGCCTACGTTCTTAGCGTTTTTCAGATTGATAAACAGTCAGTCTGTCAAATATAGTGTACCATTATGTCCTACTGCATTTTACATTATGCAGCTGGCATGCTTTTCTGGCTATTCTGAGCCACAAGCACCTTCTACCTTTCCCGGGGCGCCGCCAGAAATGTTGGACCCCATGAAAAAAAGTTGATCATTTCTATAAGTTTTTCAATTTTGGGGGGCCCCTGTCAGTCAGGGGTAGGGTTGCCAACTTCTTCAACCCCAAATGAGGGACACTTTCTTCCAGGTGTGCGCGCACATGCCAATAGCTGACCAACAATAACGGAAATCGCAAGCATTCATTAGCCTAACACTACTGTGCGCCCGATAAATCCTCCTCCCTATCCAGCTATTATCCCATTGCTTTTTGCCACAGAGCCGTCCCTACTGCACAGATCCGTAACTTGATCTCCCCTCATCCAGTTGGTAGGGTACCTGCAAATTCACTCTTCCTCGAACCCTTAGTCATCCTACACTTTAAAATGTAATCTACAGTTTTAATATATTATTTAACATTTGACTACTGAGATGAAAGTGTTTAATCGGCAAGTGTCTTCAATAATATCAAACTTTTATTTCAGTAGTCACATATTTAAATAGTATGTAAATTGTAGATTACAGAACAAACGTCATCTAGTCTATAGTTTAATGTAGGGTTTAATGTCAGGTTTACAACGGTGTGTAACAACCCAACATCACACACTTTCCCAATTTTCCTAACTACAACCGATGGCCTAAATACTAAGCAGCAATTTCTTTCCCACATTTCATAGCGCCAAACTGTTTCAACCAGTTAGGAGGTCAATCCAAAGAGTCATCAGTGGTAGGCTTACTGTTCTTTGTGTAAGTATGCATATTCTTCCAAATAATACTGCATATGCACTTATAAACAACATACAGGGATTTTAATACACATAATGTAGCAAAAATTCAGATCCAGGCACAGGACCGTTTCCCCTATTCTTATCAATCTTGCAACTGTCCCCATGCAGTCCAAATGCCATTTACGCTAAAACTAAATATCTATATTTAAATAAATAAACAATGTTATGCTACCTGTACAGTAAAATAAACAAGTATAACATCTTGTTTCACGGGGCTTGCAGTTGTGAGACACCTTCTTAGACACACACACACCACCCAGTCATACTTGCAGTCAAGCATAACAGTGGTTATCTACATATACGTCACTGGTAGCCAATAAACAGTGTGTCAGTAGTAGTAGTGTAGTAGTGTAAACTGGTGGACAGTCCACAGAGAAGAAGCTACTGACAAGCTATTTGCTCTACAATAAAGCAAGCAATGGATTTAGATGGGGTGGGGGGGTTCAGGGCGTCATGTCTATGCATCATTAACAAGGTTATGTAGACATGAGACATCAAGTTATCAGGAGAGCTTATTGGCCACTGAGAGCTAACATTGACTCTTAATACCTCTAAAGAAAATCGATTTGGACAATGTGATTATCAACTTTTAAAGCAATTTGCATAACATAAAGTCAAATACATGACTTAAAGATCATGATGCCTAGGTAATCAAGGTTAATGATGATTGCCAATTCCCTTTGTATTATGCAACCATAATGATCCTGCCTCTCTATACCATCAAGAGAAAATACATTTTAAAGCAATTGTTTAAATGGAGATTTGTTGTTTCTGATTCTTCTTCAGTGATGGTATACTCTTCAGTAGTAATTTATTGTTGCCATTAGCAGGCGTCATTGGCCGTCCCCTATTCTTCTATAATGCAAATAGAAGGTGAACATGGTGCTGGAGGGCAAAATAGTTCAGTCTTAAGGGCAAGTAAGTCCTTCCCCATCGACGAGAATCAAGCCCTGAGTCAGCCCTTTATTTAATTGTGACAAGGAAAAAAAGTCGCATCCGATTGTCTTCCCCCTAGAAACAGTTATTTGGCTAAGAGAGTTTGGTCAAGGGAAGAGGTGTCCCCCGGCCATTTTGTGCCACATTTCCTTTCAGGGTGTTGTCGATCTTGGCATCCTTCAGGCTGTAGCGCCCCATCTTGGTGTTCTTGTAGTAGATGGAGTAGATGAAGACGAAGATGACAGAGATAACCACCACCGTGATGGCTACAAAGCCAGCTATGAGGGGAAGGTAGTCCTCTGTGATGAGAGAGACAAATCACGACCATCAACCACACTGTGCTCATGCTCAGGTCAGACAAGACAAACCTCAAGACCAGAGTATTTGACTCCTTCACAAACAAAATAGTTCAATGACCAAACCCCAAATTTATACAGTATATGTGACATAAGAGGGTCTGACACACAGTAAATCCATTAATTATTATCTTTTCTAGAGCGAGAGTGCTAGGCTACTCGACAACTAGGATACAACGCTGATCATTAGCCAACACTCATCTTGAACTGGCAATATGACGGTAAATAATTGAGCTAACCAGCAGTTCATAATGGTAGAAAAGGCAAGATCAGAGACACCTATAGCCTACTACTAGCAACTACTAGAGACTAAACTAGCCTATAGGGACTATCCTACTACTAGACTGGTGAGGCTAACCTATTACTAGCTTACAAGCAGAGACTTAACAGCAGTTTGAACGCAGGGACAATGGCCAAAACACGGCAGAGGTTTGTACTAGCATGGGATGGATTGCATTCCAACATTGTCTGAACATTGTCAGAGTTCTGCAATGTTAAATCCATAGTTAATGTGAGTAGATGCATTACCTTTTAAAACCACCTGGACCACAATGAAGGTGGTTTGAACATCATTGGTGGCTGTGCAGTTGTAGAGTCCACCCTCTGTGACTGTAAGGTTGCCTCCAGCCTCGATAGCGTCTTGAATCTCCATATTATTGTACAACCACTTGATCTTTGGCTGTGGGTAACCTTCTGCTTCACACACTAATTTCTCAGGATAACCCCGGAAGACTGGTATTTTTGCAGGAAGTTTTGTGGTATTAATCCATGGCTCATCTAGGGAAAGAGATGGGACAGCATATATGACTACTGTTGAATGAAATGTAAAAATGAATGTATTGTTCTTGTTTATAATATATACTGTTGAATAATTACAATAGACAGTGATGTTGAGGGGATTTGACGTCACACTAGGAGGCCCCTCTGGTCCCAGGTTGAGTTGAGCCTCACATCTGTAAAGTGCTCCGTCATCTTCTCTACTTGGGGTGATGGTGAGGATAGATGACTTATTCACCGGTGTCTTACTCTGGTCACTATAGGAGTCTGTCTTTATGGTTTCATTTCCTTTGTACCAGGTCACAGTGAGGTTCCGGACAGGAGCAACATTGAGGACGTCACACTGCATCTGGTACTTCTTCCCCTCCACCATTGGACCAGTGTGGCTCAGAAGAGAGATGGACACACTTGGAGGCTCTGTTGGACACAGTATAGGATACTAGAATATTCAGAGAAACTAATCTAATCTTCAACTAATCTAATCTTCAACTCACAAAAACTGTAAAATGTTGATTTTCATTCCGGAAGGATGTCCCCACCCCTTACATGTTTTCCAATTCTTTGGTTGATTGTACACCTCACCCCACCAATGTAAACGTCGAACCGTTACAAAAAGGCTCACATTATTGAACTACCTGTTTGCGGGTGTTAATAACCAACTGTGAGTAATTGGAATAGAAAATACAGTGGCATCAACGAAATCATTGTCCAGGTCTATTAATAGCGCAACTTTTCTTCTTTCAATCCTTTCAACTCTGTCTATGGTGTGGAGCATGAATGTAAAAGTAACACAAACTTTCTCAACGATTTTTCAATTCAATTTCTCAACGATAAGTGTGTTTACATAAGTCTACTGGGACAATGCTGATTCGACCGTGATGTCGCTTGCGTCTATGATACGCGAAATATGACACGAACAAACTTACTTAAATCTGAACTATTCAACAGCGACAGTAGTTCCAAAGTAAAAAAGATGTAAATAATCCGAATCCAGTTTTGATCTCTCATAGCCATTCTCTTAAATCTGGCTTTATAGCCTGTCTGATAAATAAAGAGCCGTCGTTTGCCAAATTTGAGTTCTTTCCTTAAGTACCGTAGTTTAAAAAGCGGCACCGAGCTGTTGTCTTAACGTCAAGCTTTCCTGCCTAATAGCCCCCTAGTTAAACCCTCCCCCAATAAGCGAGGAGCGCGTTAAAATATCTTTCTAAAATTGATACACTAGGGCCAGCTTAATATAGCCAACAGTCTTATAAGTATTTGGACACTTTGGTAATATTAAAAAGCCTCACATCTACAAACTGAAATGAAAGGCTATTTTTGTTTGTGGTGGATACCATTAGACAACATACTAAAATCACAAAGTAACTAAATCACTATCCCTAACAGTCCATTACATGTTTAAATGTATTCCTACAGCATGCCTATAAAAAGATAAGCGGGCAGTTGCTCACATGAACTTGAGGATTGATGGTTCAACACAAACCAACCAAAGATGAGCAAAAACAAAATAAAACATTTTTGTTAAGAGTTGTTCATGCAGAAGGTATATTACCTTTTAGAGTAATCCCGACTGTTTTTTTTACAGATCCTTGGCTGTTTTTAGCATGACACGTGTAATTGCCCATGTTTTCCATGGTGGCATCTGAGATTGTGAGCAGAGACACCCTATCTACATGTTCTTCTTTTATATTGGTGGTTGATAAGTCATGAATCCATGTGTAGAGAGGAGGAGGGTTCCCTCTGGAGAAGCACTTAAGTCCCAAAGTAGAACCAATAATACCCTCTGTGTCCTCCAGTTCCAATATCTCTGATGGTGGATCTGAAGACACGGGAGTAGAAACCAAATGTTAAACCAGTTACTTATCCCTTCTCCTTGGAGCATCAGCCAAGTAAACATGAAGATCATTTGTATTCATGTTAACTTACATTGTATGTCAATAGCTAGAGTGTGGTTGACACTCGTTGAATTGATCGTGGCATGTATGACATACTGTCCCGTATCCCGCCTACTGAGACTATCAGGAAGGGTCACCTCCTCTCCATCCCTAAACCAGGTGATCTCGGGTGGAGGATGACCTACTGCGATATTGGTCAAGTTGTGAGGTGTATTCTCAGCAGCAACGTATACATCTGGACACTGTATTTCCGGGCCATCTGTGAGAAAAAGCAGAAATATTAGAGGTGTCATCAGAAATAATCTTCATTTTAAGCAATGTACTTTATGTATTCATACCAAGGTATTTGGTGCATTTTCCCATCTCAACTTCCCATCTCAACTGTCTCTCCATCTTCAAGAGAAGGCTCAAGACGCACTTGTTCCGGGAGTACAACGGTACTTAGGAATGGTTTGCTGAACCCAATGCTAGTTTCCTCAAGGATCACAATGACTCTTGCTTATAGACTTGTTGCTCTTGTTGGTTAGTGGTAACTGATTTAAACTGTTGTATTTGCTGAAAAAATATTATATTTGAGTTAATCTTATATTTTTACTTTTATTTTACTGTTGCTTGCTTTTCTACAGGTACACTCGCACTTAGCTATTCATGTTGTTTCATTGTAAATTGCTTGACTACATGCTCTTATGGTTCTTCCCTTTGGCAATTATTTTTTGGTTGTTCACAATGTGTGCTTCTTGTTTTGGCTACCCGCAATGTTTGAGAGCCATTGTGTTGCTTTTATCAGTGACCTATGCACTTTGTAAAACTCTTTCTTGGAAGTCGCTTTGGATAAAAGCGTCTGCTAAATGAATACACGTAAATGTAAATGATAGACCGCTGTAGAAGGAAGGACAGTAAATGAAAGTGACACTCACACAACACAGACACCATTACTTCTTTCCTGGGGAAGGTATGACCCTCAGCTTCTAAAGTATACACTCCTGCCTGTCCCCTACTCAGAGGAGCTAGGGCATCCATGGGCTGTCCGTCCTTAAACCAGCGAATTGTTGGAGAGGGATTTCCTGTTGTGGAGCAGATGCCTTCCAAACTACTCCATTCTTTAATTCCCAAATCAGAACAGATTATGTCTGGTCCATCTAGAAAGAGGAGAGGTCACGGTTATAATCCTTCCAAAGATTTCTTTCTTAAAATACGACTGAACCTTAGGTAAACAATGGACTTAGAATTGTGGGATCTCACTTACAATGAACTTTAATAGGATAGTGTGATGATGTGTTGGAATATTGTGGTCCCTCTGGTCCCAGGTTGAGTTGAGCCTCACATCTGTAAAGTGCTCCATCATCTTCTCTACTTGGGGTGATGGTGAGGATAGATGACTCATTCACTGGTGTCTTACTCTGGTCACTATAAGAGTCTGTCTGTATGGTTTCATTTCCTTTGTACCAGGTCACAGAGAGGTTCCGGACAGGAGCAACATTGAGGACGTCACACTGCAGCTGGTACCCTGTCCCTTCCACCATTGGTCCAGCGTGGTTCAGAGGAGAGATGGACACAACGTCTGGAGGTTCTGTAGACACATTTTTGTCACAAAGAAACATTTGTCGACCTCATTACTATACCAAAGTGGGCATGTAACTTTTGGGTGCACAATACAAATTTTGTATTACACCAATCAAACCCCTCTCTTGTGAAATTGGACAATTACCTTACTACAGATAGAGTATGCATGTCAAGGCACATTTGTTCCTTTTCTGTTACACAAGGGACTGTGGTTCTTGCCAGAACCTACTCACGGTATAGAGTGACCTCAAGTGTCTCTTCATGCTGATCTCCATTCTTGAGATTGATGAAGCACTCAGGACTTCCATTCCAGTTGTCCAAGCTCTGTACTGTCCACATGACCCATGTGACGTTTTCAACCAAGCCTGTGCCTCCCGGAGTTGCTTCCCAGCCCATGCCTTCAAGGTCTTCTGATGTACTGCAGTTGACTGAAACTGAGTCTCCATGCCTCACCACCAATCTGGAAGGGTTCATCTCCAGAGAATATAGGATAGTTGTACCTACTGTGGTTGTCGAAGAGGGTTGTGTATTAGTCTATTTGTTTTTAACGCGAATATTTGTTTGCCAATTTTCAGCAAAGCTAAAACGAATACAGGACACGAACCTCATGTGTTGTTCAAAAGACAATATCGCCCTCCTCTGGCACAAAACAAAAGTTTGTTCAAAGTCTCGATCTACTTCTGCCTCACGACGCGAACAAAGACCGTAGCCTATTCCTCGGGCAATTAATTCACAAATGCCTTTTTACTAGTTCTAGGCTACTTAGGTTACTTAGGTTAACTTTTTCCTAACAACAATGGGGTACAAAAAAATTCGTAGGACCCATGCTTTATGCAATCCTACTTTTCATATTATAGTAATGCCGTATGCAGTGAAATAAGTAAAGAGAATTCAGAACAATATGAATATTTGAAGATTGCATATAGCGTTAACTATAAAACACATCTTACCTGTAACACCGAACTGGATCATCAAAACAAAAACAAAAGTTTTACGCATTTTCTTTTGTATAGAGCACGTGAAATAGATTCTGATGTTGGATGTATTTCAAATGTCCAGTCCCACGCATATATCAGCTATATGGTTGGTGCAAAGCTCTCGTTGTCCATTTGTATAGAATTACACTGAGAAGAATGAAAACACGTGTTGTACTGGAACATCCCCTTCGAGTAACTATACTGGCCACGACCAACACATCTCAAATAAGAAGGTGCATTTTTGGAATTTCCCAAATGTGTGTGTGTGTGTGCGTGTGTGTGTGTGTGTGTGTGTGAAATGATGCTATTTACAGTTGGATATCTCAGGCTGCTCGCCTACATGCCCACACTTCCACACGAGTTCACCAGTTACAGATTGATTCCTACGAAACAGTATTCTGATCAAGTTAGTATTGAGATAGTGATCAAACGTGTAATGCTGTAGATACTTAACCAACAGGGCTCCTGTGCTACATTATGTAAAAATTATATTTAACTATAGCATATCTGCCTTAGATGTAATTGATTTCAGTTTAATTCAGTTAGATTTTCTTTTTTTGTAATGTGATCAATGGGAATGTCCCATCTGGAAATAACCTATAATCTGTGATTTCCTTTGTACAAGACACTTTCTATTTCAATATGTGTCTCATAATGGTGACTAGCTTGACCCTCTGGCAGTGTCCGCAGTGCCGATGTGATGATGTCATCTGCAATAGCAGCTCTGAAGTACAAGGATAAAAGCACACTGTCACGTTGAAAGTGATACTTGGCACAAGGCTGGCACAAGAGGCTGGCACAAGTAAAGTCGTACAAAAGCTGAATTTTAACGAACACAAATACCTCTGGAGCCCAAATAACACGTCGTCACATGTTAGTATATGGTGGTTCAGTCAAGTCTCTAATGGTCTTAAGGTAAGTTTTCAATCATTGACAAAGGATATGTAAAATAAGAGTGAAGTATGTAAAACAGCTGCAATCCCTTGGTAGTTCCTGCAGGTTAAAGGCTAGTTTGTCTTGCTCAGAGAAAAAAGAGTGTTACAGGACCTAACAAACAAGCGATGTGTTGAGGAGAACACGCGGGGGTCACCGACAGTGTATTAGTTTTGAGAAAACAAACATCTGAATTCTAGTCATGTCTCTAAAACTCTCCCCTTTCTCATAAATCAGGTCAGTCACACTCACACAACACATGAAAAAACGTAACATCCTATGCTCCAACCTTTGAAGAAGAAAACAATGGTTGTATTACAGTAAGATAAGGGGTATGTCGCAACAAGGTCAAAGGCACACACTAACCAAACAACCAACTGCCAAAAAAGACAGAACTATGCAGCACTCAAGCTGCGAGTGTCCAAACTCTGAGCACTCCCCCAGTCACATTAACATGAGTGCTGAGTTAAAAGTCTCTATTCTTTCGACGGTTTAGTCCTCTTTCCATAAAGCATTAGGCCTGATGGACACTGATACATTTGTGGCTAACTGGGTCGACCTAAAATATTTTCTGTTCCCTCTGCAACACAGATTTATGTAACAGTCTGTTTAGTAAACTGCACATGGCTCGCAGTGTTGAGCTCCCATTTTACCCTACAAAGATAGCTTTCTGTCATTGTTTCCATCATTTGTTGGATATTTGTTCAGATTTATATATCCAATCAAATGGAGGAGAATTAAATTCAAACACAAGCACCTACAAGCTCCTCATACCTGTGTGTGTGTGTATGTGTGGACGTGTTTCTTTCACAATGGCCATTTCTCTGTTCTCATTGGTCCTTCCTAAAGGGGTCGTTTAGTATAGTTCATAAGTGTGATAGTTCTGTTTAATTATTGCATGGTGAAGTTACAAATATCCTCAGGGTTATTTACTGGTCCTACTGTGTGATACTCTACTATATATTAGCCACAACAGGTGGTTGTGATTGAATTTAATTTTCCTCCACCTTATTCCTATTTAAAAAAATATCCATCCTTGTCTGTGCATTATCACGGAACACAGACTCAGTAACAGGAATAACAATAGTTAAACACTGAAAAGTACGGTATGTGCTACTAGAAACAGGACGAAGGGGGAAAGGGAAATGCATGGAGAGCTTGTCGAGTGCCAGGAAAACAGAAAGCTTTCAGATGGGTGTGTGGACACATTGACTCTGGATATTTGAAGTAAAACTATGTTGGAGTAAGAGAGGGTGAGTATGTACACACCAGTCAGAATGTGGTGGATAATTAGCCTAATACTTGGATTCTGAACATAGACTGACCTTGTGTTTACCACCAAAGCCCACGTCATCCGTGGTGACCAGATGCTCAGTTCTCACATCTGAGTGCAGATACCCGCTCAACAGCAACTGTGTATATAACAGTTTGCCAAGTCATTTAGGCATACAGAACGTAGAGTTGTAACTGTTGAGAATCATACAATGTCAGTCTTTTACCAACAATGTAGCTGTTGTTAAGTTATTCAGTGAGGCAGACCACTATGTAATATGATCACTGAGAATACATGAGCTCAACAGAGGTGCCTCTGTGTCCACAGATTTTTCATGAGGCTACTGACATTTTAAAGACGGTCTTGGCCATTACAAATATGCATAGCAGATGAGAAGTTTGGCTAATATCTAGTAGAGTATCCCAGAGACTGGGCAGTAAACACTCAGGATGATCGTAACTTCAATATGCAATGATTAAACAGAACGATCACACTTATGGACAGTGTAGACTAGGCCTTTTTGTCATCATTCTTGAGAAAGAGGACCACAAAAGAAGAAAAGTAAGAAGCTGGAAATACAAATATGTATTATCATTATCCAATTATTGTCGGATTGTTTGTACATTGTTTAATCTTGTGGTGAGTCATGTGGTTTCACAATCACTGTATTTCCTGTCAGATTCCAGGAAATCATAACCTTTTTCGAAACTCAATATGCTTTTTCCATTGGTGTGCTGAAGGCTCAGGAGTAGAGAGGAAGGCCAGTTCATGAAGGAAACTAGATAACAGAAAGGAAATGTTCACTGATCTACTCAAGAGGGTACCATTTCTGGGGAAATTGTAGGGTGTGCTTGCTTGCGTTGGTTGCAGGGGTCCGTATTTAAATTACATTTTACAACTGATATTTCTGTATATTTTATATAAAAATGCATAGCCTCCTTATTATTTATAAATTCTATTCTATCTATTTCATAGATTTAAAAGCATATTTTTTTCTGCTCATTTACAACTCAAAATACTAATAGTGAAGAGTAGAATTAAATAGTTTTCTTCTCATTTCCTCTGCAAGACGGAATGGTGATCAGCAACCTCATAGTTGAATCAAAACGAATACATTTGGCAGACCGGTGTAAAAATTGACCTAATCTCTATGACTTAAACGTCATTGTAAGTTTTTCCCTTGATATTTTCAGGCATCTAGCCAACTCATATTGCATTCATTCATTAATAAAGAACCCCCTTTAAAGCTTATTTTAACAACAACGTTACCAGCAGTAGCTATCTCAGATGGAATCGCGATTCAAATAGTACCATCTGCTAACTAAAAATATGCCCCCAAAAAACGTAAATAAGCTTGACATTTATTTAGGGGAAAATCAGTCATTCATAAAAATGTCGGTGGTAGCGATCATTGTCAGTAACAAGGCAAAATGCGATATAGCACTGTGTGGAGAAGCTGCCCCTGTAAATTGTAGGCTACTACTACTACTAGACTGTTCGTCTTGATAGCGATTGCGTTGGTTGAATTTGATTTAACGTTACTTCCGTTGTACGGTCTAGCTGATATGAATTATTTTCAAAAAACAGACCGTTTCGTTTGACTTTCTACTGTAAGCAGCTAGCTACGTAGTAGGCTACTGCGTTGCAGTGAGCTACACTGGTTTGAAACCACAGGTCATGGTCATTTCACCCGCAAATCGTTTACTTGTAATCTAATGTTTCTTTTGACATAATAAAGTTTAGCCATTGCTGTGGCATTGAAGGCAGTAGGGTTAGATGATTTTTTGGGGGTGGTATTTTTCACTCGTAATCCAAGCTGCAATTTGAGTGCTAGCACGTCTCTAGCACGTTGTATCCATGCGACTAAAGGTACGTTGTCACCACATAAACGTTGCAACCTCCTGAATTGTGCAACGGAACGTAAATCCCAATATAAGCAACTCAATCGCTAGCAGGACGAAACTTTTGACACCTACGTTGTCTATGTAGCCCAGATATTGACTGATCCTTAGGGGTGGGAAAATAAACAATAATAAATATGTATGTGAGATAACAATGGTTTGTGCTCGCCGAAGGCAAGCACACCCCTATTAGTGTGAGACACAAGTAGATGTGTGACACTTCCTGTCAAGGAAATCCTGTTAAAGCAGTAAACAGAAAATTGGTGTCACAGTTGAATACTTTCTTGCTCTTGTCTATCATCTACCGCCATGTCCAAATAAGATCTTTCTACTTTTTACTAAGAATCATCTTGTTTTTGTAACGGTCAGGTATCTGTTCTTCTCTTTCAAGATCCTATCGGAGTGAAACTTAATTTGAACTGAGTTGCTCACAAATCCCATCTTTCATGTCAATGTACCCATCTGAAAAGGTTCTGAATGGATGGCATGAAATCCAACCCCCATTGTCTCTTTTTCTTTATTACCCCCGGCTCGTTCCATCATAGTTTTCTTCTAAATCTGTTATTAACTATCTAAGTTCCCCTTTTTTGAAGAACAGTTTCTCCATTTCTGGAAATGGAGGTCTACTTTGTCACAGTGAACAAAAAGCTATGCTCTCCCTTGGAGTGATCACAAGCTTCCAGAGAAGAGGGCCTCTTTACTTAGTCACTCTGAGTCATGGGAGAATGCTCCTGCTTGAACAATCTGCTCTCTCTGCCGCGTAGGAGGGCTGTTATCCTCCCTCCCAGGCGATGAGGAGCTGAATCAGCTAGTGTGTCCCAGGTGGAAAAGAAGGAGGAGGAGGAATATGCAGTACTGTGGCAACAGAACAAGACAAGCTGTCCACTAGGAATCATACCCTCTTATTGACATCATAGTCATCTGGTACTGGTTAGAATCAATCCTGACACAACTCTTTTGAACCCTCCTCAGGTAATAAACTGCTTCTTATTCGACAATTAACTCTTATTCTGATGAAAGCCCGTACCTCGCCCTAATTCAACAAGATTTCATGTGCTGTTAAAGAGGAATGTTTTGTAGAGTTGTATGAGATGCATTAGGCTCTAATAAATAAGAAATATTTTTTGCTCGAGTGAAGAGACCCTCCCACAGCATCTGGAGACACTTTTCCAACTCTGACTTTACATGGAGTTCAAGGGGTACATTCCCTCAGTGTTTACAGTTAATGAGGTCATGATGACCTCGATATTCACATTGTTGATGGTATCTGGCTCCCTCTTGTGTAAATCAAACTCATGTCTCAGACACACTCCTCCCCAAGGAACGCCACAAGATTTTTCAGTGATTGATCCAAAAAAAGTAACATTATAGAGTTGTGATACATCCATGTGCTACATAAATAATTGTCCCTTCTGCATATATTGCCGGATGTGCTAAGGAAGTAAGCAAGCAGGTACAATCCAGAGTGTTAGTATAGGCAACATGTCAAAGTATCTCCTGACCACAAATGATTGAGATGTTGTTAGTGAGTTGACCAGACCTTTTGCTATAAGACAACAGTGGTGTAACTGTATGGATTTGGAATTCTAGTAATATCTTATATTAACATATGGGATAAGGACGTACACTTGTTTACTTTCCAGCCAGTTTAAACATTCTGTTTATGTGAAAATAAGCACCTTTCATAGAGCTTTTTTTAAATTTATAAATAATGATTAGTACTCACCAGTAAAATACCAGTGCTAAAAAGACGACGACAATAGCTATAGTATTGTACACCATTAACATTCATGTATCTGTAGATACATTTACTTAGCGCTATATTTCAAGTCAGACAAAAATAGTTCAATTAAGTTTGATGTGTCATTTCTCCTCTGTGTGTATTCTACATGCTACCCTTACTGTTTTCTTTACTTAACTTTGTACCTTGTCTTATTATTCTGAAACTGGGGTTTTGTACCTTTAATATTTCTTTGACGTCAACAAATTAAATTAAATTCAATAGATGTGCGGTGGCCACTAGATGGCAGGCTAATGCATACCAAATTTGCAGACAACATGAAAACCACCCTTCTCTATATATCTCTGTGTGATTCTCTCTCTGTGTCTCTCTGTTTCCCCCTTTCTCGACCCTTTCCCATGTTGGGTTCAACTAGAAGCAGGGGGATTTCTACAACAACATCTTCTATATCATCTGGATTTGAAAACCCGCAACGGTGGCGACCCTACAACCACAGACACACAATCACACCGAGGTCATGTTTGTAACGAAGCTCATGGGAACACAATTAGTGAGGCCAGGGCCTACTTGTTCCCAGCATGAGTTCCTGTTTCTTACATTCACCTTGAATTAATCACTGTCCGCGAGAAAAAGAATGTGTGGTTTGCCCTCCCCCACCAAGTCTAATCCAAGCCATGAAGAAACAGCAAATGATTCTCCATCTCAACAAACACATCAGAAGTACGGATCCAAAGAATCGTTCAACCGGATAGAAGACACAGGAAGGGATATAAAAAGACATTTCCTGTTACATTATCGATCTGATGAGTACAGGTGCAAACAGCATGCGACGGAAAAATATATTTGTGGCCGTCATTTCTGGATTGACCAATCCAAATGCATACAATGCATACAATGTACATTCAGCCCACACGTCCATATTCTCACGTCAATGATATTTTGTTCATTGATCATCAATAGTGTACTAACAATATCTGTGCATTAGTTCTGAAGGGAGGCCATTAGCCGCATTGTGATTACATTAACCTTGGAATTGGTCATATCTTCATGCTTTAGAGATGGTAACATTATAATCCCCTGTTTGTGAGTACTTTAAACATGGAGATTGGCTTGGTCTTGCTGTGGTTTAATTTTAGCATGTTTGTTTTGGGCCGTCTCCAGCCTGCTCTTCAGATGGACACATTCTCACAGAGCTGCTCAACCGGGAGCTTGTTCCTAGCCTCCAGCCCAACCCAGCCCGCTCTCCCCTGGTCTGGGGTCCTAGCCTCCAGCCCAACCCAGCTCGCTCTCCCCTGGTCTGGGGTCCTAGCCTCCAGCCCAACCCAGCCCGCTCTCCCCTGGTCTGGGGTCCTAGCCTCCAGCCCAACCCAGCCCGCTCTCCCCTGGTCTGGGGTCCTAGCCTCCAGCCCAACCCAGCCCGCTCTCCCCTGGTCTGGGGTCCTAGCCTCCAGCCCAACCCAGCTCGCTCTCCCCTGGTCTGGGGTCCTAGCCTCCAGCCCAACCCAGCCCGCTCTCCCCTGGTCTGGAGTCCTAGCCTCCAGCCCAACCCTGCCCTGGTACGAGGTCCTGGCCACACTCTTACCCCCTGGTCTCACTGGAACCATTGGCATGCCAATATGTTTTCTATGTCAGTGTCCCCGTCGGTGTCCCTGTACCCCAATCACACCAGTATTGTGACTCTTCTCCTGTTTCCACACAGAGAAAACCCCCTCCCTCATTTGACCTTCTTCTGTGTTTGCCCTCCCATTCTCTAAGCAGTTGTGAATCATTCATGTTCATGTTTTACCTTCCAACCACCCTGGGGATGTCTGGCAAAACAACATTAATAAACCAGTTGTGGGAGTCTGGTGGCTAAATGAGTTTCTCCGGGGGTAATTGGTACAGAGGATTAACATGATAAAGCAGGCCTGGAGGAGCTATGGATGTCCCTGCTCCCCCTAGTTCCACACCAAGGAGTGGAAAAAGGCTGACGATCAGGCTTTTCACCCATTAGTGGACGACAGCAAGTGACCCGACGTGAGTCTATGTGACACAGGGTCATTTAGCAGGGGTCAGGCTGAACGATTTAGGAAGGGGGAGGAGGGGCGACAGTCGGATAAGCTGGCCCTTGCGACTGCTCTTTGATTCTCTACAGTGGGTGTCCATTGCTAGAGATAGGGAAGCACAGTATGGGAGGAACTCAAAGCGTCCAGGGCTGTGGGTGATTTGATACAGCCCATGGATGCACCCGACACCAGACACCCAGCCATGGAACGTCCACCATGACCCAAGCCGACACATGAAACCCAACCATGCCTTCACTACCCATCTGGCAGGAGAATGGGGGGAGGGGGAGCGTGTGGTGTTTAGGTGTGTGCCTCTGCCTCTGCTCACCCCCCCCCCCCGGGATAGCGGTGAAACCACACCCATGTTTTGCATGTAGCTCTATACCCTTGCAGATGAGGGCAAAGAGGGGCAGATCAAGGAGGGTTTTGGGGGAAAGGAAAGCAGAGAAGGGGCCCTTTTCCACACGCTGTAGGAGCATGAAAGGCCTGCTGACCCCTTCCCCCCTCAAAGGCCTCCTGGGCACCATTAACGCCCTGAGAGGGGGGCAATTCCAAGTTGGGTAAGGGTGGAGAATACAGCATCTGGAAGGCATTATGCTTACTGCCCAAGGGTGAGACAGAGTGGGGGTTTGTGTGTGTGTGTGAGTGTGTGTATGTGTTTGTTCCAGAGAGTCATTTAATGAGTTATTGTGTGAGTCAGTAAAAAAAAAAGTGTTTGTTTTTGAGGGAGAATGAGAGATACGGTTAAAACATGGGGGAGGAATGGCGATGTGGACAGATAGTGAGAGAGTATGGATGGTGAAACAGAGTACACACAGAGGAGAGTGTAAGCATGTGCCATGGCTCCAGCGTACTGTAGCACTCTTTGTTCCTGGGACTTGTTTGAAGACTGGGTCATTCACTCGCTAGTGGCAGGATGTAGAGATTGAGATCCTTGGCAACAGAGCAGTTCCATCTGGGCCTGGCCTAAAACAAGATGGCTTTGTGTGTGGGAGTCACCCTGGCCCCCACCCTCACCCCCACCAAGACCCTGCAGCCCCGGGCACTGTGCACCAGGTGCTCCCCCTGGTCATCAACGCCACAGCAGCCCAGCTGCCAGGGTCGTGATGGGCAGCCAACAGCAGCTCTCAGCACTCATCTGACCTTCACGGAGACGCAAAGCAGGTCCCTCTCTCATAAACGGGCTTAGATCATCCAAACATTCAGGAAGAGTCTGGCCAAAAGGAAGCAGGATAAAAACCTGTCACGATACATACACAAAGCACATTTTAAAAGGCCCTTAAAGCACTATTCTAACCAGAAATCAGTGTAGGAGCTATTGGATTGTGTGTGCAGAAGACAATTGTTGGTTTGTCAATGGACTTCCATTGTCTGACGTATCATTAGCAAAGCCCCAGGGAGCAGCAGAGCATGTTGGCAAATGGAGTGCTGATCGTAATCTTTACCCACGGGTCAGGAAGAAGATTGGCGGCCAGACTGAGCACTCCTGTGGACTAGCTCACAACCCTCCAAAAGCCATCTGGAGATCAATTAGAGAGAGTTTCTTGGCCAACTCTGGAACTCTCTAAAATGTTCCTGGCTGTGTGTACTTTTTCACACTCACACCCCCTTCGCCTGTTTCTTAAGAGAAAACAGAGAGCTCTCCATAACGTGAGCACATGCTGTGCCGGGCCAGGAGCCTGGGGGAGACTGAAGACAGGCACAGTAACAACACCCCCCTACCCCCTTCAGCCGATCTGCTTCAGCCTCCCTCTGGTCCTCTTCTGTTCTCGCCCCTTCCACTCCTCATCCTTCTCCTCCCCCTCTCCTGCTCTCTCTCTCTCTCTCTCTCTCTCTCTCTCTCTCTCTCTCTCTCTCTCTCTCTCTCTCTCTCTCTCTCTCTCTCTCTCTCGTCCTCGCCCCTGCCATCGCTCGGCCGTTATTGAGCAGGCATTTCACAGGCACTCCCTCAGAGACGGGTGACCTCATCAGTGGGCAGGAAGTCAGGGGGTTCGTGTTCCTCTTGTGAGAGTAATCCCACACTTCCCTGAATATTCGATCCAGCGGGGGAGGCTGGCAGGGGTGGGCTGTGGGGGTGTGGAGGCCCCTAACTCTCTTGATTCTCAATAGTGGCTCACGCACACCACATCATCATCATCATCATTATCACATGACTGCAGAGTGTAGGAGTGTGCTGGAAGCAGGGAGCAGCCTGTGGAAAATCCAGCAGGATCCAGGTATCTTTAACTTCCAGACGGCAGAGTGCCACGTGGCAATGGAACAATGTGAAGGGAGAGGGGGTCGGTCCAGTATGAGAAGTTGAGTTGGAGACCAATAGCTGAGCATTAGCTTTAGTTTGTAGTACGGTGTGGGATCATTTCTATTGGTAAATGATCTATGGGCTCTTGGGCCTTTGTTTAAAGTCTAAGTTCAGGAAATCCTCCGTATAGTTAAGTCAGGGAGACTCAAAGACAGACTGAGAATACCGTTCCCTGTTTCATCATGTGGCTGGTGTGTTCACAGTCGCTCAAATATACAGTATAACTCACTGACTAATCCTCATTATCAGTGCCATTTCACAGACACACCTGCCTGTCTTTCCATGTCAAGGGGAATCATGACTGAGTTGCAACAGGTTTGTAACCGGCGGCTTCCAGCTGACTTTGCAGAAACTCCACTCTCAGTTCCAGAGAGGTGCGTCCGCCCCTGGCCACTCCCGGTCTGCAAAACACAAAGAGAGCAGCTCTGCCAGAAACCCCACAGCAGCGCCCAGAGGGAGGGGAGGGGGGCAGGCCAGGGAGGAGATGGGGGAACTGGAGGTGCATTCACTGGTGCTTCCAGCCCCTGCTCAGCTCGCCCTTCTGCCTGCAGGGACATTGGTGGGCTTGTGCCCAGATGTGAGGGCGGGACACTGAACTGGCAGTCTGATCCAGAGAGTGTGGATCCCTGCCACTCTCTCCAGCCATTCTCCCTCCACAACAGATCTGTAGCTTCCAGGCACTTCATCACTGACCCTGTGCCGATTCTGACAGGCAGAACTGAAGAGCATTCACACCCACCCTGACAAACACACACACACACACAGACACACGCACACACAGAGACACACACACACACACACATGCAGCTGTAACCCACACTCTTTCTCCTTGAGACATGCAAATTGTTCAGACACAGGAATGGCTTACTTAGAAAACAGAACTTTGTGTACTCGGAAATAGCCGTCATCAGTTCCTCTCACAACGAGTCTGTATTGAACATCCAGTCCGTGTGGAGACTTGATGTGCTTAAGGGGTCTTTCTACACTCCCTCTGACTATTCACGCTCCAGTGAAACAGAGCATTCAGATAAAACCAGCCGTGAGACGGGGGAGGACATTCGCAGATAAACTCTGAACCCACACAATGTGAACATTCAGACATCCTCGTCACGACTCTCGGCGCTCGCTCGGCGACTCTCGGCGCAAGACGGGGCCTCCTCTCCCCGAGCAGCCTGGAAGCAGCGCGTGATTAGAACGTGTTTGACTCACCAGCTGATTATCTAATTGTGTTCCCGCTGCCGAAGCATGTCGTGCGATGCATCAGTACCCTAATGACATGATCTCACTTTCTGGAAAGTCATTCAAAGAGTCAAGGCGGAGTAGAATGACCTATAAAAGATCAACGTGCCAAAAGGAAAGTGTCACATGGAGTACACGCGCACGAGTCTGGGACAAGACGCAGAGTCCAGAGACGTCATGTGAAAGGGAGAGGAAAGGAGTCGAGGAGGCAAGCGGAGGCCGCCGCGGTCACCGTGTGCCCGCGGGGTCACGGAGAAAAGGTGGAGCGTCATGAGTCACCGCCGTGTGGGAAAAGAGGGAGAGGCCATAGTTTCAGGTCTGATTGAAATAATTGAAGTGCGTCCCTCGGCTGGAGTGTGCGTTGGTGGGGTGCGGGGTCATTACGGGAGAGGCGGGGAGCGAGAGAGAGAGAGAGAGCAAGGGCACAAGGGAGAAAAGGAGGGAGACGGGGTTCGGTGCCCGGGCAGATCTGGTTCCCATTAGACCAGAGGCCCGGGGGTTGGTTTGTTTGTACAGGCAGAACGTCCCAGAGGAGCTCGGAGGCTGAAGTTGCTCCTCCCCGTTGGGCTGCCATGGAGGAAATATCAGCAGTGGTTCTCTGTCTCCCCCCATCCAGTCCCCGCTCCTCATCTCTTGACTAACTTCCCACCCACCCGTTTGGAACAAACTAGGGCAGCACTTCTAAACTGTTTACGGATGTTCTGTGTTTGTGCTATTTCTGAGAGCTGAGCTGAGAGTTCCTGCCAGGGCCACTGGCCTGTTGCGGAGAATCTACTCCCCTGTGATGGATGAGTCATTCACATGTGAACCTAGCCCTTCTTATTAATCTGCCTGGATTAGCCTAATGGGCATGTGCGGGCAGGTCTATCACTCACATGGACTAAGGTTATGTTGGAACACATACACATATGCACACACACACACACACACACTCACACACACGTGCGCACAATCCACAGACCAATCCTCAAACGTTTTTCCTCCATTTCTAAAAAGTACTTTATGTTTAATGTTGGCAGGTACTATGCTTCACAACATTTTCCGTGTCGTTCCTGGCTGAAGTTTAGCTGTGCTTTTAAAAAAATAGTTTGAGAAAAATACTTTCCTCATAGCAACAATAGTGTCTGTCACATCTGTAAGTGTTTGTCCCTTCTCTGTTAAGATGAACAGCATCCCAGTTGATGGCAGGCCATAAAAGAGTAACAACACCAGTTCTAGTGCAGTGGCGCTAATAGTTAAATAAGGGTTTATTGAAAGCAGCCCAATGTTGACGCCACTGTGGAGGGACAGACAGGCCCGTAAAGGCCGGAGGATTGAGTGTCATGGTTCAAAGCTGAGGAGCACCTGGTCAGGTGACCATCCCCCATCTGCTGCTCAGAAGAAGGGGATGGCGGGGGGGGGGGGGGGGGGGGGCGGGAGGAGGGGGGGGGGCAGGGGGGTAAGGGCCAAGGGCCGAGTGGAGGGGGGTGATATTTCACCTCTGGTCCTGGGGAGGGAGAGGCTAGGGAGTGGAACTGTGATTTATGGAAGACAGAACTTAAGTCCAACTTTTCCTGGAATTCTGGGCCTTTGGAGGGGGGGGGGGGGTACAGGGGTGGGGGCCAGGGAAGCTATATTTCACTGTGGCCATTAAATACATTCACCTCCAGATGGAGCAGAGTCCAAAAAGCTAACGAACACTCCCTCCAGTCCTGCACAATGCATCAAGTTACAGGGGGACTCCTTTGAGAATAGGATTGTTTCTCAAAGTTGGACACCTACAGTAAAACTGCATTATTTGAACAAGGAGTTCAACAGTGCAGAGGATTAGGTAACTAGGACTGACCACAGCTGCATCAAATGGCTGCCGAAGAGATAAGAGACCAGCTTTGCAGCCGTCTATTATATTATGATAGCTTGTGTATCAAACTCAGTACAATGAGTCACTTACATTTATCCATTTGTGTCTTTTTGTGTGTGTGTAATTGTGTGTGTGTGTGAGAGAGAGAGACAGAGAGGGAGGAAGAAAAAGAGAAAGAAATACAATAAGAAAAAGAAATACAGGGAAGGAGAAAGCAGGAAATCAAAGAGGAATGACGAGAAACCGCCTTTGAATGAGTTTCTCAATACCCATGAAGATGTTATTGACCACAAGCTCCTACACGAGAAAAAGAAAAGAACAACATCTCCTGCATGTCCATGACACCAACTTCCTTTGCAGTTTGCTGACCCGATAAAACCATGCAGCGAAAGACTCAACCAATCGACCTTACATTTAATTATTCCCAATAGCTGTAGGAGAGGAACTTTTGTGAGCTGTTGATTTAATTGAAGACAGCTTTTCGTTGTGTTAGCCAGCAGCAATGTTCGTCATGTTATGGAGCATTCTTCCAGGCGGCTGCAGTGTTGCCAAATTCTGACTTTCAAGATAAACATGGGATGTTATCCAGAATTACTGCTTGCTCCATGGTCATGAACCACTGGTACCTCTAAAAGCTACAACACTCACACACACACACACACACACACACACACACACACACACACACACACACACACACACACACACACATTTAAACAGAAACAGACAGACAAACAGAAAGAAAAACACACTGAAAGAAAAACACTTGCATGTACACACACATACATAAACACACACATGCACACGCACACACAGTGTCTTGTAGAGGAGGAGCATGAGGCTGAGCAGGCTTGGGTCTGACAAGCTCGGGCCCTGTCCTTTGAATTTCCCATCACCCACTGCATCCTAATTCCTGCAAAGGGAAGTTCCCATAACTCCATGGGGGAATGAGCGCTTAGCCCATTTCACAATGTGCTCCATCCCACGTGTTCACATCGACGGCACCTTCTGCATGTGTGTATGCACGCACTCACGTGCGGTCGTGTGCGTGTTTTTCGTGTGTTGAACGAAGGTGCGTATGCCTGCTTTGACATTGTTTACCACGGGTAAACGGACGTCGTTGAACTTTCTTCATCTCTGAGCATGACAGTCCCAGACTGCAGCTTGCGCACACAAGCCAGCATCAGTCATCATATCGAAACTGAAGTCCCAGTGCATTTAAAGGGAGACCGATTCCATTTGACATCATGACTCCTATTGAACTATTCAACGAGAAATTCTATCTCGGGCAGCACGCTTTTGTCATCCATCCTCATTTCATTAAGTCTCATCTCTTTAAGTTTATGAAGTGTGTTGGCCACGTCTGGATGTAAGCGGGGAATGAGTAATGCTTTAACACTGGTCAAGTTTTCTTACTGGTCAATGATTCTGAGAGGCAGATGTGAGATTTTCTGTGTGTCGGGTAGAAACATTTGAGTTTCTTGTGTAGTGGTTGTTTACATTTTTTCAAATTAAAGCGTTTACAGAGTGGTGTTCAGTGGTGCCTACAAGAAGCCAAACTTTCTAGGCTCACTTTTCGAGGGGTTTCTTTTTCAATTTCTTTAATGACCAGTGTTTTTGCAGTTTTGATTGGCTGTGGCCAGTGTGTTATTTTAGATTTGATTGGATGTGACCAGTGAGGTCATAATGTATTTCTTGCACAGCTGTATCAACATCACCAAACTTAGAGCTAAAACGCTTTCCCCCTCCCCATCTTCCACTGGGGTCTGCCTCCCACTCTCCCTCCCACCTCATCTGGGCTTTGGAGACTTGTCCTGCTCCAAGTCTGTCTTGTCCCTGGCACCGTCTGGAGACTGAGGTCAGGGGTCATTGCAGAGGAACTTAGTGGAGGCAGTGGCAAAAACCAAACGCAGTACATGGGTCCTGATCCGTCCTCATAGCTAGGAAGTCAAATGTTCCCTAACGTTCCATAGTGACCCAGGGGAAACCCAGAGCGAGGGGACAACACTGTTGATCACTGTTGATACCAGTACCCCGCCAAGATGGCTATGAAACAGCGACCGTGCTGCTCTGATTCAAAGCTGTACTAGACGTGTCCTCCGCTGATTCCGCGAGGATTACGTGTCAGGAAGGGGGTCCTTCGTAAACGGACTGCAGCGTCCCGTCAGAGGGATGTCGGTGGAGACAGAGAGGTCTGAGCGACTGGAGGGGTTCCTGCAGCCAGTAATGAGCTGGGAGGGAGGGAGGTGAGATGGAGATGGGAAGAGCGTCCGGTCTGGCGGGATCAAAGAGTGAGGGGGGGGGCGAAGCATGCTCAGTGAAGCCACTGAAGCTCTCCCCCCCACCGACGGCCGAGGGTCCTGCCACAGCGTGACCTTCGTGATAGGACGCGGACGGACGAACACCGGAGGGAAGAACTATGGTTATTTTTTCACGTCCGCTTGCCAGAGGTCTGGACTCGAGAGTGGCTTTGACGTCAGCCCAGCTGGACGCTAGGTCCCCTGTGTGGCCACTTCCTGGTTTAGTGGTGGCTGTCTGGATCACGTCCCGCCACGCTGTGGGCCTGATTGGTCCAATAGACGGCAGTGCTTTGGGCTGTGTCAGGACGGTGTGACATCTAGACCCTGGCTGTCTCTCTGTCATCTCCTCGCAGAGCCTTTGTAACTTTACGATATAGGAATTTTTACCACCCTGCCGTGCTGCTTGTCATGCACACACACACACACACACATGCACACACACTCACTTGCATATGCGCGCGCACACACACACAAATTAAGCCCAGAGGGGACCATAAGAGAGCCTGATTTGAAGAGGTAGACTATAACTGCTGTGGTAGCCTGACCCTGGTCCTGGTTATCTGATGCCCCCTCAACATTGACCCCTGCAGCCGACTCTGCAGTTCCCCCATGGGAATGACCAGATAAGAGGGAGGGATGTGAGAAATGTGTTTGTTTTTTTCATGCATTTGTTGGCAGAAGCCCTCTTCGGTAAACCCACCAATACAAACAAATAGTGCACGGAGCAAATCCACAGATCCATATGCACTGGAGCAAGAGTCTGCTCTTTGTTTCTCAGGCATGAAACGAGAGGCATGCGTGCAAACAACTCCTTGAGGTGAGATTCCAATAGTCGTATGCTTGACCTGCTTGCTGAAAGCTCAGTTCACCCTCTACTGACCAACTTCACTTCACTTCCTTCAGTCCTGCGCCTTCACCCATCCATGCTTGCTCAATTTCCTTTTTAGTAAATGTGGCCCCCCCCGCCCCTCCGTCCCCCCCCTTCTCAGCTTCCACCTCTTCAGTTCACAATGACCCACCCCTCTCCACCCTCCCCCAGCACACCCCTCTCCACCCTCCCCCAGCACACCCCTCTCCACCCTCCCCCAGCACTCCCCTCTCCACCCTCCCCCAGCAGTCCCCTCTCCACCCTCCCCCAGCACTCCCCTCTCTCCATCCACGCCAGCTCAAATCCTCAGCGTAGCAACAGTCTGCATGACTGCGTTCTGAGGCTCGGCCCTGGCATCTTATGCCGTCCTGCTGAGCCGTTGCTGTTGAACATCTGTGCTCCAATTCATCTTTCTCTTTTACCTGAGTAAGCACTTAGCAGGCACTGAGACTGGCCATCCAGTTAATGGAGAGGTGAAGGGATGGGAACAGATGTTTCTTAGTAAATCAGACATGAGTCCCAGCATGCGCAATAGCAGTTGCGTTTCCTTGTACGGACTCGTTTTGTTAAACCGCAGACATGACAATAAATATCTTGAATCTTGCGCAATAGTCAATCTGTTGAACACACAGAAAATGAAGAAACCAACCAATCATAGAAATTGTTACGTAAATATGAGCTAAATCAGTGATGAGTAAACAAGGACTTGATCAATTTCTAAACTGTGTGTCACTGACACAGTCAAATGCAGCCATAGCTGGTGTGCTTTTGAGACAAGAACCATTAGATACAAGAACGGTAACCCTGTCACGTCCAACACAAAGTCCAAACGCTGATTTAAACCTCCGAGCAGACTTCCTGACCTCCCATACAGGTCAAAGAAGATGCCTGGAAGGAGTGTTGGGTTTCCTAACCAGTGACAGGAGGAGACATTGATGGCTGCCATATGGTTTCAGGTCAAAACAACCGATTGTGCCTTTCGCTCTCAACCGTACTCTGTGAAGATGAAATAGCCTTTTCCAAAGTTGTGTCACAAGGTCACCGGCTGGGCCGTCTGCTGAAAATCCAGCCTGTGTTTCTGCTTCCCTGAAGTGGAACACACGGTGCATGTGTGTGTCCTCCATTCATGCAGGTCCACATAGGAGGACAACATATTAACAGGGCTTGTATCAATGCTCAAATGACAGGCCCGGCTTATGAAAACATCATTCTCCCGTTATAATGTTAATGGAGCATTGTGTAATCCTGGATGTGTGGACTAAAATGTGTTTTGATAAGGGTACTTAAGCAAAGCTCTATGAACACCCAGGCTTGATCTCCAGGAAGCCTCAAACCTCACGGCTCCCTCCCCCCAACCCCTGTGTCACTCCCCCAGACAGGACCTCCTGCCCTCCTCATCTCTTCACAACCTGGGTGGACAAGGGATGGCGGACAAGTCATACAACATCGCATGAAACACAATAGAAATGCCATCCAATAGAAGAGTACAGAGTCCAAAACAACACACACACACGTACATACACACACAACAACAACAGGCAAAGGACCATGGGAACAGGCGCTTCAGTCTTGGCTATAATAATAAGGTAACTCTATACTCCTGTGAGAGGTTCCTGGGCAAAAGGGGTGGGCCTCTAGGATATTTGTCAAGCACTAGCATCCACAGCACCACAGTGACACTCGTCGAACCACAGAGTTGTAGCATCACAACAAAATAGAGAGATCACGTACATTCAGAGACGTGCACACACACACACACAGGAAGAAGCACGCAGGAAGGAAACACGTATTATGCAATTTTCAACACTGTGAAACTAATTGTCATAAAAAATACTTAACTAAAGTGCATGCCTAAACACCCCCAAAATCCTGATGCCTACATACACAGTCGCGGCCGATATGGTTGTGTCGTTCGTTTTGAGTTTGTAGATGAAATAACCTACGTGTGGACAATAGAACGAATCTCACACCGCAATGAATAGCTTCAGTGTTTAAAGACTTGGACTTCTATTGTGCAGTGAGAAGGTTGTGGTAGAGATAAGAATTGAAGTAACGCTATACCTAAATCTGAGGGAAATGAGACCGGTTTGGCCTTGCAGACTGTGAACAGGCACCAACACTTCAACCACCCTTGACAGCAGCTCTACAGGGAACACAGATTAGACCGCCTGACTCCAGGAGCCACTGTTGACTCTGTCAGTGATGGGTTATGGAGAGGGAGAAAACTCTAATGGTGTGTCATTGTCCCTTCTTCACTTCCTGGATTGAACCACGCGGAGCCCCGGGTTATTGATGCTTAATGGTGCAGGTTTAATGATTTTTTTCCGAGGCTGCAAGCTGCGCTAGTCATAGCCTGGAGGAAGAAAGCCTATTTATCTAAAAGCCATAACACATTGATTTTAACATCCATGTACAATCACATTGATAATTCTCAGAATATGGCCTATTTATTAAATAATGGGACCATGCTCAAACATGCTGTGCAAAGCCTCTTAGAGGCTTTTGCATGTATACATTTTTTGGGGGTTGTTTGTGGTAAACGATTTGCCCCTGTGTATGACGCAAAAGGGTCAATGTGTGCATTTTAAGCTATGGCATGAGGAACATGTTGAAGTACCATCCGGCTTGACAAGCATCGTTCAGTGTCAAACATGTGACAGTGACCCATATATGTGTGACAGTTTGATCATTACAATATGTGAATTCTATTTGGAGTTGAATCTTCATATATGTCACTTTGCTCCTCAGGTCATATTGCGTTTCAGAACTGTAGTGCACATGACCCAAGGAACATTCACTGTGCCAAAAATAACATGTCTAACTTTGGTCATGAGTTCAAAGTATCTGCAGCATAAAAAATAAGGCTTACCCTTCTGATACCATGCCTCACTAACTCTCAATAGGAAGTGATGAAAGTCCTTCCTCTGCTTTTACTACTTTAGAGAAGTATTTACTTACATATGAAATTGTAACCTAGGAAAGGTACATCAGTCTATACATTGCTGTTGAGCAACTGGATCTCTTACCATTAGTGTTTGTGCTAATGTACAATACTGACCTGTTTAGCATACAATGCACACATGTTCACTGAACACAATTGGTGAAGTGTATGTGTAGAAAATTCCTTTTTCAATTAAGTCAAGTAAATTGTGTATACATATTGTAATAACGTCCACAGTGTAAGCCAGGAACTAAAAGTAGAATTACAAAAAAACGTTTCTGAGTCTTGTGAGGATAGTTTGCCTTTCATGAAACTCGTTTCCTGTCATCCTGGAACTGAAAATGCACGCACTTGGTTTCATTTATGTGAACATTTTTGTTTGACTGTTGAGTAGATGACAAGGTTATAGAAGAGTCAGGTAACCACAGTTTGCTTTGAAGCAATTCATACTGACATTCAAGAAAGCCATTTGTTGGTGTGCAATAGCTTACGTGACATTGCTAGTAAAATGTGTCACCGGGTAGAGCATGTAGTACCACTAAGATAAAGGATATAATGCAGGGACCAAGATTTGATTAACCCTGGCTCAGGCCATTTGCTGTCTTCCCCTCTCATTGTTTTCCTGTCTCTCTCTAACTGTCTCCATCAATTAAAAAAAGAATTTGAATAAATCAAAAAAACTATCAACACCAGTCTGTCTACAGTACCAGGAAACACCAACAGGTGGTATGCAAGCAGGCCCAGTCCCCTCGCTACGCTAACCTGATGGGTTCAGTTTGTGGGGCTTTTGGGGTGCTCCTCCAGAGCGGTCTACATGTTGGTCGTCCTGTGGGACTTGATAGGGGAGGTAATAACAGCTGCCAGATGTGGGGAGTCCCTGGAGCCCAGTCACATTCTCACAGACAAAGGAATGCTTGTGAGTACAGCCTCTACAGGAAGTGAGGTCAGGCCTTGACCCCTCCCCTGAGCTAAGTGGGAGATGCAGGGGTTCCTCAGTGGAACACTAGCAGTCTGAAACTTGTCCCGTCATAAAGAGCTCAGAGGCTGTCTATGAGCTTTCCTAATTCCTCACTGTCTACGAAACCTGCCAACATACGGATGGAAGGATACACTGTAGATGAAAAAAAAGAATGGAAGAAGTGTTTGTCAGTTTTGTCTTTCAGAACATAAGAGCGAATGGAACAAAATTGAAACAAATGAGCAGTGATTTCACAATTTCCCCCATTTATGAGTGAGATCGTCCTACACAGGATCTGTAAAGGTGGGTGGGTGGACAGATAAGTGGCCAGTGGGGGTGGGGGATTGCCACATCATGATCATGTCTTTCCTCACAGCTGCAGCTCTCTCCACAACTCTGTCATGCAGACTGATATGAATCACTGGGAGAGTGGGAGACATAACAGCAGTCATTCCTTGTACTGACGTATCTCACCCAACACTTGCTTGTATGGGTATATGTGAGGACCTGAAAGGTAGTCTAGGTTTCATGATGATGCGTATGATGCCATTCTGCATCATTGTCTTGAGGTTTGTACCTAATGCCACTACTTCACCTACCTTAGTAGACCTACAGTCATACTGCAATTCAAAACATTTAAAACAGACAAAGTCCATAAAAAATTGACTTTATAAAAAAGTTAAGTATACACTTTAAATTACACAAAAAAGTGTCATCAAATACGTTAATGTATATTACTGATTCCATAACTGTAAGCATTTTAAATAAAGTTAGCTTTGAAAAATAGGTAGGCTAAATGCTTGCAGTCAGAAGCAGCTACTTTTATCGGGTTGTGTCGTGATAACAGTGATATGTCCATGACAACCAAGACAGCTTTTAAAGCAGAGGTCAACAAGGGAATGGACCCCAGAGATATACCTTTGCAGTGGTCGAGTCACAACTCTCAATGGGAGACTTAAAGCACGGAAAGAGGAGAGGAAGTGAGGAGGTGGAACATAAAGGATGAAACATCTGGACTTAATTTGTATTGAGAGAAAAATAGACTACATACACGTGACTGTTCGCCTTCACATTTTAGAGACATTATTGAGTACAAATAAAATTAAATGTGTTCATGTATTTTTTTCGAGTAGCCTTAACCTTGCATGTCTTGCCAGTGGAACCCATACTATTTTTACAGTCGATAGAGTAAATGAGTCCATGGTTTGTTATGCCATTAACCCAGAAGAAGCCGTGGTAGTGTTGGTGTATGTGTGTGAGCGCGCTCCTCCCTGACTTTCCCATAGCCTATGGAGCTGTTGTTCTCCGAGTTAATGCAGGCACAGTCAGACGGACACGGAGAATACAGCAACAAAAGAGAAAGTGTTAGCCTTAGCAAAAGTCTGAGGCATTCTCTTATATGCCCCTTTTCAACTAAAAACAACCAGTTATCGTAAGAGTCGAAACATTTGGATTTTGAAAGAGAGGTTACAGGAATGGATCCACCAGTTACAAAAACAGGACTGCCCAATTGTCTGCGAAACTTCTAATAATTTCAAATTGTACTGATCGCCAGAAGAGCGCGCAGACGGGGTCAATTTCGTAAAAGGATTGGGAAACTAGCCACATGATAAAACTTTGTTGAAGACACTGATTATACGGACTGCTGTTACGCTGAGCCGTTCGACATTGCACATGGGGTGAGTGATCAGGATATGTAACGTAAATTAAGCCTATACAAATTATAGCTTTTGCAGCACACATGACATCGCACGTGTTGCAATTTTTTATATATAAAAATGTGCCTATTTAATGTGTTACATCGCGATCAACTGAATGTAAAATACACTTGTGGTAATGGTAACCATTGGATTGAGTAGGGTCAATTGGGATTGCTTACACGAGGTTTCCCAGATAAACTATCAACATGATCTAGGCATGATAGTCTCCACTACACAATAACAACATGGCAAGAGAATCAACACACTATTGCCTAATAATATCTTAACTGATCTGTTAGACTGCTATTCAGCAAAATCCACTGTCAGCTGTTTCTTTACTCTTTTCTATTTGCTTTGTCACATATGTTTGTGTCGCGGTAGTCAACGAATAACAGCAGTGTTAAATATTAGCAAAGAAACTGGCCACTGTTCACAGATTAGCGCTGCACAATCTTCATTGTGGTAGGATAGTGTTGAGGCACGCTGAACTCCCTGGCGTTTGCTCGCAGCGGGGCTTCACGTATTGTAGCCGTTGCAAGACCCACCGCACCCCCTACGGTGTTGCCGAGGTTTGCTCATCCCTTCATTGTATAGGCTGCATTGTGCTGAGAGGATGTATTAATAAGACAAAAGATCCCATTATACCATCTTGCCGAAGTGGATCAGTTTTCCACGATGGTCAATTGCGCGTTTGATAACAGTGACGCACCACACCTTCTAAATTAATCTGAAACATCTACACCAAATTGCTTAATGTGTTAGTTTAGATTTTTAGTTATAATTTAGATACGTTGGATCAACCATGGTTATTTTTCAATTGACTGAAACCTGCTAGCTGCACATTCACAGTTTTCTGTTTGAAGCCAGATGTCGACGCCTACTACAGTTCTGTTGATGTCTGTTAAACATTAGCTAAAATTACAGTGTTTTTCAGGTATCTGGTTATACTGTAACTGTGTGTTGAACTGGATCCAAATGAGCTGTGTTAAGCGAAGGTCAGAGCTAGTGTGTGTTTTATCATTTTGAATGGAATTACCTATTGTGTCATGCTGACAATGAAATTCATTGTGATTCGTGTCCCTGTGCTGAGAAAGATGAGCTTTACAAAAACACTGTACAGTGAGAAAGAGGTGTTGGCTATATAGTCATGCAACACCTTCTGTTAAGAGATTTCCCGAATCACAGTGAGATAAGCTGATAAGGAAGAGGAACTCGTGTTTATTACCCAGATAAAGCCACCCATCCGTCTTTCCCTTTTTCTCTTGGGGATAGTTGTTCTTCTCAGTGTGGAGCAACAAGACCCTCTCAAAAGCTGGTGATAGCATTATCTCAAGCTTCAGCAGTGGCTATAAAATGAACGCTCAAATGCACTTGGGAGCCACAGGGTCTCAAACACCACATAGAGATGAGCAAACGTTTCTCCGTGATAATATCATTTTAGAAGGAGTGAAGTGGGAGACGGGCCCAGAGCAGAGGAACATTAAGTGTTGAATGGTTTTGTCTGCAGTTTCATTGTCAAGCTTGATGTTGTATCAAGATTTGTATCGATTGATTTTGGGGTATGGATGTGTATAGGTACTACTGGGGGCAGGGGGGTGTTGGGTTCTATAGTAGACATTGATTGGCTCCCCCAGAATGCTGTGTGTGGACTGACTGGAGATGGTCCCTGATGCGGGCAGCTTGCCGTCTGCGTTCAGCACCATGTGATGTCGCGGCTCATTACACCGGAACAAAACCAGCCAGGCTGCCACCGCTGACCGCCGCTAGCCCTCCTCACACACTCGTTCACACACTCGCTCCGTCCCCGGGCAGAGAGACGGTGTCCTAGGGTGCCGTTAAAAGCATTACCAGCTTCAGAAAGCCGTGAGAAGAACCCCTGGTCTGGCACACATGGTTCCGAGCTTAGCAGGCCTTATAGAGTCACTCTAAAAGCCATTATGTCAGACCACTGTGAGACTGGTTTAGTCCAGCAGAACATGACATCATGAGGTCAGGAGTCGTCTGGGCGCTGTTGCCCACCCAGTTCAGTGCTCCGTGGTCTAGTCCCCCTAAACACCGCCCTGTGTTCTGGGGGTCACATCTGCAACGGGGACTCCGCTGAGCGGAGACGGCAAGGAGTGCGTGAGAAGTGAAGTCGAATACGTTGGTGAACAAATAAACAGATGGAGGAGTAAACGCATGGATAAATAAATGAATGATAATTCTGTGGTGGGAACTTGACGTGTGGGATTCATGGGCTGGGTCATGTGGAGGTTGACGGACGGGATGTGTTTGGTGTGGGTGGGGCCATCCCTGAAGGACGCTCGGGTTTCAACATGGGCCTGGGAGAGGCTGCTAAAAGGAAACAGTGAGACGGCTTTTCCTCAGGGAGACTGACTTCTTTTGTTGTCCACACACACAGTACTTGGTAGGCCATAGCCGAGGGCCGCTAGCTGTGAAAGATCAGAGGACCACAACAAAGCAAACTTTCCCCAAAAGGTTTGGGCTTTAAGCTGGTTAACTCGAAACAGTCCTAGGTGTCCACAGGTCAGTCCATTACATTCAGATAACAACAGCTAAGATCCTAGATCTTGGAATGTTGTGTCGACTACTATGGAGTCATTGCGGGTTTGCCGCAGTGATATTAATAGTTCTGCTCAGCGGTGCCGCAGCCATCTGAGCTGCTCAGGCTGATTTTAGCTGGAGCTCCCATTGGGTGTGGCGGGTCGGTGGAGCAAAATAAACGCCTTCTGTTGCTGCCGGAGTGCAAGTCACAACAGACAGCCGACAGCATGAAACGTATTGAAACGAGGCCAAGAGAAAAAGGGAGTGATCAGTAAAATACAGTCTGCAAACACACACAAACGCAAACAGGCATCCACAAAAAAAAAAACTAATCTGTCCTACCGACACTGAAGCAGTGTTAGGAATACTTGATGAATATTTACTTGAGCGGATTTTCTCTACAGAGTGAAGGTTTTGCCTATTTTGGGAAAGGACTGTCTGTTATTCCCTCACAAAAATCCCCTAGCAGCTTTACAGAGTCTCATTACACCTTCTCCATTGACTTCCGCCATCTATTGGACCTGAAATGGTTAGACACTAATGCTTGTAGTGACAGGCCAGGATTTCCTGAAACATGATGGCAGGAACTTTGCTCAAAAGATCCTGTCTTTGTAGTAATGCTATTTTGGCTTCAGGAGTATCATATTTTTGAAGCATTGGCCAGCCAAACTTTGTCCAAGTGTAAGGGAGTGTTTGGACTTTTTGGAATCTCGCCATCCTTGGCACTTAGATGAGCCATCATTCAAATGCAATTCTGTGTTTTTAGCTTTTGGTTGCTATTGTGGTTTCGGAAGACACGAGAAAACACTTAGCAAGCTGTACGTACGTATGCCGTTTTTTTGTGTGCTTTATGAATAAGAGTTGATTGAGCATCTCTTGCCGGCGGTAGCAGCATAGTTTATCCATGTGGTCATGTTGTGGTTCCCTGATGTCTGGTCAGTCGCAGCAGTCAGGTTGCAGGGATGTTGGAGCAGGTACACATTTAGAAACAGAGGGTTTTCGGAGCCCCCTCCAACTCCTCCTTTTCTGGCATCCTTTGTTATCCTGTCTAGCTTTGTTTGTGCAGCTGGAGAGAAGCCTTACTTCACCCCCCCCCCCCACAAAAGAGGGGATGTTAAAGGAGGGAGTTGAGGCCTTAGAGCCAGTCCTCAGTGATTACTCTGTCTAGAAGGAAGGAGCTTAGGCTGAAGAGCGGCGTTGAACCAGCTTAGTGACTTGGAGGTAAAAAGTTGGTCTCGGCTAAGGAATACTTTCTTAGAAGAAAGACGGATGAGGTGTTGACATGACCTACATTGTCCGACGTAGCTGTTAGGTTGTTTACCCTGCAATGAAGTGAAGTTGACCTGTCCCATTAGCAGTAAAGCAAACACACCATACACACACCATATAGGAGTTAGCATAGCTCATGAAGATTGAGATGGTGTCTGTCCTAATTGACAATTGGCAAGACACTGTGTCCACATTTCTCCCAAAGAGTCAGGGTCAAAGGCAAAGTATCAGTTGCATGACATGATGTCACGTGACACTCCCACAGTGTGTTAGCATCCAACCGTGTCACAATTCACAATGCACACCATTACGTCATTGTGCTCTTTCGCAACCATTTTATTCAAAATGGTCACGTATAATTTTAAAATAAATGGATCCAGCTGTGATCAAACTTCAACGTATTGGTGTT
Organism: Hypomesus nipponensis; assembly: GCF_054491055.1. Classification (NCBI taxonomy): domain Eukaryota; kingdom Metazoa; phylum Chordata; class Actinopteri; order Osmeriformes; family Osmeridae; genus Hypomesus; species Hypomesus nipponensis. The sequence goes on along the minus strand of NC_140377.1, from coordinate 8,673,732 downwards.
GCAAATGTCATACTGTCAGGCATACACCGGATCTCATTACAGAAAGCTCTACTGTATTTCATACAAAGACTGTACGTGCGTCCTGTAAACTGTGAAGGATATAACAAGGCTGTAAAATGGTCGCAACATTTCCCAGAACCCCATAACTCTGAGCAGTATGGAAAGAAGCCCGACAGTGTTCACTCTCCTTCTCCCCCTAAATGTTATCTACTTTTCAGTTCACGGTGAAGATATGGAACAACGGCCATCACCACTACTATATGTACTCAGGGACTGTTGATTTGGTCTGTTATTAGGGGAGGTCTGTGGCAGTTGTGGTTATTGTTTGGTCCAGACCAACTTCTGTCTTTGTTTCAATCTTGGTTGTGTGATAGTGACTGGTTACAACACTGTTTTCTCTCAGGCAACCATGGCTTTCTCTGACAACAGAGCTGCGTTAAATCGAACTGCATCCAGCCAGATCATTTCTTTCCTTTGTTTTGTTTTTGTGCAGGACCTTGGTTTTTTTTTCGCCTTCCCCATCTCCCCCCCCCCCTTCTGCTCTCCTGTACCACCCATCTTCCCATGGTTGGGGCATCCCATGACTCACACACGGGCACGCACGCACGCACACACGCACAAACGTTGGTCATTTCTGGGAAGTCACTCGCATACACCCCCACCCCCCTATACACTCACCCACACTCTCGCACACACATCGATAGACACAGCAATGGGCTGTTATCATGCATGCATGACAACATCAGAGCGCATGAGAGTGGACCCTCATGCGCGCACACACACACATGCCAGTGTGCGCTCATGTTATTGTATTGTTCCTGCGAGATCAATTTCTCTCGTCTCTTGCCCTCACGTGAGCCTAGGTGGAGTCCCAAGGTCTAGGGGACGAGGCAGAATAGGAGAAGGGAGCCGGGACAATGAGTAGTTGAATGTGCATTCAAGGCCATTCATTAAGGGATACCTGACTGTGTAGACAACAACACGGCAAGGTGTGAGAATAGCAGGCCCTGCTGAAACCTGAGGCGAGAACTGCGTCTGCAGGCTCCAGCTCAGACCCGGCCCCAATAAAAGCACACATTATTCCACATTATTCGGATTGAAACCAGCCAGGTCTGATCCAGCAAACCCCAATGCCCCCCCCCCCCCCCCCTCCGTTTCTCACCACGTGTCTGCATACATCTTTTTCCGTCCAGGAAGTGTTTCAGACAGGCCTAAATATCCCCCCCCCACCCCCGGTTGGTTCCGCGCTGCACCACAGCTCAGACACACTGTATGGAACAAACTTCACAGCTGGATGTTTCTCACTCGTTTCTCAGAAAGGTGTGATTTTGACTCGACAGCCTAACCACTTGTCAGTTTGCAAGAGCTCAGTCAGCTGTAGGCTACGTTCTACAGATCACATTGTGCATGAAGCTGACTGCAGACAACTAGCTTCAGGCCGTGCTGCAATGACAACTGAATGTGGCATCGAAAGAACACATTTGCCTCAAAGAAGTAGCTCTAAATACATACTTCCTGATGTGCTCTTAATCACCTTTGTGGCCTCTTCTTTAGGTCTCTGTGGTAAGTTTGAGCGTACGAGAAGAAGACAGGGTTGGGGACACGGAGATTCTGTCTGTAAATCAGCCTGGGTGATGAAAGGCAGACATGCACAGTTTTGCATCGTAATACTATGAATAATTAGGGATAACTATGTGGCGGGGGATGACAGGGATGGTCCGAGGGTGAATGTATTCCAGTAATTGCCTCAAAGGCGCCCACCCCTCGGCGAGCGTGCCCCCCTGTGGGGCAGATTGGGGGGGCTGTCGATCACGGGGGTTACTTCACAACACCCCACTCTACGTGGCTCTTTGTTCCCGATTGCTCCCACTCTCAGTGTAGGGCCACCAGCAGCACGTAAACGGCTGCTGTAAACAAACCATGACACGAGTCCCAGACAGGGAGAGAGATAGAGAGTTGGGAGATGCGATGAGGGTGAAGTTGCATCTACTGAGCATCGCTCCACCCGTCCGACTGAACTGTGCTTGCAGACAAGACCCTCAGAAGAGGCTGTGCTCAAACTGTCACGAGTCTGATGAGGGGAAAGTTAATCCCCAATTACATGATAAGAGACGCTCCTAATACCAGGCAGCTTCAACACGATTATAATGAAGTCCCAAGAATGATGCTGTTTTGGAATTACCATAATAACGGACCTGGGATGAGGAAGGCATGTGTTTTCACTGGAGTTGCAAGCATGGCCTGCTATCTTAGAAAAACACCCTTTCTGTGAGCAGAAGACAAATGGCTCAAGTCTGATCTTATCTGATGAATAACTGGATTTCTTCCTCTTTGATTTATCTCTCCCTGTCACTGATAAGATACCATCATGAAAGGGATGCATTAAAATAACGACTTCACCGATATTTTATATACTATATATCTGAATTGAACAGTTTGGTTAAGCTAACCGACAGTGAATAGTGCTTGTCTGAGACATGGTTTGGCAAGTTTACACAAAGCAACAAAGACATTTTTCAGCTGTGTTTTTTTTCTTCTTTTTCCACTGTGCAGCTCCCCCTGTGGAATTCCTCTCAGAGCTCAAAACTGTGAGATATCGCAGGCCTCCATCTCGTATCTCGAGTCTGTTCCGCCTCTCGACAGTACAAGTCACAGAATGACACAGAAACAACCTCTCTTCCTCCTCAGTCTTCCTCTCTCTCTCTCTCTCTCTCTCGCTCTCGCTCTCGCTCTCGCTCTCTCGCTCTCGCTCTCTCGCTCTCTCAAAATCGTTTTCTACTCTCTGTCCACCACCCCCGGTGAACATTTAGCTGTTCTAGAATGGTCCACAATCTCTCATCTCTCTCTCGCCTCTGCACTATGCCCATGCTTTGGTGTTTTCTCCTCAACATAACAGCCAGCCCTCTACTGTGGTGTTTCAGAAATCAAATCATAGGTGCGTAATATTTGTATTTCATAGCCACCTGGAGAATGAGTTTGTTTCATTTGTTGAGAAGAGGAACTCCCGGGGATCTGTAATGTTATATCTAGGCACACCAGACCGTGGTCTGCAGATTAAGAAAAAAATAGAAGAAGAAAACAAGTTTTGGTGTTTGTCTGTAAAAAATGTAGACAAAATATTTTTTTCGGAAGGGGGGAGGGGGGGGGGGGTTGTGTGGGGAGGAAGGGCAGGCAGACCGGCAATGAGAAGTGACTAGTGTCCTCTCTCACTGCAGTCATACTCCAGTTGCAATTTGTTATTTTGGTGTCGGTTGTATCTGTTTGTGGATCCCCTGGGTCTCTTGGCTAGCTGTGTTATCAGCGTGCCTGTCGGCACTGAAGCGTGAAGGACAGATAAGAGCCCAGAAGAGGACGAGGAACGGTAGCCCTCCTCTGACGGCACCCTATCTCCCCAGAAACACCAGCTTCATCTGAGACCGCATGGCCGAGAATCCCCCCGAGGGTCAAAGAGCCCTTACAGGGGGCTTACGCGTGTCTCACAAGAGAGATCAATCCCACGTCGTCCATGGATACTAGTCTGCAGTCAGCGAGCCTAGTACTTCCCATGAACCATTGAAGGTATAGACCCCTACAAACCCGATCGACGGCACCGTGCCCAAGGTCATGTTCAGTACGTGGATGCAACCACGATCCTGTTTATATCCCGACCTTGCTCTGGGCTCTTTGAGCCCTACCCCGGTGTAACCCCCCCCCTAGTCTAGCTACTGCCACTGCAGTTCTGGGAACTTGGAACACTCCTGCCCGAGCTAGGAGAACTGTCTGTTGTCGATCAATGCTGCTGCCGTGCCAGTGTGAAATGAGTCCATGACCAGAGTCCTGGGGCATTAGGGATGGGCTGACAGCCACCCTGCTGCCACCTGCTATAGCACCAGTGAGGACAGGCTAGAGGCGTGTGGCTAACTGCTCGCTGTGTTCCAGTAGAGCCTGCCCTGACGTGCCCATGTGTGTAATGACTTGTGAGGAGGGAGACTCATCAAACTGCTGGTTGTGCAGTGGCTGACGAAGGCTGAGTAGAGTTGGGGAGGGGAGGTGTCTGTGTGTCATGGAGAGAGGGGGGGGAAAGAAAGGTTGAATGTGTGGGTTCCCTCTAAACATCTCGAGTTGTGGTGAAACATAGGTGATAGGACAACTTGTCTGCGGTCTTCAACCAGCCTGTGGTTAGGGTTGTATGTGGTTTGCATGTTTTCATACCACACACACACACACAGATGCCAGCCTTTATAGAAGAAAAAGGGCTCTAAAAATAAGCACATGTCAAAAGAACCGGTACCCTGAAAGGTTGCTAAATGTATAATTGACTCACAGCTTCGTTTTCTGGTCTTATTTCCTCTTTTTCAACGGATTATTGCACCATCTCTCAGCTCCTAGCTAGCGCTGCTCACAGAGAAGATCCCCCAGTCGTGAAAACAGGCAGCCAGGGACTGTTGGGGGATGGGGGAGGGGCAGGGTGGCTAAGGTGTTGCGCGCAACCCACGACAGCTCTATGAATGCTCTCAGAACTCGCCCACAATGCCATTAGGGCCGATAATGGAAGGGGAGGCATCCAATAAGAGCATTGAAGATACCCTGCCCGGAATGGTAAAGGCCTGAGAGAGATTAGGAGTGAAACCTTGACTGCTGCAGAGAATGTCTGTAGCCAATACAGCAGCTTTAGTCTGAGAGACCAGTGTGATCGACAGATGGCAGAGAGCAGTGTGTCTGGGCGACGGAAAGAGCAGATAATGACTCTTTACTAAGCAAACAGAGATAAGATGGAAATGCTGGTTTGCACTGTCACCTCAGACAAGGTTTATCAACTTAGGCATGCACTCATGGGTGTTGAACAGAGCATCCGTGCAAATGTGCAGGTTTTCTTTTTCTTTTTTTTCCCAGCACTCAGACAGTGCCATACAGTATGTGAGGCTCTCCCCAGGAGAAAGTGGAGCCAGATTGGCGTGCTGCCTGATGATGGCTTGGCTAGCAGGTGCGTAATGGCACTGTTGCTGGGGTACCTTCGGAGCAGACGTGCTGCTAATTGGGGCTTATCAGGTGCTGTTGGGAAAGCCAAACAACACCTGGGGCCTTTTGTGCTGCTGTCAGTCACGGCTGGACAGGGGGGAACTTTGCCTCATGGGATTAGCGACCAAAGATCATGTTACAGCGCCTTCGTATGATTCTGTCTGAATATTCGCCTGTGGAAGTAAGTGCACTCCTCTTGCCACTGCACATTATTTGCTAGGAAAGGACGGGTGGAAGTTGAAAACGCCGAACGGGCTGCTGTGGTTGGAGATAGCATCTTTCACAGCCCTTTCATCCACCATTCTCGAGCGTACGACATGAGGACAAGCGCTCTCAAAAGTAGAAGATATAAGGCTGGATGGAGATGTTAGAAGCGACAGGCAGACAGAGATTTCCTGTCTCCTGCCCCCCCACACACACACACACACTCACTTTGTTAGCTCTTTTGACACTGTTTCATAAGTGCAGAATGTTGGTTTCCTCTCGCCTTAATATAGCTCTGGCCAAAAGTACCGATTCTGCAAACTGGTCATGGTATGGTTTTACAGTTGTTTGTGCTAAGACGGTGTGGTAATCAAGTGGTTTTCTCATTGCTCCTCTGGCAGTCTAGATCATGGTCACAGACCCTGTCTTTTTGTGTTTGTTGTGGAGGATCACCAGTATGCTATACACGCACACAGCCTGCTGTAGACTCCCATCACACAGCTTGACTGCCTGGATCTGCAGCGGCCTAACGTATCGGTCTCTGTTCCGTGTGTGAGAGGCTTGGCGTGTCGGGGGGGGGGGGGGGGGGTGGGCGCTCGGCGCTGACAGGACGCCGAGTCCTTTTCATCGTGTCTTATTGTTTCAGGTAGGAAGGGGGGGGGGGGAGGGAGGGAGGACAGGTGGTGTGACCGTGCGCTCATTTTTGGCACACGGTTCCTCTGTTATGTCTACAGCCTTGAGATTATGACGCGTGTGTGTTTGTAGAGTCTGCTCTACTGTCTGCCAGTCATGTCAAAAGCGTCAGGCTGCTAGGAGCAGGGCCAGGTCGGGCATGACAAAGCACTGTGGCCAAACCAGCCCATCAGGTTTCACACGCTGTCAGATTCCTCGGTGACAGACGCCATGGTCGCCACGGTGACAGGGGGCCTTAAGATGCCAAACACATGAACAAAAGCACAAGAAAAACAACATGTTTAAAACAGCAGATAAATGAAGAAGAGGGAAGGAAACTGAGATGGACCAACCACACGCTGTCTCTCTTTGTCTCTGGGCAGACTGATGAATGGAGTCTGCGGTTGAGCCCTATTAGATTTGGGTGATCCCACAATAACAATATAATGATCTGTAATGTAACCTAATGTGATTACTCAATGTGACTGGCAAGCATGCCCAGGCTCAAAACCCCTTATTTCTGTCATTTTATGAACTCAGACTGGAGATTTGGAAGCAGCTGTATATAGCGTTTCTGAAAAGATAGTCATGTTTAATCCTGACATAATCCAGTTGCAGTAGCATACTGGAAGACTGTTCAACCAGTGATCCGACAATGGCTATAATAAGGAGAGAGGGCAGTGCTCTCCACTCTGAACAAGCTATTGTTCTTTGTTCCTGCGAGGAAACGGTATGCTGGTTATTATTGGCAACGTGAACAAGCTGGGTGTTGAATCTGTCTATATGCAGCTGGACTGGTGTGGTGCTAAGAGTGTCTATTTCTTTGGTGTGTGTGTGTAAATGCGTCGCAAACGTCCCAAGACTTGGCACATGCTGGTGTGTGTGTGTGTGTGTGTGTGTGTGTGTGTGTGTGAGAGAGTGTGAGAGAGTGTGAGAGAGTGTGAGAGAGAGGGGGGGCGAGCGAGAGGGCGGGAGGGAGGGATTGAGAGAGGAGGTGCGTGTGCGTCAAAGAGATGTCTCAGATTCCTGCCTTTGTGTCCAGATGCCGTTCCACATGGGCGCTCTCTCACTCCCAGTCCCTCACGGTCTCACCAGGATTTAGAGTCACATACAGCAGCTCCCAGGCCCAGTTTGCACTACAGAGGTGGGCAGGGCAGCAGCCAGCCAGGGGTAAGGAGAGGGATGGTGGAGGTGCAGGGCAAAAGCCAGACAGGGGAGGGGAGAGGGATGGTGGAAGTGCGGGGCAACAGCCAGCCAGGGGAGAGGAGAGGGGCGGCGGACGCATCAGTGTTGGGTTACGTTCAGAGCTGGGCCCCGGAGGGATCCCATTACCTTCACTATGGTTAATACACCAACACAAGCCCTAATTCGATTTCCAGATCCTCTTTCCTTTGTTTAGGCAAGTATGCATTAGTGTTCAATGCTGTGGCTGCAACGTCAAGGAACATACACACACACACGCGCGATTGGATTAAAGATTCTGTACGGCCCCATCCACGTTCTCTTTTATTCACGAGCTGTGAGTTCAAGAAGCGCCCATCCTCTCCTGTCGGGTAGTTGACCCAGAGCAGGTTTGGGACTCTGCCGTCCAGTGGGCTGAGATGGAGAGGCGTGGCTCGTGTGCTGAGGTAGAGCTAGCTCACTGGAGTGGAACGCTGCCTCGCACAACAATGGCGTGCTATATCAAGAGTGTTGACAGCCGAGTGCTTGGACAGGGTTAGCGGAATGTCCCCCGGTGGACTGAGACCTGCTTGCCGGCTGAGCCCTAGCACTCCAGACTGACACGGCATCACTTGCTCTAGCGACAAGTGACGATCCCAGCCAGTTGAACGTTGATGTCTCTCTTACATCAGAGAGATACCAAGTCTAATGTTTGACTGTGTGTGTCCGTGTTGAGGATTACGTATTGCTGGAATCTGTTAGTGGAGTCGCTGACGGTATCGGTTGCCATTCCATTCTACTTGTACAACAGCTCCAACTGTCTTGACTGGGTGGTTTGTTTAGCCGGAGTGGCCGTGTAGAAACACTGGACACTGTCATCACAGCATTGCTCACAGTCACATGTTCTTTATGGTTTTGTTGTGTAATCTCTGGCCCTTTTATTAGTAAAAACTAGCAAGCACCTGGTCTTTTTGAAGGAGGCCGCCGCAAAAATGATAAAAGATCGACTCGACTGATTCAGCTGTTTAGTAAATCTGACCCAGATTCGAATGGATCATTTCACAATAACTGACACAAACTCTCTCTCTCTCTCCCTCATCTTTCTGTGCAGGTGACCCAGAAAGGCTTCCTGGGCCTCTGAGACGTGACCTTCGGCCCAGACACGCCGCCTCCCTCCCGCCGTGTGAATGACTCTTTGTCGAAAAGCCGCCGTGCTCTGTCACCCTGTCGCCATGAAGAGCAAGTATTCCCAGTACTACAACAGAACCCTGATCCACGACTACTATGCCTTCGCTAAGGACATGACCCCGAAGGAGCTGGACGAAATGACCCAGGACAAGCCGGCGCTCCCCACTATCAACATCGTCATCGTGGTGCTCTGCAGCATCATCATCCTGGAGAACCTGCTGGTACTCATCGCGGTCTTCCGGAACAAGAAGTTCCACTCCGCCATGTTCTTCTTCATCGGCAACCTGGCCTTCTCCGACCTTCTGGCAGGTTCCGCCTACATCGCCAATATCTTCCTCTCGGGCCGAAGGACCTTTGAGTTAGTGCCAGTGCAGTGGTTCATCCGAGAAGGCACGGCTTTCATTGCCCTGGCGGCCTCGGTCTTCAGCCTGCTGGCCATTGCCATAGAGCGCTACATTGCCATTACCAAGGTGAAGGTGTACGGCTCCAACAAGACCTGCCGCATGTTCCTGCTGATCGGAGCCTGCTGGGTCACCTCCATCCTGCTCGGTGGGCTTCCCATCATCGGCTGGAACTGCATCGACGACATGTCCCGGTGCTCCGCCGTGCTGCCCCTCTACTCCAAGAAGTACATCTTGTTCGTGGTGACCATCTTCAGCATCATCCTCCTCTCCATCGTCATCCTCTACGTGCGCATCTACCTGATCGTGCGCTCCAGTCACCAGGAGGCCACCAACTTCCCCGCCTACGCCCTGCTGAAGACGGTCACCATCGTGCTGGGGGTCTTCATCGTGTTCTGGCTGCCCGCCTTCACCATCCTCCTCCTGGACACCTCCTGCAGGATGAACTCGTGCCCGGTCCTGTCCAAGGCCAACTACTTCTTTGGCTTTGCCACTCTGAACTCGGCGCTGAACCCCGTGATCTACACCCTCCGCAGTAAGGACATGAGGAAGGAGTTCCTGCGCGTGCTGTGCTGCTGGGGCCTGCTGCAGAGCGGGCGCCCCACCGATCGCTGCCTGGTCCCCCTGAAGAGTTCCAGCTCGCTGGAGCACTGCACCAACAAGCACGAACACCAGACCACTCCCATCATGCAGGACTGCACCACCTGTGTCTGACACGACGCTCACATCTGTCTGAATGTATGGGTGATGTGTGTGTGCGAGAGAGAGCGAGCTAGCAGGAGAACAAGATGGTGTGTGTGTGTGGTGGATCATGGAGGAGAGTTGTGTGCAGGTGTAGAGACTTAAAAGGATGAAAGCGCACCTGGGAACCTTCTGAACGCGGGGACACAACAACTGTCTGTTCAGAGACTGGTTACAATGAATCCCTTCTCTCATTACAATCATTTCAGTGTGAACTCACATTATATTGATTCACCCATGTAAGAGCGTGACAACACAATCATCCTGGAGTGAATCTGCTTGATTCCATGAATTTACAATCGCAGAGAATGTTCAGAAATGTGAAAGAAAAAAAAAACAACGTTTTAAATGTGTGGCTCGTCTCAGCAATCACAGTCATTGATGGAGATTCTTAAGTAATGGTTCTTATTGTACTTAGCAGCTTGTTTTCGGGTATGCAGACTTCTATTGAAAGCCAAATACACAACACCAAATACATACGTTAACATCAATGTTATTAAGCTTTCAAAAATTGCACTTTGTGGACATGTAAGCATTGTGCAATTGTTTATTTCTGTTGGCTGTTCCAGGATCGAACCACGTTATTTTCTCAGAGGAAAGGAGGCCTTTATATCCAGTATTGAGGCCTATTAGACAGGAAGCCTAGGCTTGTTCTAGTAAGCACTTCACTCCACATCGGCCAACCCCCATGAGTTAACCCCTTAAACAGGGCTATATAGTCTCTATATAAACATGCATACAACCCTTTGATTAACTGCAAAAAGTACTCTGCTTGCATATTATTGCATGAAATTCTAACTCATTTGTAAAAAAAATACTGTGTATATTACTGGTATATTACAGTTCGAGCTTCCTCATTAACATTCTTACCCCTCCCTCTTTGCCCTTGTAATCTGTCCCTCTCGCTTTTACTGTTGTCTTTTGTAACTTAACAGTTTCCTAAGAGGAAGGCCCAATCTGGAAGCACATTTCCTGAAGTGAGTTAGCACTGATACATTTCACTTAATGACAGCTGTCCAGCAACTCTCAACTTGGAGGGACTGTTGTCGTGACAACGTTGTTGCATCACAGCTGCATTGTGGAGTGTGTACCTGTGCCTTCCTCCTGGGGACTGAGGCTGAATGTAAGTATGAAGTGTTTGGGGCAGCAGCTCCATTGTTGACAGTATTATTGATCATTGCCTATTGTGCATTGATAATCTATTGACGTGCAGAGAGTGGGATAAACAGGGTAGGTCACTCTCACTGTGAAGTCTTAAAAAGCACATTACCAAAAATAATCCAGTTTTAATTGTCAAATACTTCAGTCAAACATAGGACGAAATGGGATCTGTCCAGAGTAAACATGTCTTAGTCTTCTCAAAAATCCCTCTCTTCCCAAAATCGAGAGCACTCCGGTTTCCGAGTCGGCTCCAAGGCTATGTGGGAGGTCGACCACCACTTCATCCTCTGTAGACTTACAAATCTCTCAACTTCTGTTAGCCACAGGATGTCCTGTTGTTCATTGACGGTTCCTGTTGTTTGACGTCGTCACACATACCTTTGACACGCTTCATGTTTCTGTGCAGGTTTTATGCCATCCAGACATCAACCTTCATTTGGTAGGAGTAGTAAAAGCACTTTGGCAGCTTACATAATATCTGCTCTCGCCCTTTTATTTTTATTTTTAAGACCGATGTGTTTAAGTTGGTTAAATCTTACCTATCACTTCACTTCAGCATTGTTGCCTGACCCTGTCTGTTTTTTTATGATATATGAATTACTATGTATGTAAGTATGTATGTATGTATCTATGTACAGTATGTATGTATGAACTCTGTTATTGTATGGAATGTCTTGTGTGCAATAGCCTTTGTGTCCATTAGCACGCTGCCTGTTAATTTGGTACAATCTTAAACACTAATAGAGGTACATAAACAATTTGTTAATTGCATTCCTTTTTTATAAAATAAATGAAATATCAAAAGAAACGATTATGGATTTTAATTGAGTGAATGTGAACTTGTGCAAGTGAGAAATTATTTAAACAATTGGGGTCTTTGAGACCTACGGTCACTCAATAACGTTTTACTTCATGTTGACATAGGCCATGTTATTTAGCAAGGATATCCATTTGGCTTTAACTCTGTCAGTCTAATGTGCCACATGCAAATGGTAACCCAGACATGCTCAAACAAAGTGAGTGAAATGCACGTTTCAACATGAAAAGCATATAATGCAAATCTTACTTGGTTTATCGTATTTTAAAGTCCTGGAAGACACGAAAAAAGGTTATAATGAATGGGGTATGTAAAGGGCAAGGTGGCAGAAAATGGGGTGTGGTAGATTCTTCCTCAAGCAGATACATGAAGACTGGCCACAGGAGAAGTTCTTGGCTCAGAGGCGGACTCGGGGCCGGGGGAGAGGCTGACAGTGTGGCCTTGGGAGTGAGTCTGGGCTGGTTGCTGTCAGACGTCCAGAATTCCTGGGTGGGAACATTGGCTGCATCAGCCTCAGGGGGCTGTGCTGCTGGAACCACAGCCTGTCTTTCCAGTGCCTGGAAGGATATGACATCAGGCTTTGAAACCTGTCAGTGAAGTACACTAAAACTTCTAGAGCACAATATTGTGTGAATAGTCAATTACAATGAAACTAGAAAAGCTGGCTATAATGAACACATGCTACTTCTTACTCGCAGAGACAGAAAATACATGGTGGAAGTAAACAAACTGCTTGCTAAAAACTAATTTTTTTGTTTATTTAATTTTCCACACATTAGAAGTAATTCATACTCACTGCCAGTCAACAATGTTATGTATTGTCCTGCCATCTTGTGGTTAAACCAGCCTTCAACGCCTTAATTGTGGTTGGTGTGAAACATAACTACTCAAATGTAGCCAACTGTTATGACAAGCTAACAAAAAATCTATGGACTTGACTGAATAAAAACATAGTGGGATTTTATTGCTGTGCATAGTGTTGCTGTAGCCCTTCATCGAAATAAAAACAGGTTAAAATTCTTCCCGAGGCGTCCCAGTCCCTTGAAAACGGATTCTGCTATTTGTAAATAGGCAGTCAACAAACAGCGCAAGATAAATTGAACATTGCTGCCATCTTCTGATTTATTATTTTTGGGTCAATATTCCATCCCTCAATGAAAATACTCCATATATTAGCATATTATCAACAGTGTAACACATTTCTACTAAAATGCTTCTACGTGAATATAATGAGTAGGCTATTTAAATTTGATTGCAACTGTTACTGTTCAATAGCCTAAATTTAACCGGTGCTGTTAAATTAATAATTGAAAATTGTCAGTAGGCTACTGACCAGAAGGCAACTGGCATTAAATCAAAGCTATATATATATATATATATATATATATATATATATATATATATATATATATATATATATATATATATATATATATAAACACGTATTATTCAGCTGTCAGGTAGGCTATGATGTACAAGCGAAGGGGACAATCTTATTTTACCTAACAGGATATATGTGTGTAAGTGGAATTTAACGTATGCGAAGAGCGAAGTATATACATATGTATATCATATATACATTCATATTTTTAATGAACCTGCAACAATAAAGGTTTCAGATCAATTTAATTCGTTATCCGGTTCGTGATTTACCCTATACGTTTATATTATGGTACAGCCCAGAATACCCGGGTTTCCGCGCGAAACGACGGGCCTAAACAGCATTTAGCGCCACCGCAGTCACTGCAGCAGTTGCCACACGCACTGTTGTAAACAGAGCATTGCTTTTAGAACACTGTTTTATCGAATTTTTAACTTCACATCCGTTTTGTATTTTATTCTGTCACTCGTGCACTTGAAATGCCAGCCAAGACCTCCTTGTCTCTGCCAGAGGATGTCAGGAAAAGGTATGATATTGTTTAGAAACAGTTGCAAAAATATCCATCTTCCATTATAGCCAGTCAGCCAGACAGTTGTTTAGCTAGCTAATGTTAGCAAGCATACATTGCACATCATTCACTGCATTCACTCAACCTTATTCCTCGTAGACAAAGCTTGTCTTGTTATGCTTGTTTTAAAGTATAGGCAGTGCGTTTTGTTTCGCCATGATGTTATTGCATTTCGGACTGCACTTGATCTGGGAGATGGCTGACCAGCTAAGAGATCTGACATCCGATGCTTGAATCCATGGTTTCGCCAGCTAACGCTAGCTGGTGTTAGCACTGAGCTTCCAAATGAGTTGGGTGCGTTGGCTGTCAATTGTAGCTATAGCAATGCTAGGCTAGCTGCATGGCTTTTTTCCACCGTGCATTGGAGAGATGCAGCGTGGGAGTAGCTTTGGCGCCAAATAAGAGAAGCTGATTGTCAGATGCTTTCACCTTTCAAGTTGCCGTCAGTAATTAACGTTGATTTAGAATAACAATCTTTATCATACTTGCAGAATGGCAATCCCCGTTTATTATTGTGTTAGCTAGCGATATACCGTTGGCTAGATCGCTGGCTACGTAAATACTAGTTGTCATAGGTAGCACACCTTGCGAAATGTGTATCTATGATGTCTGATAGTTGTCACAATCGTATGAGGCAGGTAAGCCTTCAGTTAATGGGTGAATTTGTTTTCACAGGCTGCAGGTGCTGGAAAAGGATGAGGATGGAATCTCGGATGAGGTATTATTGACATTGTCAAGACACGTTTTGTTTTCTGTTAAGTGCTCCACTTGTTTTACGATTGTTACATCAAAGTGTAACAGTTGACTCTTCTGCCTTACAGGAACTTGTCAAAGAGAAGCTCCGGTTGGTGCAGGAGTTCCTACATAAGGATGCTCAGGACCAGCTTAGTAGCCTACAAGCAAAGATGAAGAGTTCAGAGCTCTCAATGGTATGTTAATTTGATTGTTTTAATTGAATACCACAAATCTACATCTACTGTTCCTCACCGCACATTTACACAATGTCTTCCCATCAGGATGGCTACCTTGCTAAAGTGAAGGCCTTACTGGGAATAGAGCTGTGCTTGGAGAATGGGGCAAATGGTGACACTGTGGGCCATAATGGGAAAACGAATGGCTTTGCTGCAAACTGCACCCATAAGGATGAAGAGGAAGGAGAAGGAAACATGGCCGTTCAGGAGGAAGCTGAGCCAATGAAATCACCCTCTGCCCCCAAAGGCAAGGGTGGACGGAAGAGCAAGGCAGACTCTGAGACCAAGAGTGAGTTGGAGTCGGTGGACACGTCACATCTACCAGGATTCATATGTCTAACCTGACACGCACAATTGTGATATCCCTTCTAAAGTCAATGTCTGCATGTTCCCCCTCCAGAATCTCCTGCCAGTGCGAGGGTCACAAGAAATTCTGGGAAGCAGCCCACGATCTTGTCAATGTTCTCCAAAGTGTATGTATGAATACGATTTTGAACGTTTTTCTGGATATTTATGGATGGGTGTATTTATAAATTCTATGGTTCGGAATCGACAGTAAATTTGATACGCTCTTACTTGCAGTCAAAAACGCAAGTCTGATGAAGTGAATGGAGAGACCACAAATGGAGAAAAGGAACTGAAGCCTGAGGAGCAGGAATCGGAGGAGGAGGAGGTATGTATTAAGGTGATACCAGACACATGCGTTTCTGTGAAATGTACTCTTGACTTGTTTTGTTTTAAAATGTGTATTTGTTGTTGTAGATGCGGGAAGAGAAACGTTTAAAAGTGGAGTCTGACGACAAGTAAGCTATTCAACACCTTCACATTCAACTTGCTGTTTCCCCTTTGCTTGTTACCAACGGTCTGCTTTTGTTACAGAGCACGTCCAGAGGAATCAAAGAGTGAAACCAAGCCTGTACTTGCAGCCAAGGTAAGTCAATCCGTCACTTAGCCCAAAATGATGCATTTACCGTAATTGGTTAAGGTTATATTAAAAGAAGGTGCAAACATTAATGGAGGGGTTTTGAGGACCCCGAGTGTCCCTTTTTTTGCAGAATATCATTCAATTGACATATTATAGAGTTGAATGTGATTGAACGTTTTTGAATGTCACTTAACTGTCTGAATTTCATCTGTGGGTAGATGGCAGAATGTCTGAGTTGTTGTGATTTTATGATTTGTGCACGTTGCCATTTCTAGACTCCCCCTCCCAAGTGTCCAGACTGCAGGCAGTATCTGGACGACTCTGACTTAAAGTTCTTTCAGGGAGATCCCGATAATGCGGTAAGCCATGTGCGCATTGTGATGGAGGATGTGACATTGCATGATGTCCATTTTTTTTTTATGTCGATGCAAACCAAGAACCCCCAGGCCCTGTCGAAGGCTTACTTTCAGTTGTGACTTCACAGCTGGACGAGCCCGAGATGTTAACAGATGAGCGCCTCTCTCTGTTTGACTCCAACGAGGATGGGTTTGAGAGCTACGAAGACCTTCCTCAGCACAAGATCACAAACTTTAGGTGGGAAACGCACGCCATGTCAGCCACTACATTCATGCATTTTTGTTCTCCGCTTCGAAAGCAATTGAAATCTAATGCGTTTGTTTGCAGTGTGTATGACAAGCGTGGACACCTATGTCCTTTCGATGCCGGGCTGATTGAGAAGAATGTGGAGTTGTACTTCAGCTGTTCAGTAAAGCCCATCTATGAAGACAACCCTTGTATGGATGGCGGCGTTCCTGCCAAAAAGCTTGGTCCCATAAATGCATGGTGGATCACTGGCTTCGACGGTGGAGAGAAGGCTCTCATCGGCTTCACTACAGGTAATCTTTTTGAAAGGATTGGTTTTTGCCCCTAATGCCCCCCCCCCCCACACACACACACAATGTAAACATGACTCATCATTTGTATTTGTATTTTTTTTTTTTTCTCTGCAGCCTTTGCAGACTACATCCTCATGCACTCCAGTGAGGAGTACGCGCCCATCTTCGCACTGATGCAGGAGAAAATCTACATGAGCAAGATCGTCGTGGAGTTCCTGCAGAAGAACCCGGACGTCAGCTACGAGGATCTCCTCAACAAGATCGAGGTGACCCCCGGGGTTCCTGTCCCCACCCCGTTACCGGGGCACGCGCCGGGTGTCACGTGTCTGACCAGCGGCCGTCAGTACTGACCCCGTCTCTTGACACTCCCTCCCCAGACGACGGTGCCCCCTGCTGGGCTGAACTTCAACCGCTTCACGGAGGACACCCTGCTGCGCCACGCCCAGTTTGTGGTGGAGCAGGTGGAGAGCTACGACGAGGCGGGAGACTCGGACGAGCAGCCGATCATCGTCACCCCCTGCATGAGGGACCTGATCAAGCTGGCCGGGGTCACCCTCGGAAAGAGGTACGGTACTGCTGTGTCGGACTGTGGGTTCGTTTCCCGTAGGTGGTCGTTGAGGGGGTTGGAACCCTTGACCCTACCCGACTGGAACGTTCTTCTCTCTTATGGTGGGAAGAATCCAAATGGTGCCACCTCGCATCTTGGTCGGGGTGTGCCATCGGTCACGTTGGTGCTAATATGCGTTTGTCGTGACCATGAGCAGTGTGTTTCCTAAGTGAGATTCCCCTTTGGGCTGGCGGTAGCTGTCGTTTATTTAACTTCCCCGGATCAAAATGGCCCCTAATCAGACCTGCGGTTGTTCCCATGTTGAGTGGATTTTTACAGGGGAAGGTTGGTCTTCCTACTGCTCATTTCCTCTTCTCCCTAATGTTTCTAACACTCCTCTGAAATCCCCCTAATGCAGCATGCTGTTGTACTGGTAGGTAGTCCTTGTTCTGAATGCATCCTCCACTTCTTCTGTGTGGTAAAATGGAAGCTTTTTGTTATTGTTGTTGAGGTGGATTGATTTTGTAACACTGTGAAATTTCATCCCCCAAACTGTGACTGACCCGTGTTTGCCTGTAGTGTTAACCACGTCAACCGCATGGCTCCCATCATCACCATTGCTGCTGTGGTTGTTGAAGGCTGAAAGAGATCACCAAGTGTCCTCTCCATCCGCTCCACTGCTGGGGCGACCCACGTCTGACCACCTGCTCGGTTCCCTTCCAACAGGAGAGCTGCCCGACGACAGGCCATTCGACACCCCACCAAGATCGAGAAGGACAGCAAAGGGCCCACCAAAGCCACCACCACCAAGCTGGTGTACCAGATCTTCGACACCTTCTTCTCTGATCAGATCGACCAGAATGACATAGAGAGGGGCGGCATCAAACGTCAGCGCTGTGGCGTCTGTGAGGTGAGGGCGCTCGTGTGGAACATATGCGTTCCTGAAAGCGGATTGGCTCATGGAATAGGGTTCCGTCGTACAGGGTTTTCAGCCAAGCCATTTGGAACAGTGACCTGAAATGACTGAAGCAATGAATCTCAACCATGTCTGTTCTCGTGTCCTCTAAGGTTTGTCAAGCTTCTGACTGTGGCAAGTGTTCTGCCTGCAAGGATATGATCAAATTTGGAGGTAGTGGCCGAAGCAAGCAGGCTTGTCAGAAGAGGAGGTAAGTAAATCGGAATCAGAAAGCCATGAAAGTTTGCCCAGACGAGGAATTTACTTTGGCAGGAAGGTGCATACATTACACATATAGGAATCTTAAGACTTAGAAGAAAAATCTTACACAAATATTTGGTCTAACTATACTTAAGGCACAAAGTCTAAATATGAGCTAGTACTACATGTTCTTACCCAGTGAGCTACCAAGGCAGATGGGAGCAATATGGACTTAACTGTTAACTCACTCTTAAAGCAAAGAGCTACTCACTCTTAAAGCAAAGAGCTATACAAGTTCAGACTGACATGGTCAGTTTACATGGCTGACTTGGTCGTGCATATTTTTTGTTTATTGTAGATGCCCCAACCTTGCTGTGAAGGAGGCTGAGGATGATGAAGTTGTGGAGGAGGAGGATGTTTTGCCTCTGAAGGCCCCCTCCAAGAAAGTGTCTCAGGCCAAGAAGAAGAAGCAGGCCCAAAGCAAGCAGGCCTGGATTGGAGAGTCCGTCAAGGTGTGTTCCCACCCACCCCCTGCCCAGGCCTACCTCAGGGTCATCATGGCCAATGCTCAGAATGCCCTTAACCAGATTCTTGTGACTCATTTTTATTTGAGATATTTGTATATATTTCTTCATTCAATCTTTTCTACAAATCACCCTTTTCAGACCGAGGGGAAGAAGCAGTACTACATGAAGGTGCGTGTCAATAATGAGGTTTTGGAAGTTGGAGACTGTGTCTCCGTCAGCTCCGAGGACCCATCCATTCCCCTCTACCTGGCCAGGTTTGTTCCGTCACCAACGAGAGGGAATCTCCTCAGTTCACGCTCGTTTGCCTCGCATGCAATTAACGGCGCCCCGTGCTTTTGTGTAGGATCACAGCGCTGTGGGAGGACAACAGTGGCAAGATGTTCCATGCCCACTGGTTCCTGCGTGGCACCGACACCGTGCTGGGAGAGTCCTCCGACCCCCTGGAGCTCTTCCTGGTGGACGAGTGCGAGGACATGCAGCTGAGCTTCGTCGAGGGCAAGGTCAACGTGATGTACAAGGCTCCCTCCGACAACTGGTTCATGGAGGTAAAGAGCGCTGTGGTTTCTCGAGCTGAAGGTGGAGGGGGGGGGGGGGGGCAGGCCCGTCACTCGGATGTTAATTTCTGTTCTCCTCAAGGGTGGGATGGACGACGACATAAAGGTGATTGAGGACGACGGGAAGAGTTTCTTCTACCAGCTGTGGTACGAGGGCGAGTGCGCCCGCTTCGAGACCCCTCCTACCTTCGCTCCCTCTGAGGACTGCAAGTTCAGGTGGGGGATGGCGTTCCGTGTTCCTGTGGAGGGAGGGTGGGGGGGGTCCTGCGGCGATTCAGACGTTGATGTACATGGTGTCGCCTCTGGTCAGGTTCTGCGCCAGCTGCAGTAGAGCCCGGGAGAAGGAGGAACAGGAGACCCCTCGCGTGTCTGAGCCCTTGAAGGACGAGGACCACGACTCCAAGACCCTCTATGGCTTGGTCTCCCTGAATGGAGAGCAGTTTAGGGTGGGAGACAGTGTCTACCTGCCCCCAGATGCATTTTGCTTTGGGTGAGTTGGGTGGAGGAGGGGAACGGGGAGAATCACTGATCTGTACAGAGATACCGTTCCATCTTACCGTCTCTCTGGGCTGTTTATTTGCCATTTGGCCTAAATGCTCCTATTGTGGATGGTGTCCATTTAGGGTGAAGGCAGCCAGTCCGGTGAAGCGCTCCCACAGGAAGGAGGACGTGGATGAGGATCTGTATCCAGAGTACTACAGGAAGTCCTCGGACTACATCAAGGGCTCCAACCTGGATGCCCCGGAGCCTTTCCGTATCGGCCGTATTAAGGAGATCTTCTGCCAGAAGCGCAGCAATGGAAAATCCGACTCGTCAGAGGTCAAACTGCGTCTGTACAAGTTTTACAGGTGAAACCTCCAGTCGCATGTCATCACCTACAAAGGACACGCGTTCTCTCGCGTATCGTGCTCACCCAAGGTCTACTCGAAAGGATGAGTTGACTTCTGCCCTGCAACTCTGACCGCGTTTCCACCCCTCCTCTAGACCCGAGAACACTCACAAAGGTGTGAAGGCGGGCTATCACACCGACATCAACCAGCTGTACTGGAGTGATGAGGAGGTGACCGTCAGCATGTCGGACGTGGTGTGTCGCTGCCGGGTGGAATACGGCGAGGACCTCTACGAGTCCGTCCAGGATTTCACCAACGGAGGGCCCGACCGGTTCTACTTCCTCGAGGTGAGGCTCGAGACGTGTGGCG
This sequence comes from Hypomesus nipponensis, assembly GCF_054491055.1. NCBI lineage: Eukaryota > Metazoa > Chordata > Actinopteri > Osmeriformes > Osmeridae > Hypomesus > Hypomesus nipponensis. The sequence goes on along the minus strand of NC_140377.1, from coordinate 8,653,665 downwards.
CTTTTAGGTTGAAGCCCGTGGAAATGTGTGGCGTGAAACGCTTTGTTTTGCTGAGCTTGGTATCCCTTTTCAGGCGTACAGTGCCAAGACGAAGAGCTTTGAGGACCCGCCCAACCATGCACGCTCGGCTGTAAAGAAGGGCAAGGGTAAAGGCAAGGGCAAAGGTATGTCCAAACAATGACGTACAATACAGTTCCAAGGCATTTTTAGGAGCCATTTCAGGGCCAATGTCGGAACGTTTATATCAAGTACTTCCGTTTCAGGGAAAGGCAAAGGGAAGTCCTCGGCTGCCCAGGAAACCCAGGACCAGGAACCACAGGAGCCCACAGTCCCCAAGTTCCGCACCCTGGATGTGTTCTCCGGCTGTGGGGGGCTGTCTGAGGGCTTCCACCAGGCTGGTAAGTGCGGCCTTATGACTCGCGTCTTCACCATGGAATTCATTCTCTGTGGCCTTTTTTATAATGGAAACTCGGGTGTCATAATAATAATAAAGGTTGGAACTGCATGTATAGTGAGTGGGACGTCTGGGCTCCTCAGGGATCTGCGAGACTCTGTGGGCCATCGAGATGTGGGACCCGGCCGCTCAGGCCTTCAGGCTCAACAACCCCGGAACCACCGTGTTCACGGAGGACTGCAACGTGCTGCTCAAACTGGTCATGTCCGGAGAGAAGACTAACTCCCTGGGCCAGAAGCTGCCTCAGAAGGGCGACGTGGAGATGCTGTGCGGAGGCCCGCCCTGCCAAGGCTTCAGTGGGATGAACCGCTTCAACTCCCGCACCTACTCCACGTTCAAGAACTCCCTGGTGGTCTCCTATCTCAGGTTGGTAGAGCATGGGGGTGACCCGAGCATGGCTGTAAGCCCCAATGTGGGGACGGTGGTATAGTGTCCAAACGAACCCGCTTCAGTTCCTCAACATTTTCCTCCCTCTCGCAGTTATTGCGATTACTACAGACCCAAGTTCTTCCTGCTGGAGAACGTGAGGAACTTTGTCTCGTTCAAGCGCTCCATGGTCCTGAAGCTGACCCTCCGCTGCCTCGTGCGCATGGGCTACCAGTGTACCTTCGGTGTCCTTCAGGTGAGGCGTCATTGAACTTTGCTGCTTCAATCTTTTTTCTTTTTAATTTATCCTCTAAAGCATTTCCATCCTGTTCTGGGTCCCTGTAAATATACGTGCTGTGTGCTCTCTCTTCTCCCCACCCCCCAGGCTGGTCAGTATGGTGTGGCCCAGACCAGACGCAGGGCCATCATCCTGGCTGCAGCTCCTGGGGAGAAGCTGCCTCGCTACCCAGAACCCCTGCACGTGTTCGCCCCCCGGGCGTGCTCGCTCAGCGTGGTGGTGGACGACAAGAGATACGTCAGCAACATCACCCGGTAACCCCCGACACCGCCTGGCCTGACCGCCCAGTCAGAGGAACGTTCATTACCCAAGCCTCATCTTCTCCACTGACCCGAGTCGCTGTCTCTCTCTCTCTCGCAGAGGTAACGGAGGCGTGTACCGCACCATCACCGTCAGAGACACCATGTCGGACCTCCCGGAGATCCGGAACGGGGCGGCGGCCCTGGAGATCTCCTACAATGGGGAGCCCCAGTCCTGGTTCCAGAGGCAGATCAGGGGAACCCAGTACCAGCCCATCCTCAGGGACCACATGTGCAAGGTGAGCCGGCTAACTGGAGGCTGGGGGAGAGGACGTTGTTCCCCACGCACAGGGGTCTAACTTCTCTCCTCCTCCGTGTTTCCAGGACATGAGCGCTCTGGTGGCAGCCCGCATGAGGCACATCCCTCTGGCCCCTGGCTCGGACTGGAGGGACCTGCCCAACATGGAGGTCAGGCTGAAAGATGGTACCAACACCAAGAAGCTCCGCTACACGCACCCAGACAAGAAGAACGGCCGGAGTGGCACTGGCGCCCTCAGGGGTGTTTGCACCTGTGCAGGAGGTGGGAGATTTATCCAAACGATTCAAACCCATTATCCTTGACCATAACCTTGTACTTCCTAACCCCCCCCCCGCCCGAATTGGGTGCCTTCATAGATTACATTACATTTAGTCATTTAGCAGATGCTCTTATCCAGAGCGACTTACAGGAAGTACAGGGACGTTTCCCCTGAGGCAAGTAGGGTGAAGTGCCTTGCCCAAGGACGCATCAGTTGGCACAGCCGGCAAACCGAACCGGCAACCTTCCGGTTACTAGCCCGATTCCCTAACCGCTCAGCCACCTGACTCACTAGATGCGGGATGGTTGTGTGTCCTCAGGTAAGCCATGTGACCCAGCTGACCGGCAGTTCAACACGCTGATCCCCTGGTGCCTGCCCCACACTGGCAACCGCCACAACCACTGGGCCGGCCTGTACGGCAGACTGGAGTGGGATGGCTTCTTCAGCACCACAGTCACCAACCCTGAACCCATGGGCAAGCAGGTACACTACAGCCCCAAGTCTGCGTACTCCCTCCCCCCCTTTAACACATTCCATTCATACTAGCTGTCTGCTGCTGAAGTCGGTAACCTTCTGTGCCCCAACAGTGGCCATGCATTGGACATGTTACACACATTGATCCCAATCGTATTTCGATAGCCGTTTAGCAACAAAAATCCTATTTATCGTCCTTCTGTCCAGGGCCGTGTCCTGCATCCAGAGCAGCACCGAGTGGTCAGTGTGAGGGAGTGCGCACGCTCTCAGGGATTCCCAGATACCTACCGCTTCTTTGGGAACATCCTTGACAAACACAGACAGGTACACTTTTCCTTCAAGAAACGTATCGTTTTGAAGTCTTCTAAAAAAGACATTCTCCCCCACTTTCCCTCCCCAACGTGGTTTGAGCGTCATGCTGTCTTTTCACATCTTCCAGGTTGGAAACGCAGTGCCGCCCCCTCTCTCCAGAGCCATCGGGCTCGAGATCAAGAAATGTGTCCTGGAGAGGATCAAGGAGGAGAGCGTTTCAGGTGAGGCCTGACGGGGCTTTCCAAAAATGTGTGCGTGTGTGCTGACCTTGTTTACAACGGTATTTTTTTATATTTGTGTGTCTCTTTCCGTAGAAACCGTGAAACAAGAAAACGACGTGAAGCAGGAAAAAATGGAGGTTTCGAACTAGCCACACCCTGAAGCCAAGTCTCGAACTTCAATTTCTTTGAGCCTTGTCACTGCTGTGGCCTATCTGGACATTCTGTGCAGTACTATTTCGTGTTAATGATTTTTAATGTGGTTTTAACCGTGTATTTGCAAATATCAACACTGAAAGTGGAATTAATTGTATGTAGTTTTTATATGTTGTAATATTTCAAATAAAGCTTATGAAATGACATTTTATTGATTTGGGATGATTCTTTTCAATAAACATGTACTCAAACTTTAAATGGAACAACTCACTTAAAGAAGCTGTAAAGCAAATACCATGATTTGCTTCACTGTATGTGTGAAATGAGTAGCTAAAAGCATGTGCAAAGCTCTAAAACTGTCGCATTGAAATGTGGTTAGACCGTTGAACAGTTTTTCACTCGTTTTCAGCTCAGGTTTTGTGTAGGCGGGGCAAAACCCAACCTTGCTACGCTTCAGCTCCTTCAGGTGACACATCCTCACCAGTCTCAAGCAGAGAACACTGCTGATTTTCTCACGATGTCAAAGCCTAATTTAACACTTTCATTTGAATTCGGATGGGAAGTTAACACATTCTTCTGTGGTGTGATGAACTTAACTCATTTTCAACTCCCCTTTACAGCATCTTTAAATGTTTCCAAACATGAAACAGTTTACTGGGCTGTTTAAAGTATCAGTGGCACACAGGACATCAGGGTTCACTTAATATTTAGTTGTCCACTGAAGTAAACAAATACCCATGGTCCCCTTAGCTCTCATCTTGTAAAAAGAACCTAGAAATAAACTGCCTTGCATGCCTCTGCCAACATTCTTTAGTCTACATTTAATCTAGATTGTACTGGATCTGGATGCCAAAGCTATATGGTTTTGTCTGGGCATTTTGGCAAAGCCATTAGCCAACCAATACAGTTCACTTAATTTGCCAAGTAGAAAACATGTTCAGGTACATGACTGTACAGTTGACAGGTGTTCAATTTTGCCACGTATACCTTTGTCCCCTGCACTTCCTCCAAATACCTTGTTCCAAGAAGAACTAGTGCATTAATTCAAGAATTGACTAGTGCGAGTGTCTACAAAAAAAAACATGCCAAGAGTCAGACAATGAAGACAACCAGTTGTTTTCCTCACCGCTTTATTTAAACAGCCACATTTCATTACATGAATAAAATCTGGAATCCAGCTGGAATATTTCAGACTTCTTTTCATCTCAGTTGTTTGACGGTCTGCAAAATGAAAAGGGTCAAAAAGTCAGCCAGGCTATATCAGTTGGAACATGAGACTGCAGAAAATGGCTGCTTGGGTAGGCTCTCCTGCCAAAGTAAATTCCTTGTCTGTGCCACCTTTCATGGCGAATAAACACCAATTCTGATTCACAGCTCTCACGAGGCACGACACTCACTTGGCCCATTCCACATTGAGGATGAGATGATCATATCCGAACCCAGACACCCCCGCGATGGCCCTGGCTGCATCCTCCCGACGGTGGAAACTGATGAAGGCAAAACCCTGAGGAAGAAGACGGGAGAGAGAAAGACGAAAGCCTTAGAGCACGCGCCCTACACGAACGCATCCAAATGACATGATCGAACCTTTCACTTACTTTAGACTGGCCAGTGTTTTTGTCCTTGGCCAGGTAGATCCTGGAGATGGAGCCGAAGGGTCTGAAGAGCTCCTGCAGGTCCGTCTCTCGGGTGTCCTCGGACAGATTGGTCACTCGGATGGTGGCGTTGTCATCCGCTGGGGATGGGAAGACACGCCCGTTGAGCCACAAAAGCAAAGGGTGTGTGTGACATACCATGATAAGGTTTATTTTTGGTGTTTTTCTTTACAATATGAAGTTTGATTTAGAGTGAGATGTACTGAATGCATCGAGGGGGGGTTGAAACTCACACTCACCTCGGCGGTTGGGCTGCATGGACTCTCCCCTGCGCGTGCTGCCATCCCTCAGGCTCGGGGGCACGTACTTCCCAGTCTTGCTCTGTGCTGGCGCGGCAGGCTCCGGCTCTGCTGATGGGAATTTAAAGAGGCGGGTGGGAAGTCTAATCTGGCATGTTCCACTTTCCAAAGCATTCACGGTGAGATCAAATCTGGACGGCCCGAGGAGTTATTTACCATTGTCCATGCCAGACGATTTCTCCTTGTCCCCTGTGGTCAGGCCTAGTTGTTCCGCCAGCTCCTTCTGCATGGGGCCCAGAGTGTCCTTGTAAGGACAGCGGGTGGTCCAATGGTCCCCTTTGCAGATTCGACAGGACACTATTTTCTGTCCTTTTATCTTGCTCATGGGGTCTTCATCCTGGTCCTGGGCATTCAGGTCCTGGGAGAGGTCACACACATGTTTATTACCCGTCTGTTACCTAGGCAGACTATTTACAAACTAAAATATCCAACATAGGTGTTTTGTTGTGACTCGAGACTATAGAGGACAGCAAAACAGCACCACTTCCTCACCTCTTTGCTGGAGATAAAGGTCATGAAAACATCATCGCTGACTGTGGTGGTTGCAACATTGGGACCAGGAGCATCGAACTCCGAGTTACCAAACTTCTTCCAGTTCTATTAGGAGACAACAACATGTCAGAATGACATTGCATGGCAGCTATCTCAAACCATAATGGTTCGACATTTATAACTAGGTAGCCTACTTGGTGTGAGTTGAATGTTCATCTCTGAGGAAAACAAACCTTTCTCCTGGCAACAGCTTTTGAGGCTTTCCTGGTCTCAATCTTGAAAGTTCGTATAATCTGAAAACAACAAAATAATGTTGTATTTTTGAAGTGTAAGCAACGGTTATGGCATGCAGTCCAATATGAGGGTATAAATTACAAATTCTAATACCTTAAACTTTTTTCCATCGTCGTCAACCTTGTATTCAGTGATAGTTTTAATATTTCCTTTGATAGTTTCTTTTGGAGATGGTAGGGTACCTGGTGAGGAGTATAATCCAAACATCAATTAGACTGATTGCCAATGCGTTTCTGACACCATACATCAGAAACATAAACATTACTTTAATATGTTACACATTATCAAGCAGAAATATTGCCAGTTTCAAACTGTGGCCAAGGTTTTAATGAACGATGTATATCTGCAAGTACTACAGTAATACAATAACTAACAGCTAGCTACACTTTGCTACTGCTACAAGCTGGCTAACAGCTAGGCTAACAGCTAGACTGGTAAACGTGCATGCAAACTGAGTTAGCCGCGCTAAGCTAAATTAATTGACAGTGCCCAATGCAACTACTAGTCGTATCGGTTAAATGTTTCGTTAGCAAATTACATCACTCAAGTACACATTCATAAATGTATAACATGTGTCCCGGCAGTTAATTCACACTGGGTTAATTATACACGTGGATAACCGCCTTGTCTTGGCCTCTCTATTCGCTGGGACTGAGTAAGATAGCTGACTAACTACAAAATAGTTGAGCTAGCTATGTGAAGCATCTTGGGCCACCAGCTCACACACAGGCTAGCTCAAGTAAAATACCTTCATCTCCTTCCTCTTCAACCTGATCGGCCCAGCTGGGCTTGGAACTAGAGAAAACAGCAAAGAAACACTGTTAGGGAGATTTAGGATAAGCCGTGTCAACAAATTCGATACATATTGGAGGAAAGACTCACTCGTCGTATTCGTTCGACGGCATCCTCGCGGTGCGCTCAGCGGCCAGAGAACATCGGAAAGGGGACGCGAGTAACAGAAAAGGTCGTACCCGACGAGGGTTCGAGCGCCCCCCACAGGCACGGCTGTCCTTGAAACACTGTGCAAATGACTAATATTCTACATTTGACTTTTTATTTAAATTATACATCATACATTATTGTGTCAGTTTGTACCATTCACATATCATAAAATACAGCAAAGCAATTTAGAGCATGTTTAATGGCTTTGTGTTCCAGCTACAGGTTGAATTTAAATCTAAAATTTGTCTGCTAAATTAAGGTTTCATACCATAAAGGTTTCTTTCAAACTTCTCTATACATTGTCATCTTGGCCTTTTCCACAGCAAGCGACTCTGATGCTGTTAAACACAGCTATATAGAGAAGAGGATGAATGCACATGTTCAGAGCTGCCAAACCCTTGGTTATTTGGTAGGCTTCATAGATCTTTCTATCAAAATTGCCATTATTTTTCAGATAAAAGTGGTAGCTTTGTAAGACATGATATGGCAAGAATGAAACGGCATACAAAACAATACCTGACAGCACCATAAGTGCCACCTTCCTTTTCTCCAGAGCGGTAATATTAGAATTCCGCCACACAACCCAAATAACTCCGCTATAAGAAGCAAATGTGACCAGAAAGGGAACAAAACACCCAAACAGAGCAAGAAATAGCTTGTACTTGAAGTGAGAGTTCTCGTCAGATTTCACTTCACAATGGGAGACACAGTAAGTCACATTTCCTTTCTGACATGTGGAAGCAAACATCAACACGGGGGAGGAAAAGGCTGTCACAACGATCCAGATGATGAGGCTGACAGCCTTGGCATGAGCGGGGCGCACGTAGGTCCGGGTGAAGAACGGGTGCACGATGGCCACGTAACGATTCACGCCGATGCACATGATGAAGAACATGCTCCCGTACAGGTTACAGGTAAACAGAAAGCGCTCCAGTTTGCACATTGCATTTCCAAAGGGCCAGTTTTTCCTCCGCATGTAGTAGACTATCAGCAGAGGCAGGGTGAGGACATAGAGCAGGTCACTGATGGCGAGGTTACACGACAGCACCACACCAGTGTGCCAGTTCTTCTTCTCCTTGGTTACCAGGAGCCACAGTGCAAACAGATTACCCACCAAGGCCACACAAAATTCAATCCCATACATCGAAGGCAGTAACCGCATTTGGAACTGTTCCCCCACAGAGTAGTTATTCATGATACCCAGTTATAATCCCAAAATGCAAAAGCTTTCCTCTCCTTCAGGTGCCCCAATTCAAGTTCTGTAAAGGAGAAAATATAAATGCTGGACCACTATTCTCCATGATCAACTCTTTGTTAACTCCACAGCCATGTGATAACTTTAGTACATTCCTGACACAGTATGTTCACTTAATTGTCCCTAAATCTGTCTGAATTTATACAAGAAAAAATTGGACGAAAATACAAGTTTCTCGATACTTACACTACCAAGACGCTTGCAACAGAGCCGCTCACACAATGCTTGTGCAGATTTACGATGCGTATTAACACCCCACCACCACTACTTCCGTATTCAAAACTTGTCAACAGAATTTCTTGCATGGGGCTCTGTTCTTGAAGTCAGACATTGAGGCAAATTGAGGAAGTGTCCCCACCAATGTTTTTAATCTAATTTATGTATTTAAGCAATGTACATGTCACAGGTAAAACTACCAGATAAGTTCATGAATAAGAGTCTTAGATATTGCATACATCTTAACCCTTTATCAACAACATCATTTTTACAAATATTTTACATGGAAGAAAACAGCATCACTGAATTATCACTGAAAAGTCCTCCTGCTGATGCAATAGTTTCCTTTGAAGAACTGGTCAACTTGCATTTGTGACATCAGTTTAACACCAGGTTCATGTCCATGAAGGCCCCCTGGTGGTACAGCAAGGCAATGCATCCCCTATCTACTAGTACAGATTTATATCGTGAGTGTCAGCTTTTGCCCTTCCTCGGTTTGAAGCTTTGCTTTGCTCCTCCACCCGTACCCTTCTTCTTGAAGCCTGGATGAGGTTTGCCTTTTTGGCCATTAGATTTGAAAGTCTTGTCCCCCGTTTTCTTTCCACCAAATTTCTTTCCTCCGTCAAACCTTTTCTTCCCTCCAAATTTCCTGTCTCCATCCTCATGTTTCTTTCCCCCAAATCTCTTACCACCAGGTCCCATTTTGCCCTCAAAATGTTTGCCCCTGTCCCCAAATTTCTTCCCTCCCTGCCTCTCCCCAAATGTCTTCCCTCCCCGTCTCTCCCCAAATGTCTTCCCTCCCCTTCTCTCCCCATCGCCTCCCCTTCTGTCTCTAGGCGGTCCGCCTGGACCAGGTCTTCTCGCTGACTTGCTGTGTGAACCATGCTTGTTCTCAGCACCAGTAGACCGTGTCCTCTTCTTAAAGGCTCCTGGGGGTTTGCTGGAATCTCTCCTTTTCTTGGCAGCAGGGAACATGTCTGGGGGAAGAAAAAAAAGCGTCACGTTTATCATTGGCTTCAGTTCAATCCTACACTGACGCACGCATCTGCAGTGGTGAACGTAGCTCAACTGGGACGGCAACAAAAGGATCATATTTACCTTCATCAGGCTCCTGCCCCACAGCCTGTCGGTAGTATTCAACCTCATCATCGGATTCGCAGGCTGCAGTCTGGCCCTCCTGCATCCCAGGATCCTCGACTTCACTGTCATGCTCCTCGGTCTCCTGGTGCTTCCTCTTAATACCTGCCAGGCTCTTTTTCCTGCCAAGACATGAACCAACGTCAGAGATCTGTAGCATTCACGCTTATCGGAGGAGGGCCAAGAACGTCTCCAGAAAAACTCACTTGTTCTCCTCCTGCCTCTCTTTTTTCTCGGCCACATTCTTCTCCTGCTTCTTCCTGCGCAGACTCTTTTCTTTCAGCTGGGCCTCTTTCCGGTTGAGGATCTCCTGAATTTCCTCCTCAGTCTTTGAGACTAAAAAAAAAAAAAAAGACAAAAAAAAGACAAAACGTCAACGACAAATTGGGAAAGTGTACTATTCATACGCAGTCTGCCAAATGGATGGGTCAGTAAGCGTTTACTTTTGAGGTATAAATAAATCACAGGAGGATCATCTCTCTCTCATCATCATGTACATCCAGTAGACGAACAAAGAGGGGAGGGGACAGACAGACAGGTGTACTTACTGACTGCATGGTAGAGGACGCTGCCCTCCCCCATGCCCTCTTCTATCTTCACCAGCTGCAGGGTCATACGGGGACCAATCTGGGATGGACACACACACCAAAGCTTTACAGCTGAACATTCATTGGCACTGTTGTATTTACACATTCATTTTGCATCAGAGTGCCTTGCTCTATGAATACAATGCAAGTGCCAAAACAAACTTGAGGATGCCATTCCGAAATGTCTTATAAATCACCTCCGTCAAGCGCACGGCGCTCTGCTCTGCCGCCATGTTTCCTCTTCCAGAGTAGACTTGGGGCAGTTCAGTGATGTTGTGGTCTCCATCCTGCTCTGCTTCACTCTCCGAAAGGTTCGCGCCTCTGAAAAGGGACATAAAGAATATGACATGGGGAAATCAGTCGCTTTTTAAGTAAGTATTTGGTCAACAATCGCACAGCAGTCACCAGGAAAGCTGTTGACATAGCGTCACATGCAGCAAAATTCCAGTTTTTAGAAACATTTTCATTGCGTGATGGTTTAACCTGTGAATTACAGCTCTTATGACGGACTTACTTAATCAGTAGCTCACTGATGTCCTCCAACTTGTTCATGTTAGGGAATCTCTCCTGCATCAGCTTCTTGACTCCTTTGCTCATGCCCACAGGCACCACCTTCAGGCTGCTGCAGAGGGGAACACATGGAGAGCGAGCAGGGGTTGAGTGTGGCCCAACACCAATCAGCCAGGGGGACACTTCTACGTGGGGCCCGTCAGTGCGTTTACTTTGAACATGCATCACTGAACAGTCAAGTTACAATGTGTCATCATTTGAGCCCAAGCCGTCCTGTTATGCAGAATGTTTGCACCCTTTGCTCGCCATGTATACCAAATCAATATACTTACTAGTGACGAAATTCTATCTCCTGTGACTCAGGATCGTAGTTCAGCAGAACACACCTCTTAATGGCATTTAGGCTTACCTACGACAAAACACACCACACACCAATATATGTTATCCACACCAACGTTCATTTTTAGAAGAGTGAATAGACTTCAAAGTTTCTAGAAAGTCAGAAAGCGTTTACTTTTGATTGATCATCAGTAAATGTCAGAAGACTATACTTTCATCATTTTGGACAGATCCTAATCTATGAACTCTGGCATACATCTTAGCTTGTGTTCACTGGGCATACCTTATGCACATTAATGGACGGGAACATGTTTTGAAACATGGTGGCCATGAGTTTGACATGCATGCCATCTGTGCTGAAGTTGTTGAGGACCAGCAGTGGGTGATGGGTGAACTGCTGGTCATGCATCCTGTGCTTCTTCAGAGAAGACACCACATCTTTGATGAGGGAGAACTACAACAAAAAAAACGACAACAAAAAAAGATTATTGTGGACAATTATATCGAGGGATAGGACACAAGTCACAATGAGGTGACAAGCGGGGTACACATTACAACGTCACCCCTTTTGAGCTAATTCTTTCCCATAATAAAGAGAAGAGTTTTCGCTCACCTTCTTCACGCGGAAGTGAAGCATGGGGCCCTTGGGCAGCCGAGCCAGCCTCTGGAAAAACAAGCCACCCCCTCATTAAGCAAAATAGACTCATGTTTTCAGGGACATAGTCATACATTTACACTAGTGTTATTTATTCATGAGCTCATAAGACATTTCTGGGTCACTTGTGGATTCAAACTGCCCCAAGGCTTAGTATAGTATCAAATGGATGCATCAGTAAAGAATTCTTAATCATTAAGTCAGATATTCTCATAAAATCATCACTTGCATCCGTGTCAGGAAAAACATAGTTTCTGACATTTTGAATAATGACATCCCTTATGCAACCATATGTTCTTTGACACAAAAATTACAATTTTCAGGAGTCTTGGTGAAAACTGAAACCAAAACTGCTAGTTGTGATAAAACAAATTGATTACTTCTTGGCACTCACCATATTAATACTGCTGGGCGTCTTGCTGAATATTGCGAAGTGTGTTACTCCTAAGGGTCCAGCTATTGACACAAAGTCCTTGAGAACATTTTTCTTCCTGACCTGGAAAACAAGACTGTGTTAATAATCTGCGTAGCTATAAGCCATATACGCACCAAACACAGTGCACATGTGTGGCATACACACAAATTACTGTTAAATGTGTTAAACTGTTAACATTCAAACAAAACGGATTGTATATATTCAGACGGACCTTGAGTGACTCTGCTGTAAAGGGTTCCATGACACGCCGCATGTCCATCACTAGTTGGCCGACATTCTTACCAACCTTCCCACGTTGAAACACGAAGGAATGTGGGGCAGAAGCATACGTCTCTTCAGCCACATGATTCGCTTGTAATCGGGATTTCTTCTGATGTTTGGTCTGAAATCATGTCAATTATTGCGAGGTTATCATATGCATATCACTCAGTACATGATATTCCAGTTTGTTACTTAGCCACACTAGCTTCAGAACAAACGTGACAAGTGGTGCATGACGGAGCTACTGTACGATAGTTAAGTAGAGGGATTTACCGTGTTTTGTAAATCAGCATGCAATTAGCACTAGCTATATCATGCTCGTATACGTTTGATATGATATCACCAATGTTGTAACTTTCTTGATAGCCAGCTACTCGCCTATCAAGTATTTCCAAACTTAATTTATGCTAGCTAGCAAGCTAGCTACTCACCTTTGATTTCCCCATGCTTGCGTCCAAATGTAACAAAAAAGCAGTGTTCTGGAGGGGCTATAACAAATATGTATACCTAACAATGTAATAAGACAAAACGTGGAAAATTAAAAGGCTATCGTGACTTAATCATGGCGTAATGCCCGCAATTCCAAGGAGCGTTCTCCATTTCAGGCACGGTCTCGTCAGTGTGTAGTAGTAGAAGAACGTTTCATTAGCACGTGTGTGGATATGGCAAGTCTGGTCTGTTGTGTTACATCTTGAGACGTCCGATCTAACAAATTTGAATGGTTCCTATTCAGAACTCAGAAGTTTGACCATCAACCGGTTTTTGGTTATTTGTTTATCCCAGCCTCTAGCTCAATTTTCTTGAAAGTGGATTATTGGTTATCACTTACAATCACACCTGATACTAATATATTACCTGATACTAATATATTACCATGCTGAATGATATAACAGACTATCCTCTGAAAAATTGCTGAATGTGTCACACTATCAGCTAGACAAGCAAAAGGAAGACAAAGGGAGAGGAGGGCCATGGGCACTTCAGAGGGGTTGTCTTTAGGGTAGGGCCATAGGCACTTGGAAGGAGGTGTCCTTAGGGTAGTTTGTAATTATGCCCTTTTTGTTTGGAGGTCCTGTGACAGGGATGTAGTGAAGGGGAGGTATCTCTGTTGTAAGAAATCTCAGTTTAACTGCATGTCTCTGCCCTTTTTCATTCTCAGCGTTGTGAGTCTGCCTGTCTGCCTCTAAGGGAACGGGCAGGTTAGCTTGACTGTGAACCAATCACTGAAAAGGATTTAATATTTCGGAAGAAGTGGTACTTTTTCATAATAAGAACACCTGACTTGTCATTTGAAAACAAGACAAGTCCTCCAACCTACTGCCTTGCTGATCTGATTTGTGGTAAGTTACCTTGTTTGAGTGACAATTGCTCCTCATGTTAATTGGAACAGTGGTACAGCAAACATGCCAAGACAGAATGAGCTGTATCTTTTGGGGAGAAATGTTATATTGTTTGCTAGAATAAGTTATAAATGTAATTATGTGTTTAATTGTATGTGTTCTAAATACTTAATAATTTGAGTTTTCAGCGTGTTTTTAGATAAAGAAACACAAATAATTTAGTTATAAATAATGTTTTAATTGAAGAATGTCTGCTGCATATATGGTGTTAATACCAATATGGTGTGATATTAATGGTCTTTATGGCGTTGACTATGGTTGTTCTGATGGGTGTGAGTTGAGTCTGAGAGGATTGTGTTGACCAGTGGATGAAGGTATATTGACATTGGCTATTTATGCTGATTACTTTACCTCTGGTGTTTACTTGCTAATGATCTCCAGCCAGGAACAAACCCTAAAATGTGTTCTCACCTTCCAGAAGAACATCTGGGGACTTTTCATATGCAGCTCTGGCTGCCCTACTGAAGGCTGTTAATGGTCTACATGTCATAAGCATTGATTGGACTAACCCTATTGTTACTTAATCCCTAACCAAAGGACTTTTCTTTCCAGGACAGACACGGCTTAAAAGTTCAACAAATAGATGGAGAATCCCCTGAGCTTTGGCCTGACTCTCTTCCTAACCCTCGGCCTGGTCCTGTCCGAGGTGGGTGGGCAGAAGGAAGGCGTCCATGGGGGGAGTCCTCAGAAGCCTCGCTCGTCCGAAACAAAGCCGGGCCGCTGCTCGTACACCTTTATCGTTCCCCAACAGAAGCTCAAGGGGGCCCTATGTGTGAGCACGGAGTCTGCCGGTGCCAACCAGACCGAGTTGGCGGCGCTGCGGGGAGCGCTGAGTCGGCAGCAGGGGCAGCTGGAGAAGTTGCAGGGGCAACTGGAGCAGGAGGGGGCCCTGGTTACCGAACTAAGGGTGCTGCGAAAGGAAAGCAGCAGCATGAACGCCCGCATCACCCAGCTTTATGCCCAGCTACTGCATGAGGTCATCCACAAAAAGGACCAGGCGTGGGAGCAGCAAAGGCTAGAAAGCCTACTGCTCAATGCCACGACGCAGGTAAACAGAGAGTAGAGCTCCTCGATATGTTTCTTCTCCTCATCTCTGGAAACGTGCCCATTGTGCTTAACCGAACCCATTTCACTCCATTCCCTCTTTCTCACTGTCTATCTGGCATGGTGGTGGGTCACCCACAGGTTCTGCAGGTATCCAGCAGCTACAGGGAGCTGGAGAAGAAGTACGGAGTCCTGACGTCCATGATGGTCAACCAGAGCCAGCTCATCTCCCATTTGGAGAAGCAGTTTCGGATCAAAGACATAACTCCAACCATTCAGGTGAGGGATGCATTTACATTTGTCAAATCAAGAAGTCCTCTCAACATGAATTCAGCTTTAGCAATGATGGACACATGTGTTCCTGTTTTATTCGGATAGGTGACCTCTCCGCCCACAAGACCCCAGCTCAATGACAGCTCTGCTCCCAACCAAATGACTAACAATGTTCAAAGAGACCAGGGTGCCCCTCCCCTACAGAAGGAACAGTCCCAGGAGACCCACGTTCTCCCCACCAATATGCCCAGTGTCCCCACAGAACCGACTTTCATCAGCTTCCCTGTCACCAAGACCCCAGGTACAGAACTGCAGACACGTGTTGCATAGTAGAAGCCTACAGTTTATCAGTGCTGTCCTGTTTAGGGCAGGGTGTGAGAGGTAACAGAGCTGTGTCTTCATCCTGCATCGTTATCTGGAAACATTGTTTGCATTTTAGTGACTGACTCCTTTTTTGGAGTATCTTTTCACCAATTCGATATCAGTGAACTCTGACAGCAACCAGAGCGAGTGTATGTTACACTGTTTTGACAGTGCACTATAACTCTCCAGAACCTCAAGGAGTCAGTGACCGGCTGATAGGAGTGCTATCTCTCTGGGAATGCTTAAACAATGTTTCCAGAGTGCCAGCTGTTATCCTTAGATGAGAGAAAGGGTTTTGTTAATAACACACAGTTGTACTGTGTCTCTCTCTCTCTCTCTCTCTCTCTCTCTCTCTCTCTCTCTCTCTCTCTCTCTCTCTCTCTCTCTCTCTCTCAAACACACACACACACATTGTCACACACACAAACACACTAATCACAGCCCACTCTAGGGTATTGCTATGGAACCTTCATTTACTAACTTCTACAGTGCTCCTTTGTTTGCTCAGCTGGAATGTTCTAGATTACAGGGCAGACCATTTGGGTGAGTGTGTGGTACATTTGATAGACAAGGTCCACCCGAGCAACTACTGTAATTAGAAGCTGCAAAGTGATCCCGAATCACTTAGTGTGTTGTGATAACTAGTCTTCAGAATGATGTACAATGAAAGATCTTACTTGTATTTGTGAGTATGGTGTGGTTGACCCTTGATCTCATCTTATGGGAGAGAGGAGATTCTTATGAGGCTTAATGTGTTGGGTTCAAGACATTCTGTGTCCATGCCCTAGGCCTACATACGGTATCTTTAGAGTGACAGGAGACACACAACATGTGTTGGGAAAAATTCCTCTGCAGTAAACAAATGAACAGAGGCAGCACTCAAGCCTGGGGTGTGTTTGCGACCTTGTTGGCTTTAAAACAAACCAAATTCCAGACCCCTGTCTCCTATGTACCCCGCTCCCCCACACGCCACTCCACAAACAGCCTTTGTAGATCACTCCGTTGTCCAACGTGTGTTCCCCAGGTCCCTGGCGGGACTGCCAGCATGCTTTGGACTCAGGCGAGTCCACCAGTGGGATCTACCTGCTGCGCCCACAGAGTGCCAACCGTCTCCTGCAGGCGTGGTGCGAGCAGGCCCAGGCCCAGGGCGGCTGGACCGTCATCCAGAGGAGACAGGACGGATCGGTCAACTTCTTCAGAAACTGGGAGCAGTACAAGGTGATCGCCATACTGCTTCGGAGTAGGAAGGCTTGATTAGATGTAATTTCGACCCCCTCCACCCCACCCCTGCGCTCCTCCCATTTGATTCTCATTTCAGGTCATTGTACGTGATGAAATTAGATTAGTTTGCTTTTTGGTGCAAACTTGTTTTAGCTGTAGACATTTGTACTGTTGTTTCTGTTCAATACTGCCGTGTCCTCAGCGATCAATACAGTTCTCTTCAAATTTAATCGAAAGTTACATCAAGTCTGGGTTGCTTGCAATCAAAATGATATAGGCAATAAACTTCCTGAAATGCTTGTGGGCTGTAATACTCAGACTCAAAACTACCCACAAGCATAAATAAGCTTAGGAATAAAGAATAAAAAGTAAATGGCAGATTCCTCCTCAAATGAGAAAAAAATTGTAAAATTGACATGTTAGAGGGTTAGACCTAACTGCTGACAAAGGAATCATCAGAGCATCTCAACCTGCAGATATATAAAAGTCTGGATGGATTGAGACTTGATTTGACAACGTGATTTCAGATGCTAGCAAACTCAGCCACAGGCACTATAACACTTGGACAGGGTGAATGCGTCAGAACAGTCAGTGACTAACATGAATGGGACTATGCAGTGTCCATTCTTGGTGTGGGGGTTAGTTATGATCTGGTGTATCAATAAACAAA
The DNA here is from genome assembly GCF_054491055.1 of Hypomesus nipponensis. Taxonomy (NCBI): domain Eukaryota; kingdom Metazoa; phylum Chordata; class Actinopteri; order Osmeriformes; family Osmeridae; genus Hypomesus; species Hypomesus nipponensis. The sequence goes on along the minus strand of NC_140377.1, from coordinate 8,636,521 downwards.
ATCTACTTGATATATCTTGAGTTGAACCTAAATAGGTTACAAAAAGAAGAAGAATACCAAAAAATACAATAGGTTTCTGGAAGAATCCTTTTGACAGACTCCGCTGACTTCAATCCTATAAGCATTTGTATTCTTCTACACCAGCAAGGCTTTGGAAACCTGGATGGAGAGTACTGGCTAGGACTGGAGCACCTCTACTGGCTGACCAAACAGGCCCACTACAAGCTACGGGTGGCCATGGAGGACTGGCAGGGCCGGCACGTGTTTGCTGAGTACAGCAGTTTCCACCTGGAGCCAGAGACTGATTGGTACCGCCTGAGACTAGGAGATTACAGTGGCAACGCTGGAGACTCTCTCTCCTGGCACAACAACAGGGCATTCACCACTCTGGACCGGGACAAGGACGGCTACTCCGGTAAAGCTGCTTTAGACACTTTCTTTTCTTTACTGTATTGTTTATTTTGAAGATATTCAAAATACTGCGTTCGAAAGATATCCCATGGCAACGTCACGTCGAAATACGCTGTACACCGTGGTAATTGTGGTTTGTAGAAGAGTGGAGGCAGAAACCGCTCCTTTCAAAAAGGCTAGTTTGGTTTCATAAGTCTGTTTCCTCTCTTTCCTTACCAGGAAACTGTGCACACTACCAGAAAGGGGGATGGTGGTATCACATGTGTGCCCACTCCAATCTGAATGGAGTCTGGTATCGAGGCGGGCACTACCGCAGCCGCTACCAGGACGGAGTGTACTGGACAGAGTTCCACGGGGGCTCCTACTCCCTAAAGAAAGTCACCATGATGATCAAACCTACATAGCCCACTGCCTGTTCATAGCCAGGTGATGTGAGCACGTGTACTGTATTTCGGAACAGAAATACGGAAGTTTCACTATGCATCATCTATGTTGAAACACTTTAAAAATACTTTTTAAAGAGGAAACATTGTATATACTTTGCTGATGCTGATGTGAGTGTTGAGGGTAAATTGTGTAAATGCTTGCCAATGAATGATAACAGTGAGAATGACTGGTATTTAAATTGTTTGTCTTGCAAAACCTGATTTGGTGATTTTGTTGTACATAAATACCAGTAAGGGCAATATGAAGTAGACAGTACATTTGTTTTAGAACTTGGTGGCAGAAACACAAACAAGATTTTTTTCACATGTCACAAACAAGTCACATATACATGACCCAACACTGCAACACTAATAGTTTCTGCAATGCTTTTTTTTTAAATAAAAAAGATCCATCTACAGGATGGGAGTGGTCTGTTGGGTTGATGCAACTTGTGACTAACGGTGGTTTGCGGCATCCTCTTTGCCACTATGTCCTTTTTGAGGTGAGAGTTTCTATGTTCAATTTCATTCTTTCCTTCACACAGAAGGGTGCCAGTAAGGTATAGTTACAGGTACTAGGTCTCTACTATCAGAACTAAGCAAGGAACCGGAGGGGTTCTGTTTACAGCCAGGAGCATCCTCTTGTCAACACCCCCATCCCTTCCCTCTGTCAAAGCATGGATTATCTGAGCATCAATATGATCCTACAGCATAGCATGTTGGTCCTCACGATCGGACTGTTACACATCGGTAAGTATGAACTATGGTGTGGACATAATGGTTTATACATAGTATGATGTTATGGTTAGTTGTGGTTAAGGTTTACCACATAGCAAATACATGTTTTGTCTTTTCTTTAACGTAATAGTAACTATGTTCTCACCAGTGGTCCTCCACTGCGCGGCCTAAAATCCATCACAAAATATTTCCAACAAGATCCAGTCTGTCTCCCTGCCTGTCTGAATGTACCCTGCTTTTGTCAAACTTTGTACTCTTTGTGGTGTGTCAAACTCCAAAATAGCTTCTGGGAACCTGCACAATGCTATTACAACACCATTTTTATTTTTAAACACTATTTTGCGGCCAGGTGCAAATTGGAGGGTAGTTTACAGAGATTGTAATATTTGTAGTTTGTTTTCAAGACCCTATAAAGTTTGGAATGCATAGCATCTGCAAACATTGGATGAGTAACAAAAACATGTACACCCCACAATGGTTGAGCATCCACAGCATTTTTTTATTACATTTATCTTATAAAATTGCTCCACACCTGATAATTACTGTTCAATTTAGGGGACCACACTACTAGGATTAGGCTGTGATGAGACAGAGCAAAGACGAACTATAAACTCACAAACTAAATTCAAAAGTTTAATTGAAATGTGTTTAACTAGGCCTACATGCTCTTCTGGTTCCACCCATTGGCACTTCTTTGCTTTTCACAACATATGCTTCATGTTTTGCCTAACCGAGAGTGAGGTCATGCCGGGAAATATCAAACTGAGGCTTGAACGTATCGACCGAGCGACACGTCCTCGTATGAATGAAAGTAAATGCGAGGTTAATTATAGCTAGCTAGCTCTCAAACCTTCTCACGGGGTGTTTCAGGTGATGCTTAGCAACCAATTACTTTTGATAGAAAGCGGACAACACGGTTCTGCTATAATGTAGTGATTTTACGCTCGATACCGTGCTCACGAAGGGGTATCGACCTTTCGAAACGGTACCGACACAAGCGTGTCGAGCTTGGCTTCAGATGGGCGAAAACCACGTGATCAGAGTCGAAGTCTCGAAGTGACGTCCGAAGCTTCGGACGACACGAGCAGCTGAGACAAACGGCGTTTTATTCAAACGTTATAAAAGACATAAGAAATCACTAATATTCGTAGGTTATAGAGAGGAGACATAGACCTATTTATGGACGCTATAGAATACATTAATTGACAGAGCCAGAGATACAGATAGATTGCCAGAGCTAGATAGACAGAGATAGATACAGATATGAGATAGTAGATGTAGCCTACACAAGCACATAGCCTACATCTTTCTCTAGTTTTAACAGCCTTCAAATATGGCCATCCCTTTCCAAACTAAAAATGGTAACAGAATATACAAAATTAATAACAGTGTAAGCAAATGGTGAAATGGTGGATCCTTTTAGTAGATGTGGTATGCTATTCTAATGGGAGTGGTAGGTGTTAGATGATGTGATTAACACTAGAACGGTTAACGGAAGAACCGAGTTCAAGAAAAGGCTCTGATTTGCAATGCTGATAGGCAAGGGGAGGATTGTGGTTTCACTTAGTTGCAGTTGGTAACAGTGTAAATGTAGAAGTCAGTAGTAGAGTGCACTGTGCTCATCAAAGTAGAGGTACCTGGATGAGGACCCATGTCCTGTCTGACCCTATTGTTTGTAAAAGTCACTGTGAAACTACACCTCTACTACTTCTAATTTAAGAATATAAATAAGAATAAGAATGTAATATGCCACAATGTGTCAACAGCGTCAGGTGGAAAATGCCCCTCTGAGATGAACTATCTCACTCTGGAACCGGATGAGTTGGTTGTGAAACATGGTGACTCAGTCCAAGTCAACTGCAGTACGTTAGAATTCCCTGATGAGATCCAGTGGGTGGCTACTGAAGGAAGCACCTCAAAAGAATATGCACAGTTTGTCATCTGGAAAGTGGATAATTTATTAAGCTGGGATCCACAGCCCCAGTGCAACATATCGTTCAGTGAAACAAGCTGGTGCAGTACAAAACTCACACTGATAGTTTACAGTAAGTATTGACTTGAAGATAGGAAATATTTAACAATAAATGATACATACATGACAAGGGAACGATGACAACAAATATTTTTTCCACCTCAGAACTTCCAGACTTTGTGTCCATCTCTCCTCTGAACCACGCTGGACCAGTGGTGGAAGGGACAGAGTACCAGCTGCTGTGTGACATCCTCAATGTTGCTCCTGTCCAGAACCTCACTGTAACCTGGTACAAAGGAAATGAAACCATAAAGACAGACTCTTATAGTGACCAGCAGAGTAAGACACCAGTGAATGAGTCATCTATCCTCACCATCACCCCAAGTAGAGAAGATGATGGAGCACTTTACAGATGTGAGGCTCAACTCAACCTGGGACCAGAGGGACCACATCCTTCTGCTATTGATTCAGATTTCAACCTAACCGTGCTCTGTGAGTTTCTCACTACACATTTAATAATCGTAATTGATAGTGTTATTTTTCCCAACCTCCCTCGATCTGCTCTTTGATTGCTAATTCCCCAAACAGAATTAAACAGTATGTTGCTTGTATTTGGACCTAACTCATGCTTAAAAATTACCTTCATTTTGATCTTAATTGTTCAATTATATTTAAGTTATGTGACCCAATTTACCTTGATGCATATTTTAGACCTGCCCTGCGATTGGTCATTCCCAAAACAGAATTACACAATGTGCGTTGCTCGTATCTTTCAATTCACAGATAAGCCAGTGATCCTCAAGTGTCCACGCAGTTTTGTTGGTGAGGAGCACACATTCAGCCTGGACATGAATATCTGTGCAGCTGATGGGAATCCTCGTCCCCATGTTCAGTGGTACCTGCAGGGGAGACTGCTAAACAGCTCTGAGCTCCTGACCAGGAGGAACTCAGGGGAATATGTCTTTACAGCCACCAATGACCATGGCACTGTCAACTCCACGGTCAAGATCACAGTGGAATGTAAGTAGATTGACATTTTTGATCCCTAACCTTAGTATTAGTCAGATAATTACTATTTTATTAAACACACCCGCCACAACATCAAGGACCGCAGTGGCTGTGATGGTAGCTACAACTGCAGAACCAAAAGGTATTTTTATCTTAATTGTTCATCTTCCCACAAACAATTTTTATGGTACAAAGCTACACAATGCTATAATTTTCTTATTTAAATGAACAAGATTTAGATGGGTTTAGTTGGCTTGTATTACAATTATTATTACAATTATTTTTTAGATATGTGACCCAGTTTCCCTTGATGCAGATTTTACACCTGACCTGGGATTGGTCATTCCCAAAACAGAATATACTAAATTAATAACAAAGTGTAAGCATATGCTGAAAAGGTGGAATCCTTTTAGTAGATGTGTTATGCTATTCTAATGGGAGTGGTAGGTATTAGATGATGTGATTAACACTAGAACGGTTAACGGAAGAAGAGAGTTCAAGAATAGGCTCTGATATGCAAAGCTGATATGCAAGGGGAGGATTGTGGTTTCACTTAGTTGCAGTTGGTAACAGTGTCAATGTAGAAGTCAGCAGTAGAGTGTAATACACCCTGGATGGTCCCACATCCTTCGCCTGTTAAGACATCAGAACATCATAATATGTTAGTGGTCTGTGAGTATTTCATAATTCTGGGTGTATGAATTCATTGCGTGAGGAATAGGCTACGCTCTTTGTTCGCGTCGTGAGGCAGAAGATCGAGACTTTGAACAAACTTTTGTCTAGTGCCAGAGGAGGGCGATATTGTCTTTTGAACAACACATGAGGTTCGTTTTAGCTTGGCTGCAAATTGGCAATCAAATATTTGTGTTAAAAACAAAGACTAATACACTATCCTCTTCTATGACCACAGTAGGTACAACTAGCCTATATCCTCTGGAGATGAACCCTTCCAGATTGGTGGTGAGGTATGGAGACTCAGTTTCAGTCAACTGCAGCACATCGGTAGCAGACCCTGAAGGCATGGGCTGGAAATCAACTCAGGGAGGCCCAGGCTTGGGTGAAGACGTCACATGGGTCATGTGGACAGTAGACCGCTTGGAAGACTGGAATGGAAGTCCTACGTGCTTCATCAATCTCAAGAATGGAGAACAGCATATAGAGAAACTTGAGATCACTCTATACCGTGAGTATTTCCTGGCAAAAACCACAGTCCCTCGTGTCAAAGAAAAGGAACAAATATGCCTTGACGTGCCTACCCAGTTGTACCTACTGTGGTACACCCTTGCACTTTTTTGAGGTTCATGTTGTTAAATTGTTTAATTGTAACTTGTTCAACAGCATGCTCTTAAGGTTCTTCCCTTTGGGACTTATTTAATTTTCACAGTGTATGCTTCATGTTTTGGCTGCCCGCAATGTTTGGGGCTATCTCGTTGTTATGATCAGTGACCTATGCGCTTTTCTAAAGCTCTCTTTTGGAAGTCGCTTTGGATAAAAGCGCCTGCTAAATGCATAAATGTAAATAATCCATCTGAAGTAATGTAATTGTCCAATTTCACTGGATAGGGGTTTGATTGGTGTAATACAACATTTGTATTGTGCACCCAATGTTACCTGCCCAATTCTGGTCTAGTGAGGTCGACAAATATTTTTTTTGTGACAAAACTGTATTTACAGAACTTCCAGATGTTGTGTCCATCTCTCTTCTGAACCACGCTGGACTAATGGTGGAAGGGACAGAGTACCAGCTGCAGTGTGACATCCTCAATGTTGCTCCTGTCCAGAACCTCACTGTGACCTGGTACAAAGGAAATGAAACCTTAAAGATCGACTCTTATAGTGACCAGAGTAAGACACCGGTGAATAAGTCATCTATCCTCACCATCACCCCAAGTAGAGAAGATGACGGAGCACTGTACAGATGTGAGGCTCAACTCAACCTGGGACCAGAGGGACCACATCCTTCTGCTATTGATTCAGATTTCAACCTAACCATGCTCTGTGAGTTTCTCACTACACATTTAATAATCATAATTGATGCTATTTTTCCCAATCTCCCTTGATCTGCTCTTTGATAGCTAATTCCCCAAACAGTATTAAACAGCGTGTTTTTTGTATTTGGACCTAACTAATTTGCTTAAAAATTCCCTTCATTTTAATCTTAATTGTTCAATTATATTTAAGATATGTGACCCAATTTCCCTTGATGCAGATTTTAGACCTGCCCTGCAGTTGGTCATTCCCAAAACAGAATTACACAATGTGCGTTGCTCGTATCTTTCAATTCACAGATAAGCCAGTGATCCTCAAGTGTCCACGCAGTTTTGCTGGTGAGGAGCACACATTCAGCCTGGACATGAATATCTGTGCAGCTGATGGGAATCCTCGTCCCCATGTTCAGTGGTACCTGCAGGGGAGACTGCTAAACAGCTCTGAGCTCCTGACCAGGAGGAACTCAGGGGAATATGTCTTTACAGCCACCAATGACCATGGCACTGTCAACTCCACAGTCAACATCACAGTAGAATGTAAGTGAATGGCATACAGTATATGTAAATACATGTATTACGTCAAGGTCTCAATACGCTCTTTTTCAAGCTTCGTTTTGACTAACTGCTCTGTGCACGGCCTAATCACACTGAAAGCAATACTTACAGTGCATTAGTTCTTGTGAAACCTGCAAATGTGTTGTGTTTGAATGTACATGTAAATTACATCTGGTACATAGTCTATAATGGCCTACTTATTATTTAACACTAACATGTCCATCCTCATCCTTTATAGATGCCCCTGAGTTGATCTGCCCTGTTCACTATGAAGGGGAAGAGGGTAAAAATCACAACCTCACTTGTTCAGCTGGAGGGATGCCGGCACCTACGATTATCTGGAGCAAATATGGGAAAGAAATACATTTACCTGTGCGTCTGACCAGGAAAGATAGCGGGGAGTACAACGTCTCAGCAATCAACAAACATGGAACTTCTTATCGTAAAATGGATGTCAACATCTTGTGTATGTGATTTGAGGCTCCAAAAGTTCTCTATGCATGAAGGCTGCCAACATCATTGGAGCTGAAAAGACACATTTGAGAATTGAAATAGCCACCTGCCAATATTTGAACTGTGCTTCCGTTTAGCTTTGTCTGGCATTTTACAGTCGCACAGCTCCGAGAGGTTTAACAGCTGCTCTTTTCCCCTTAGATGCCCCTGAGTTCCTGTCAGGAGAGGACACACTGGAGTTGTCTGAGGGAGGGGATGAGTCTCTGGTCTGCAGCGCTGAGGGAAACCCTCCTCCAAAGCTGGAGTGGACCTACGATGATGCTGCCGGAAATGTACATGTGACCACTGAGGGGCGCCAGAGCACTGTCAGAATCACGGGAGCCACGTCTACCAACACTGGGATCTACATCTGCACTGCCACGAATAGAGTTAGGACAGTGACCAGAAAGATCACAGTGACGATGACAGGTGATAAATCTAACTATGGATCATGTAATGGAAGCACAGAAATCCTTTGTTTAATGATGCCATTCCTGATAGTTGTGATCATTTCAATTACAAATCCCTTTTAAAGTTGATAAATGAAATGGATTAAATTGTTCACAATTAATGACACCTGGCATGATGCCTATACATATTCTTGACTCTTTTCTTCATCTTTTCTCCCCTCCGCTGCAGTACCCTTCAGTAACACGTGGTATTACATTGCGATCACCTCACTCATCATCTCCTCGATCATCATAATCATCATAATCTTTCGCCTGAAACACCATTTAAAAAAACAAGGACGCTATCGATTCACCCCCATCCCTCAAGACTCTTGTCAAGCAACTGGACAGCACACACAATCAATGGATTTGCCTTTAAACACACTGTCTCAGAAAGCCAATGGTTCCCACTGAGTGGGCTCTATAAGGCAATTTTCATCAAGATTGAGCAACTGGACAGATGCTTTGCTACATGTCAGGCTGTTACTCATATCTCTTTTGGATTGTGTAATTTGTGTCTTACAATTTTGCTTTTAATGCCTCCAATTCTAGACTAAGATTAGTGTTTTCAATGACCCTTACAGGATTATCAATAATTGTTAGAAATGCTATGGTGTGTTTAAAATACTGTGTTAGACGCTTGATAGGTGCTCGAGCTTGATATAGAGTAGCTATTTAAATTAAATGTGTTCATCAGCGTTTTTTATATACTTGTTTTTGTAACACATTTTAGTGCCAATCCACGGTTTATCTGGCACTGAGGTGTTTCATCTTTATCTCAACTAGTGCACAGTGCCCATGATGCAGTCTGTGATTAAGATGTCAGTGAAACACACAAAACACAAATTCCTGGAACTATAGAGAATGCACAGTGCCCGTGATGAAGTAGGTGACACATACACACACAGAACAAATTGCCAATGCTCTGGTGCAGTTGTGCACATTTTAAGTAGCCTACAGATGTCTGCTGTTTCCTACATTATCAATTACTTATGTTATGTTAATCAAAATGTATCATATTGGTTCTCTGATAAATTGTCTTACCCCCATAAACATTAATACATTTAGTTCATCACAAACGTTCTTACATGCACAATTATTGAGACATTTGTCATAATTGTAGTCCTAACTCATCATGTATGTACAGTTCTGCCTAAGGGATGTTTGCTATGTTTACATTAACATTTGTGTTTTTTTTTCCTTTGTGCTATGCAGTGTTCTTTATTATTGTATTTTCTATATCGCTTTCACATAAAGACAGGAGACAAGGAGGTTAATTTGTAAGAACATTGTTCTTTTCGCTTGCGGCTCACTATATCTTTGACTCAATAAACCAACCAAGGAAGCTAAAGTGGTATGAATAGTGTTCTTGTTTTAAACCCGTTGCAGCTCGTTTTCGACACTGACAACCAACTGAAGAGCAGGGCCAAATCATCAAGTCACAGACCCTGTGCAGTGCCCGTGATGCAGCCAGTGATTAATATTTTGCTTTGTTGATTTGGTGGCACACAGACACACACACACACACACACAGATTCTTGGAACTATAGAAGTGCAATACCCATGCCTGTGATGCAAATAGTGGCTATAATATCGGTTAGTTGATTTGGTGTTAGTTTAACAACAGTTTGTGCACATTTGCAATGTGCTGGCAGAGTTTTTGCATCAATAAACGCATTAATTCATGTAACAAAATGCACTGATCTATACTGAATAAAGTGTCCACTTGATATTGTTTTTCTGTTAACTAGCCAGCATTTCATACCTTGAGAAAATCCTTTGAAAGAAGCTGATTCAATGTTATGCACACACACACACACACACACACACACACACACACACACACACACACACACACACGCGCACACACGTATTTCTCACATTATAGATTATATTGATGTAAATGTCCTGAGGATTTTGTCGTATGACATTTTTTATTACCTTGACTGTGATATAAACTTAAGTGATATAAACGTGCATCAAAACTGTTTCCCTTTCATGTCACAACAACAATTTGCTAGCGTGGTAGCAATGCAAATGTTGGCAATGTCATCAGAAGTTCACTCTCCATCCAATGTGCGGCCCCTTTAAGAATTAGGATTCAGGAGTGACGCGGATATGAAAGCTAGTTTATCCGTCTTTCCTTTGGAAGTTGGAAAATTATTTAGTGTAGCTAGCTAGTTAACTAACTAACTAGTTAGTCCTCACTCTTTTGCGGCAACTGAGAATAAACGATTTACTGTGTGTAGAACCTATTCAGATGTGTGCTAGAGTTACAGTTCATCATCTTTAGGGATTGGGGCGTCCTCTGAATGTCGGGATAACTTTGAAGAAGTTCTTTGTATTCAGGGGTGGCTACACAGATAAATCTGCAAGTTGAAGATGGATTGGGGTACAGATCTGTGGGTAAGTTCACCAGTTGTCAAGATTGAAGTTGACAAGTGAAATAGATTGCATTTCCCAATGATGAAGATTTCTAATGTTTGCTTGCAAAATGTGAGGATTGTGTTTAGCCAGTTGACTGTGTACTAGTAACGGACGAGTTACACGATCCCCAGAAAACTGCGTTACAGTAAACGTTAACTAGTCAAACTCAACAAATGTTACAGAAAGGGATAAACTGGCTACTGTAGTTTAGGGTTAGGAAATTAAACGTTTCCTACATGCAATGTTTCTCACAGCTCCAAGTCAATTGCGCGCATAATTTGCGGCGTGATTCACGTTATTGCTAAACGAGCAAGCTAGCTTATCTCAATTAAAAATAGTCACGTTTAAATGGAACCAGATTTTAAATATAGATTCGTTGGCAATTCAGGTTGAGGGTTTTTGTTTTGTTGCTCTCACTGTCATGACTTGAGTGTTGCTAGGTAGAGTGAACTGTATACATATTTTGTGCCCTCAATACAATAATCTTGGTAACTACATACACCTTTAATACATATTTCTGTTAAAGTTATAGACACATTAATGTATCTTATTGTTATTACCATTATTCAGCAAACAATTTTTTGGGGTTCTCTGTTGTATAATTCAAGATTGTAAACTCTCCCCCTGCTGCCCACTGCAGGAGCCATACAGTACAGTATCCAATATGTTTGTTATGGTCTCAAGTACGGTCCTACGACCTATTGTATTGGGGCATTGACTGTTGAAAGGAAGTAGTGACGATTTAGCCATTGAACGATGCATAAGAGAGATACTAGATTTCTAGCCTGACTCCACAGTAATTATGTTGACAATCAAGGCCTGTAAGTCTCTGCGACTATTTCAGAAGCGATGACGACACTTTAGACGCCACCTACGAGACAAGCAATGTTTTTGTTTTTTTACATGCATGACAATTCTGTTAGCCATTGATATTGACCGTACAAGGAAGCAAAAACTTGAAAGTTACTTGTTAAGCGCTTGAGAGAAAATGTATAAAATTCCCATTGTAGGAAGATGAGATTAGGATCCGTGTGGTCTTTTGCACTGAAACGAGTTATATCCTCTGTTTGAAAGTCATGAAAAAGAGCTTACGGCGCTGGCCTGACATATCAAACCAAGCCAGAACATGCTCTGAACCCCACGCTCTGAACGCTATTGCAGGTCTCATCTTTGTTATAACAAACACCTTTCTGTTAAAGTGACAGTAAAGAAAGCAGCATCTCTCACACCCACACACCCACAGAAGAAGCCGTACAGTACCAGAAACAGAATATGTAAATAGAGCGTTACAGAGATGAGGGTGATGAGGTTCTGACCTCATTAGAGTCCCCCCCCCCCCCCCCCCCCCTCGGGCCTCTTCCCCCCCCTTGTCCCCTTTCCAATCACAACGCTGGAGCACCAACCTAATTAGTTTTGCCCTAATTTAATGAAGTCAGAACATCCCACTCATGCTCCTGTATCTGAATTTCAGCTATCGTGAAAATCTTTTGGGGTTAAATCTTTGTTTCTTATTAAGACCTTTTGTATCCTCTGACAGACAGATTAGGCCTAATTCCAAATCTAAAACAGACTTGATAGATGCATGTTAGGTTAGTGTGCTTCTTTGTGTGCGTGTGAGAGATAGACATTGACAGAGAGAGAGTGAGAGATTGTGTGAGAAAGAGAGCAACATACACCTTAAGACCGTGGGCCTAATTGGTTTGGATTGTGTTCTCTTAGTAACCTAAACCTCACGGCCAGCGATGCGCTATGACATCTGTCCCCTGCTCTCCGTGCCGCTAATCCTCTTGCTATTTTAAGCGACAAGTTTTTACAGTGCGAGAGCCTGCCTGCCTGGGCCTATTGGTGAAAGAATCATGTCTTCTGCCAACCCGGAACATGCCAGATAGGCCCATGAGACTCCCATAAAGTGTATAAAATGCAGTGACTAAAGACTGAAACATGTGCTCTGTTGCATTTGGGTGTCTCACTAGGGTGACGCCTTGATTAGGCTAGGTTTCTTAGCTTTCGTGTGAAAGTGAGCCTCCATTTAGCTTGAAACGTTCTTTTGGCCTGATCATATGTTTGTTTCCCGAGGGCTGTGTTGCCTTATTTGAAAGCCAGCCTGTAGGTGAAATCATCCGATAAAGGTAGTGAAAAAGTTTCGCTCCCTAAAAGAAAAGGAACGCCTCTATTTTCCTGAAAGTCGGTTGTCTAATGTGTTTTCTTCTTTTCCATTCAGTCGAGGCACACAAAAGACAATGCTATTTCGGGTATTTTTAACACCGACCCATGGCCTAATTTTTGTTTATTGTGTGTCATGTTCGTGCACTGACACACAGACGCTCGCCCCGTTCACATAATATAAACGTAACAAACCCAGGGAGTGACTTTGATACTCGTTAGTGGACAGAGGCCCCAGAAACAAAAGCTACGTTCCATTTCCCATTCTCTTTGTGTAGTAGTTTCTTTATGCAGGGGGCATATGAGAGGTCAAGAACAACATGGCCCAGCATGTTTGGAATCTCCTCGCAGAGGTGCCCCCTCCCCCATACTGTAAAAGTCATCAGACTGAAGGGAGCGAGGCCTGGAGGGAGGTGTTTGTGGAAGGGGAGTGACGCAGGATTGGGGTTTTTGGAGATATCATCCCTCTCACGGGCTTGTCTGTGCTTGAAGTGCTCATAAAGCACCCAGCCAAATACGGTCCGGGCAGATTAGAGACAGGTCTACAGTCGCCTCATTAGCATATTCAAGTGTGGGAGTTTCCTTTGGTTCAAAGGTGGCCCGTGTGGTGCCCTTTACACTTGTGTTGTTCTTCTAGGAATGTCTTCTCAGTCGTGTTGCATAGTAATCGTCCTTCTCTGTTGGGTGTACACTCGTTGTGTTATGATTCGACTCGCCACCCCATTACAGTCTGCATACGCACAGGAAATGGGAGAGAGGAGACCCTTCCCGTTTCCTGTCTTGAGAACCCTGGTCATTTTGCCGCTGGGCTGGCCTTTTCTCTGAATATCCCCTGTCTGTCTCCGGAGCATTGACACGATTTAAAGCCATAGATAACATTTCGTGGGGTCAAGGGCTGTGCATTCACGGTGAATTCTTGAAAGGAGCTGCATTTGGGAGGTAGACAAGATGGAAGAGGGTATCTAGAGTGTCATAAATCCCAACTCGTTCAGAGTTTTGGAGTCTATTATTCTTCATACGACGTCATTACCATCATGTGGAACACCCCATCTGCTGTTGGCGCTGTCCACCTCTGTCTCCTGTTCACGAGGAATACGATCTGTAGCTCACTTTTCCTTTGCTCGCTCACTCTCTCCATCCCCTTTTTGGTCCGAAGGACCAATTTGACATCATCGAGAAGCACACGCAGTCGGGCCTGGAGCTGGTGGAGAAGTATGTCAAATTTGTGAAGGAGAGGACTGAGATCGAGCAGAGCTATGCCAAGCAACTGAGGTAGGTCTCATTCCTGACATGGTTCCTCACCGACATCAAATGAATGTTCTCGGCTCATGTATGCCTGTATGCGCCCCTCTGTGTGCCTTACGTGTGATTTGTGTGTTGGTGTATGTTTGTGGCTTTTTGGCCCACGGCGGATTCTGTGTGTGTGTGTGTGTGTGTGTGTGTGTGTGTGTGTGTGTGCATGGAAATGCTGTTTATGAAATGCATGTTGAAGTCTTATGACTTGTGCCGGGGCCGAATCGAACGAGTCTCCTCCTCCTCCTCTGCGCGCTGGCTCGGGCCCAGCCCCAGACAGTCCCAGCAACACTGGCCTCATTCTCAAGCTTCAGACCTACATGGGCTCCCTCTCTCTCTCTCTCTCTCTCTCTGCTCCTCGCTCTGTCCCGCTGGCTCACTCTCGCTCTCCCCAGGCCCCACAATCAGCCACCAGCTGTTGTCTGCTGAGCTCTGCTGGACAGGAGGGGAAGTGGGAGTAGACCAGCACATGATAGACAGGATGTGGTCAGGGAGAGTGAGAGGAGGAAGATTAGGAGAAGTGGGACTTTTTTTTTTTGTATTTATTTTTTTACATGGATTCTTTTTTTTTGCTTTTGTTTGTGTTGAATGAAACACCAGAACCCCAGAAATGTCTGTTGAATGTTGCAATGCCAACCCGTTAATCATCTCCCTCTTCCTCCCCTCTCTCCCCCACGTGGTCCCAGGAACTTGACGAAGAAATACAACCCCAAACGAGGCAGTAAAGAGGAGCCGGAATGCCGGTGAGAAACAGTGGAGGCTTGAATCACGGCAGCACATTCAACTTATCAATTCCCAATAGTTAAAACACCCAAACGCTAATATTAGTTACCATGGGGATGGGGAAGCTTGGCACAGAACGGTTTTGACCAATGCAAATGCCTGTGAATGGAGCCCGTCGTTACTTGGCGTCCATTGGCCCGAGGCCTTTCATCAACGACCTAGGTAATGACTCTTAACCTTATCTCTGCATCCTTCCCTCTCCTGGCCCTCCCCTCCTGTAGGTTCTCTAATCACCAGTCCTTCCTAGACATCCTGAACGAGATGAACGACTACGCGGGCCAGAGGGAGCTGATCGCTGAGAACATGATGATGAACATCTGCATCGAGCTCACCAAGTACCTCCAGGAGCTCAAGCAGGAGCGCAAGATGGTGAGAGGGAGAGAGGAATGTCGAGAGAGAGATGGGGGAGAGAGAGAGATGAGGGGGGGAGAGAGAGGATGTCGAGAGAGAGAGAGAGAGAGAGGATGTTGAGACAGACAGAGAGAGAGACAGAGAGAGAGAGAGAGAGAGAGAGAGGATGTTGAGACAGACAGAGAGAGGATGTTGAGACAGACAGAGAGAGAGAGAGAGAGATAGAGAGAAAAGAGAGAGAGAGTCACCTGACGGGTGCAGGGATGGGGTTCAGACTGGGTGACGTGAACTCTGGAAGCACTGGAAACAATGGAGCGAGGGGATGAGGAGAACAGCTGTGGAGGAGGGAGGGACTGGGAGGCTCAGATGGCAGGAGGTGTACAGATGATGTATAGGTTGGGTGTTGTGGCAGGAAGGAAGCCTTGCTTGTTGTCTGGTGGGGGGTGACGGGGGAGGGTGGTCACACTAGTATTGAGTCACTGGCGGTGAGGAATGCCTTGGCCCGATCCCACAGGAATGTTAACAGAGCAGCACTGTACACAGTCTCCCAGTAGACATGATGTTCCAAACAGACACACTGGTATTTGTTTATCATCTACTTGGCGTTGTGGGTTCGGAGGCCATTGTTTATTCGGTGCCCTCAGCCCATTGACTATCCAAGGAGCCACTGTCACCCTTTTGCCATCTGCTGTCTCCCTCTAATAGTCTGTCGTTCTTTTCTTGTCTCTGTCCATTTCCCTCTCTTGCTCCGTCTCTCTCTCTCCCTCCTTCTCCCTCTCTCGTATGCATTCGACACATCTACAGCATCTGGTCGAGGCCAAAAAATCCCAGCAGAGCTTGGAGAGCACCTATAAGCAGCTCGACAGCGTAAGTTTGTCATGTGTGGAAGCTGAACTCGGTATGTTCCACTGGATTTCCATGCGGTGTAAATTGTTGCTCAGTGTAATGGAGGGTGCAGGTTTTTTTTTCTTTTTTTTTTTTTTTGTCCTGAGCATTCTTTCTTTTCAAAGGGCTGTACTTTCGCTTTCGACCTGTCAATGCAGTCAGGCGAATTTCCATATTGTCCCTGGCATTTGCCCACTGTGTTTCTTTGTGTCTTCACTGCAGTGACAATACAATGTCGAACAATTGAACGTGTGTGTGTGTGTGTGTGTGTGTGTGTACGTTGTATTCCTAGTATGGGAAACTTGATTTGTATATGGGGGGAAAAAAGGCTGTCTGAGTGTCCAAAATATCCAATACTTGCCCATTGCCTCTGACTGTAAATCTCAGTGGACCTGAGCCCTGTTAGGGGCCGTTCCAGAAGGATCCATTTCCTTACAGCCCATTTCCTTATCTCATGTAAATCCCTGGCCGGGAAAGGGGCTCCGAAAACCAAATCACCAGTCAGACCATGCCCCTTGTTGACTTGGATGAGCGCGCAAGTGAACGGCGTCTCCTCCCGGTGTCTCTCCACCAGAGTAAGAAGCGTTTCGAGAGGGAGTGGCGGGAAGCCGAGCGAGCGGCTCAGTGTGCAGAGAAGACCGACCAGGACATCAACGCAACAAAGGCAGACGTGGAGAAAGTGAGTACGCCCCGATAAAGACCCCGGAAGGTCAAAGCACCGGGATAAAAGCTCTTTTTTTTTTTTTTTTTCTCTCACCCCAGACCTCCAGATTCACGTCACAGAACCTCTGGGGGGGGGGGGGGGGGGAAGAAACACACTCCCCGTTTTCTTAACAGTGGAGTTTGAGCTCTCAAAATGGTGTGTGTGTCTCTCTCTCTGTCTCTCTGTCTCTCTGTCTCTCTGTCTCTCTGTCTCTCTCTGTCTCTCTCTGTCTCTCTCTGTCTCTGTCTCTGTCTCTGTCTCTAGGCAAAGCAGCAGGCCCACATGCGGACGCACATAGCAGAGGAGTGCAAGAACGACTACGCAGCACAGCTGCAGAAGTACAACAAGGAGCAGAGCCAGTTCTACTTCAGCGACATGCCACTTATCTTCAACGTAAGCAAGATGGCCGCCTCCCCTCGGGCGCCGACTCGCCCCTGCAGACGCAGAACGGCGGGTCTGCGGGGGGTCGGTTCGCTGGCCGAGCGAAAATAGTCCTTATCCTTTTATTTTTTTGTGTTCGCCAATATCGGCGAGGGGATACACCAATGTCAACGGTTGTGTGTGTGTGTGTGTGTGTGTTGCAGAAACTCCAGGACATGGACGAGAGGAGGGTGAAGAAACTGGCACAGGGCTACATCTTGTTCTCGGACACGGAGAAGCACGTGACGCCCATCATTGGGAAGTGTCTGGAAGGCATTACGAAAGCTGGCACTAATATCAATGAGAGGAGTGTAAGGCTCCCTTATCACATGCTGTCGAAAACACACACACACGCACGCACAGTAGGTTTCCAGTGCATTCCGTAAAGTACCGACTGACTCGAAATATGGATTCTGTCGTGTGTGTGTGTGTGTGTGTGTGTGCTGGTCTCCCCTCCTCCAGGACTCCATGGCTCTCATAGAGCAGCACAAGTCTGGCTTCGAGCGCCCGGGTGACCTGGAGTTTGAGGACTACAGCCAGGGGATCAACCGGGCCTCGTCCGACAGCAGCCTGGGGACCCCCAAAGGCCCTCTGGACCTGCTGGGCAAGAACAAAAGCAAGCCCTTCTGGCTGTTCAGCAAGAAGAGCAAGGTAGGTGCAGGGAAAGGGGGTCCATGTCAACAACATAACGACCGGGCCCCGCGTTTAAAACCAAGACCATGTTAGACAGACTGACCATGTTAGACAGACCATGTTAGATAGACCATGTTAGACAGACTGACCATGTTAGACAGACAGACCATGTTAGACAGACTGACCATGTTAGACAGACTGACCATGTTAGACAGACTGACCATGTTAGACAGACAGACCATGTTAGACAGACAGACCATGTTAGACAGACAGACCATGTTAGACAGACTGACCATGTTAGACAGACAGACCATGTTAGACAGACAGACCATGTTAGACAGACAGACCATGTTAGACAGACCATATTAGATAGACGGACTATGTTGGATAAATAGGCTGTGTTTTTGCATTAGGAATAGACACAGTGGTTTGGACCCGCCGTACACACGCCACAGGGTATGTTTCCTCCGGCAGAGGCAGAGCAGAGGCAGTCAGGGCAGAGGCCAAGGGGCTGAGGCAGAGAGGCAGAGCCTCGGGAGACCCCCCCCCCCACCCCACCCCACCACTCCCCTCGCTGGGGAACTCTGACAGTAGACCTGAAGCTGTGGCCACACACACACACACCTCCCACTAACTCAGAGCGCCGTACTGCACAATCCTCGCTTTCTCTTACACACACACGCACACACACACACATACACACACACGCACACATACTCCAACAAGCGTGCAGACAGACACACAAACAACAACGCTTGCAGATATGCCCGTGCATCACCTTTCTAGAATAGACCTCCTGCATGGCTGTTTCCCCGGCTGGGACTCCCCCCGAACCCCCCCCCCCCCTTCTGCAGAATTTGACCCTGGTTTCCAATAGGTCGACTGGCAGCATTGTGCCGGGGTTGTGCTTTCATCAGCACAGGGCAGTGACACATTGGTTTTTTCCGCTAACAGGCACCCACAAACACACTGCTGCCATTATACTGCTTGTAACGCATCCTCCGAGTCGCATGACAGAGACGGCTCTCTGCCAAAGGATCGGATCGCGGTCGGGTCGCGATCAGGGAAGTCTCAACGATTGGCCGAGTCACGTTTTAACCCCCCCCCCCCCCCCAAAAAAAGCCTTTCAAGTCAAAAGGGGGAGCCATGATGTAGACGAGAGCGCAAAAGCTTCATTGGAAATCATGGATCACCCTGACTCGCCTTGAGGGGGGTGTACTCGACCATTCTCCTCAGCGTGTCCCCTGAGCCAGCTCCCAAACGAAGGAACGGGAGGGTAGACGGGGACTCCCCCCAGCACCCCCCCCCCCCCGGCCCCTCTTTTCTCCCCCTCCCTCCCTGCTCCATCCCCCCTGTCCCCCGCTCCCCCCTCCCCGCTCTCTTCCCCCCTGCTGCTGCATGTCCCGCTGGCTGGTCTGGGCTGTGTGGATCTGTTCTCTGCTACACCCTCGTGTACTGTTCTGTGTGTGTGTGTGTGTACGTGTGGTCCTGTGTCGGCCCTCGTCTCTTCGGGAGTTTTGTCCGTGGCTTCACTGTAGATGTAGCCGAGAGAGATTTTCGCAGGCTAGTACCCAAACCCCCCCCACACTCCACTCCCCCCTCCAACAGTGCTGGATGTTACGCCCCCCCCTTCCTTTCGGCCGTGTCGCGTTCATTTGGACATTTCACACATGGTTCCACCCGTACTGGTATGTCTCCACCTTGGCTGTAAATGGTTTTTCTGTTCAATTGTGCTCTCGCCTGATTGAATTTCGTCCGTCGTCGCATGTCCAGTTAGGATAGTCGACCTGCGGGCCCTGGCGGGACTGTACTTGCGGGTATTTGCGTTGGATTTGGCGTGAGCCAACGGGACGTGTCGTTTCCTCATTGGTTGGCAGCACCAGTGCCGTGCCTGGGGGGGCCTTTCTGCCCGCCCGCCCGCCCTGTCCCGAGTTTGGCTGCTGGTGGTGGGGCTGCTGTAGGAGCGCGGGGGGGGGGGGGGGCTGCCCGCCAGGCTCTAGCTCCAACGTTGTCTTCCTCGCTGTGTGGTGCGCTTATGGTGTTTGACGGTGTCTCTCTCTTTTCCCTTGTCATCTGTTTGTTTGTTTTTGTTTTTTTTTGTCCTCCCACCATCCATTGCCCCCCCCCCCCACCTCCTTATTCCCGCCCTTCCTCCCTCCTGCCCCCCCCCCCCCCCCATCCCCTCTGCATACCCCCTGGGTGTCTGTGCCTGGTCCTGCTCCCCCCCCCCCCCCCAGCTCTCTCCCTCCTCGCCCGCTCCCTTCTCCACGCCCCCCGCCCCCTCGCCCGCTAACGGACCCCCCTCCCCCAAGTTTGGCCGGGACCCCCTGTCGTACTGTTTGAAGGAGATCAATAAGACAGTCAAACCCCGAATCTCCTCCTTCCGGACCCTCAGGCGATCGGTGAGTCACCAAGGTCAGGGGCGAGAGGGCTCGGGGGCCCCACGCCCCGCTCTCCAAGGCCTCAACCCACCAGACCTGTCTGCTGAGATGAACCTGTTGTCATGTTGTGGTTCTTTATAACACGTCACTCCTCAAGTGAATGGTACTGTTCCTCAGACACTCCGTAACCCTGAGTACGTCTAGACCTGTCTCTCTCCTCCTGTTGTGTGTGTGTGTGTGTTTTCCATGGAAAGTAGTGAGGATGTTTTGTGTAGATCTACTGCTAGTTGTGTTTCTCTCTCCCTCCAGAGGTTTACTCCAGAGAGGACCACGGTAATGACGTTTAGAAGGGAGCTGTGTGTGTGTGTGTGTGTGTGTGTGTGTGGGGGGGGGGGGGGGGTTTAATGGGATGCTCACTATTTACACAAGCTATAGACGGGACCACCTCAATCACCACCCGATTGCTAGTGCATGCCCTTTTGAGAGTTGGTGCCACCTGGTGGTGGGGACATGTAATTGTATTTTAGTCTTTGTGCTCTATTGAGAGCCAACAAAAGCTTAAAATATTTGGGACAAGTGCTAATTCTCTTGTTTACAGTGTCCTTTTCTTCCACAACGTATACGACCAGAAAACACTGGACCTTCACCTATAAGCTCAGTCATTTAGGGAATTTGTGATTTTGCAGAATTAAATGGGATTGCATGTAATTACACGGGTGAAGGTGGATGTCTTGGGCTTTTTCAAGGAACAAAATGAAGAACTCTTATCTTAAATTAAATGCATGCATGTTTTGTCAGTGAAACCGTTGTGTTGAACCCACAGAACTTCCTCCTAGAGTTTGTGTGTGTGTGTGTGTGTGTGTGTGCGGAACAGCTGGGATCCTCACTTTCTCTGCACCCTTAGCCCACAGTAACAGAGGATTTTGGCCACCTGCCCCCTGAGCAGCGCAGGAAGAGGTTACAGCAGAAACTCGACGACATCAGCAAGGAGCTGCAGAAAGAAGTGGACCAGAGGTGAGCGCTTTGACAACCCCGGGGAGCGTTTGAGCGTGGTGTTTACCCCAGTTTGGGCTCTGCGGGGGATTCCTTCCTACGGGGACTGACGCTCTCCGCCTCTGCCTCGGCCCTGTTCCCTCCTCCCCTGTTTGCAGCGAGGCCCTGGGGAAGATGAAGGATGTTTACGAGAAGAATCCCCAGATGGGCGACCCTGCCAGTCTGACCCCTCAGATCACCCAGACGGCCCAGAGCATGGAAAGGCTGAGGGGAGAGGTCAACAAGTATGAGGTAATACACCCTCTCTCAATATAATAATAATAACAAAAATAATAACAATAATAATAATATTAATGATAATGATGAGAAAAAAAAAATTGTAATGCGCCTTTTTCTTGCCCTCAATATGAGTGTATATGGTAGATACACCCTGTTCAGAGGTGAAATGTTCACTCTGCCTCTCTCTGGGTCTCGTTCTCTTCTCCCAGCACTGTTTCCTGATCGTATGCGTGGGCTTTACAACAGTGTTTCCTGATCGTATGCATGGGCTTTACAACAGTGTATCCTGATAGTATGCATGGGCTTTACAACAGTGTATCCTGATAGTATGCATGGGCTTTACAACAGTGTTTTCTGATTGTATGCATGGGCTTTACAACAGTGTTTCCTGATAGTATGCATGGGCTTTACAACAGTGTTTCCTGATCGTAAGCATGGGCTTTACAACAGGGTTTCCTGATTGTATGCGTGGGCTGTACAACAGTGTTTCCTGATCGTATGCGTGGGCTTTACAACAGTGTTTCCTGAGCGTATGCGCGGTCTTTTTCTCTTGCAGTCGTGGCTAGCCGAGGCAGGAGGCCGAGGGGACACGCTGCGCTACACGTCCCACTCCTTCAACAACAACGGCGCTCACGACGTGTACAGGTGAGCTCAGGGGAGTCCCCAACGCTCTCGTCTGCCCGTCAAAAACACCCGAGTACAGGACGGTCGTGGACGGGAATGGACCGTACGTACCCTTACTGTCCCCCTGACGGTGTGTGTGTGTGTGTTCCGTGCCCCCCCCCCCCAGCCCTGACGTAGCGCACTCCGACGAGGGCACCCCCGACCGTCCCCAGGCCATCTACGCCGAGTTTGACGACGACTTCGAGGACGAGGAACTCACGGCTCCCATCGGCCAGTGCACGGCCATGTACAGCTTCCCGGGTGAGGCCCTGCGCGGACGCCGTCCCGGACCCCTTACCCCCCACCCCCACTCAAACGTCACTAACCGTTCGCTTCTGCGTGTCGTCGCCTCCTTCCACCTCTCCTCCCCCATCCTTCCTCACCTCACCCCACCCCAACCCTACCCACCCCTCCTCTCCCCAACCCTCCTCTCCCCACCCCTCCTCTCCCCAATCCTCCTCTCCCCACCCCTCCTCTCTTCTCCTCTCCCCAACCCTCCTCTCCCCACTCCTCCTCTCCCCACCCCTCCTCTCCCCACCCCTCCTCTCCCCAATCCTCCTCTCCCCACCCCTCCTCTCTCTCTCCTCTCCCCGCCCCTCCCCAACCTTCCTCTTCCCACCCCTCCCCAACCCTCCCCTCCTCTCTTCTCCTCTCCCCACCCGGCAGGTGCCAGCGAGGGGACCATCTCCATGCAGGAGGGGGAGGTCTTGTCTGTCGTGGAGGAGGACAAGGGAGACGGCTGGACGCGGGTGCGCAGGACCAACGGGGACGAGGGCTACATCCCCACCTCCTACGTCAGCATCGCCCTAAACAAGTGACCCGAACCCCCCCCCCTCCACCACCACCAAACACCCACCCTTCCCCCCGCGGGTCTTCCCACAAGTCCTGAGGACTTAGCCACCCATCATTTGAACATCTCGATCACAGCTCTGCCCCCGAGACCCGTCACAGAGAAGTGACCGTACCACGAGACGGGACCACCACAAACACGAATGGCCATTCGAAGCCCGAGGGCCAGCAGACTTGACTGGACCTCAGTGATGCATGCCCATACTTCATTTGTCACCTGCTGGCCAGAGATGGGTGCTCAGGCTTCCAGGGTCTCTGTGACTGTACCAAGTCACCGTAAGGCCCGTAGTTAACCCAAACCCCACATTTTAGCTTGAGTTCACGCCATGATTTCGCCTTGTGCTTTGTGGTGATGGTCAGTAAATGAATATGCTTACAGGACGCCTCGTGGGGTTTACGGAACCCTTGTTCTCCGTCGTCAGCGTGCGACCCTGTCCACACCATGAGACCACAGGACGAGGAGAGGAGTGAGAAGACGGCCGGTGGAGCGAGGATTGGGAGGATGTGACCTAACCTGTAAATATGTGTCCTCGTCTTGACTCGCTCCCTCACAGACGAATGGTGAATCAAAGTACGTTCTTGCCCTTTTGTCGTTTTTGTTTGTTTGTTTGTTTGTTTTTGTCTCTGAAGAAATAAAGGAATTGTCTTAATTTATACAACTGCACAATACCAGGGCTTCAGCCTCTGTGTTCTGGGTGGAGAGTTAAGTCCCGGTAGAGAAACAGTGTCTAGCATCCAGACTCCTTTGTTTCACACATGAGGCCAAAGACTATAAGTTGATGGCAACTCGAATGGTCAGACAATCAACACCATATCTTCATCACACTTCAAACCATAACAACAATGGTGTCCATGAAATAACGGTTTAGAATCAAGATCTTTAAATACTAAGTTCTTGTTTGTATTAAAACATATAATTTATTAAGAAGGTTGAAGTTATTATAAAGTACTTAAGGATTCCAGTTGAATTCAAGTTTCGTTTTGTTTTAGGGAATTGACTTGCTCTTGTGGTTTTTCCCTGAAAACACGGAAGACTGCCAGTAGACACAAGTACCCATTTTTAGGATAGATGCAGACAAAAATGTGCCGTTTGACTTTTGTATTTATGTAATAAGTAATATATATACATATATATATTTTAGCTATCACAACACCACTATTGTCTTATTAGCTTTCTAACCTCACAAATAAAGATTTCTAAGTTCTGTGTAAGTGTTTTTTGACAAGAATGTTCATATTGTCTGGACTGATACTCTCTGTTTCTCGAGCCTTGTCCTGTCTCCAGTACATCAGTGTGTCATTGAGCCAGACAGGAGGGGGGTTCTTCATGTCAAATTGGCTCGTGTCCCTGTGCCTTTCTGGTTTAAAGCATTGTGTGTATATACCATATTTGCATTGAAATGTCATTGGTTTTCAAGACTAAATAAACCTTAAGCACATTTTAGATTTTGTGTGTTCTCTTTTCGGATTATTTACTTGCATTACATTGATTACCCGTATTGCTAGTTTTTACCTGTCTTGTTCAGTTCTACTAAGCATCTTGGCCCCTCTCAGCCGGTCTGCTGTACATCCTAGATAAAGGATGTTCTGAGGAGCGCAGTGTGTCTTTAGAGCAGCAGGTGGCAGTGTTGTAGTGCTAACTTTCCCTCCAGGTTTTTCCTCCATCCACACAGTGCATATTTTTAACTTTGTGTATTTCAGTGTAATGTAGGCCAGAAATTTGCATTGTTGATTTACATTGCAAGGGCAACATTTATCTGCATGATTTAAATAAGGGTCTTGCATTATGTTTAGTGGACAACGCATGCAACTCATTCACTAGTCCTGCACTTTGTCAAAATATTGATTTTGGTCTTGTAAAGCCTTCAACAACAAAAAAGAAAAAGAAAATAAAACCTGAATCGTGTAACAGGGTTGAGAACAGGAGCTGAAGAAACATAAAAGGTTCAATCAATACTTTGTGAAGCTCAATCTATTTTGCGGCTCCACACTGTGAACTAGGCAACCACCCACGTTGACTGACTGGTCAGTTGATTGAGTATCATCATTTGTATGCATCCCTTTAACTCTAAAGGATTGGTAAAGGTCAGCTTTTCCATAAGACTGCCTGTCTCAACTGGATATGCAATACTGCTGGTAGCAGGGTCTTGCTAGAGAACAAACCGACATGTCTAGAAAGTTGCCACCGGTAAATGTCCACATCCAGCTCAACATCATATTTATCCCTTGCTAATAGGGACACTACATTAGAAGGTTATGAATTTGGCATTTTGAGGTGCCCCATTAAGCAATGAACATCATGAGTAGGGAGGTGTACAACATCACTAGCCTCTGTGATGACATTAGGTCTCTAGAGGTAGGTAGGTCAAGGTGAGTGAACACTGAGCACAGTGCCATGGTTACCAAAGTGTCATTCTGGAAAATACATTTAACTAATTGTCGATCAACTGGATTGTCTTTGATTGATCCAGTGGACCTAGCTCTTTACAATTAAGTCAAGCCATGATTATCCATTGAAGAGCACCATGTCGATGATTACATCATTGTAGTTCAGCTGAATGGAAGTAACGAGAGTTATAGAATGTTAGAAGCAAAAAGCTGAAAGCCTGTAGACATCTTTTCCTCAGTAGGAATCAGACTGGTCACACAGCATCATTTCATTGCAGCTTGCTCTTACTAAGCAAGCAATTATTTGTCTGCAGTGTTCACCCGAGGTGATTAAATATTCAAAAACTCAATCCTCTTTCAGATTTATGTCGTAGGAGAAAAGCAAGATGAAATCTTGAGTCACGGTCAAGTGTTTTTTGGTGTCCTTCTGTGACAGACAATTAAAGAAGCCATTAGAAGATCTCAAGTCCTAGATCAATCACACAAGTCACAAACTTTGGAGACTGCTGTGTTGGCACTTAAAACAAACGCCATAAACCTGCACCCTTTTATGAGGGCGCTAGCTGTTTATTCTGACTTCAGACAGTGTTCTACATTTCAATTCTTACACCAGTGCGGCTCTAATCAGTCTTCATGGAAGCAGCTAAAGCCGGTGAAAGAGGAGCAGCGCTGGAGAAAAGGTAAATCCAAACATTGCAGTTTATCTTGCCTTCCTGTCTGCGTGCAGCATGCCGAGAGGGATGAATGGCTTTCTTTAAATAGCTCTGATTAATTAGAGGTTTTAATTGCAAAGTGTGTCTGCGGCAGCAGCAACAGCAGCTCTCTCTCTCTCTCTCTCTCTCTCTCTCTCTCTCTCTCTCTCTCTCTCTCTCTCTCTCTCTCTCTCTCTCTCTCTCTCTCTCTCTCTCTCTCTCTCTCTCTCTCTCTCTCTCTCTCTCTCTCTCTCTCTCTCTCTCTCTCTCTCTCTCTCTCTCTCTCTCTCTCTCTCTCTCTCTCTCTCTCTCTCTCTCTCTCTCTCTCTCTCTCTCTCTCTCTCTCTCTCTCTCTCTCTCTCCCCTCTGCCACTCACCCAGGGCTGGGGAGGAGCCAGTGTGGAGGGGGGGGGCACCTGGCTCGAGCTGGGCTGACACCAGCACCTACTCTGCCCCATCTGCCCTGTGACAAGGAGTAACACACACACACACAAAACCACACACGGCTCCCCCTCCCCCCCACACACACACATGCAGATGCACACCTCTCATTAGTTCTGTAGGCTACACTTCGGCAGCTGTGCTTAATGAGCACTGTGCATGTTCCCACCAAGCCTGTAAGTGCCCTTTGGTTGTGTAAGCCACCTCGCCTGGCACATCCTCATCCCAGTGTTGTTTCTTTCACACCCATCGCCCTGTTGAGTTCTTTCTATCTTGTTGCATCAGCTCCCTCCTTGTGTCTCTGTTGTGTGTGATTATCATAGTTCTCTATGTTCATAGTTCATCTCTGCCGGCTCAAGTGTCTGTCTTCCTTGCATTGGTTTGCGTCAGTGATGTGACTCCGCCCCATTTTCAGCCAAGCATTATTCACTGGATCCCCTCTTTGATTGTCGAAAAGAAAATACTAGTAGCTAAGGGCAGTTTTATCATGTAAAAAGTCATTTATTTTTCACAGGAAACCCAAATGCATAGGACGAAGTTGAATGTTCTTCCGAGATTGAGGTTCACCCCATTTTCATTTAGCCTGCTGTATCACTTTTGCGAAAGTGCCTGGTAGCACATGTGACATTGTCTGGCCTTTCCCACCTTCTCCAGCCTGCTTGGGTATGCAGGGTAGCCCCCGTTGATTGATGAGCCGGCTGGGGGAGCGGAAATCTATCCCCAGGCTACAGTGTGGGCCTGGTGATGGATGGCCCCTCAGAGGTCTAAACTGGACTGATGGGCCATGGGCCTCAGAGAGCTGCTGGGAGAATGGGAGTAGGGTGGAGGATTGAGCTGAGAGGAAGAGAGGCAGAGAGGTGGAAAAAATGAAGTGTTTTTTTCTTTTCTTCCCGGACACAGTCCCCATTGCCTGTGTGTTCCTGCTGGTGATTATCTGAATGCAGTGCTGCTCCTGTTTCCTTCTCCTCCGGATGTGTGGTGGCTACCTTGCGGGGAACTCGTTTGCTTCGTTAATTGCTGTTTGCTTCATTGGCAGGAGTGAAGTTACATATATTGTGAATAATAACTTACAGTTGGAGTTGCCAAACAACAAAATGACACCTGTAAGTTTCCTGGTCATTAGCGTCCTTCTCTCCAGGGCCTCCGTTGTGTGATTTGAATCAATACTCCAAGTGGTGTCTCTATAGGAAAAAGAGTTTATTCAGTGAGTGGTCAGGGATGGATGATTCTGTCTGTCAGAGAAATGTTTATTATCCTCCCCTCCCTGATGTTTATGTTCTTTAGTGGTTTCACCCGAAGAAAAGAAAAAAATCAATGCGTCTTTTTTATTGTGTGACAGTTTACGCGTCGACATCCGCGACAAACATTGCTTTGTGTGTAAGACAGACTGCAGTGACAGTAGTCTGTTGGTATAACACTTATCTGAAGCCATAGGATGATCATTCCCTGTAGCAAATACGATGAAAATCAATCTCTGTGATGCACAGCCAGCAGGGGGAGGACTGACAGAAAATTAATTTAATCTGTGTTTTTATTATCTCTGGAGACGAGTGGACTGCTCCCAAGGCTCTCACACGAGTTTGGTGAAAAAACAACGTTTGACAGCTTTAGCCCTACATTCTTTAGAAACTCCAATACGCTCCTATTTGTTAGAGCTCCCTCCTCTTTTAATAAACATAACAGATGCACCAGCATTGACCTGCTGCACTATTTATGATGCCAAAATGATTGCCAACAATTACCTCAAGGCAGCAAAAATGTTAATGGAAGTTTGAAGAAACTTTGCACTGTTCCTGTCACCTCTAAGCTATTCAAATGTATTCGCAAACAGTCTTTTAACATGCTCGTGTTCCTCCTGTTGCAGAAGAACCTCTTTATGGAAGTCTCCTGTATTCTTTATTAAAATGAAACACGCAACACACACACACACACACAAAACTGTCACCTGCAATTTGTCCAAGCCTGTTGCAGTCAATTAGAAGCCCCTGCCGCCCAATAAGGTCTACTGTGGTAGGAGGAGTGATACATTAGCATGGATTAAATGTCAACTACAGGAAGAGGCAGCCTTCACTGGAGTCACACTGGAACCCCTCATCCTCAGCCACAAACAGGGCCGATAGACAAGGCAAGGAAGGACAGGAAGAATAGCAGGCAGACAGACTAATACTAGAGGCAGGCAGACATGCCAGGGGATAAAGGCTGGATCCCAGGGTTTGCCCCCTGTCAGTTGTCTTCCCAGCACCTTTCTCTTGTTCCTGTTTGAGTCAGGGGTTGTCATCACTGACAGAGGTTGGCTGCACACAGCTCCACCCAAAACAGATGACTCTCTCTCCAGCGCTGCTCAATTGAACAGGAGTTAGAAAAAAGCTTGTAGATTTCAAGTTTTTTTAAAAAAAAAATTTTTATGTCACTTCCTCTCTGGTCTTGGTGAGCCTTTTTGGTGAGTGTGCCCATGTGGGTCTTTGTGAGCTGGAGAACAGGATGCGCCCACATAAAACTGTACAATTCCTCGTCTTGAATTCGGATCCCTGCCTTGGCTAAGTGCGTGTCTAATGTGCCTCTCTCGTATCCTCCACGTTGAGAAAGATGCGGAGGAACTGCGATGTTTAGGTTGGATGGATGAACGCGTACACGTTCATTGGAAGTAATGCAATCTGAAAGCAGAGAGAAGGAGCGCGAATGAGAGAAAGAGCATTTGTGTGTGCCCCTCGAATGATCGCCGCGTCGTCATGGAGAGGAGCATTCGTTTCAATCAATCCGCCAGGGTCATCGACAAGGTCGAGGGGGAGGTCGCAGACGACGCGCAAACAAAGAGACCACGACAGCAGAGCAGATGGAAGAGGGTGAGGCTTTATGAATAATGCGTCCCAGCGGCAGTTAAGGCTGGTGGAGGCTGCTGTGAGGCCCAGGTCTGCACAGTGAACCACTGCACCAGCAGGTAGGAGCCCCCGTGGCGTTCGATGATTGGTGAGCTACAAGCAAGGACTGGTACGCATCACTGGGCGTGATGGCTTCACTTCCCCTGCCTCGCCGGTGTCCCGCCGTCATGCTCGACGACAGAGAAGATCCGCTGAAGGAGAGGGCGGGCGTTGATGATTTGAGAACACTGTCTCCGGATATTTGACTGCAGGCTGAATGATTTCCCACACAAAAGGCAATCAAATCAAAGCCCTGGATTCCGACGCCCCCAAATACCTCTGTCGGTGTTTTCATGACTGCATGTCTCCAGCCGAAGCTGCCGTGCTCATCCTGTTCTATGGCCCCACGGCCCATTTGATTCTCTGCTCTTTTCTGCCAGGTAATTGCAATTATAGGCGGACCACGTGTCCACAACAACGTCTTGTTGGAAGAGCCGCCAACCAGGCCGATCTGTTACATTTCTTTCGAAGAAGACCTCTGAACTGTGATATTTAACAACTCAGCTGCTGAAGTGTGCTAATTGTCAGTTGTCACCCGTTGCAGTAACCCACGCACGCGCACACCAACATCCAATACGCGCAGAGCACACAGGGCAAGTATCTACCCATGAGACAAACAACCAATACGGTTGTGTCCCAAAAAAACATTGAAACCATTTGAACATGATGCTCAGTTGCACAGGGCACCATCCATCCTTTAACTCCCCAAACATTTGAACGGCCTCTTCCAGGTACCGTGTTTTAAAAGTCACATGGTATGCTTCCCTTTTTTCTTCCAGAGCCAATTCCATCAGAGGTTGAGGCAGTGGCAAAATTGTTGTATGCATATGTAGCTGCCAGCTGTGCAACGAGATGGAAAACAGGGCATGCGGTCCACTCGAAGCAGTTCGAGCAGGCTCACCAGCTCCCACCAGGGAAATTCGAGCTTGTTTGTCTGGCAGGGTGCAGAGTCTGGGGCAGGCTGGCCCGGGAGGCTGTATTTCTCCCTGTTACACTCAGAGCAAAGTCGTTTCTTGGAACAAGACAGGAGAGTGAGATCATCACCGATTCTATATTTGTTTGAAGAACAGACAGTGTTACGGGCACAAAATGCACCGTGTGAACTCTAAAACCCTGCATCCTCACCAACACTGTGAGTGGACAGACCGCGCCATGACCAGCTCCGCGCTGCAGCACTGCAAACCAACCAATCCACCCCATTCCACGACATCTAGATCTGCTCACAACATAGCTGTATACTGCACACATTGTGGCACTTCCTCCTCTCGAACACCCGCTGCCTCTGCATTTTCGCTCATTTCTATCCCATGCTATCAAGAGCGGCTTCAGTAATGAGAGCAGTGCATGTTTGAAGCGTGATAATAACGGCTGCAATGTTGTGGCTCTCGGCTTGTGTGATAAGGTGCTGGTTCTGAGCAGGGGCAGGGATCTGGGGCTGAGCTGAGGGCCCTCTCAGCGGGGCTCCCAAAACGCCCTCCACTTCCCTCTCACCCTGGAGCTACTCTTGTCCGCGGATAAAACGCCAGGCTGCGGCCGTCCTCGCAACGCACCGAGACGTCCCGTGACTCACACGGATGGAGGGGATCGCTTTCCGGCTCCTTCCAAAAATGATGTGGTTTTTTTTTTCGAAAGGGAGAGTTATTGTCACTGGATTCGGTGGGCTCTGCTGCGAATAAGACCCGTGGCCTGAATGCAGTGAAGGGAGACGGGCTGTGTCGGTGTGGGGGTGTGGGGGGAGTTGAGGGAGAGAGAGGCAGCGCTGTGTTTGGGTTTGAGGAAGGAGAGGGGTGAGTTGCTCGCAGTTGGGCTCTCCGCTGCTGAGTGAAGTGGTCCCGCGTGTTCGTCTGTATAAATATTCATCCTCACTATTCGACACCCACGGCTGAACTACTTTCATCTCTGCATTCAGAGGTTCAGAAAATAGATTTTTGTTTTGTTCTCAGCCGAGGAATGAAGTCCTGACCAACTAAATTAAGAAGCGTTAAGTCTGTTGTTTGGGGGGTGGGGGGTATTTGGCTTTGTAGGAGGCTGTGTGCTCGAAGCTTTCAATGTATTAGCGTGTAGAAGTATGTTTTTAGCTAACTGTTTTCGAGTTTTTTGACAGCCTGGTGTTTGCCTAATGTGTTGGTTCAAGTCAAGCTAGGGCAGAGTGGTTTTACAGTGAAGTTTTTTTATTTGTCTGGGGCTATTCTCATGATGAAAAGCCTTGTCACCAGACATTTTCAATGTATTCAATTTTATGTTATTGCTTAGAAATTAAACATGGCTGTCACTTTACCTTTCCAATGAGGTCCATCATGTTTCCATGGAAGTACGGGGACCAGAAAAATGCAGAGGCTCACACACAAACACACACGCACACACGCACACACACACGCGCACCACTCCTGTAATGCATTTCAATAGCAAAAAGGTGTGCCTAAAAATGTTTGTAGGACAGATACTGCGAGTAATAAAACATTGGACGCAGTGTGAAGGTGATGGGTTGGAAACAGAGACGGAAATCACATTGCTTACCTTGTCATCCATCTCACCTTCACCGAACCCCAGACTCAAACCTACTGTAACCACTTGGAGTTGTGTGCATAACCTTAACCTAACCCCAATCGTCATCTACAATAATGTATTGCATGCAGCTCATTGATTACATACCGGAGCTTTTGTACAGGGAAAACCCTGGATGAATGCATTAACAGGAAATAAACAAATCATGAAGCAAGGCCTTGCATTATCAAACAGAAATGCTGTTTGCAGAACAACAAGCACTCACGCACACACACACACACACACACACACACACACACACGCACACGCACACACACACAAGCACCTGCTGTGAATATGTGTCCCTCTACTCATCCTGCCGTTCCACATATCCTATGTTGGTCCGGGTGACTCCTTTTAAGTGATTCTACCCTTCACCAAGACAAGGAAATAAACAACAACTCCGCCATGATTCAAATACCCAAGCATTCACTTGCCAAACATGAGGAATCGTTTGGGACTTGTCGAAGATTTACCGTCATCTCCTCGATTCATTTCTCCTCCTTTCTGTTTAGCATATTACTTCGTTTCTCTCCCATGCTGACATTCTCCTCCTAGCCAACCACGGTCTCTGTGGGGAGGCTGCTGCTGCTGTCGCCAGGACATGTGCAACCTCATGTTGGGTTTAGTAGACGGGCTGGGAGAGTCCATCATGCCTAGAGCTAGGCTTTGACAGCCGCACGCCTGGCCAGTCCAACATCCACATGAATGATCATAGAACTGCCAATGACAAACACCCAGAACTATCGATTGATTGTGATCATGGATTCTTAGATATTGAGTCGTTTTAATACAACAATTTGCCATCTTTGCATTTAAAAGCCATTTCTTTGCCTTCACTATTTGAAGGTTAGGACAAACCCCTTGTCCAACATTCATAATGCATGACACAGATCATACAGTATTTACCTTTCCTTCATCTCCTGATCAAAATTGCTATTCCGTCAACCCTGCAGGCCATCTCCCACCTCCCTTCTCGATCTTAGTTCACTTGGCCAGTATATTTATTCCACAAATGCACACACAGGCCTGCGCACACAGACATACACCCACACCTTTGTTCTTCCGAGAGAAGCTACCTCATTATTTAGGGTGTGAGGATTCCAAAGTCATTCCTTATCGTATCAATGTCTCCTGACCTTTCATTTCATTTTTAGCATTTTTTTTGATGACGTGGAATTGGAAATGACATGGCATCCGCAAGCCAAAAACAAGTACCTTGTTTTTTCTAGCTTGGCAGCAACTTCATCTGGTGGTGTGAGACCAGCCATCTATTGTTTCTCGTCACGTGATCGTGAGCTCGTGATTTATTTTTTTACATCTGGCCTCCAGGGTCAAAGTTACATCAAGACATAAGGCTGTAGGTCATAAGCAGGACCCTCTAGTTTCCAAGCACTCCCTCGGCCCCTGTGTGTGTGAATATACTGGGACTGTTAACCAGGTTGCTGCCCCTTGTATCCAGACTGGCAGAGTGCTGCAGACAGAGTCATAAAGCAGCAGTAAGGGAGGACCTCCTGAATAGCAATGAATGGGGAAGTGCAGCCGGGGGACCTCTCGGTGTGTGTGTGTGTGTGTGTGTGCGTTCGCTGTGCATCTGATGTGATGTGAATTACAACTCTCTGCATCACCATCTGCTCTAAGTGTCTGAAAACTCACCACAAATCCCCCTTTTTTTTGCAGACAAAGCACAATGCCAGCGGGAGAGAAAATGAGTTTTAGGTTAAGGCTTTGTCCCATTCAACAGATTACATTCCTCTCCATCCCGAATGAGTGCAGCCAGCTTTGTTATCTAGGCTTACTCACATCATGCGGAGTCCAGCCCAATTTTACAACCTGATTTATAATGCAGCGCTCAAACTCTTGGCAATTTACTCAATTTCAGGATTTGTGCATGCTGTTATCTGAGAATAACCTCTGTATTTGCTCTGTAAATAGGGCCATATGGTCCATACTGTAAACCATTTTCTGTCCTTTCAAACTTCACTCTGGCTTGTCAGAAAATCTATAATACCCTCATATCAAACCTACTGTCTTATCCGTTTTTGGTTTCAAAGCACTCACAGGTTGATGCCCAATATTGTTGTATCTATTTATGGTTTACTGCGACACATTTGGTGTTGCTCTTAGTTGAAGTGTACTCTCACAGTTGCGCTAAATGCCCGTACTGAGTCATGGGCCTCTCTTCTGACTCATGCGGCACCAAAGCACTGATATTCCGGGAACCAGGTCTTAGCCATGTCATCTAGTCCTGTCATCTAGTCCTGTCATCTAGTCCTGTCATCTAGTCCTGTCATCTAGTCCTGTCATCTAGTCCTGTCATCTAGTCCTCCTCTCTTGAACGTCTGAAAACACATGTTGATAGGCCTATCCCCAGAGTTGGTCTGTAAATGATTGGCTTTTCCCAACTTCAGAAATGGGGCACTTGATGAATGGAGAGCTGGTTACTGTAAAGGAGTTGTGATGGAAATGTGGGTAAGTCATGCAGCTGTACAAACACAAAGAACACATCCAGAGGCGATGTAACTGGCAACGTGAGCGAGCACTTCATTTTGACTGCAAATGTTAGTTGTCACCATTCTACCTTCTGCCTCTCCACCAGAGATGGCTGAACACATACCGGACAAATACATAGAAATAACAAATTGCTGCGAGAAGCTCAAACAGCAGTTCAATCACAGGAAGGGCTCCAAACGTTCCTGTGGTGTAATTGGGCTCTCGTTTTTTTTTTTACATGAGTCAGCAATTTTACGTGCTTTTTACACTTAACAATTTACTGCGAGCAAGCCCACACAGCTTACTCCATGTCTCTCTCTCTCTCTCTCTCTCTCTCTCTCTCTCTCTCTCTCTCTCTCTCTCTCTCTCTCTCTCTCTCTCTCTCTCTCTCTCTCTCTCTCTACTTTCTTACAACCCTCTCTATTTCTCTATCTTCCATTTTTACTTTTTTTTTTACACCCACATATCCCATTGTTCTGTCCAATTTGCATGCATATTTTTAACATTGTGAATCATGAAACAAAACCAAAACAACTCCCTCCACACACAAATCGTGATAAAAAAAGAAACAAAGTAGAACGAAAAGAAATTGACATTCTTTTACAGTATCTGTAAGGCGAGTGCACTTTAGTTTTTGGTGAACTCTCTGCTCATGCTTATCTGATCCGAAATGAGTTGCTTAATGTAGTATAGGAAGAAATGGAGTGTCTCTGTTTTCACCAAGCACACATAATTGAATGAGTGCTCCTGAGACTAAGACAAATGACTCTCAGCTGAGAGTGATTGGACTTGTTGCTGCGGTATCCTCCTCTTCTCTCCACTCCTTCCTTCCCTCTGTCTCCGTTTATTGCCTCGCCTGCTCTTCCTCCACCCCAAATTGAAATTCAAATGAGTCACGTTGGCAGCACAACAAACAGGGAGCAGTTGTTAAATCATTTCAAGGTATTCCGAAACAGAAATGGTGGGAGTGAAGGCGAGATCAGATGGGGATATAAAGGTACAAAATGTTCTATTGTAGCTTCCATCACCGTTGGTACCTTATCAGGAATGGTATGAAGATGTTCTGTGGGTTTTTGTGTTCTATATTCCCTCTTCACACCTATCCTGATATGAATGAGTTTGACCCCAGTGGCTCTCAGACATCCTGGAAGGTTATAGTGGGTCTAAGGGCTAGGAGAGAGTTTGGTGTGTAATGTGGTTTGATGATAGCCTGGCTGCCAGCCTAATTTAGCCCCGCCCACAAAAAAAATTGTGGGGAAGTTGGGTCTGGGGTCGCTAGTTTTGGGAAAAAGTATGTCTGAACAGGAGCTGTTCGGACCAATCAAATTGTCAGGGCGGGCTTTGTACGATGATGGACAGATGATCAACAGTAATGTAATCAACACAACACCAAAGAACGCTTGGGTTGAATTTGTTTTCAACAAACAACATACAACGTTGCTCTGATTGGTTGTAGGTATATCCAATTGAGCGAAGAGGCATTTTTTTGACAAGATCGGTTGAAACACGCCCCATACTCACAGCCCAACGGGTAGCTATCAGACTCCTGTTCTGACTAGAATTGAGTATGACAACGTCAGGCTACTTTGATGATACCACTACAGACAGTACCACAAGATATACCTTTGCTGCCATGACTGACTTCACCCCCGTGTGCATTTACACTTCAGAATCTCAAAAAAGTACAGTAGATGTGTGGAGACGGTAAATAGCTACATGGTAGAAAGCTATTTCTCTGTTCCCTTGGTTTCCTCACAGCTGACTTTCTCGATGCCCGTGTAAACGAAGCTGCTCCTGGGAGATGAAAAGAAAGACACAGTGCAATTACAAAGCTCTTATCTATAATTCAGGACCAAATTGAATTACTCTTACCTGACTTTATGATGAATCAAATGGGCTGGCTTGAAAAGCTGCTGACAGTGACACACAGCACACGAGTGTCATCCGAAGTGGTGCATTTTTTCAAAATTGCACCCATAGTGAAAGGCAGCAGGGGCACCGCTAAAGGTTTTGGGCCCCATGAAGAGATTGTACTTCCTTAAAATGATCCTTTAAGATCAGCCATGGTCCAGAAAAAGGCTTGTTTGACCATTATCACGGATGTGATATACCGGGTCTGCGTTATTTGCATATGTATTCATGTATTCCTCCAGTGAAATGACCCAGGACTGTCTTATTGGACAGCAGGCTCCCGGCAGGCTCTCTTATGCATTTCATTTTGTTTTCTGTGAAGGAGTAAGGGTCTTAATGTGTCTGCAATATTTCTCTGCTGATGTGGACGGAGCGAACAGGCCAGCTGCAAGGTTAATGACATCTCTGGAGCCCTGTGAGGCCGTCTCTGATCCAGCACACCTGCCTCCCATTACTCCATCACTGTTCCTGGATTCCATATACTGTAGGTGTGTGTGTGAGTGTGTGTGTGTGTGTGAGATGAAAAACAGCATGAAGAGGAATATACCGTAGCTTATAAACGTTAAATATAGACACGCCACACGCCACAAACCCACGCGACGATCAGAGATCGAAATAAGAGAGCGACGTTGTGTTCGAGGTGTGGTCCTTGCCTTTATCCTTCAGCTAACTGTAACCTACTTCAACGCCGGTAAAGAGTTGTTCGTCTGGCATGGGCAGAGTGTGTGGAAACCCAGATTGGAGCTCTCAAGGGTGGCGTGGAGCGGTTGTCAGGGGCGTTCTCGGCTGTTCTCCATGTAAATGACCACAGAGGCTCATGTTTAAGTCAAAGCTCTGGCCCCCCGACCTCCCCTCCCCTGGGAGGGAGTCTGACACATCATGTTATGGTCCTCCCCTGGCCCCCGCTGGTTGTTTGGCCCAGCCCCAGCCCCAAAGCCTGACAATCAATTAGGCCAGACTCTTAAGAGAGAGGAGTAATAAATACTTCCTTGGAGCTGATGTTCATAACCGCCTTTCCTAGTTTAACTCCATTGAATGATCAACTGGAGAGGATCAGCACATCCCACCAGGATGTCATGCAACCATACAGAAGGGAGGGAGTAAAGGAAGGAGCGCACACGCTGCAGTGACAGATTGTTCACTTTTGAAATAAAAAGGTGTTTCATTTTTGTTGTCGTCGTGGGTGGGGCTCTGCTCATTGAAACTTGTCCCAGTCATGTCATTTCCTGGAGCAGCTGTGGAGAAGATGGCGACGAGACATGAAGTCGCCTGTGAAATGGCAGGCGTTTGCGCAGACTTTCGCTCCGCCCGTGCACAATAGCGATGATCGGGGCAGCAGGACGACCACAGTCTCTCACGCTGCTGCAGCCCTCTGCCGTGGGCCCACCCGGCGCCCCCTTCACTGTCCTTGGTAGCCAGCGCCTCGCCATACCCACCACACGCACAGGTGTGTGACAGACATGTGACGAACGTGGTCTTGCAAGCTCTGTCAGAGGTATCTGGCCAATGTTCACCCCCACGGGGAGTCGAACCCGCCACCTCTCGACTTCCAAGCGCAACCACTACCCACTACGCCAAAGAAAAGCTGGCTCTTCGTTGACGAGGGTGGCCCATCACGTACCTGAGGAGTGAGTTTCACCAGTTCACACCGGTTACACACACAGGTGTGCCTGGGCTGCACGCACAGGTGCCTGGGCCGCACGCAGGATGAGTTCACAGTTGTACATATGTGCTCGCGTGCACGCTGCGGTCCGGTTCCCTCGTTCGCTGAGTCAGCATCCCCCCCCCCACCTCCCTCTCGCCCCCGTCCCTCCCCACCCCACATGCGCACGCACACACACTGGCGCACACACACACCACCACCAAACATAAGTTTGATGAACAACCTTAATGCAATTCGATTTTTGGCGCATCGAAAATAAGAGCGTTTTAATTATACACGACGCAAAGGGATCGGTTCTCGGTTTCATGCTCGGCCGTTCACATGCTGGAGACAGGGAACACTAACATGCGTGATCCTTGCCGGCTCTACATCTTCTCAGCTGTCGGAACTCCCTTTTATCACAGAATTTGAAAATTGCAGCAGAAAATACGAAGAATAGGCTTTGGCTACGTCGAAGATTGGTCTGCTTTTCAGCGAGGGCCTTTTTTGTGCCTTTGTGTTTGACCGCCTGCCGTCAAACCCCGTGTTACCCTTTTCTTCCTCCTCCTCCTCCTCCTCCTCCTCTTCCTCCCTGCTCTATTTTTCCTGCTGGGTGCGGCTGATCCCGGGCTCACCTCTCTATTCTGCCTCCCGCCCATATGTCTTTCCTCACTTGTCAGACAGTCGGGGGGAAAAAGTTCAGGCAGAAAGCAATGACCCTCGCTGTGGATGCCCCGATCACTGACAGCTGCAGGGGGCGGCTCAGAAAGAGAGGCGAAGCGTCAGGGGCAGGAAGGGAGAGGCGGAGGACGGAGGCCGAGATTAGGGAAGGAGGGGAAGTGGAGAGGGTGAGCAGGGGGGAGAGAAGGTAGGAGGGAGGAGAGGAGAGGAGCGAGGCAGTGAGGGGAACAAAAACTCTGCGTGAGATGTTTTCTTTCTCACGGCCGAGTTGTTGTTGCTGTCTGAGTAATAAAGCTCCAGAGAATCTCTTGAGTGGCATCACCGTTAGAGTCTGCTGCCTCGCTCGCCTCCTTCTCCTATCCGCCCTGCCATATCCTTACCCTCCTCCTTCCCCTCCTCCTTCCCCTCCCTCAAACCCACACATAGCCAGGTACACTCTACCCTGAATGAAGGGAGAGTCATGTATGTAGGCCTGGCCTACTTACTGAATGCGAAGAGTGAGGTGGTTTCAAAACAGAGGGAGTGACAGTTAGCGGATGAGGTTGACAATAAAAGCGGGACCCCCCCCCTGACCCTGGAATGTGAGCCTGCTATCATGCTAACGGAATACACACCGAATCGCCATAGAAACCTCATTTTGTAAGTGTTCTCTTGTACTGCCGCCGGCTGATGTGTTTTGGTGTTGGACAAGCTCTGCTAATGTACCGTATGAAAGGGTGCATGTGTGTGTGTGTGTGAGAGACAGACAGAGAGAGAGAGTCTAATAGATGCACGTAGAAAGCGAGAGAATGTTTTGATTGCTCATTGGCTCTCTTGTGGTTGTGCAATATTTGTTCTCACCATTTGAGTTGAAAAGCAGGAAATGAGCATAACATTCGCCGTTATGGGCTTTTGCCTCGGAGTCCAGTTCTTTCATTTCTTTATGAAGCTTGTAATCATTTCATCAGCCTCTCTTCACTGCCTCTTCACTATTCTTCTCATCTTTTGTCTTCCTTTTGCTGCTGCTGATGAACAGACTGCACAGAAGGATGACCTATTGCATCTAGAATATTCCTCTCGCTACTCCTCCATCCTCAAAGTGTCCTGGTAAGCTGATGGGACCTGCTTCATTAGCTTGAATCACTCTGGACAGA
Source organism: Hypomesus nipponensis (assembly GCF_054491055.1). Lineage (NCBI taxonomy): Eukaryota > Metazoa > Chordata > Actinopteri > Osmeriformes > Osmeridae > Hypomesus > Hypomesus nipponensis. The sequence goes on along the minus strand of NC_140377.1, from coordinate 8,596,817 downwards.
CACAATTTACCTATCGACTGTCTGACCGCATAAACAGTCCCTTCATGATTAATGAATCCGCTAATGACCGGTGAAAAGTTGTTCCTGTGTTGCATCAGTGATAAAATCCCAGCCGTCATTATGGCCGGTTGTAGTTGTAGTGGTAGTTATTTGCACTGCAAATTGATTTTCTTATTTTCATAGAGTCGGCGCCACAAGAATAGAAATGCTATTACTTGGTTCTGACTCTCACTCGTGAAAATTGCTCTCTCTCTCATTCTCACCCCCCCCCCCCCCCCTCACACACACACACACACACACACACACACACACACACACACGCAAAGCCCCTTTGTATTCTGGGACCTAAAATAGTATTGAGCAGACATGAAATATCTTTAGTATTGGCCAGGAGAGATTTAAAAAGTTGTGATTCTTTTGTTTCCTTCTGAAATTCCATGGATGAAGTAAACTAAATTGGCACAGTAGTTCTTCTAAGCAGCAGATTAAAAATCACAGCATTGCACAGTGTAATACATCAAGGTTGTGTTCCAACTGGCAGTGTGTGCCCTATCATCAACAGTCTGTTCACTTCCTGGCCTAGTAATACACTGTTCAGTACTTTAATCATTACCACTCTGCACTAGTACAGATGGTTTCATCAAACCCCAGCACAACACAGAGAGAGAAACAGAGGGGGAGAGGGAGGGAGAGAGAGAGATAGATAGATAGAGAGAGAGAGAGAGAGAGAGAGAGAGAGAGAGAGAGAGAGAGAGAGAGAGAGAGAGAGAGAGAGGAGGGACAGTGAAAGATAGAGAGAGAGAAACCGGACTGCGAGAGAGGTTTGGACAGGGTAGGGGGGAGAGAGAGAGAAGAGAGAGAAGGAATTCGAGAAAGAACAGGAAAGCGGGCCTGGTTAGAATTGTGTGTGACCATATGCCTGCATTAAATATTGAACTAAAACCGGTTTAAAGAACAAGCCAAAGCTTGGCTGTTTTTGCTGTAAGTAGGCCAGGACGTTAAATCTTTCATTTTGTTCCTTGTGACGTTACTCCACAGGGGTCCAGAGTCTCCCGTCGGCTCCAGCCCCACTCTGTTCATGCCCCCCCCCCCTCTTCTCCTACCCTCCGAGTGTCCTCTCCTGTGCAGCGTGTCAAGACGAGGGGCTGAGGTACAGTTGAATCCACAGGGTGGCTCATGTGTGTGTGTGTGCGTGCGTGTTTGTGTTTCATACAGCTCCCCTAAAACTCAAACACAAACGGCAATGAATAATGAAGGCGATGGGGAGCTGCTGATTCCTCTGTTTCAGCCAGTGCTCGTCCCCATAGTGTTGGTTTGTTTGTATTGCTGTTCAAGCCTTGCTGAGTCTGTCTGTGGATATGTGTTTTCTCGTGTCACCTTCTCCCTCTTGAGGTGCTTCCACGGTTTAATCACTGCTTACAATCTTAAGAACAGGAAATTACGATTTTCCAGCCCATTGCCCCTCCCTCCCTCCCTCCCTCCCTCCCTCCCTCCCTCCCTCCCTCCCTCCCTCCCTCCCTCCCTCCCTCCCTCCCTCCCTCCCTCCCTCCCTCCCTCCCTCCCTCCCTCCCTCCCTCCCTCCCTCCCTCCCTCCCTCCCTCCCTCCCTCCCTCCCTCCCTCCCTCCCTCCCTCCCTCCCTCCCTCCCTCCCCAGCCCCAGTCTCCCATCGGTGCGTCCCAGAAAAGGGCAAAGGGAGTCGGCCGCGATATGAAATGTTCTGATTGCGCCACCGAGTCCTGTGTCCTTAAGGAAATTGAATTGACCAGCTGCACGTCTCCATAGAGCGCGCCTGTAACCTCCTCCACCTCATTCTTATCAGCCCCGACTCAGAGCACCACTGCTGCGGGCCCGCTGCTGCAGCCACAGATAGACCGGGAGAGGAGGAAGCACAGCCGTTTGAAACGTGTGCCCAGGAGGAACGAAACGCGATGTCTGAAATATCAGTCGCCGGTATTAAGAGGTTGGAAATGCATGGCCGGGTTTGTCTTTTTCTTTCGTCTTTTTTTTCCTTTCTCTGCTATCTGTCAGTCCTCGCTCCTACTCTGCACCCAGTTCTCTCCTCTCATGTTGAAATGACTCCCTCGCTCCAGTTTGCCGGCTTTATGCGGGCAGCCCTGTGCTCTCGCTCGCTCTCTCTCTCCTTCCTCCTCCTATTCTCTTTGCTCCTCTCTTTCTCTCTTCCGGTGGAGGATTGTAAACACCAAGCACATAATTGCTCCCCGTGGCCCCATGTTTTCCTAGTAATTGCTCTAACGATTGCTAACCGGTTTGCTGATGTCCCCACAACCCAGCCTTTTGCCCGAGGTCACCCCAAGAACAAATAAAAGAGAAGGGAAACAAACAGCCAAGCTTAACACACACACACCCCCAGCCAGGGGTCCCCTCCATCCTACCTGCACTGCCCTGTGTTTGTTGATTTGACCTCAGCAAGTCAGTCATTTGCCAACTATGTACTTTGTTTTCTGGTTGACGTCAGATGTGTGCGGTGTGTGCGTTTGTCCATAGAGAAACGTCCTGTGCTTTGTATAAAGCCGTGTCATGCGTGGGTGAGCGAACGTGCGTGTGCCTGTGTGTGCGTGCACGTCGAGCGGGCGCAGTGTTCCTCCGCGACTGCAGAATTTGGGTGTGACATCAGCAACAAGCTGGTCGCCTCCTCCCAGAAGCCTCCAGGTAGCCTGAGACGGGGTGACCGGGAGCCAGCAGTGGGGCCGGGGGTGGACGGGGGGGGGTGTGGACGGGGGGGGGGGTGTGGACGGGGGGGGGGGTGGACGGGGGTGTGACTGCGGAGCAGGGTGGGCCCGCTGACGGAGCCGGAGCCGGCCGTGCCAGGACTCCAGACAGTTCCCTCTGCCGCCGCGCTGACGTTGCTTTGGCGTGATGAATGTAAAATTGATAAAGGCTCATTGATATGCGCAGACAGGAGGTAAACCCATCGACTACCTTAACAGCCCCCGCAGCTCGTTTTGGGAGAAATGAATTTAATAACAGGATCAGTAAAGCGCCGTGATCACGGCCCTGGTCCCAATTTGCATATTAATGTAGCATGGTGCGTGCTTCCTGCAACGTTGATGGAGGTTGTGGGGGTGGAGGGTTTTAATTACCCTAACTTACTTTGAGTTGCTGGGGAGGTGACAGGGGGTGGGGGGGGGGGGGTCTGTTGTGTTGCCGGGGTTAGGACAGACGAGAAAAACAACATTTCTCAGGAACTGCCAGAGACACTTTTGCCTATTTTATTACACAGAATCTGGTTTAGATTCTTCCTCAATGGAATGAGTCGGTGCAAGACTTCTACCTTGTTGACAATGAATACTAATAGGCCCTCCACACTAAAAAAAGATGTAAAATCGAATCAAACGTCATTGATTTTAATGTGAGAGTTTCATGTGTTTCACTTAAGTGTACATACAAACTTCTATGAAAGGTCAAGACAGAATCACTTTTTCACAGGGGAAGGACGGTATATTCATTTTATGAATGCATGAACATAATGAAGATTTATGTGTTGTTTAAAACAAAATCCATATTCCATCTATGGGCATGAATTATACAACAGCCGCGTGGAGGCGATAGGCATCTTCGCACCAAAGTTCCACCTCTCAAAGAGAAAGAGAGAGAGAGAGACAGAGAGACAGAGACAGAGATAGAGATAGAGATAGAGATAGAGATAGAGATAGAGACAGAGACAGAGACAGAGACAGAGAGAGAGAGGGGGGGGGCGAAAGAGAGCACAGAAAGTACAGCAGTGTAACGTGCTGAGAGGGAATGCCCTCACGAGGTTAGCCTCCTGGACCTGCGGCAATTAATTCCATGTTTAGCCACATAGCTCTGGTGGCTCTCTCCAATGCGGCGGCTCCTGTTCCTCCCCTCAGCCAAAGCCCCCCCACAGGCTCCTGACAGATCCTGGCTCGCTCATTTGCTCCCACACGCGTTCCACAGTTGTCATGGGACAAAGATGGAAGGGAACTCCAACCAGGAAGGAAATAGATTCTCTGTCTTCACAGGAGCCTCCGCTGCTCTTGATCTTCCAGAGGAGAGAACCGTTCCCCTGTCTCACTGGTGTGCTCTGGGTCGACACGTGACGTCTCTCACTCTGCTCACTCGCGTCTCTCTCCGTCTCCTACATCCGCACCCGCTCTTCTCCACCCAGGTTCCCCTCGTGATTGAACCTCTGACATCTTTTATGTTCTGTTTATGACTTTCATTAATTCGGCAGCTCCCTATGTTGCCAAAGTTTGCACGTATCTGTAGCATCCTGCATAGTGCACGCCCACACCGTGCAGAGGAGCAGGCACATTGTTGTTGTTCTTGTGGAATATATTTACATTTACATTGAGTCATTTTATCAGACGCGCTTATCCAGAGCGACGTACATTAAGTACAGGGACATTCCCCCGAGGCAAGTAGGGTGAAGTGCCTTGCCCAAGGACACAACGTCATTTGGCATGGCCGGGAATCGATCCGGCAACCGTCTGGTACTAGCCCGATTCCCTAACCACTCAGCCACCTGACGACCCATATATCTTTTCTATGTTCCCAGCGCTGCATTAGCAGAAGGGAAGAAAACACGAGATAGGAGAGAGAGAGAGAGAGAGAGAGAGAGAGAGAGAGAGAGGAAACGAGAAAGACGAGTGCGAGAGAAAAACGATGAAAGATGAGTGAGCGGAAGGAACGAGGGAACGCTGCATGATTGAAACCCATTTACTTGCGTCTTTTCACCCACAAATGTCTGTTGACATGAAACGATCCGCGAGTGAAAAGAGATGAGAGTGAAATGAGTGAGGGATGACAAGCTAAAAGGATGATAGCTGTAAGAGTGGTGGAAGGGTTTTCAGTAGCACTGGTTATGGCCCTGTGGTGATTTCAGCATCACACCAGAGACAGTGCTGATTGGGCTGCTCTTACTCCAACTATACCCCAGTTGAAATTACCTCCTTTAAGATCTACATGTCTCTCACCAGTGTAAAATACTGTGATCAACACAAGGCGCGGACAATGGCGGCGGACAGAAAATTGCTTTCACCGCAACATAAAATGACATCTCGATCATACTCCAGTGGAGATGCCAACCTACGGTCGGTTTGAGCTTTTAGCGTGGACGCAGCAGTAAAACATGACCTCCATTATTTTACAGTTTCATGGGCCTGAAACCCCCAGAGCACCCCCCCCCCATCCCCCCTCCCTCACCCTTTGTGCTTGTTGCTCAGCCTTGGGCAGACAGGATCCGGCAGCGCCACCTCCATCACGGAGCGAGGGAGGAGGACCAGGACTCCCCATGGCACCGTGTCTCCTGGTAAATCTTTTACTGCATCAATGAAGTGTGCGATGTCAGAACATCAAGGTTATAAAACCAAATGACCCATGGCTGCGGCCCAGAATATTTCAACTTTTACTGTCCTTCACAAATCAGGCCCTAATGAGATTAGGGCTGGGAGTGCTGAATCAATGGGAGCTCAAAAACACAATTAAAGAGCCAATTAAAGTATAAGGTCTCCTAGGAGATAAATGGAAATAAAGCAGTCTTCCGGGCACGGCCTCACTCCACCTCAACTTACCTCAACCTGCACCGTCCTCATTGACTTCAGATATTAATAAAGAGATGGGGGGGGGGGGGGAGGAAACCAGGCTCATGTTTAATCATGAGAAAACAAACAGTCGAAACATTGGGAAAAGTTCTGCGGCATCATTCAAAGAGGCAGGAAGTGGAGGAAAAGTTTCTTATTTGCGGAAGGAGGTGAGCAACCGGGGTAGGGGAGGGGGGATTAAACCGTAATGGCGGCTGCATTTAATGAGGGAGCAGAAGCAGCCAGAAGATGGATGGGTGAACAGAAGGGGGAGAAGAGGAGGAGGAAGAGGAGGACGAGGTGCCGGAGTGTTTGTGGGTGCTGCCTGCGAGGACGGAGGGGATAACTGATGTTTTAATTGGCCGGATATAAAGCAGCTGTCATTGCCTGTATTCAGGCTGTAAGTCTTAATTAAACAGCAGTGCATCTCTGGGCAGGGAGAAACCACGGCTGGTGGTTTTATGTGGAGTCCCCTTCATATTCAATTCCTCCGGACGGACGGAGGGAGGGAGGGAGGGATGGCGGGAGGGGCGATTCGTCTGGGAGGAGTGTGTCTCTCCGTGGCGGTGTTTGTGTTCTATCCATTCAGGCCATCCTGGCTGTGCTCTCTATCACTGTCTCCTTTGCTGCTGAGACTCAATCTGCGGATGTGCACGAGGACATGCACGCTCACAGGCACTCCTCTGGGGGAATGAAGCCGCGCGGTGCTTTTCCCGTGTCTCAGAGATTGGTACTGGTTCTGAACTCAGGCTCCAGCGAAAGTCGACATCCAAATACGTATACAGAAAGGGACATTTCGTGACAAACGGATTGTTTTCTTAAGGTAGTGTTTACACCATGTGGATGTAAATAATGACAGAAGGATTGCGTAACCCCGATGATGTGAATATGTCGCGTGTGTGCGTGCTTGTGAATGTATGTTAGGTCCCCTGTGTGCGTTTGAGAGTCCAACTGTCTAGATCCCAAACTCATTTCACGCATAACTATTTTTCCCTTCTGCATCACAGCTGTGCTGTCCTTTTCCTCTCCACCCAAATGGATAAGCAATTAGGTCGTCACATGCAGCTCGGATCTGCTCGTGGACTGTCTGCGACTCATCCCGACTCCAGGAAAAGGCATTGTTCTTTTCTCGTTTCGTGTATTTCTGAGCGGAGCGACGCGGGGATATTGTCATCTGTCTCATTGGTCTGTGCGAGATTCATGTCTGTGAAGCCAAAAGAGAACGAGAGGGAGTCGATACGTGTTCTTTGTTGTTTCCGTTTGGTGTGGAGGTCGTGGTGGGATTTGTGTATTGTCCTGTGCTGTGAAATGTCAGCCCCCCACCCTGTGTGAACCCATCAGGGTCCCTCACCCTCACCGGCATGGCCAATTGAGAGAAAGGTCACCTACCATGAAAAGGATCTCCATGGTTACTCGGATGGGTTCAATATTCTATTCTGTTCCCTTGATTCCCTCATGTTAGCCTGGTATCGCTTTCGAAAACACACTGGGTATGTAGAATCCTTTCAAATAAACACAATGAAAATGACCATGGGACCTTGTGTTTCCATCAGAGAACACTTCATCTTCTGAGATAAGACAAATGCACTTTCAGATTATTTTGTCGCTTTTGGCAGTGAAAAAAAGACATCACTTGGAAAAAGGTATACAAACACGTACGCAGGCGGCATCCCACTGCAATGTCAGAATATCCTTCAGAACAAAAAGCTCTACCTTTAAGCAGATCGAGGGAGATTGGAGCCAAGCGGAAACAAACAGCAGTGGGTGTCGTGTTGCAAGGCACCTCACTCAGTAGACCGCTATCATGTCACATTTCTCCTCTGATCTTCATCTGCCGTTCCTATCTTCGTCCCCTCACCTTCCTCACCTCCCTTCCTTCTTTCACCTCCCTCCCCGCCTGAAAACCTTCACGGCCATCACCTTGGAAACAATGGCACCATGGGAGATGCCAGAACGTTAGTTGGCGTGCCGGGGTTGCAAGGGGAAGATTGCACCACAACTGCAGCGGTGCTACATAATGTCGACACGCGTCGAGACTATAACATGCTCTCTTATTAACCCTCGAAGAGAATTATAGTGTGTATTCTGCTCTTCGGCGACAGCCACAATGAATGACGGACTCTTAAATGGTAAAGGTCAATATTTATTTTTCATCACAAATGAAAAGAACCATGCTTACTCATCACAGAAAAGAAAACAATGAAAAGCCCAGTCTCTACATCTTCGCTGACCTTGCTGTCCGAGTGTAATTTATTTGATTTTTTTTCACGTGAACAGGAGCACTTCATGGAGATTGAGATGCTTCTAGAAACAACGTCCCCAAAGCTCCATCCACCCACCGTTATTCGAGTCGAGAGTCTGCCCTGGGTTTTCTCTCAGTCCCCAGAGGTCTTAATGACCTGGAATAGAGTGACATTATAGAGCACCTGGTGGCCGTTGTTCCAGGTATACAGAACCCTCTCCCTGGGGTTGTAGTCCATCATGGAGATGTGGGAGTACTGGTTGTGGAAGGGGATATCCGTATACTCGTAGGTGGACGTGTTGGTGTAGTAGGCAAAGTAGATCTTGGCGCCGGCCAGGTGGGAGTTAGTGACGTACAGCGTGCCGCAGATCATGAAGGACTCGCCGGCGCTGCGCTTGGGGAAGCCCGTGTCCCACGTCTGCAGGACCTCCAGGCTCTGGGGCTCCAGGCGGCTGATGACGATGTTGCCCGCGTTGGGGATGGTGGTGTAGACGGCCCACAGGCCGTTCTCGTCGGCCATCAGGTCGATGTCAGAGGAGCCGCCCCAGGAGTACGGGAAGGTGTTGTTGTAGCCGGCGCCGCTCAGGCTCCGCTGCACCAGCACGCTGCGCGAGCGAAAGTGGTACTTGATGATGATGTTGCTCTGGTACTTGTTGTAGTACAGGGAGCCGTTGTACACCACGTGGCCGGTGCCCGCCCAGGGGTGGGGGAGGAGGTGCTGCACGAAGTTCTGGCCCTTCATGAAATCCCCCATGGTTCGGTACTCCAGGACACGGCGGCCCTTGAAGTAGCCGTCCATGGACCACACCTGCGGAGAAGTGGAGAAGATGGAGAGGTGAGATAGAGGAGATCATATGAGGGGGTTCTTCTTCTTTTTTCGGATTTAAGGCTTTTGTTTCTCGGGTTGACCTGCGCTGGAGCGCCGAGCTACAGTTAGTATTGCGCGCACGTGTGTGAGCGCGTGTGCGCGGGCGTGCGCGCGCGGAGCCATTGATCTCCTCTGCGTGTGGGAGTGAAGACGGTGCCTATGTGCTCTGCAGTCAGCAGCTCCCTGCTCTTTTCAGGCCACACTTACAGGAAATCAATCCAGTTAGCGGCTCTCTCTCTCTTTTTCCTCGAAGCCCTCTCCGCGTATCCGAACGACTGGCCGGGGCCACTGACGGGGCAGCCCCTCCAGGGCTCCGTCTCTCTCATCCCAACAGCCTTCCTCTGAGACACTGCTCAGCCCTTCATTGATCCCATTTTCATGCATTCAGACCAGTTATTTATTCCGCTTTGAATGTTTCAAGCGAGCTTAGTGAGGATTTTCGTCTCCGGCTGTTGTTCTCTTACCCCATTTCCCACCTCCCACCCCAACTGAATTATGGAGGAGAGATGATGGAGAATGAGGCGCAGTTTCTCCTTTTAATGCTAAATGAGTCCCGAGAGCCCTGGGGGCATAGGGGTGGTAGTACAGCCTGGCAGGCAGGCAGATAGACAGGCAGGAAGATAGACAGGCAGGAAGATAGACAGGCAGGAAGATAGACAGGCAAGTAGCCAGATAGGCAGACCAGCAGGAAGCTAGCTAGACAGGCAGGAAGGCAAGCAGCTAGACAGGATGGCAGGCAGGCAAGCAGACAGACAGGCAGGTACCTAGACAGGGAGGAAGGCAAGCAGCTAGGCAGGCAGGTAGACAGGCAGGTCGTTAGACAGGCTGGATGGGAGGCAGCTAGACAGGCAGGCAGGCAGGCAGTTTGATGGACGTTTCACCCCAGCACAGTGGGAGAACTGCCTTCCCTGAAGCCAATGACATTTCCCTCCAAATGTGATCCCAATGACTGATATGGATGCTAATGTGATCACTCTGTTGTTGGAGGCTATAATTGTGATCCGTGGTTGATTTGATGGCTAACGTGATCTCAAGGTGATCATTGGAGATAGAGGGGAGAGTGAGATCTCCGATCATGGAATGTGACCTTTGTTGGCAATATCAATTCAATCTGAAACTTGACACAATGTGTAGATCGGAGACGCTATCTCTGTCTCTCCTCTCTCTGCTCATCTCCATTTCTCTCTCGTTCTCTTCCATCCATCCACATTCTCCTTCATTTGCTTTCTCCTCACTTCCCCCTGCGTTTTCTCCTCCTCATCCCATCAACCCATCTCTCTTTCCCCCTTTTTGTCCACCCCTCTCTCTCTCTCTCTCTCTCTCTCTCTCTCTCTCTCTCGCTCTCTCTCTCCACTGCTCTCTAGCTTGCTAATGTGAGACCACAAGTCATCTACAATCAGCCAAAGCCCATTCCTGTATCGTCTCATTCCAGACCCATTCCACACGGCGTCACGGTTGGTAATTACCCAGGTGATTGGTAAAACCGCTCCCCAAACAACTTGGTCATTTATCTGTCCAAGATAGAGTGATTAATCAGCTGTAGTCACTCTGACAGGAGGGGAGGAGGAGGAGGAGGAGAAGGGGGAGGAGTAAGAGGAGGAGAACGTCGATGAAGAGAGCAATCTTGCGTCAGTGACTCAGCTTGCTGTCTCTCCACACATCCCTCCCCCTCTCATTCTCTCTCTCTCTCTCTGAAGTATACAGTTGCAGTACTAATAAGTAGCACTCTGGGCAGGGACAGGGTTAGGGGCGGTAGCGTGGCAGGTGTGGGCTCACCCTGTTGTCTGAGCTGGGGATCATGGTGTCAGTCATCCAGGAGCCGAACCTTGAACCTGACGCTCGCACAGTGATGGGGTTACTGACGCCAGTCAACTTTCCACATCCTGGGAACACACAAACCACATACGGTCACCAATCACATCCACTGACTCCGTTTATCGGCATTTAACTATTTCCAATGATTTACAGAGAGTGAACTGTTGAATGTGGTGAAATATTAAACAGCTACAGGCTACACTTTAGCTGCATACTGTTTTTTATGTTAAATCATCATCTTATATTGGATTCTGTTGAATCATCAGTTTAGGACACATAATACATGAGTATGCAATCATCTATCCAACTTCTTCAGGCCTGTGTCTAATGTATTCAGCTAATAGAAGGAATAAGCTTTAAACCACCAGAAGTTTGACCATTAACAGCCCAAAACTAAAGCGCCAAGTTTCCATCGCAGCATTTTGCAGATTGAACATCATTAAAATGTTGCATTGATCATAAAATGAGCCCCTATGCTGTGATTGGAGGTCTGATGAGTGCCTCAAAATGTTTCGCATTTTCGCAGTCACAGTACTTTACTGGAACCATTAGACATACCCCCCACACCCACACAAACACACCCATCCACACAAACACCCCCACCCATACAAACACCCCCATCCACACCCACACAAACACCCCCACCCACATCCACACAAACACCCCCACCCACACCCACACAAACACCCCCACCCACCCCCGCGCGCTGCCTCTCTCTTACCCAGCTTCTGCATGCAGGAGTGCAGCCTGGTCTCCAGCAGGAGCACCCTCTGCCGGAGCTCCTCGTAGTCGTAGGCGCCCATCTCCTCCTGGATGGCCATGAGCACCAGGGACAGGTTCCTCACCTCCTCCCTCAGGCGCAGGATCATCTGGGCGTCCGTCTTGAACTGCTCCAGCACGGGCAGCAGGGGGAGCAGCTGGGTCACCTTGTCTTTCAGCTCCTGGGGTTGGCCACACAGAGAGAGAGAGAGAGAGAGAGAGAGAGAGAGAGAGAGAGAGAGAGAGAGAGAGAGAGAGAGAGAGAGGGGGAGAGAAAGGGGGAGGTAGAGAGAGGGGCAGAGAGAGGGGGAGAGAGGGGGACAGAGAGAGAGAGAGAGAGAGAGAGAGAGAGAGAGAGAGAGAGAGAGAGAGAGAGAGAGAGAGAGAGAGAGAGAGAGAGAGAGAGAGAGAGAGAGGAAAGACAGGGGGATTAGAGAGATGACAACAAGGCAGACGAGAGAGGAGTCAGGGAGAAGGTCAAACACGTATTAAGTCACTTTGTCGAGGCATCGGCTGAATTGTGATCACAATCCATTCCCGGAGTTCAGATCCATTCCAGAACGTTCATCTGTTGGGTTCTTCTCGAGAGACGGCGCTGGTCAATCTGTCCGGGCTTCATCTCCTCGCCTGTAAATGATGGCCTGTCATGGCGGAGGGGAGACAGATGTGTCCTCAGCCTGGTCTGTTGATGAGGGCCGGGCCAGCATGGTAGCAGGCCTGCCTGCGGCTGGAAGGCATATCAATAAAGGCTGCAAGCAGCAGGTGTATCAATAAAGCGAGGCCTCCACAGGAGGGGCTGTTTCCTCCTTGTTAAGGTTTATCGTAAATCTAGTGATGGAGCAGCTCTCAGACGCGCAGCGCCACATCATAAATCTCATTTCCCCCGTTCGGGCTGTGAAAAATTTGCTCTCGTTAATCTCCCACACCCTGCCATCGGCGACTTTGAGCTCCTTGCATTCATCAGATACAAATTCGTTTTTTAGACTTCTTGGTTTGCGTTGCCCGGCATGAATTGTTGATTCACTTTGAAAAGCCTGTTCGAAGTTCAGATCTCTCCTACTGTGTACAACTCAGTGGTGAGATAATTTTTTTAATATGACACAGTCATTTCATAAACACCTCTATGACTTCCGTTGCAATGAATTTTACAAAAAAGGAGAAGAACATGTTGCCACTGTACGTTCCCATTCCTATCAGCAGCCGGAAAACACTTAGCATTTATCAGCCCAAGCCCATTCCTGTATGGAATATTTTAATCAAACTATTTTATGGTCCATCTACTATCCGTGTGGGCGTGAGGAATGTGAGAAAAGGGCCGGGGAAGACAGTGTGCTGACAAGAAGACAAAGAGGGGGGATAATGGAACTGGAGTCTTAGCTTGGATGGAGATAAGGAAGCGGTGACTGGTATTATGTGTGTCTGTTAAGAGAAGCCTACAGATTGTAGACAGAGAGCAGCCTACGGAATGCTAACCGTACGGACAGAGAAACGACAAATGGAGAACGAAAGAGTGAAAAAAAAATTGGACAGACTGAAAAAACGGATCGAATGACTCCTGCTGCCTGGGTCGTCGCGTTGCTGGAGGTAAACGTGGGTTTCTGAATCGCGAAGGCAATCACCACCTCTGTAAACCCTGTTCTAACCAGCGACGCCACCGAAAAGGCAGCTCTTTGCTGGCACGAGTCAGTGGTATTTATACCGAGGAGAGAGGGAGGAGTTGAATAATTCAGGTGGTTTGAATGGGCTGAAATGGCCACAGACCGTGTCTCAATGATAGACACATAGTAGATGCGGGGCTGTCTGAATGTGTGTGAATCCGTGTAGGCGTATACTGCCGGCGGAGCCGTTGAAAGGTAGATATGGAATGGATATGCGCCTCTTATCCTCCAGTACTGGGGTTTACTTTCAAACATGCATGAATAGAAACCAGTCTGATCACACAAACGTACCTACACGCACACACACACACACACACACACACACTGTACAGTACCTGGAAACTCTTGGGGTTGAGAGTGCGTGGGTTGTCTGAAGCTGTCTTCAGTTTTCCATCCACCTGTTTCATCAGACTTTCGGTGTTCCTCACATACTGCAGATCCCTGGAGGTCCGCAGGTCCAGAACCTCCATGGACTGGCTGATGTTCTGGACCTAACAATCACAGACACACACACACACACAGCCACGGAAACATTTCAAACAACGTTAAAAGCAGTGGCTGATTTAAAGCTTTAATCACGGGAATGGAGCTGTTGGTATTGTTCCTATGACTCTTTTCTTTACCCGTCTACCCAAAGGACTTGATATAAACAACTTGTTTGGCCATTTTCTCTTTTTCTTTTGTCTCTCTCTCTCTCTTTAGCGTGAGGTTGGCTGCATACCATCTGTCAAGCTCAAACACTATCTAACCACCCACAATCCTCTGCTCCATACTCCCAGCCCTCTCCTACACACAGACTGGTCAGACACGGCTCTGTATGCTGGACACCAATTACGTACACTGTGTCAACAAAGAAACCCTTTTCGTCCATTCTGACTCGACCCGAGTGTAATATCTCCATCGAGATCTTATCTCTGACATTCGGTATGTTCATAGGGAGGAGGGAGAGGATACAGTTGTAGTGGCAGTAGTGACAGCTCAGTCGTCGGCGCTGAGCACAGCCCAGACAGCGTCGGGCTTCGGCGGGAGGGAAGCGAGCATCATGCTCCTGTTTGGCTGGTTAACACGCTCCGCTCCCTCCCATTAGCAGCGGTCCTATCTGCCGCAGCCTTACTTTCCAACAGCATGAGTCATACCGAGACATATCCTTTGCCCTTCCCTTCCTCCTCCCCTCTCCCCGCCTCTCCCCCTCTCGTCCTCCACTCCCCTCTCTTCCCTCCTCCTCTCCTCGCCTCTCATTCCCTCTCTTTTCTCCCCTCTTCATCCTCTCCCCTCCCCTCCTATCCCATCCCATCCCTTCCCCTCCTTCCTCCCCTCCCCTCCTCGCCTCTCTTCTCCTCTCCTCTCCTCTCCCCTCTCCCTCAGATGTCTGGTGTCTCTGTCACCACTGTTCATCTGGGTCTCATGCGCTATTCATGCCACTGGTCTGCCTTTACGAACACGCCCGTCAGTAGAGTTGACAATTATCTCCACTGTTTCCCCACTATCCGTGTGTGGGAGATGGTGGTGTCGTTAGCATATCCTCGGTTGCCTGGGTCTTTGAGGATTCTGCCGGTGGGTTTAAATGAGGGGAGATGTTCCTGGAGGATGGAGCTGCATTCTGCACACATCCAGCTCCTTGACCCCAGGTGTCCTCATTAGTCTGGTTTTTATTAGACAGGAGCGTTATTTCCTCACAGCAAGGTGTCTCGCAAGCTCACGCAAAACACACCCGCACACACTGGGCCAACCGTGTAGCAGAAATATTTATCACGGCATCTCTTCATACGCAAGCTTTGCTGAGAAAGCGGCCACTTTTCTACGTAGATGTTATAAGACAAAGGAAAGGATGTCAATCAGACCTGACCAAGTCAAACTTGAACGAACAAATGAACGAAATAGTTTGATGTTTATTACCCGTAATGCGGACGACTATCTGATGACTATCTCGTCTCAGTGTGAATATCTGTTTTGTGTGTGTGTGTGTGTGTGCGTGTGCGTGTGCGTGTGTGTGGGTCGGCGTAAAGAGGGGGGTGAGTTGGGGTGAGCGGCCTGTGGTGAGCTGAGCAACAATGAGAAGTCTGAATTCAGGTGACGCATTGATCCATGCGAGGCTCCCTAGCCCATTCAACATCTCAATTTACCCTCGCTCTCCTCTCCTCACCACACAGTATCTATGTCACAGCATCTCCCTCCTCCTCTCCTTCCCTCCCTCCCTCCCAAGGGGCCGAACTCTCTCTCCTCCACAGACGAGTTAACTCTGTACCCTTTAAAACCTCTTATGCAATCCATGCCAATCGTGCACACTGACAGGAATATCCGACTGGGGATCGAGCACCAGAAATGTGGAGGAGAGCCATGCGAAGGCAGAACCGCAGAGAGGAGAGGCCCCTGCGAGAGACCTGGCCTGCCAGACTGGGCCAGGGACCAGCTCAGGGGGAGGAGAGCGGGGAAGGCCATGACAGAGAGACGGGGTGGGATGGAAGGGTTGGCGCTTGGAGCCTATATTCCCCTGACGCACTCCTCCACACCAGCATGCTGCATCTAAACTAGCGATCGATGCAACTGCAGATCAGCCTAGTCAAAAACAACAACAACCACCCGCTGCCCCGCTCTCTGGCCACCTCTGCGTGTGTGTTTGTCTGTGTGTGTGTGTGCGTGTGTGTGTGTGTGTGTGTGTGTGAGAGATAGAGAAGAGATGGTGCAAAGGGAGAAAGACTGGTAGGAGAATTCATTTACATGTTCAGTGCTTAGAGGCACTACTAACATATTCATGTTACACTCCGAGGTCTTTGATACTTTGACTCACGATTGTGAACTCACAGGTTTACTAACGGCGGGGACATTGCAGTCTGTCGGTGCAGTTCTAGACCGCGTGTTTTCCTGTGATTGCGTGTGTGTGTGTGTGTGAATGAATGTGTGTGCGTGGGTGTGTGTGTGCGAAAGAGAGAGGTGAAACAGAGGGAGAGAGGTGAGAGAGAGACAGAGCAAGAGGTGAACGTGAGCGCAAGATGGAGAGAAAGAGAAAGAATAAATATGATTATTTAAGTTGCTATTGTGAGTGAACATTCAGAGTGCAGGAATATGCAGTATGCTCTATTTACCAATGCATTTTTTGTCTTTCGTTTTAGCATAATGGATTAAATTAAAAACATTACAAGGCCAAGGCTCGATTAATCCAATTTAATGGGAAAATTCAGGACCTGCTTTCTTTTCAAGTGTTTCCAGATTTGTGCACTTTCACAAACGTTTGTTCTCCTGTGTTCAACGGAAGACAGGCTATCGTTGTCTCACATCCCATTCTGCGGATGCATGGGTGTGCATGGGCCGCGCCGCGCTTGGCGCGCGACGACGGTGCGTGTGCGTCGGTCACCTTTTCCATGAGCTGGCGGAGCTGCCTGCTGCGCGGGTCGCGGTTACACATGTTCTGGGCCGGCGCGACCACCGTGCAGATACACTTCCCATCTGCGTCCTGCGCCGAGCTGTAGATCTGCCAGCCCTCCTCCGGGCTCGGGTACAGTGCCTGAACAGACGAATGGACAGAGGGACGGGTTAGAGACAGACACCGAGGAAGGGGGGGACTGAGAGGGGGGGAAGGAGAGGGACGCGTCAGTCGGTGGTTGAGGGGCGGGGTAGAGGGGGGGGGGGTCAGGGATGGGTGGGTGTGGGTGGGTGGGGATTGTAATTGCAAGAAGCTGCAAAATGTTTCCGAGTCAGGGACTGGGAGCTGGGAGAGAGAGAGAGAGAGAGAGAGAGAGAGAGAGAGAGAGAGAGAGAGAGAGAGAGAGAGAGAGAGAGAGAGGGGGGGGGGGGAGGAAGAGGAGAAAAATGAGGACTTGGCATGGAAGCTGGACGAATAAAGGGACAGGGCGACCGAGAGGCGGAGAGACTGAGGCTGAGATCACAAAGGATTGGAGAGAGGGGAGGGCGATTCTGAGAAGGGGCGGGAGAGAGAGGGACGGGATTACGGTCTTGTGTGAGAGGAGAGCATCTAATACGTTTGGACACAGAGAGGAAATGGAGCTGTTTGGGATCGATACAGCTTCTCTTTACCAGGGGAGGAGGGGAGGGGCTAAAGGGATGGACGTCTCCCTAGCTAATGCAATCAAAAGTAGTGCATATGTGCACATACACCCTTTCCCTCTCTCTCTCTCTCTCTCTCTTTCTCTCTCTCACACACACACACACGCGCGCATAAACACATACTATAACTGACTCACATAAACATGCACACACTCACAGGAGGAGCAGATTGCAATGAGTGAGGGGAGCAGCCATTTCAGCTATGCAATTACTGACATCTCACAAGTCAAGAAATGGAGGAAATAAAATCATTCCATCCCCTTGTGTGCTGTGCTGTGCTATGCTCTGCTCTGCTGTACTATGCAATGCTGTCCACTGCTAAGCTGTGCTATGCTGTGCTCTACTGTGCTATGATGTCTGCTATGCTGTGCTGTGCCTTGCTATGCTTTGCAATACTGTGTTGCAACTGTTCCGTGCCGTGCTCTGTTGTGCTGTGCTGTGCTCTGCTGTGCTCGACTGTGCTGTGCTCTCAGTGGCTCTGACAATCCGATTCCAGTGTCTCTGGGGAGGGGAGGACACTGTGAGCAGAGTGTCAAGCAGCAGCCATCCTGCAAGCCAATGTGCTCCTCGTCCCATCTTGTCACTCGAGCCAATCCCCTCCCACCGCATCGCCCTCCTATACCCCCCCCCGCCTCCCCTCTGCCTCCTCTCCCTCTGCCTCCTCTCCCTCCCCCTCCTCTCCCTCTGCCTCCACCTCCCCCTCTCCCTCCTCTCCCTCCTCCTCCCCTCCTCCCCCTCCTCCCCCTCCTCTCCCTCTTCCCTCCTCCTCCCCCTCCTCCTCCCTCCTCCTCTCCCTCCTCCTCCTCCCCCTCCTTTCCCTCTTCCCTCCTCCTCTCCCTCCTCCTCTCTCTCCCTCCCCCTCCTCCCTCCTCTTCTCCCTCCTCCTCTCCCTCCCCCTGCTCCCTCCTCTTCTCCCTCCTCCTCCCTCCTCCTCTCCCTCCTCCTCTCCCTCCTCCTCTCCTTCCTCCTCTCTCTCCCTCCCCCTCCTCCCTCCTCTTCTCCCTCCTCCTCCCCCTCCTCTCCCTCCTCCCTCCTCTTCTCCCTCCTCCTCTCCCTCCCCCTCCTCCCTCCTCTTCTCCCTCCTCCTCTCCCTCCCCTCCTCCCTCCTCTTCTACCCCGCCTCCCTCCTCTTCTCCCTCCTCCTCTCCCTCCCCCTCCTCCCTCCTCTTCTCCCTCCTCCTCCCCCTCCTCTCCCTCCTCCCTCCTCCTCTCTCTCCCTCCCCCTCTTCCCTCCTCTTCTCCCTCCTCCTCTCCCTCCTCCCTCCTCCTCCCCCTCCTCCCTCCTCTCTCTCCCTCCCCCTCTTCCCTCCTCTTCTCCCTCCTCCTCCCCCTCCTCTCCCTCCTCCCTCCTCCTCTCTCTCCCTCCCCCTCTTCCCTCCTCTTCTCCCTCCTCTTCCCCCTCCTCCCTCCTCTCTCTCCCTCCCCCTCTTCCCTCCTCTTCTCCCTCCTCCTCTCCCTCCTCCCTCCTCCTCCCCCTCCTCTCCCTCCTCCCTCCTCCTCCCCCTCCTCTCTCTCCCTCGTCCCTCCTCCTCTCCCTCCTCCCTCCTCCCTCCTCCTCCCCCTCCTCTCTCTCCCTCCTCCCTCCTCCTCCCCCTCCTCCCTCCTCTCTCTCCCTCCTCCCTCCTCCTCCCCCTCCTCTCTCTCCCTCCTCCCTCCTCCTCTCCCTCCTCCCTCCTCCTCCCCCTCCTCTCCCTCCTCCCCCTCCTCTTTTTCTGTCCCGTGCTTCTGGTGGATTTTTTCCAGTGAGTTTTAAAGAGGCCTGCCAAACCTGCCCTCGAAGCAAAGCAACACTAATACTGTGGGAGGCCATCTCTGGAGGGAGTTCAATACTGTCAAGTAGCTCTCGTACATAAAGACATCTTCTTCATTCTCTGACATTGTGGATCATTTTGTGTTTGAAAGTGCTTCTGTTCTCGAGGCCATTGCAAAGTGATGTTGCTCTGTCCCTATATTGAAGCAAGGATAGGTCATGTTTTTGACAAGGACTCTGTCATATTGGCCGAAATAAACTTAAACTAATAACATTATGATGGCAATCAATTAATCAAATGCTTTGACAGTAAAATAAAATGGATCCGATATCTGTGGCCATTGCAGGACTCTAATAAACATGACCAATCCGTTTGGACAGAATGATTGGACAGCCACCCTAGTGAATGCAATGATTGCACCTCAACCAACCTAAACCCTCAAGGAGGACAACGAGCAACTCCCAGAAAAACTAGAAGGGAGGTGTTTGGATATTTTGGGCTGAACACTCAAATTAAACACTGCACATTACTCTCTTTATATTATTGTTAGAAACTCATACCATTAGATCTAATCTTCTATAATACTTTATTTGGCCTGCCATTGGCCTGTCCGGACAGTTAAAGCGATGTTACTTACACAGGGCCTCACATAGGCTACGTACATTCGCAAACGTGGCGCTACCAACACGCAGATTGCGCACGCTGTGATACTTCAGTTTACGTCGAATTTACGAAACATGCAAGTCGTCGGGTAATCAGCGCCTTTCTCCGCCCACCAAACCGCACATTGCGAGCATTTAAACGCGCAATTGAATGGGCCTCCTTCTCTCTTTCTATCATGGATCAGCCAGCCACCAAAGTCGGAACAGCGATGACTGTTTGAAATGATCCTGATGCCAATATTTGTAATGTAGCGAGGAGTTTAACAACTGCTGGAATGGAATGTGAACGCTGAGTCGGAGATTTGATGTAATCTTTGATTTCTTCCAGTAACTGTAATATTGCATGACTGCTAAATCTGTAACGCTTAATGATTTCATGTTCACTCAATTCAACTCAATCACACTCAAGTGTGATCCTTGTGGCAAAAATCCTTTGGCCTTTGTCTTCGTCTTGCTCGGTTACGGCTGCCATTTCACCAGGAGGCATATGCGCATCCTGGTTTACGCTTGCTTTTAAAAAGCATAGAATTTTCAACGCAAAATAGAGGTGTGCTTTCATTGGCCGTTTTTGTACATACCGCAGAATAAATAATTAGGCGCATTTAACGCATCGCCTCCCATCTTTTTATGGGAAACTCCCACTTTCTTCTTGACCCTCCCGTGAATGCATTTGATGACACAAAAAGCGGAGAGAGAGAGGGAGAGAGAGAGAGAGAGAGAGAGAGAGAGAGAGAGAGAGAGAGAGAAGATGAGCAAGTGAAAAGAGAGCGAGAGAAACTTTACAAACGATGAACTCTTCAAGTGTCTATCTCTCCTTGGCCCTGGGGCTTCTCCTCGTCTCACAGACTCACCCTCTCTCTTCCCTTCATCATCTTCTTCTGCCACCTCTCTCACTCTAGCTCGCTCTTGACTTTGTTTGCTCAGTGTGTGTGTGTGTGTGTGTGAGCGTGTGTGTGAGAGAGAGTGACAGACAAACAGACATACTGTATGTGACTATGTGGGGGTAGGCGAGGACATGACAACATCTCATTGCAACTGACAGCTTGTGGATGTTAGCCTGACAGTAACTGCTTGAATAAGACACACACACACGCACACGCACACACACACACATGTACACACACACATGTACACACACTTCATGCTCCGTCCCAAAATGAAACTGAATGACTCAGTCACATGAGGTGTGCCACCAACAAGCTTTTGATATTGTAAATTGTAACAACTTAAGTACTCTAGACATCCTTAGTATTCAGGCTTCCCTGCAACACGACACAAATGAGGCTCTCTTTAAGTAGAATGTCAGACCAGTAATATCAGTGACATACACACTCTACAATTCCCCTTTATGTTGAAACAGGCTGGGCTCCTCACAAGGCTTTAGCGACAACCCATCAGTTGGTCATTAATCTTTCATAAATGCTGAGTTTAAAGTAAGAGCTTATTAGTCTCAATTTCATTACCACCCTGCTCTCCTCTCCCCAGTTGTTTTCCTCATCTCGTATGCGCACACACACACACACACACACACACACAGGCACACACACACAGGCACACACACACACACGCACACACACACACACACACACATGGGCAGGCAGCTGGAGAGATGTGGTGTGCAGGCCTTCATGTCGTTAGGTTACACACTGTATGTTGCCTAAGTCCTGCTTCATTATGTCAATATGTATGATTGTCATTAAATGCTATTTACTGGGAGATGGGAGACTTGTTTACGATGGATTACTGCTGTACAGCATCCCAGTTTGTCACCAGCATCCTAACAACAGCCTCCTCAACATCAGGCGGAGCACGCGAGGGTCACACGCAGGCCGGTCCTCTTGCTCGGTTGGTTTGCTGTGTTTTGCTCGGTAGACAATGTGTATGCGTGTGTGTGCGTGGGGTTCACACCTTAGGATAACACCTTCACTGTGAGAATAGGGAAACATTCAACAGTGCTGAGCATTGAATATAATCCTACCCCCCGCCCCTACACGCACACACACACAAACACACACGCACGCACGCAGAAATGGCTCCATTAGAAGTGCAAGATGAAATAGAATTTGTAAGGACAAATTTGAGGCTGTCACATTTAAGGCTGCCGTGCATTAGCCCATGAAGGAGATGGCAATCGCAATGAAAACAAGGGGGGGGGGGGTGGGGGATTAAAAATCAATGGGGCTTAGTCGCTGAAATGAAAACGACATCGCCTTTAAGATGTCTGACCCGCAGCCCCCACCCTCTCCCCTGTGAGTCATTAGAGATACCTCTCCTATGGATTCTCCTCGCCCCCCCGGCTCACACCCAAGAATGCACCGCGTAACCCGGCACCCCACTTTGCCTACCGCAGCCATCCTGTCATCCTCTGATAAAGAGATGGATCCTTCTGCAGGGACGGACAGAGAGCGAGAGAGAGCGAGAGAGAGCGAGAGAGAGAGAGAGCGAGAGAGAGAGAGATGTGGTTGGGGAAAAGGCCTGACGGGGGAGAGAGAGAGAGAGAGAGAGAGAGAGAGAGAGAGAGGGAACGGCTCTAATTTCAGTGAGAGGAAAGCAATTTCCTCCACTGGGCTCTCAGTGGCTGCTCTCTGCCCAGGCACAGGACTGAGTGACAGCAGTGGAGCCATGCCTGTTGGGTGAAGAGAGGAGAGGAGGAGATGAAGAGAGAGTGGAGAGGCGTGGAGTGGAGAAGGAAAGAGAGAAGAGGAGAGGAGAAGATGCTCACATGTTGCGCATTAGCAGCCTGTCACCTCTATCGAGGATCGATAACCTGTTATTGACCAATCAGTGATCCGGGGAGTGATGTCCGAGGGTGACCTACGGTAACAGGTCCTGCGATTCCACCTCCCCACCACGGATGTCTCCACCGGCCGCGCCTAGCGCAGCTCAGCGGCAGCTGTCGTTAGGAGCAACCAAACTTAAGCGAGGATTAATAAATGAGGGGTGTGAGGTGGGTTACAGCGGTAGGCCTTGCTGGATTGACTCCCCCCGGCGTTTCATTAGGCCGGCCCTGGGGCTGAGGACTGGAAAAGCCTGGGATAAATGAGATCATAAATCTGCAGCTTCCTCCTTTACGAGCATGACGGGAAGTCTATTACAACTTTCATAAGCAGCATGGAGGGACGTCGGAGAGGGAAGGGGAGGGGGAGAGGAGATGAAAGGTGAAGAGGGAAGAGGGGAGACGGGAGGAGAGGAGATGAAGAACAGGGGAAGAGGGGATGAGAAGAAAGGGGAAGAGGGGAGAGGGGAAGAGATGCATTGTAATGTAGCAAACACAGGAGGCCGGGCTGTGAACCAGGGAATCCACAGTTTCTGCACAGGCAGCATGAAGGAGAGAGAGAGAGAGAGAGAGAGAGAGAGAGAGAGAGAGAGAGAGAGAGAGAGAGAGAGAGAGAGAGAGAGCGAGAGAGAGAGAGAGAGAGAGAGAGAGAGAGAGAGAGAGAGAGAGAGAGAGAGAGAGAGAGAGAGAGAGAGAGAGAGAAAACAATAAGGAGGGCTGGGGTCTGAACTGAAATATTGAGAGAGTGGGAGAAAAAGACGAAAGGAGGGGAAGGCTCGAAGCCTCCGATGGGTAAGCAAAGGAGAGAGAGCACGATGGAGGTTGTCGAAAAAAAGAGATGAATGTCGGGGTGCAGAGACAAAGATGAAGACCCACAGTCACAGTCTGTCTCTCTGCTGTATTTGGCAACGGTAGTAGGTGTCTGGTGTCTTTGGTGTCTAAGAATTCAGCTGTATGCTCTTTGAGCATTCGGTCTCTGTCAATCTCACTGTCTCCTCCCCACAGAGCAGCTGCATGGGCTAACTCAGTATTCTCGCTCTCCTTCTCCCGCTCTCCCTCCCTCCCCCCTCTCTCTCTCTCTCTCTCTCTCTCTCTCTCTCTCTCTCTCTCTCTCTCTCTCTCTCTCTCTCTCTCTCTCCCTCTCCCTCTCTCCCTCCCCCCTCTCTTTCTGTCTCTCTCCCTCCCTCCCCCCAATCTCTCTTTCTCAAGTTTCTCCCCTCTCTGCCCGGGCAACGTGATGTACCAGAGCTTGCCAGGTGTTACCCTCTTCCGAGGCTGCCTGGCTAGCGACGCCCACAGCAGAGAAGGAACATCTGGCCCTGTTTAGTTACTAACATGGACTCGGATCTGTTTATAGCCTGGCCAAGAGACCAGCTCCCACTCCTCTCATTACTGGGCCTGTGGTGATGAAGCAACTCTGACACACACACACACACAGAAGGACACACACGCACCCACAGAAACATCGCACCTACACACACACACACACACACACACATAGGTACATCTCAATTGAGCAATCCCTCAACCCTCGATGCACACGGCAGATGCTGGTCTTTAACATAACTGAATGAAGATTCCCAACACAGCCTCTGGTCTTCACAGTTCTTGAGGAAAAGAGATTACCACAATCAGCCCTCGGCATGACTGCCGGTCAACACGATGACTCACAAATCTCATCACTACCTTCTGTTCTTCCTCCTCATCCTCCTCCTCCTCCCTCACCACCTACCCCCCCCCCCCACCCTTCCTGCTCTCCTCCACCTCTTCATCAGTCCTTGTCTGACGTGCCCCCTTGCACCCCTCCTTCCTCCTGAGCACCCCCTCCCTCGCTCCCTCGGGGCGGGTCCTAGTGCCAGTCTCGTCCCGTCTCTCAGGCGAGGGGGGGTCTGCAGCACAGCAGGGAGCTCCGTGGAGCCCACAGGGTGGCGGGACTGAGTGGGAGGCCCGTATGGGTGGTCCATATGGGGCCGGGGGAGGCAGGCATCGCCCCCGTGCCGTCCATCGGGACACGAGCGAGCCTTTCCCTGGTTGACAAGGACGAGACTGGAGGACGGGAGATAACAGCCGTAACGAGAGCGTCGGCGATCAGAGGGTTTTTCCCGGAGGGGTGTCATCTCGATATTTCCTTCCATCCGCCCCTCTGTCATTCTTCAGAGGACAAAAATCGGGGGGGGTTTGTCGTGGATTAACGAGGCCGCGAAGTGAAACATGAAAGCCTTCGCGAGTGAATGGCAGAGACGCGCCGTTGTCTTTTATCTGTGTTGTGCATATTTTATCACCGGTCATAAATCCACGTTTGAAATGAGCTTTATTAGATGGCATTGCAGACACGATGACGTTCACGGCCAGGCTGCAGACTGTAACGGGATGACCCCAATCTGGAAGACAGTCCCGGTCTCTTGGTGAGCTGCCATTGTTTGTTCCCTACTCTCTTTTGATGCAGGGGGATATTTTCTGCAGCCTTCTGCCTGGGTGCTTTCTCATTACGACATGACTCAAAGGCACGGCACTGCATGGACTGGGTGATGACCTGCCCACTGACACTAACCCCCTCCCTCTCCCCCCCCCCACACACACGCACACACACACACACACACACACACACACACACACACACACACACATATGCGTGTATGGCTATACCAAATACGCTTTTTCTTTTTTTTATATGGATTACACATTCATGTGCACAGACTGTGGACACAAACACAAGCATCCTTACGCCAATATTTACGCTCACGATTGTGTGTTCCTTTGTACATAATTGTATGCATTGTAGCGTATGCCAATAGGTGGTGGAGATTGTAAATGCGACGTAGCACTGCTGCGACAATCCAACACCGGCGCTGGCCTACAGCAGGGGCATCACGGGCTTTCAGCTCTTCTCGGCTAACAGCTCCAGATGTTTGAATCCAGGCCGAGACTGCTGTACGAACTGACTCGGTCTTCAGCTGTGTTCCTATAACCCTCCACTTGGTGCAGCTGTCTGCGGCGAGCAGAGGCACGAAGGGGAACCAAGTGGAGCAGACTTTGATTTGTAGCTCAGAGCTCCGTGGGAACATGGGGACACTCGACATGGATGGAGATGGCTGTGCCAAGGAGCAGCCAAGCATGGTCACCAGCACACTGGCTGACACTGTCCCCCAGGACGCGGGCAGCGCAGGGGGAGTGCACTCGACGTCACGTCTTCATGTGGCTTTCATCTGAAATCCCTCTTTTTAAGGGGGCCTCCATGGGCGAAATATGACTGGCTTATCTGCCCCGGTTAACCGCAAACATGACATTTGAATTCTCATATTATATCCGAAATGTTTGGCCGAGATCTGCATCGAAAGCCCGGTTGTCCTCCTATCAAACTGTCGGGTCAAATCAAGTAGATCACTTTGAGATGAGACTGTGGGAGTCAGTAGCCCTCTCAGTTTGTTCTGAGCCTTGAAGGCTGTTTACTCATGACTAATGTCTCAAATGAGGGTTCTCGCCAGAATCCGACCACGGTAAAACCACTCACAAACTATTCTCCACACTCCAACTCCATCCAGCGAACAGCAAAAGCCCACTGAAACAGCGGGTCCACGTGCAACTGAGAGACCGAGCGTAATGACGCTGTGGATGTGCAGTTCTATTATCAGTCAAAAGGACAGTCCTTTGATGTTGTACTTATCCAGCCAAGGATAAGCGAAACGAGAATAGATAAAGACAGATCAAAGAATATGTGCAGGGGTGTTGTTTTCAGTTTTTCACACAAGGTCAATGGCATAGTGTAAAGAGCTCCACCAGGAATCCACAGCCAGACCTTGAGCCGCAGCAGTGAGCTATCATCTGGGGGGGGGGGGGGGGGGGGGTCCAGTGATAGATGCAAAAGGAGAGTGCAGCACTTAATGAATAAGTCTTAATGATAAGGCTCTCCCAAAGACTGCACAAGGATAGAGACAGAGTGCTCCTGACAGATGGACTTCAACTTCTGACACACAGACAGACACACACACACACACACACATTATCCAAACCGTCGCACGCCAATACACGGGCCCAGGCACGAACGCACGCACGAGAATATCGTGCAGACACACATGTGCACGTACAGAAACACAGACACGTGCGCGCGCCCGTTCACGTGCAGACAAACGCACACCTCCATCGAGACGGACAGAGATCTCTGGGCGTGTCCAATCATCCCAACAGAACCGGGTCGTTTAGTAATGGGCCGGCTGCCATAGAAACAAACCCCAGATAGAAGCTTGGAAGCATAGCTCACTTCTAATGACCCAGCAAATGTCAGAAGCATTCCCCTGTTTCACATTGCACTTACGGCTTCCTCATTCATCCATATGCCAACGAACCTTAATAAGCCTGCAAACACAATACATTGCTGTACAGACACACGTGTGTGTGTGTATGTGTGTGGGTGTGTGTGTGTGTCTATATAAGTCACACGGCACAACAAGACGGCACATCTCGGAATGAGGCCGCATATGGTCAAATCACACGACATAGCGCGCTAATCGTGCAAACCGCACGGTGGATCAAACGCGTTGACAATCCACAATCGGGGTTGAGGAGACAGACGAGCTCAGGAAAGGAGAGAGGACGCGGGCAGCCCAAATCTTCCAGGTCTCTCGTTCGGAGCTACACAGCCCCCCCCCCCCACTGCCTCCAGGTCTCTGACACATTGGATGAGCGGGACCATCATTCACTCCAGCCCTCCGCCGCTCGCAACCTCAGCCAAAATATGATTATCATCGTAACTCATCGGCGAGGGCTTGTCCATTCTCGCCGACCCCTCAGCACGGGTACGGAATCCGAAATCGTTTCGCCCCCCCCGGCGTCCGTCACGGGAACCCGCCGCCGGCGTTCACCGTCTGTCTCCGAGCATCGCTCTCCCCTGTCACCTGACAACGTCTCCCCCGAGACACACTCGGCGACCCCCTCTCCCTCGGCCCAGCTTGCGAGAGAAGGCTCTCCGAAACACGCGCGCGGACACACACACACACACGCACAGACACGCAGAGAAAAGAAAGTGGGGTTTACGCACGCTGACGATCCTCTCAGAGGTTCCCCCCCTGGAGATGGTGGTGCCGTTGAGCCCCACCAGGGAAGGCAGAGTCTGGGACATCCAGTTGGTCACCATGGCCATGGTGCTGAGAACCGCCCCGATCTTCAGCATCGGCACGCTCATGTCTCTCTCACCGGGCCCCCGTCACGGCTTGGCCCTACTGCCCCACCCTGCCCTGCCCTCCCTGCCCTGCCCTCCGCTCCCAGTCACCCCTCTGCCTACCTGCAACGGACCAGAGAGCCAGGGAGCCAGAGAGCCAGCCCCAGCACAGTTCTCTCCACGGGGGAGGAAAAGCAACAAGAGCCCTGATACAGTGTCCGGCTCCAGCAGTGGCTCCGACAGTCAGCCTGAGGTCGAGCCACAGTCAGTCGACGAGCCAGAGAGCGGGCAGAAGAGGAGAGGAGCTCGCATCCAGCAGCCTCGCGCTGGAATCGTCCGTGAGAGAGAGAGCGACTGCCACAGCCTCGCCCCCTCCCTTGCTTTCCCGCTCTCTCTCTCTCTCTTTCCTCCTCGATCTCTCTCGAGATGCGGAGCTGCGCATTGGCTGCCTCCCTTCTCACGCCCCCTCCCCTCCTCTTCCCCTCCTCTATCCCCTCTCTCCAGCCCTCCCTCACACACACCCTCGTTTCATTCCCTTCTTTTCTCCTCTTCTCCCCAGCTCTCCGGTGACTCTCCGGTCTCTGCTCTCCCCACGGAAAGACAGTGTGTGTGTGTGTGGTCCAGGATCGAAGGGACAGTGTCCATACCTCACCCTTACTTCCTATTACACCGCCAGGCGTCATGGCTGTGTATACCATCGACTGAAACCCCAACTCAAACAGCCTGTCAGTACGGCAGCATCTCCTTCATCCCTCCATCTCCTCCCGGAGGGAAGGCTTGACAGAGAGACAGAAAGATGAAGAGAGAGAGAGAGATAGAGATAGATAGATGGAGAGGAACAGGCGAGGAAGGGGAAGGCAGGCGGGGTATTAATGAGGAAGAGGACGAGGTGTTCCGGCCCGTGGCTCTTCCTGACAGCTCATCAGTCATCCAGCTGTCTGACACCTCCTTAATCACAAAGTAATCCTGTATGCATAGCCAGCCCAGACCAGTCGAACCCAGCCCCAGCCCAACCTAGCCCAGCACAGCCCATCCTAAGCCTGCCCATCTTAGCCCAGCACAGCCCACCTTAACCCAGCCCAGCCAAACTTCGTCCAGCCCAACCAAACCCAGTGCAGCCCAGTCCAACGTAGCCCCAGCCCAAACCCAGCAAAACCCAGCCTAAACCAGCCCAGTCTAACATATCCCAGCCCAGCCCGGCTTAACCCCAACATAACAACTCTCTGTCGGCTCTTTAACAATGCTCATCAGCCCTCCACTAGTCAGAGTATCCACTGTCTAGCCCGGACGTGTCGTGGAGGCCTAACCAACCAGGGTGAGGAAACAGCAGCTCGTCATGAACACAGAGCAGATGATAACAGTTCGAGACGGAGGACTTTGATAGATGTTTCGGTTGAAAGGAGACCCCTGAACAATCTGCTAGCTTGTTGATTCATGAAGTAGTCACTATAAACGTTTATGGCTTGAGGCAATGTGTTGCTTTTACAAATGTACGTGTGATCCTTCAGCAGGTGATTTGGCCTAAAACGACGAATAGAAATAAACCGACCGCAATAAATGCCACGATAATTGATGTACTGTTCATTTGGGAAAGCTACAATACGTTTTTATGGTGGCCTTAATTACTTTGTGTCCTGAGCGTAAAGTACATTGAACCAGTTACAGGTCTGAGATGATAACTTTGCAAGCACTACGAGAGCGTCACATTGTTTGGTCTCAGCGAGTCAGCGTCAATATTACATCGCAGCATAAACGCGCTTGAAGAGGGATGACGAACAGCGGGTATGTTGGACAAAATGTCCAGGTTGTCCTCTGTCTCTCTGTGGGTGGTCAGTGACTCAGACTGTCAGGGATGTCTGATGCCAGCAGGTCAGTAATGGCGGGTCAGTGATCCAGGGCTAGATGATTTGCCCATGAAAGATGACATCTCTCGGAACTCCCTAACCAGGCCCTGTCAGACCTCCTCAGCTGCTGCCTCCACAAACAGCTTCAAACCACTGGACGACCAGCCGACATCCACCCATGGAGCAAGACTGCCCTCGGGTGTTCACAAGCAGTATTACAGCTCGTCATAATACACACCACCATTCTCGTTGCTGCCACAATTTTCTTTGAGTCATTTCGTCTCTCTCCTTCCCAGGTGGGGCTATAGCAAGCGCTGCAGGGAGGTTCGCGCTGTTATGAGAGAATAGGGGATGCTAATGGGTCCTCCAATGACAAATCCAAAGGACTGAGTATGGTAAAGGTCAAACAGTACTCAAAAGAGCAGTTCACACGCACACATCTCACACATTCTAAGTCCTTTCTTCATACATTTATAAAGGTCCAAGTGTCTTTGGAAATACGCTACGGACGGAGTTGAAACGAGATCATTGGGATTCATCAATGGCTTTTCAAAAGACTTGATTGACCAAATCATAAGAGATGTTTTGTTTGTCTTTTAAAGGCAGGGTAGGCAATGTTGTTGAGAAGCATTTTTTTCATATTTGCCGAAAGTAACTTCACGTCTTGATAGCAACCAATATATCTGAAGGTTTGACGGTAATATGAAATAATTCCATCTGTGGGCATCGCAATACTGTAATAAACACGACCAATCATTAAGGGGTACCCTGACTAATGATTGGACTGGCTACCTGTCTGTCTACCTACCCACCTGCCTGCACGCTGCCCCTGCACTCAATGCGCGTTGCTGTAGTTATGTGGGAGTGGTTTTGAAGGGAGGGGTGGGATATTTTGGTTTGAATTGTGTCAAACTTAAGCTAAAGTAGCTAGCTTCGCAAAATGTGCCTACCCTGCCTTTAATGCTCTGATAACGAGGCAGTAGATGGTCATTGTTGATTATGGGATGGATACTGAAAGACAGAATCCCAGTTGGCCTTTTGTTCTGTTGGAATGAACAGAATGTACCATGGGGAGAAATTGGTCTGTGCAACAGGACTGCGCTACATGTTGTGACCACTAGGTGGAAGCAAAGAATGGCACTTCAGGTTTGGAAGAACACCTTGTTAATCCAATAAATAAATGTTTTGTACTACAAGCTGTAAAAAAGGACAACAATATACAATAGGACAATCTAATAAAGATGATATCCAAAAGGAAAGGAACTCTGTAATCTACCATACAGTAAAACAATCAGTCAAACTATGTTCAAAGATCACTTTTGAGATGTTATCACCATGCATTTACACAAACTTCATAATTAAGTTCTACTCATATATTTGCACAGTCTTTGTCATGTTAATCTCTGTTAATGCTCTCTTTATTACCTTCACTATCTTCATCCATCTCTTTCATGCACTCTCTTTTAGACTTAAAGACACCCCTCCCTCCCTCCCTCCCTCCCTCCCTCCCTCCCTCCCTCCCTCCCTCCCTCCCTCCCTCCCTCCCTCCCTCCCTCCCTCCCTCCCTCCCTCCCTCCCTCCCTCCCTCCCTCCCTCCCTCCCTCCCTCCCTCCCTCCCTCCCTCCCTCCCTCCCTCCCTCCCTCCCTCCCTCCCTCCCTCCCTCCCCTTGTGTACGTGTCTGCCCTCCAGCCTTAAAGGAAGGGCCTCACGTCTATGTTTTCCTCCCATGGCCCCCGGGCCCCTTATCTTAGCTATTCCTGTTCGCAGTCTTTAAGTTCTCATTAATGATCTTCACACAGTTTCTCACGCTTGCTCTCACACACCCAGCTGCACATGTCTGCCACTACACAAGCAGCCCATCACGTGGCCTCTCAGCTATCCTCCCATACCTACAGAAACGACACGGCACCCAGCATGCAGATAAACATCAGATGAAAAATTCCATTGTGCTCATCGCCTCTGGGCATCCTCGATAAAGGGCATTTTTAATCAGCTTTTTCACTGGCGTTGCCTGGGACTTGCAGTACCGGCAGTGTGCACAAGCTCCTCTGGGTGGCAGCAGAGAGCTACAGTGCAGGGGAGCGATCTCCTGGGTGAGACAAGCATCCTATGAGCATCAGTCACACAGCCGAACCCGTCGCACGTACGAACGGCACACACCAACAGCTACGCCCACTGTCAGTCCCGACTGAAGCTGCACCTCGTCCCTCGCACGTCCAAACCGAGGAATCCAGACCCAGGCAGATGTTGCTTGTGACAGCCTCGACCGAAACTCAACTCGAGCCCTCAAGGAGGGAGATGCACGAAGGGGGGCTCCTTTTGGTCTCGAAATACGGGCCATTTTGTGAGTCATAATTCATTCATTCGATGACAGCCATGGAGGCCCGCCGCCTTCTCAAGACATCAAGATCAA
Organism: Hypomesus nipponensis; assembly: GCF_054491055.1. Classification (NCBI taxonomy): domain Eukaryota; kingdom Metazoa; phylum Chordata; class Actinopteri; order Osmeriformes; family Osmeridae; genus Hypomesus; species Hypomesus nipponensis. The sequence goes on along the minus strand of NC_140377.1, from coordinate 8,565,249 downwards.
CATCCGTCTAAAATATGTGTGACCTCATTCCCATGGCAACCGTTTGGATGACTGAAATAATATCCAGAGTTCCGGGGGAGAGACAAGAGCGTGTTTGTTTCCAAATGGGATGGATAATAGACTGTGGGCTGCTCCGGGTCCTGTGGGGTTTAACATGAAAAGTCCATATAGGCACTTACATCACAGAGAGACCATAAGGTGACTGCACACATGCATCGACCCCTGCGCGCGGCATCTCGCGGTGCAGGGACTCCTTCATATTGAACTGAACTTGATTCGATAATGCGAGTGGCGGGGGCGTTCGCCGCAAATGAAGTGCGGCCGGCTCCCACTTTGACCGCAGTGGCCCCGGACGCTACGTGAGACGTGATATGACAAGACATGATGTATGTGGTTTCCATGCATCCTCTATACCACTGGGGATGGCAGCCTTGCATGCACGATAAAGCTTGCATCAGCACCCCTTCCCACAGGCCTGCTGAGAAACCGTGGCTTGTAAAAAAAGAAAAAAAGAAAAAAAAAAAGGATCTCTTAAAGATTTTATTGAGTTAACACGCTAACCTCGGGGGGGGGGGGGTGTGCTTGTGTGCGTGCGTGCACGTGTGTGTCCTGTATGCATGGGCTGCTCAGACTCTGTTGTGGTTGTCTGAGATGAGAGTTGGGCGGGGCTGGGACGGGCACAGGCTGGCTGGCTCTCTAAGCCTCCAGGGCAAGATGATATTCAGACATCCCACAAAACCAATGGGGAGGGAGGCAGCTCCGCGGCAGAGAAACAGACGCAGGAGAGAGAACCGGGTTCTCCCCGCAGACTTGCCATGTGATTCCTCCAAATCCAGACTAGAGAACAAATCATCCGGGCAGACGGTGATTCCAATCACGTTCGAATCAGGGTTGATTCTTGGGAGATTGGAGGGCAACTGTCTCTTTATGAGTTTCCTAATCCTCACCGCTATAGGCTTGTGTGTGTCTGCCGTCGTGAAATGTGGCTCCTGCACACAGAGACGGAGCTGGATGTGAGAGAACGGAAATCACGGACGAGCCAGAACTCAGGGCCCCGTGTCACTCCCGCCCTGCACACGAACATAACCCAGCCTCGGATCACGTCCGCGCAAACAGCATGCGAACGGAAAATCACGCCGTCCGCATTCTGTAGCGCGCCGAGGCACTGCCCACTGTGCTGTTCTTTACCTGCTTACCGGTGCCTGCTGTGCCCAGCGCCGCCAGTCCGCCTCAGGCAGCACATAGCACACTGCATCGAATGCCTCTGTGTGAATCCATCACACTCCTGATGGCTCCCATCAACTCCCCGCGTGCCCAGCCTTCATAGGCTAATGAGCACCAGCTCCTTGGGCGAGCGGGCCAGAAAGGCGGCGCCGCCGTCGACCTTTACGACGTCCGTCTAACCTTACTAATCCAACATCCCTTACTGTGGCGGAGGGACAGCCATTCTTGTAAATGGAGTCATTACTGACAGCAAATTGGGAGTCTTAAGCCTGACTGAAAGGTAGCCGAGGCTGAAAGAAAGGCTGATAATTGAGGCTGCCTCCCTCCTATGTTCCCTCGTCTTTTCAAAATGCCCTTCAGTCCACTCTCGCCGTTGGCCTTGTCTCCCATCTCACACAATAATTGGCTTTTCTATTCCCGAGCCAACGACAGCTGCGCGCTGTCCGAGCGGAGGGGGCTTCGCTTGCATATGAATGGATCCTACTTTTGAATGTACCACATCTGAAGAGCTTCCCGGGCCTGCGTCGTCATTTCTTTTTTATACAGCTCCAAAACCGCCCACTTGGCTGGTGCTGCGGTTACAGACACAACTTCTGTGCAGACTTTCACAGGTTTGTCAGCCGCGGGAGACATTCCGTGATACAGTAGCTGATAGCTTTGTCACAATGCTTTCGTATTTGGGGATGATGTCAGGGTGAACTGCTGTAGCCATTGACCACCTCAAAAGTCTGAGGCAACAGGGTGCAGTCAAACTGTCAATAGAAGCTCCAGTCCACACGTGTCAATATTTTGACGTGTCAACCAGGAGCACTGAACAGGTATTACAGTGAGTGGCGAAATCGCCTCGGGAGATCAAACAAGGACGATAAAGAGAGGGGAAATGACAGGGAGAGCGCGAGAGAGACAGAATACGAGAGAAAGAAAGAGAGAGCTAAGCAGAGAGAGGAGAGAGAGAGAGAGAGAGAGAGAGAGAGAGAGAGAGAGAGAGAGAGAGAGAGAGAGAGAGAGAGAGAGAGAGAGAGAGAGAGAGAGTGAAAGAGAGAATAAAATATGATCTTGTGTCGGAAGTTCCCCGAAGTGATGAATATACATCTTGTCTCATTTCTGCTTCGTCTGCAACAGCAGCAGGGTCCAAGAAGGGAGGAGAGAGGAGGGCAAGCGTTGAGATTCTGCCGGTTAGTCAGTCGGCTGACGAGAAGCCTCTTTCTGGGCCCGAGTGCCCTCTGTGTGGACACATGCATGCCCACTCCGACCAGGGCCAGCGGTCGAGCACGTCCAGTAGCCACGGGCGGTAGAATTAGGTTTGAAAGGGACAGAGTTAGCCTGCAGCCATCAGTAAACCAGCCCGGGCCCCCAGTCACAACTGCCTTTACATAAACCACCCTGCCTCTCTCTCTTTCTCTCTCTCTCTCTCTCTCTCTCTCTCTCTCTCTCTCTCTCTCTCTCCCTCCCTCCCTCCCTCCCTCCCTCCCTCCCTCCCTCCCTCCCTCCCTCCCTCCCTCCCTCCCTCTCTCTCTCTCTCTCTCTCTCTCTCTCTCTCTCTCTCTCTCTCTCTCTCTCCCTCCCTCTCTCTCTCTCTCTCTCTCTCTCTCTCTCTCTCTCTCTCTCTCTCTCTCCCCTCCCTCCCTCTCTCTCTCTCTCTCTCTCTCTCTCTCTCTCTCTCTCTCTCTCCCGCTCCGCCTTCCCATCTCACCAGGTCATTAGTGTTCAGGGAAGCTGTAACATTTAATTAGGGGGTGCTATGATTATAGTGCAGGCATGGCACGGGGGTAAGAAATCCCCCAACAGCCCCCAACTGCATATTACATTTCCTGCCGTGGAGAAAGAGGGAAATGTTCCAGAGACACACAGGGAGTTCTCACAGGGGGGAGAGGCCTGGTGCACGTGACGTCGGTCACATTTCAGCCACTGTTTGGCCCGTTAAATCAAATGGTTAGCATTAGGTAAAGGTCAGAGCGATGGAACCAAAAGGTTGTGTTTTCCTCGGGAATAAAAGTGGTGTCCCTTGTGAATAAGGGCGTACCCTTTGCTCAACCAAATCACTACCCTCTACATGCCAGGGGCGACCAAGCACAGGCTAATACAGACGGACGGACGGACAGAAGGATAGATATATTACTTAAGTGTTCTCCGGGGGGATATTTCTGTGTTTGTGGACTCAAAACCTATGTGACCTTTACCCAGGCTCTGACCTTCCCAGTATCTCAGGGGGAGGTAAATCTACCCCTGAATACTCCACCCATCACTCAGACTAATACCCCCCCCCCCTCCCTCCCAGCCGTCTCTGCACACCCCCGCCCATGATGCCCATGCGCGGCCATTGATCCGTCTGTCGATTACACAAACGCACGAAAGCGAGAAAAAAACCGACCGACAAATTGCAGAAAAACGAGTTAGCGGAAGCCAGGAGCGAGAGGGCTGATATTGAATGTCATAAGGCGGCGATATTCTGCTGGCTTGGCTGAAGGTGCGAGCAGGGAGAGAGCGGGCGGCGAGGGGGATGGGCTCCGAGGGGGCAGTATAGTTCACTCTCCTCCGAAACCAATGACACTGCAGGGGGTTGTTTGTACCATCAGTTTTGTGTGTGTGTGTGTGTGAGTGTGTGTGCTTTTCAGGACACACGTTTCGCCCCGGCGACCAATACTACAGTGCACCGTGATTGTTGCAGCAGAGAGATTTATGGGGAACATCACTATCACACGTGCCCTTGCGCATTGAGCATCAAGTTACACAACGTTTACACTACATCTCTGTGTGTCTGTGTGTGTGTGTGTGTGTGTGTGTGTGTGTGTGTGGGAGCCTGTGAGCACGTGACTGTATGTATATGGCAATGTATGCGCCATTGCCTGTGTATGCTTGTGTATCTAATCATGTGCAGTTTAGCGTGTGTGTTCACCAGTCTAGGCACGACTCAGATCCACAGTGCTTAATGATTCTATTTGTGCTGGAGCTTGGAGTGGAGCCATGAGAGACATGCTATCTGAAAAGGCCATCTAACGCACATTAATATTCCATTCATTCACGACGGGCTGGGAAAACGGAAATGATTTCTCCCTTGAGGTGCTTCCTTTACTAATTGTTTACATAAATACGGTTTGCGGCCTCTCCTGAAGACATCGAGGTGGGCCGCACCACTCTCTCTCTCTCTCTCTCTCTCTCTCTCTCTCCCCCCACAGGACACATCACTGAGGTCTACAGCAGGACTTCCGGGATGGGACTGAGCTCCCCTAGTAGGACAGGAGGACAGCCATCGACGCGTGCTTGATCTAACGAGAACAGGAAGGTAACGCGTCGCGAGACGGGCGATCATCGACAGCACCAATCCTCTCTGAAACATGGGTGACTGCCAGGGTCCTCATCTGCATGCCAATGACGGTGTAATTACATCTACGAAAGCGCTGCAGCATTCGCTAACGACTGTATGTATCGTATGAGAGTATTAGCACGGCGCAACCCACAAGCCTACCTACACGGTGAGCGCGCATTGACCTATGACAATGCTGTGGTGCCACACCTACAGCACTTAGTACTTTGGAATCGCCGCCTGGGCTCAAATCCACAAACGGAAACAAGCCCCTTCCGTTCCCTTTGGAATCCCGGCCGATGGCTGCCGTGACGCGGGAGTCTCACAGGGGGCCCTTCCAAGGCGCGTGTGGCCCCCTCACCCGTGCTGCCCTGCCCCCCGGGGCAGAGTACCCAGGCAGCGACGCCGTCCCCCATCATCGGCCAATGATGTTCCGAGCCCGTCTCGGGGAAGATCAAGACAGATATCAGCCGCGCCGGAGCTATCGATCCGGAGCAAACCAACTGGAGAAATGGGTCTGACAAGTGAGAAGCACTCCCCCCTGTTCCAGAGAGCCCCAGTGCTGACTCTGTCAGGGGAGGCTCAGGTGCGCCGCTAGCCCAGGGCAATGTAGGCCGGAGTGGTCCTCGCCCCAATTGGGCCTCTCCCTGGCTCAGACACACGACTGGGAGGTGAGGGAGCTTCTCTGGAGGTGGCACGAGGCTCGTCCACACGCACGCACTCGACAGGCACGCACGCACGCACACACCCAAAAACGGCATGTACTCAACCACATGGCCACATGACACATGCGTCATGCGACCACTGCTCAACACACACAAAAGGAGGTGCAGACACTGTACAATACACTGAGCAGCTCTAACCCAGTTAAAAAGAGAGAGAGAGAGAGAGAGAGAGAGAGAGAGAGAGAGAGAGAGAGAGAGAGAGAGAGAGAGAGAGAGAGAGAGAGAGAGAGAGAGAGAGAGAGAGAGAGAGAGAGAGAGAGAGAGAGAGAGAGCGAGAGGACACTGTAATTACACTGTAAGTGCTGGGTCAGTGTGTGAAGCTTATTCACTCCCTCTCCGTGAAACGTCAGGACTCATCATGTCTTCCCAGTCTCTCCTGTCTCTGCCCGCACTTCCTCCCCTCATCCAGGCGGCTTCCTTCCGGCGTTAGAGTGCCTCGCGCCCTAACGACCAGATTCACACGCCAATGTTTAGTCACAGCCGTGGCCATATTGATTTCGTGATATGGACCTAATTAAACACAATGTGCAAGGAGTGTCGGTGCCAGTCAGGGGAATAAAATCCTTGTGACTGAGCGGTAGGGGTCTTATTATTCCTCTCTTCTTCATTAGGATGGCAAAGATAATAAGCCTGCAGGCTCAATTGCCAGTCTCTCTCTCTCTCTCTCTCTCTGCCTCTCTCTTTCCCTCCCTCCCTCCCTCCCTCCCTCCCTCCCTCCCTCCCTCCCTCCCTCCCTCCCTCCCTCCCTCCCTCCCTCCCTCCCTCCCTCCCTCCCTCCCTCCCTCCCTCCCTCCCTCCCTCCCTCTCTCTCTCACTGCCTCTCCCTCCCTCCCTCTCCCTCCCTCTCTCTCTCTCTCTCTCTCTCTCTCTCTCTGCCTCTCCCTCCCTGCCTCTCTCTCTTCTGCTTTTCCTCTCTCTCAACAGTTTCCAAATCTTCCTCTCTCCCCCACACCCCCACACTCCCCCCCCCCCCTCCTCGCTCCTTTCTTTCTGCTATCCGTTCCTGTGTGTGTGTCTCAGCAGTAGACCACTCCACTGGGCACTGATTCAAACCCACTGCACATCTTTCCACTGAGCACTCTCCCTCTGCCTCCCTCTGCCCAGGCACCACTGATCACTCCTATTCAACCCACAGCACGCTCTGACTGCACCTTGTCTGTGTGTTTGTGTGTGTGCGTGCGTGTGTTAGACTTTCTGCTCGGTCCTGTCCTTGAGGGCTGGAGAGTAGGTCTGTGGCGTAAAATGTCCTCCTGCGAATGGGCGGAGTGTCTCAGCGTTTCCGTGTGTTGGAGTGGGGCTGCACTGCTGTGATCAGAGCGACAAGAGAGAGAGAGAGAGGGCTGTGGTTGGGCGGGTCTAGTAGGAGCGGTGCCGGCTTCCTCCAAGGTCATCTCACGGTCATCTCATTTTCCGTTATTGACATTAACCCAGACAGAAGGACAACGTTCAGTCATTTCCATTTCTTGCATTGGAGCTGGTCTCAGGTCAGTCCCTTCCTCCCCTCACCGGTAATGAGAAAAAGGGCCTATTCTGCAGCCGTAGCCCCAGGCCTGCTGATCCAGCCCCTTTCTGTACATCTCTGTTCTAACACTGGAGGGGATCCCACAGTTTGCTCATCAGAGATTGGCGCATGACGTTTCTGCCCGGAACGTTCTGGAACGTCTCGTTATCTTTTCGTCCACATGGCCGTCTCTGTAGTCCTCCACCTTTTCTAGGCACGGACCTACAGAGAGAAGCCTGGCACGCCAGACTGCTTGATATGCACTGTTGTCGGGGTGGTTTCCTGCTCACCTCCCACGCCTTTCAGATGTGTTCGAAGCCCAGGCTTTCAAGCCCTGGCGCAGCCAGAGAGAACCTCCCTCGTCAATGACCCCACTGAGTGGCTGTGACAGCGCTGTGCGGGAAACACATCGATAAAAAGGTTCCTCTCACCACCCGTTGCCTACAAACGCACCACAAAGCCGTCCACCCCGCTTTCCCCTCGCCCCCCTCCCCCACCTTCTCATCCCTAAAATGAAAGCTTTCAGCAGGGGGAGGCTTAATGCATGGCGATGAGGGAGATTCTCTAGGATAGAGGTGGCGAAGACTAAGAATGAAAGACGTAGAAGGAGAGAGGGAGGGAGAGAGAAAGAGGGAGAGAAAGAGAGAAAGGAAGGGAGAGAGCAAGAGAGAGACTGGGGGAGGGAGGGAGGGAGGGAGAAAGCGAGACTGAGAAAAAGCCTTCAATGGTGGTGTCATTTCAGGTACCCTCTTATGTCCTGTCAATGTCCCTGTTCCTATTTCCTTTCATTCAGCATCAAATACAGCTGCTCTCTACTCCAGCTGACACATTTCCACTGCGTGCACTATCTTCTACCAGATCGCTCGCTCGTTGACGAGGTGCTACATTAGCTGGGGCACGAAAGGCATGTCCAGTGTGAATTTCCTCTCACTGATATGAAAATTGCTACCCCTAGTAAGACATACTGTTTGGCCCCTTTTGGAATGCCCAAATTCGGACCGTCTGAATGGTTTGATGTGTATCTCGCGGGGTGATGAGGGAGTGCTGATATGAGATGTGTGTGCTTTGTGATAAGGGGGGGGGGGGGGGTGGTTGTTGGGTGGGGGTGGAGGCAAGGTACAAGCCCCCCTGGTGGGCACCGTCTCTGGTAAGGAAAGCTTTGCATCACAGAAAAACTCTGGGCTCTGGGCGCACCAGCCATATTTATATTCCAATCTTCTACACAGAAACCCACATCGGCAAGCTCATAAAAGATTCATCAAGCAGAGGCAAGCAAGGTCGTACAGGAAAGTGGTCAGGAGGTGCTTACCTCGGTGCTACAAAACACCAGAGAGACACCCCCCAAAAAAAGGCTGCGTTATCCCCATGGTGGCCGTTACTGTGGTTACCCCTAGTGCTCCCCCGGTAACAAGTGCCAGTCCGTCCAGGCTGTTGGTGACCACGCGTCTCCCTGCTCTTGGCCTGGCAGCTGTCACTCCCCCCTCCCCCATCCAGCCAGGACGCTGGGGTCTATATTGGGTTCGTTTCAGCGCTCATTTGTGTCAGATGAAACACACATCTGATGTATTCGTGTAATAAAGGAGGACAGTGTGTGTGTGTGTGTGTTCGCCTGCCCAGCTCTGGGTGTTGTCAGAGAGATGTCACGTTGGGTTATAGTTAGAGCTACAGACCTCTGGGAGTCCAACCCCCTCCAGCACACAAGACACAGTTACAGAGATACAGAGACACAGACTGAAGGACAGACAGACAGATGGACAGACAGACAGACAGACAGAGAAACACAGAGACACAGACTACATACACACACAGAGACACAGACTACATACACACACACACACAGACACAGACTACATACACACAGAGAGACACAGACTACATACACACAGAGAGACACAGACTACATACACACAGAGAGACACAGACTACATACACACAGAGAGACACAGACTACATACACACAGAGAGACACAGACTACATACACACAGAGAGACACAGACTACATACACACAGAGAGACACAGACTACATACACACAGAGACACAGACTACATACACACAGAGAGACACAGACTACATACACACAGAGAAACACAGACTACATACACACACAGAGACACAGACTACATACACACAGAGACACAGACTACATACACACAGAGAGACACAGACTACATACACACACAGAGAGACACAGACTACATACACACAGAGAGACACAGACTACATACACACACAGAGACACAGACTACATACACACAGAGACACAGACTACATACACACACACAGAGACACAGACTACATACACACACAGAGACACAGACTACATACACACAGAGACACAGACTACATACACACACAGAGAGACACAGACTACGTACACACACAGAGACACAGACTACATACACACACAGAGAGAGACACACAGTAACAGAAAACACAGAGACAAAGACAGCGAGACACAAACAGGGACATATATACCTAGATACACGGACACACACAGACAGACACACACACAGAGAGACATTATATCATAAGTACTCACTGGAATCCCCATGGGACCATCCCAGTTGGAAGAACAAATCAATTACATAATTAAACAGGAATATCAGCTAAATCAATCAGTCTGGTCTGATTCAATCAGTCTGATCTGATCCCTGTGATGTTTTTCTTGGTTTGGAAGAGCTTTGCTTTCAGATGTTATCTGAATGTTTTCCAAGCGAGTTTGACAGCTTGAAATTAATCAGCGTGTGTGTACGCGTGTGTGTGTGTGTTTGGCGTTTGTGTCTGTGTGTGTACAGAATTTGGTGAAGCCCACTTAGAGAGCATTTGAGATCCCTCTGTGTGGAAGAGGCCTCAAAGTGAGGACAGACCTTTAGTAAACATCATCTTAGGCTGAAGACCGTCCCGGGTCACGAGAAGGTCAGTCAGACAAGAGGAACACAGGTTAGCCGTGGTCAGCGGTTTCACCTTGTCGGCAATGAGTTCAGTCTGCACACAGAGCAAATAGACATGCGAGGCTGGTACTCGAGACGAAATAGTCAATATGGGGTCGTTTGGGATACTTAGGTTCCCAGGCAGTCCGTGAAAGAGGGGAAACGTATGACATGCTGTAGCCCTCTCAGAAAAGGGTTTTACTGCCAGTGATGAGGCACGCGACCTCACAGACACTACCTCAGAACTCCATCTGTTTGCCCATTACGACTCAGATCGTTGCCACTCACTCCATTTCGGCCCTGCACCCTGCGGCCCCCTCCCTACATCCCCCCCCCCTTTCCCCCACCACCACACTCCCACCTCCACCCCTCCGTGTGCAGCCTCGTCCGCACGCTGGCCCTGAAACAGGTGCGTCGATGCAACCGCGCACCCCACCCTCTCCCCCTCTCCCCCCTCCCCTCCCCCATTCCCCCCCCCCCTCCTGGTGCGGCAGAGTACATGAAAGAACATCAAACATTGAGATGAGCGAGTGGGGAGTGGGCGACCAGAGAGCGGCCCCTCTCCCCCCCCCCCGCCCCTCTTTAGCTGGCGTCTCCTCCATACGGAGCGGAGCCCTCTTTATGCCGCCGCCACTCGGTCCGACCACAATGCAAGTCTCATTACCCGGCTTCTCGTTCCGGCTCTACAGTAATCAGCTGTGACATGAGCACATGCTATTCAATCTCCTCAAGCAGCGATGAATCCACCAAAATGCTGCCTCATTATGTGCGGCTGATTGTGAAGCAGCACCCCTGTATGTTAATAGAGAGCACACGGAGGCGCTTGCAGGCGCGAGGCTAATTTATCTGTGTCTGTTTGCTCACCCACATACTGCTAAACATGATTGTGTCTGACTATCAGACACACCACAGTAATTAGATGTCTGTCACCACCCCAGAATAAGGCTCGCATCGTAGCAACAGGTGATCAATATGAGGAATCTGCGACGGACTGGAAAGGCTTTGAGGTGAAGGATAGCTAAATAGGTTTTCTGTTCATTTGTTGTTTCCAACTCGACTGTGCTACGGAGGCTCTGTGTGGGTCTTTGTGAGTTGGTCTCGGTTTGCCTTGCTTTCCCTGCACCTCCATGGACCAAGGCTGCGCCAACGGAAACCGATTGGGGGTCGGATATGAGGGTCAAGCAGGGATAAGAAGGGGCCTGGGCTGGGGGGGGGGGAGGGGGAGGGCGTGCGTGCGTGTCTTTCCTGCTCCCTGGCAGATTTACACTCTCCCCCCCAACCTTTCCCCGGCTGCAGCTTTTCATTTGTCTAAGTCCCTGCGTGGAGGTTTGGCTGCGACTTGGCAAGAGCTGGTTCTGTCCGGCCGGCCTACCGACGTCCTTGCTCCCGAGAGGGATGGACGACTCGCCTCAATGCCCCCTCTTTGACTGCTGTCCAACTACACTGTCCCATCCCCCAGTTTTATGGGACTTTCATCAGGCAAGTTACGGATTGTAAATCATTCTCAATCCATATGAAACTTCAAAATTGGTGTTTGTAAGGTTGCTTGGATGAAATGGTTGGGTACTAGTCTTTTGGCTGGGAGACAAAAACAGGAATTTAGCCAAAGTGGTTCAATCACACCAGGGAGGGCTGTAATTGTAATCACGCTGCTTCTTTCTCATTGGACACAAACCAGGAAAGGAGATTTCCGGGCACAGGGTCTCACTGATAGGTCAGTGGGGTGCTTAAAGCTATCTGGATTAGCTATGCCAGCTGTTTGTCCATATGATTGGGCAAAGGTCTGTCCTGGGTGTCTTCTCACTATATGATTGGTCGAACTATAGTAGGTATTATCTGTGAGAACAGACCTTATAGGTCAGGGATCCTTATGAACCTCATCCTGAAAATACATGGCCCACTTCCTTGCAATTATTTGTAATAACTAGTAATTAGCCATGCTCAATACAAGATATAATTTATCATATTGATGTCAACCAAAATGAAAGAAAAACACACAATTATTGTGTATTATGTCAAAACATTGAAAACATAATCAAAGCATCCTGAAATTCAGGTCTTGTCTGTGTTTTTGGGGGGGATAGAAAATCAAATCTTGACACACTGCATTTTAAGAAAATAAATGAGCTATTTCTTAATTTAATGTTCACGCTATGAATTTACTGTATGTACATAATCTATGAAAATAAGAAACATTTATGTCAGGGTGTTTTTATAGGATTAGGTAAACATCAGTTGTCGGTATTGGCACTAAAGTTCTACATTCTCTGTATAGCACTGTTATGCACCCATGACAAGCAGCACGGTCCTTACAATAGCTTTGTCTTAACTACCAGTTTATTTTTCCAATGACAGGATATCTACTGTATATTTCAAGATGAGAGATGCCTCTCAGAGCTGTAATCACTTCAGCACTGTAAACAAACCAACCAAGTGTTTGTTTCAAATTGTAATCTAAAGTGCAACATACCCTGTCAGTGAATAGTTATCTTCTCTCCTAGCTGTGAATAGTCAAACGACATCAGCAGGGTGTATTTTGGCGTAATCATCACTTCCATCTAGAGTGAGAAGCAGCAGCATTTTAAACAGCTCTAAAGAGTAGTCTATTAAAACAGATTGTTTTTAGCGCCCTCCCCAGTGAGAAGGGGATGAAGTGAATTAACTGGAAATAAATAAAGCCTTTGAATCACTTACGGAGGTTTTGTCTCCCTCTTTGAGAATGACAGACAATTATGCGTCCTCTCCTGTTGCGTTTGGTGTTGGAGCGGAAAAACAGCAAAGCAAGCACTTGCTTCCATCACTCAAAGCCACGCTTGCAGTCAGAGTATTTAAGGCCAGATATTTTAAACCAATAAATTCACTCCCCTGCTGCCTCGGACTATTCTATTGGACCGCAGCTTGCACTTGCGTTTTCTTACTGTACCAGCACACAATCACCACATCCATACTGCCTGCCAGTATCTGTTAAACAAATCAGGTTCCTTTAAAACAAATCAATTTTAAATATCTCAGTAGGGAACCATTTTGAAAAAGGAGATAAGAATGTACTGTATGTTTGTGTGCCTATTTAGAGCCGTGACATCTTCTAATAAAAATAGTGATCTAGATTCAAATCTGCCAGTGTTTGCTGAGTACACATCAGGAAGATTTTTGGACCAATATTCACATTAATATTTTCTTCCTTAGTTTGACTTTCCCATTAGGGACCTGAGTCTCAGTCGTCTACGCTCACTACTCAAGCTCTAAATTGCACAAATTGTGACAAAATGGACAACGAACTCAAGTCAACGCAGGGCTTAAAAAACTCATTACCTTTAGCTACTGAGATGAAACTGATTGGTTATTTTTGAACAGCAATCAATTGGCTAACGCAGAGACCAATTAAACACTGTATATCACCCAGTGCATAACACAAGGGGGTTGTGGAGGGGTACTTTTCCGTCGACAATGTGTACACATTTAGTCATTTAATCATTTAGAGTCATGTGTACACACATGACTCTCGTCGACGCACATGCTCGGTGATGGGTTTACATTTTACATTTACATTTGAGTCATTTAGCAGACGCTCTTATCCAGAGCAGTAAATACAGGGACATTCCCCCCGAGGCAAGTAGGGTGAAGTACCTTGCCCAAAGACACAACGTCATTTTGACACAACCTTCAGATTACTAGCCCGTCTCCCTAACCGCTCAGCCACCTGACTCCCTTTTCTTTTTAACCGTGCAGTCATGTGTTGTCAGCGCATGCATGTCAGTGCAGTATCTTGTCATGACTTGGCGTGATGGGGCCAGCCTCAGGACCGCGGCGTGCGCCAAGGTCAGGCAGGTGCCTGCTGGATCGCTGGCTGTCAGGACCCTTGGGTGGCGTGGGTGCTTAACAAACACATGCAGAGAACGAGCGAGTGCATCTGTCTCATTAAAGCGCGTTGAATATTTCATGGCGGCCCGTGCCGACACTGTGGAGATGTGGAGATATCCCAACTGCTCGGGTGTAAAACTCCCCTATCAGTCAAAAGATGCGCCAGATATTCATCAATTCTTTATGTCTGCAATGCAACATTGGGCGGTGGCCTCTTTTAATTTCTCTCTCTCTCTCTCTCTCTCTCTCTCTCTCTCTCTCTCTCTCTCTCTCTGCTATAAATATTTAATGTAAACACTTACAACAAATTGTCCCCCAAGGCCAATTACAAGCCTTTGGAGACAGAGAAACAGGGAGATGATTGTAAGTGGTGCATTTGAGACAGACATCCTCGGGTCTTTATGGTGGGTCTTGATGTACTACTCTGTGCTCAGCCTTGTAGACACATGTTCCGGATCCTGATCTAGGAGTTAGTCAGCAGGTGGATGGAGGTCCTTTGTCAGGCTGTCTGGAAGGTGCTGACAATGGCTAACCCGGAGGATGTGAAGCCTTGACACACACATCTACTTCCTTCTGTCAGATGCTACTCCGCATATTGTTGAGGGAGACTCAGGATAGCTAATGCAGGATCCACAGCTTGCTAGGTGAGGTGGGTGCCTCCACATACCTTGGAAACACGACATTGAGTCATTTAGCAGACGCTCTTATCCAGAGCGACTTACAGGAAGTACAGGGTCATGCCCCTCGAAGCAAGTAGGGTGAAGTGCCTTGCCCGAGGATACAACATTGTTTTGCACGGCTTGGAATCGAACCCGCAACCTTTTGATGAATAGCCCAAGTCCCTAACCGCATAGCCATCTGACCCCTGTTGGTGCATTGGTTGTGGCATCATCCAATGAGGGGAGGTCAATGTACTCTTTGACTCCCTTCACCAACACAATGAGCCCACATCAGAGATGGGCTCCACCGTAAGCTTATTGTGACGCTATCATGTGACTATCAAAATATCTGAACAGTTAGTTTTCCAAAAAGGTTTGAACTGATGCCAAAACAGAGAGGCAAGAATTCAAATTTGTATTCAGAAGACATCTCAGCATAGGCATGGGATGAAACACAGTGTACTGTAACCTGCCGTGATAGGTGAACAAAACTATGTAATCAATTGATAGAAATATACTAACGCTGCTTTCGGGCAGAGGACGGGGCGCTGTCCATGGTGCTGATTCAACTACACAATGACGAATCCACAGACTAACTGTTCAAATATTAACGATTGCTGCTATCATGTTTGTTAGCATGCTCAAAACCTTAACATACAATATGGCCGGACAACTAAACCCTCAAGTATATTCATCATATCTCTTTGACTTAGAATGTCTTTTTGGGTCAGATCATTTATTGTCCTTCACTTCAATTTCTAACTGTCACTTCGTAGCTCATCATGTCAGGGGAAGGGTACTGAAACAACTGCCGTTTACGGCTCCGATACGCACACATATTTCCAGGATTATGGACATGACCCTAAGCCTACCATTCGAGGACGCATCAGAAATGGACTTCATTATATCCTATTACGGACATGGCGTATTACAGAAACAAATGATGTACACAAACGGCCAATGTCGCCGTTCACAAGGGCTGCAGCCCTCATCAACGGAAATCTGTGTAATAGCCTTTTGTTTCTCAAGGGAGCCCTGTGGTCTCTTGTCGCCTATCCCCTGTAACTTTCTGCCCTGCTCCTTTCCCTCGGATTACCACTGACTACAGTACGTTTTTCGACAGGCCGAAGTGGCCAATACTACATTTGTGTTCATTTGTATTCTTTATTAAATAAAATAGATATTCACACCATTTGTTGATATAGAGTAGTCTGCGTTTTAAATTCATCATGCGTCGTTCATTTCTTCTTCTGGTGATTTGCTTCACACTTGCTCCAACAATCTCAAACGTTTCTACAAACAAACTGGACAACACTCTCATTCTGTCCTCGAATATTTATATTACAACAACGCCACGAATTGTTTCAAGAACTTTGGTAGACTACAATAGAAAGAAGTGTGCCTATATGTGATGTGTGAGGACCAATCTTACCTCGCAGGGCATGGCAGCTAACATCACCAGCAGGAACATGGCACTGAAGAGATGCATTCTTGCCGAAATGACAGCGCTCCAGCCAATACCAAGTCTTAAGTCGCTTTCCCCTTTTGTCCGTGCCCTTATTGAGGCGGTTTCTTCAGATGGAGAGGGATTCCTTCAATGCTCTGTCGGGCAAGCGCGACGAACCTCATCACCAGCCGGTGCGCTGGGTTAATTCTCCACTCGGACGCAAAGCAGCTCTGTGGCTCGGTGCAACAATCAGCTATGCCGTTTGGACTCGATCCCGCTCTTCTTTAGCGCACCCTTAGGTTATAGTGTGAATAACAAACTGCAACAACAACAAAAATACGTGTGGAAAAAAACTACGTCCGTGTAGTCCAATCCTGCAAAGGAACCGGGGATTCTGCGAAAGGGATAGAGGAGAGTCGCAGAGGTTGGAAGGTGACTGGTGTGCTTTCAAGGTGCGGACGCTAGGAGCAGCACGTTGATGCGTTGGGAACCGATTCAAAGAAGTAGTGTACCACACTGTGATGCAGCCCCTCGACTCAAATGTGCAGACGTGCGCGTGTCAGTCCGTGTTTGTTTGTAGGAGAGAAAGAGGCTACTCATTGTATGAATGAATTGAATGACTGCTACAGTACACGAAACTCGGGAGAGTGTGACATTTAGCACATCAAGCTTTCTTGCTGTCTTCACACATGCTGATTGTGCCAAGTAAAGATCCGGATGGTTATTGTCAAAACAATGAATGCCATCGTTGTTTCTTTGGCTTGTCTTCTTTGAATAGGTTCCAAAAGTTACATTAGGACGTTTCATTTTGGGTCACAGTCACATGGTTCACGTAAGCCAATTAGAGGACGTTTAGGGATTTCTGGAATGGAAATAATGCTCAGGACAATAAACGGCTGTCTATGATCATGTAAATAATTTAATAACGGTAAAGACTGAAGATTTACTATTGGGTTCCTCCCCTCTCCCTTACCTAATGGTGGACCAGCTGTTTTCCTGGAATTTGACAGCCTGAGTTTGTGGCCTCTGGCCATCTTAAAGAGCATATGAATAATAGAACGACGTTCATTGCCCACTCAACGTTGTAACACTCAACCTCACTTAACTGCATCCAGGATTCAGATCAGTTCCTGGTCATTTCAACTTCTTACACACCATTCGTGTCAATGACACCATCTGTTACAACTCCTTTCCCTAAATCTCATCATTTCCAGGGTACACAAATGTTATTGCCGTATGTTCTTGTGAGCACAGCGACCTTAACATATTCTGACCATCTTGTCTGCTGTGTATGGGTGTATGGAGAGCAACGCCATAGTTAACGCTGGATGAGCGGAGTAGTACTGTGCTTCTTATGAGGAAAGCAGTAGGAACAGCTGCAGTTAAGGTAACTACATGCCCCCCTTCTCACACACACACACGCACACACTGTGTAATTAGCAGGGGTTCCTAGCTCCCGCTGTTACCCACAGGTTTCCTGCGGAGCGCCTCCGTTGGCCCAGCATGAGCAGCGGTAGGTACAGTACTGAAGGTACTAACAGGCAGGGGAGAAAAAAAACATAGAGAAAGAGAGTGGGAGGGAAGAAACTGGAGAGTTGTGGCAATTGTGAAGGAACAGCGACTGACCAAAGCTAAAGCTGGATGTCGACACAAGCCTGTTTACCTGACCCCCCCCCCCCCCCCTGTGTTCCATCCATCGAGTCCCCGGTGTCCTGTGCACCTGCCTGGCTGACTCAGAAAACAGACAGCGCTGTGCTGTGTGAGACAGGAAATAATTTGGTGGCCCCAGCAGACCAGTGCGAGTGACAGTGATTTGGAGTCTTTGTGTGGTGCCAGAGTGCCGGTGTGTTTAATGGGCACGGTGCAGAACTCCACTGTGCTAACAGATTCCTGCCTTATTCTTTGGCCTGTCCTCCATCTTTATGCAGCCCGCTGTTACAATCCAACATCCTTGAGGTTGAGTGGGGGGGGGGGGGTTGAGTATGGTTGGAGTGTGTGTGTGTGTGTGTAGGGGGGGTGGGGGGGGGTTGAGGTAAGTGGAGACAAGACATGACCCATTTGTCAGGGAGGCAGCATGTTTCTCTTCTATCCCTCAAGCCAGGCCAGGCTTGGGAAGGAGAGAAGAGGAAAAAAAAGAGAAGGCATTTACTGTAGGTCCTCTCAGGCACTGAGCCGGTCGTGTGTGTCACACTTCCTTCCTCTTCTTTCTCTCTCTCTCTCTCTCTCCATCGTGTCACACTTCACTGCACTCAGTGGGCAGATATCGAGCTGAAATCTGCATCGCCTCGTTCTCTCTCTCTCTCTCTCTCTCTCTCTCTCTCTCTCTCTCTCTCTCTCTCTCTCTCTCTCTCTCTCTCTCTCACTCACATACACATGAACACACATACACATTATCCTTCTCACTCTCTCTCTCTCTCTCTCTCTCTCTCTATTTATCTCCTATCTTTCTTTCCCCGTAGTGTTAACTTCTCATTCATATAGTAAACAGGACAGCTATTGTTATATTTTATTTATATTGATAATTCAACCACAGAGTTAAAGTAAACATGAACGCTTGTGTTTGTGTGTGTATGTATGCTCCCAATAGCGTTAACTTCTCATTCATATTGTAAGCCAAACAGCTATTGTTACGTAATTGTAATTTTTGGGGGTAATTCAACCATACTTTACTGTAAGATGAAATACCGGTATGTACTCTTGGGTTTGTGTTTGTATGCTAGCTACAGTATTGCCCTCTCGCTCATATTGTAGACATGACAGCTATTGCTCTTTTTATTTTCCATTGATAATTCAACCATACAGTAAGAGTAAATATGGATGCTTGTGTGTGTGTCTTCTCCTTAAGGAGAGGATGGGAAGTGTAGTGTTTGTGTGTGTTATGTGAGTGTGTTCTTGTGTAAACTGTGGGCGGTTGTGCGCCTACATTCTGCGTGTCGTACTGTATGTGCGCTCATTGGTACACATGGGTCTCAAGCATTCAAACTCGGCTGACCCGAAGGGACTATTTGTATTGAGCCGTCATTGCCAAACCTTTCATCAAATAGATTTTCAGTTTCCTGGAGTTGATTCTCTGTAAATAACTGGGAGGTGAGGTGAATTTGAAAGCACTTCTGAACAAAAGAGAAAGCCGAAAAGACGACTGGATGTCTTGGATTGAACTGCCACACCCACAGTGTCCATAACAACACAGCCACACCCACAGTCTCCGTAACAACACAGCCACACCCACAGTCTCCGTAACAACACAGCCACACCCACAGTCTCCGTAACAACACAGCCACACCCACAGTCTCCGTAACAACACAGCCACACCCACAGTCTCCATAACAACACACACATGCCTTCCCACTGACTCACAAGCACGCACACACATCTACAGCCCACACACACACTCACTGTGCTTAACAATTGTGTTTGTTCGACCAACCACTCGTTTTTTGAACCACTTAGTTCACAGTGATAGTGAACACACTGTACACATCCTCAGTGATGACACAATCAGCCCTTTGGCAGCAACAACAAAAACAACAACAACAATATACTGAGTTACACTAAGAACTGCCAAAGGAACACTCTCATACAGCCAAAAGAATAACATCAAGTTTTGTGCCAGACCATTTTTACACACAACCCCCCCCCCCCCCCCACTGACTGTTTTCACTCAGTATGCACTTGTGGTGAATGCTGTCTCATTCCAAATCGAATCATTGCCCCAACAAGAGAGCAACACTACAATGTTCTTTCTTCACAACAGGTGAGTGACCACAGCATGTCAAAAGGGTTACTGGAAGTCTTCACTTGCTTGTGCCTTATCCACTCTAATACTGATGAAAGTCTTGATACCAATTTGCCCCCTTTTGTATCTCAGATAAAAGGAAGGATATTCACAGCGACACCCCTAACCTTATGCAGTTTCTGTCGCGAGGAGGAGCTCTGCGTCTGCATACTAGTGTCCTTGCGAAACGGGGGGGTGGAAAGTACTCCAGCAGTAGCAGGAAGCATTACTCATCTCCCCTGGGTCAGAAGGTCAAGAGGGCTCAGTTGGTATGGCCATGGGAGCCAGAGCGCTGGGGAGGCAAAAGTGTTCAATCCTTATTTCTCATTGGACAACAGAAGAGAGAATTAAACATGGCGTTTTTACAACTTTCCCTGGACCGTTGCCAGCGGCGACCTGGATGTAACCACGGCAACGGCGGGCAAGGACACGTGAGGTTGAAGACGGGGTGGGTCGGACGGCGAACGCCGTGGTTCCTCTTGTCTGGGCTAGGACACGAAAGCGAAAACAACATCAATCCTTGTTTAGACCCACCCTGTCGTCCAGTCAGAACACCAAACAGAGCCTTGCCCTCCACAGAGCCAGACAGACGGGGAACAAGCAGAGACACAGACTGGCAGACACAGAGAGATGGTCTGCCAAAAAATCCATCAGCTCAAGATCAACCACCCAGACGGATCGATTTGTCACACACAGCAACACACACATGCGCCGCGCACACACACACACACACACACGCACGTTGGCACACGCATGCACGGTTCAGTACAGTACACCCTCGAAACCAACCCTTTTCCTTGACTCCTACACCCCCCCCCCACACACACACACACACAGACATGCAAATTGACATGCCTCGTATGGTGCATAATATTCCTGCCCCCACATCCCTCCCCTTCACAAGTACTGTCTTGAGAACAGCACGGTGCTTAGATGCTTCTTGTGTTCACTCAGTGTTTGTGTCTAATTGGATGAAAAGATGATGCAGAAGGAGGAGAGGGAAGAAATGAGCGGGAACCAAAGTCCACGTCGCCCTCAGCAACAGAAACCAGCAGCTATTTGTTGTTGACATTTTTCCCCGTGTTTTTTTTATTTCCTGCTCCCTTGAAACAGTAGCTTCATATATCATTCTGCACACTGATGATTTTTTCATACCAGTATCTTGTTGATGTTAAGTCCCGGCACATCACAAGGTTCCTTTCTGAAAGAGCACACTGTCCATTTTGTAATTTTTTTATTTGTGTGTGTGTGTGTGTGGGGGGGGGGGAAAGACACTATTTGTGTGTGTGTGTGTGTGTGTGTGTGTGTGAATGGTTGTTAGTTTTGCAGTCACTTACTGTCAAAGAGACTGGGAGTACAGCAGTGGGTCTCCATGGATGCACCTCCAACTGGTACGATTCGGAATGTGAGCGTTGCTGTGCATGTTATTACTCCGGTCGTGTCAAATGTTCAACACCTCCGTCCAGCCTGTTATCATCCTGACAGACGTACGGGGACAATAATGAGTGTAATGAGGTCACGCGAGCGGCCCTTGCAGGGATGAACGGCAGAGTACAGAGGAATGAACATGCTGTTCCCTGCTGTAGGTCCATCCATGCGATTCCTCCTCCATTTGGACTGAGCACCACAGCAGCTGCCTCTCAGATTGGTGCCTTCCTGAATCTGTCCAGACATCGCTTGGCTGCAACAACCCCCCTACACACCAGACCAGTTACCCAGTTACAGCATTCAGGGAACCAAGAGAGAGGGAGAGGGAGAGAAAGAAAGAAAGATAGGGAGTGAGAGAGAGAGACACTGGAAGAACAAAAGAATGGTTTTACATAATCAAGCAGACAGGAGCGATTACAGGAGCTTAGCCGTGGAGCACTGAACTGCACACATTCAGCCTCATTATGAAGTTAAACACTCCAGACTGTCACTGATGGCTTAATTACAGCTCCGCTGCGGAACAATTGCTTTACAGCCATCGCCGCGATCCACAAACCTGCTTTCTAAACACACAGCGTTACCAGAGAAGATGCCGCCTCTCTCCTGCTCCCTGTCTTCCTGTTGCCTTCCCCTCGGCGGTGAAGCGCCAGTGATTAAGGCTGAGTTCTCGTGTGCCCTCCACTGCAGGCTATCAGAAGAACTTAGCGTCTGGAGGTAGAAGCGACCTGGCCCCTCTCTTCAGCTCACACTGCTGCCTTTAGCCTCTTCCCTCCCCCAGTAACCTGTCTGCCTGGCCACACACAGAGGAGCAGGTACGGCAGGCAGACAAACCTGCTGGCAGGCAGGGAGGTCATCAGAAAGACAGGCAGGCAGGCGGGAAGGTCGAGAAAACGACAGGCAGACAGGCAGACTGGCAGGCAGATAGACAGGTAGGCAGACAGACAGACAGACAGACAGACAGACAGACAGACAGACAGGCGGGCAGGCAGGCAGGCAGGCAGGCAGGCAGGCAGGCAGGCAGGCAGGCAGGCAGATAGACAGACAGACAGACAGACAGACAGACAGACAGACAGACAGACAGACAGACAGGCAGGCAGACAGGTACGGTACTTTAGGCAGTAGATTGTCGACTCAGCACTTCTCATCAGTCCATGCCTGAGACCAAGCACTGGGGCTTCTCTTCTCTCGACTTCTGCATTATTAAATCGGAGTCTGCTTCAAACCCGAGTCTGGACACGGGCCAGAGGCGACATGCAGATTTGATAAATCAATATGTTGCCAGGAAGGGGTGGTGCACAGAAGCGGAGAGCACAGCATGTTATCATGATTGTAACTGATGCAGTGAATCTTCTTCCCTCTTTTTTTCTTTTTCTCCAACTCCTTATCTTTTCCTTACACATTCTACATTCTACTGTCTGGGCTCACGTGCACACACACACACACACGTACACACACACACACACACACACACACGCACACACACCAACATGTCCTCCCTCCCTCCCCTTAAGGCCTTCATTAGATAAAAGGAAAACAGCTCTTTCCAGAGCTGCAGTGCAATTATTCAGTGTAGTCAAGCATGTCTCTGTGTGACAAAGCAAATTGCTTTTTCAGTTTGCTGTTCCTGATACAGATACAGGCTTTCAAAATCAGAGAGGAAGACTCGCACCACTGCTTCGAGCGCCGCGAGAGATACCAGCAGTTATTTACCTCACCGAGTGTTCCGGTGTGTTCTAAGATGACCACGGCTGTGCATGTGTCTGTCGGTGTGTCGCGGCACAGACTGCATCGATACCCCTTTGCGGTTACCATACGATACGTTATGTCATTCGATTGGGGATCTACGATCCTATTTTCGAAAGGGGGAAGTCGGCAACACGTTTGTGCCTCAGCATGAAAGCACGCACGTCAGATGCTTGGGGACTTTGGCGAACCAGTGTGACTGGGTGAGGTCAGGTGTATTGTGCTGAGAACTGAAGGCGTGCAGGGGCACTTTGTCAGACCTGGCACATGATTATCCTTCCCTTCATGTCAGGGTGAGTGAGAGAGCCGTTCATGGCCACTGAGTCCGTATTTATCTTATCTGGACGTTCCGCACAGCCCAGGGCCAATCAATACGGCAAGGACCGGGAGATGCAGGAGAAATCATCCGAGGAGAGGGAGCACAAGGGGAGAGAGGAGAACGGCGAGCATTATTTGTGCTGCCTGCCGTTTGTGGCCACACACAGGGAGAGTAATGGTTGTTGGGGAACCTGGGAAAGCTCCTCTACTGTACGTTGTGAGTGCAGCCATTGATTATTCAGTCATGATTATTGACTCTGGGGGATATTGACTCATCTTATAGATAAGTCAGGGATGATGTTAGTTTATGCGGGTGATTATGGTTAATTGAAATGGAAAGGGCGCCAAATGTTTACAAAGGGGATTATTCGAAAGGACGTTTGGTTTTCGCCAACCACAGGGCGTTTTCGGGGCTTTAAAATGACTTGAGGTCTGCAGGTATGTCATGCTGAGCGTTACTTGTGCTTGCTGTTGGACTCTGGATTTTGCCATGGCAGAGTGAGGCTGGGATTAGGTGGGGGGAGGAAGAGAGAGAGGTATTGATTGCGAGGAGCCAGTTTACCAGGCAGGGGACCTGGGGAGGCCGTAAAGCACTGGTACATGACTAGCCGTACCGGAATCTACTTCTGGGCAGTCTGTTGTCATGGAGATCTGTTGTTGTCATGCCGACAGGCAAGCCAGCGAGGGAGGACAGGGAGAGAGAGAGAGATTGGGGGAGAGAAGGACAGAGAAAGAGGGAGAGAGAGAGATAAAGAGAGAGAGAGAGAGAGAGAGAGAGAGAGAGAGAGACAAAGAGAGAGAGAGACAAAGAGAGCCGCAGAGAACTCAGGTTTAGGTTCACTGAAATCCCAGTCCCCACCAAGACATGGGGGCAGGAGGACTGCTGGTGCTGACGCACTGAGCTGGACCAGGACTGAAAGAGGGAGTGCAGTTCTGTCTATGGTAAAGATGGAAGCTAAGACCGTCACTCCATGGGGGGACTGACAGGGCAAGAGATTGGACTTGAAACAGCTCGAGCACACAGGCCCAACGGCGGAATTCATGCTCTCTCCTGGTGGCGTGGAAAACTCAACACGGGAACTTCAAAATCCCCCTGATTTATGCCTGTGGTTGCGATCCATGTGACCGGAATATCAGATTGACTCAACCGATGTTGAAGCGCCCGTGTGTCTAACAGAAGAAGGAGGGAGGGAGGAGACATGAGAGAGGAGGGGGGGGGGGGATAGCGAGCTCAAAAAATATGGAACGAGGTGGGATCAAGAACACGGAAAGAGAGAGAGAGTCGATTGGAAGAGAGGCAAAAAAGATGGCTTCAGAGTGAGCAGAGGTGCAGACTTGGAGGGCGAGAGAAGGAGACCGTGCCACGGAGGAGGTAGGGACAGGAGGGGTGGCGCAAGCGCAGGGAGGGAGGGCAAGGACGCCGAGAGAAAAAAAGAGATTGAGCACTGTTCTGCCGCGTGGAAGCAACTGACCACTCTAATTATCATCTATTTTCTTCAAACATGGCAGAGCCTTTGTGAGTCTGTCTCCTGGGACACACCCCTCTCCTCATTTTCTCAGAGATTCAATTCCACTTCATCCCTCTCTGTCTTTTACATATAAAACACTTTCTTCAATTATTCTTCCGACGTTCATATCTGTATTATTTGACGGGAGAGCCTATTCGGAGTGACTGCTCATCTCCCCTAGCTCTGTGTGACTGGAATCAATCTGAGGCTCATTCCAGGCGAGGATGAATTTGTGTGTGTGTGTGTGTGTGTGTACGACCGTGTGCGAGCGAGTGCACGTCATTGTTGTGTGTTATTTCTGTGTGACTGTTGTGTATAATCGAAGGCAAAGAGATTGGAGAGAAAGGGGATTGACGGAGAGGGTGTGTGCGTGTGTGTGCCTGTTTGTCTGTGTTTGTTTGTGGTGCGCTGGCGTGCGCGCGTGCGTGCGTGCGCGAGCTCCCTGTGGTGTTCGGAGCAGGACGTCACCATATGTGATCAGGGGAAAGGAAGGTACTTCCAGCTTACCTTGGCCTGGGCTCTCCCCTGGCTCGGATAGCATGCTTTATTAGCGACCAAATGGGACTATAATTACAAGGTGGAAGCCTTTCCTCCTCGATCGATCGCAAACAAAAGGCACATTCCTACCAGCAGCAGTTAACTAGAGACGGCGCCTAACACTTTTGCAGCTCGAGCTCACCAACACGCTCTTCCCGGTGAGAGGCTAACCACAGTGGGTCTGGCTCGGTACCTTTGTGCCTGTGACTCGATTGCCTCTGCCAATTCCAGACCCCTGTGGAACTCCACCTTTTGTACTGGAAGCCTTCACAAGTCTTCCAGTTGGCAGGGCCTTTCCATATTCAATGAGAGAGCTGTCGTCGACAGAGAGGGCTCGGAGCACAGGTGAGTCCTGGTGTGCTGGGCTCCTGCCATCGGGGGGCCGGACGGGATTGGCCCAAGCTCTGAGGCGGCACGGGGGAGATGAGAGATGAAGGGGATGTGAACAGGTGTATGTGTGTGTCAGATGCGTGCGCGTCTGTGTGTGTGCGTGTGTGTGTGTATGAGGTCTAGACGCGTGAAGGGTGTGTTAGACCTGTGTCGGCGCGCGTGTCGGCGCGCGTGTCGGCGCGTGTGCGTACATGGGGGGGGGGGGGGGGGGCGGGGGCGGGTCTGCTTTTCCAGGCTGCTGCCTGACAGTCTCTTGATTAATGAGCAGCTGTCGACCATCACTATTCATGAGACCTGTCACTCACCTCCTCTCTCAGAGCTCCTCCACCCGAAAGCCCCAGTCTCTCATTAGCTCCACGAGCCCCCCCCCCCCCCCTCCCACACACACACACACACACGCACGCACTCGTTCACAACCGCAACGAAAACATCCAGGAAACAAACCCTGCACCTTTGGATACCAAACACACACCCGATACAGACTGCTGCTCAAAGTGGAATCCAGATCCAGGAGACCCCTGCAGGTTGGAGCCTGGTGCAGAGCGGCTACATGAAGACGTCCACTGGGAACAGTCCTCTGCTGTCCTTGGAGACAGTTCCCAGCACTGCAGCCTGGCTCCATACACCTGTGTGTTTGTTTACCTCAACACCTGTGTTTGTGTGGAGCGAGATGCTCGTGTCGGTTGGCGCTTGTATGTCTTGGATGTGCGAGCATGTTCCATGTGTGAAACACGAGACAGGGGAATAGAGCGAGAGTTGTTGCCGTACAGCTCATGTTATGTTGCCTCTATCAACCTTTCTATGTACCCGATCTGACAATGCATCTTACACTGTGTATTGCTCAATTTCTCAGGTTTGTCGTTGAATTATTGTCAAATATGTTTCAATGTTCAGGACTTTATTGTACTTCCCAGCACGCAGTGAAAACCACGTGCCACGTAACGCCAGGCAGGAACACGATGCTATCTCGATTTACCACGACTGGTTACAGCCGTAGGCCTCCTCACAAATGCAACTTATGTAGCCGATGGCAGTCAATCCAAGCCCCCTCCCCCCCCTCCTTCCTCTGTTTCCTGCAGGCCTGCTATGATGGAGCCTTCTCCTCGTGTGCACTTCACCTCTGCGCTGTACTGCAAGATTTATGGAAAGTGTCCAGCCCTTCATAAATAGCTGCCATGTCCGATTCCTTCTGATAGAATAACAACCGTGTCAGCGTTTGTCCTGAGGCCCGCGCTGGACAAGGTGCATTGATCATCCTCCGAGTGAGCGGGCGGGAGACGAGGGAGAGGGGGATGGAGGAGAAGGCAATGGAGGAATGGAGGGAGGGAGGGCTGATGGAATATAAAGGTGTGCGCGAAATACGGTTCACTCCCCCCACAGGAGAGAGCTGTTCTGTTGGAAAGGCTGAATGGAGATGCTAGCCTCCAAGTAGCATCCGTGTAAGTGAGTCTGTCTGACCCAGTTCCCCGCTCCCATCGTTATTACACGGTCCTCGTCTCCCCTTCACCGGCTCCCATGATTTATATGTGCAAATCATCTCTATTGAGCGGGAGAGTCAGGCACTTGCTCTCCGTCTCCGTCTCTCTCTCTCTCTCTGTCTGTTTCTCTCTGTTCCGCACACGCACACACCAAGGGCTGGCGTCAATTTCCAGTGATTTGTTTCAGTTCCTGATCGGGGCAGATTTGATCATTACCGCCAGATGAATACGTCTCGCTGTTCTGAAAGATGACGTTCATGTTTAAATTGCCCTGAGTGATTCGAGGTGTGAGCTCTCTCTCTCTCCCTACGCGTCTCCCTGCATGGCTGGTTCATATGGGCCCGTTGATGACCCCCCTCTCCAAGGGAGCGCTCAGACGACTCTGTCCTCCACACTAAGGACTAAATTAAGTGAGTATGACACGGCACCGTCGGCTGTGCGGGCTGGGAGAGCAGAAACGGAAGGGTGTAGCAGTGCAATCTGAGGACGAGTCGGCCTGCTCGCACTCACGCTCTCTCTCTGCCTAACATTGTAATCCCTCGTCCCTGCTCTCTCTCTCTCTCTCTCTCTCGCTCTCTCTCTCTTGCTCTCTCTCGCTCTCTCTCTCTCTCTCTCTCTCTCTCTCTCTCTCTCTCTCTCTCTCTCTCTCTTGCTGTCTCCTTTCCTTGCTCTCGCTCTCTCTGCCTGCCAGATAATCATCGGACTGTCTCAGTCAGCAGGAGAACCGCCCATCGAGATGAAATCTTTTTCTCATCCTCCCCTTCATGTCCTTTTTTATAACCATTTTGCTAAAGCTAGCCTTGTCGATAACTGCTTCGGATGGAAAGGAGGATCTGCGGAGCCCGTTTCCCCTCTCCTTGTGACAGAGAGGCAGGGCACAGGCACTGCAGTACGCACACACGGAATGCACGCACGCACACGCATGGACACAAACATAAACATGTAGTGTATGTGTTCATAAACGGAGTGCAACATGAACAGTTTCTGCTGATCTACGATGAAGAAGAAGAGAAAAACACACAAGTTTCACGCAACGCTGCTATGGAAAGTCATTTGAATTGTTATTGATCGCGACACAAACACCCACATGTAGATGGAGGAAGGGAGCCGTTTGAGAAAGTCAGGTTCTGCCGTTCACCGGTAAATGTACAGTAGATAATCCCATTTCACTCCCTTGTTAATTTGAACGTCTGTTTAATTTATTTGTTTCTCCCAGTGACTTGGTGACATGGTCGGCGTAGTTAGAATCACTGTCACTGAGCCGGGAGAGGGGGGGGGGGAGAGACGAAGATATCCTGCTACAGAGTAATGAGACACAAAGATGGGATGGAACAAGAAGGGAAACCAGAACAAAAGAAAACACTGGAGAGGAGAGTGAGTGAGTGAGAGAGAGAGAGAGAGAGAGAGAGAGAGAGAGAGAGAGAGCGAGAGAGTGAGAGTGAGAGAGAGAGAGAGAGAGAGAGAGAGAGAGAGAGAGAGAGAGAGAGAGAGAGTGAGAGAGTGAGAGAGAGAGAACTTCTCATCCCTGTGCAATGAAACTTCGGATCACAGTGACTGCCGAGAGGGGACATGGCTTCCCCCTTGAGCCCAAACAGAAAAAAAGGGTGGACAGTTAACATCACATGGACACGTACTGCACTCCCGGAACAATAGCAGAGATCACAACATCAGCTGGAATCCCTCCATCTGTGAGCGGCATAGATCTCCTGGATGAGAGGACGGCAGAGCGGCGGATAAGAGGTTATCAGGAACACAGGGCAGCCCAGGTGTGCTACAGATCGAGAGAGCGAACGTGCGAAGGTTTTCGCCACCATCTTAACAAAAGACCTGCAAAGCGAGGTCTCAAAGGCGCCCAGGCTCAACGGCACGCGGCGGATTGAACCGACGGATGTGCGCGCAGGAAAGAGGTTCCTGGCGCCGTGGGAGTATCGACGGCCACGCCGCAGCTTTTCGCTCGATCATCATTCCGAGGCAGCGGCGAGGGACGACCTTTCCTTGTCAAGAGCTTCTACACGTTGGTTGAAATTCCATCGAGTTGGAAGAGAGCACAAAGGCGACAACTACACAGCAACCTTTATCCCGCTATTGACGCCAACCTTGAGGAATAGTTCCCACGGGGGGACCTGGCGGCCTGGACTTTGATGTGAGACTGAATGAGTGTGTGGGTGTGGGCGCGCGTGTGTGTGTTTGTATATGACACGTTGATGTTTGTTGTGGGGGAGGGAGCAAAAGAGAGAGAAATAGAGAGAGATGCTGTGGAGAAAGAAGGAGAGAGTAATAGAGGGAGGGGGGGGCGGAACAAGGGGGGGAGGGGGGTGAGACAGGTGTGGTGGTGGAGGACAAGAGGGGAAAAGGAGTTTTAGTGACCGCATGCAGAGGGAGAGGGTGTGAAGAGAGGGGGGCTGTGGTCACGGGACCAGACGACAGGAGCCGGAAGAAGCAGCCGCGTTCATCGGCACCTCTCGAAGGACGAGCCCACCGTTCCACTGTCCCTCCATCTCTCACGCCGTCAGCTTCGTCTGTCGTCAGTCCATCTCCAGAGCCACGAGCCACCCTTCCCCCCATTTTCCCCTCCCCTCCCCCCACCTCCCTCCCTCCCTTCCCTGTCCCCCCCCCCCCCCCTCAAAGGAGGGAAACACAAGCTAATTGAAACAAGCGAACTGGGGATGAGAGTTGATTACATCGGCGTTTAGGGATGTTGATTGCGTCCTCTCCTCTTTGAGTGAATGATGCAGAACTGCTGATAATGAAGAGGCTTGTTTGTCCATTAGGGCCAGAGTGGACCTAACAGACAGCCCCGGTTGCTCTCTGAGCCCCTCAGCGCCAAAGCACAGCCTGGCAGACCAACCAAACCGTTTTTTCATCGTCTTTATTCACTTTTCACAAACACATTGGTTTTTCATGGAAGGCCACAGACTGTTATCGAGTATCATCGAGTACTTATATCTGTACAGCGTATAAAAATCAGTACGACGTACACTATACACAGGGAATGGGGGAACGGGGGTGGAGGATTTGGAATAACTGAATTGTTTAAATACTACTGAAAAGAGTGAGAGGAGTACATTGCTAAGTTACGCAGACTGGGGGGGGGGGATGAGGTGGCTGCGTAGGTTGTTGAGTTCCCACGAGGACAGTATGTGAAGGCGCTACAGAGGAACAGTAAAGGCCCATGGCGTTTTCTCGACCCAAACACCTCCACAAACCATCCCAGGGTGCCGCGGGCAGGACGGCCGTTCTGCAGCTCCGAGTGTGTGCGCAACACGCACCCCTGTCTCAGCATGCACTGCTGTTTAAGCACCGATAACTCACGTGTCCTTCATCATGCTTCTGGGGACACGCGGACGAAACACGTTCTTTAGCACCACTGACGAGCAAAACATACATCGGAAAACAAACATGACATGATAAAAATGGCAAACACATCCACAACAAGTACTGTACTGGGACTGCACGGACGCAGGGCCGAGGTGGAGATCGAGATTCTAATGTTCGAACAGATACTTAAAAGCGATTCAAGTACACGTGAAACGTTCCTTGGTACAGTCTAATGGACCACCGTAACAGTAAAACACATCGCGGTCATTCGGTTAAGAACCCAGCC
Organism: Hypomesus nipponensis; assembly: GCF_054491055.1. Classification (NCBI taxonomy): domain Eukaryota; kingdom Metazoa; phylum Chordata; class Actinopteri; order Osmeriformes; family Osmeridae; genus Hypomesus; species Hypomesus nipponensis. Next base: position 8,534,814 of record NC_140377.1, on the reverse strand, counting down.
CTGCTACTGAGGCCAGGGCACAAGGTCAACAAAGCTGCAAGGTGGACGCACAGCACGGGCGAGAAGAAAAAAAAGGGAGGGATAAAATGCATGCAGTCCTGCCTGTCTGATGAAGAAAACAACCCCATTCATTCAAGCAACTGTAAGGCTTAATACATGGGAACACATGTACAGAATACCAATCGAAGTCATTAGTATAAAACTGCAGCTGAAGGGTGGAGGCGAGCAAAAAAATGGAACATACAGCACCGTCGAAATGAGATACATCTTCAGATACAGAATTAACATGCTAAAGCAGATAGCAACGCAGCCAGGCTATTGTCATCCTGCTCAAACTGGAATATGCAAATGAGCGTGAGAGTGCTATCCCTGCAAATCTCTCCATTTCAGGTCAATCCCCCAGGTTGCACCAAGTTTGAATGGGAGAGCTGGTATCCGCCTGCTCAGGTGACTTACACCACAGATGAAAGACAAGCCACGCCGCAAATGGGAGGGGTTTATGTTGTTGTTGTTGTTGGTCATGTTCATGTGGTTCTAGTTCCTACTTCTAGTGAACTGAACGACAGGATTTAAAAGTGGCGAAAAGAAAAAGATGGAAAAAGATTGGAATGTGTCTTTTCGGAAGATTTCCCTTTTTGATTAACTCGTTTTGTTCCTCTTGGCTTTTGTCCTGTGCTTGACATTGTTGTCAACGTCATGGAAACTCCCATCCCATCGGCTGCATGAGAGTCTCACAAAAAATACCAAAAACCCACCACATACACGAACATATATAATAAATATTGCTTGTGGCAACGGTGAAGTCCAGTCTCATTGGTTGGCAACCTTGTTGTGCGTGCCATGTCTTTGTGGGTACGACCGCGTTAACCGCTGAAACAGACTCGTCCGACTTCAAAGCCAAACTTCTGGTTGCTATTTCCAAAGTCTGAGGGGGCCACATCTTTGATGGGGAGCAACTCTGCTGAGGGCGAGCTGATCTCCAGGACTGTCCTCTCCTGACCCTTGCGATACTGAGAGAGAGAGAGAGAGAGAGAGACAGAGACAGAGACAGAGACAGAGACAGAGACAGAGACAGAGAGACAGAGAGACAGAGAGACAGAGAGACAGAGAGAGGGGAGAACACACACAGCACAGATGTGAATTCACCCTGTCCGTTAACTCTCCTCCTGAGCTGTGATGCCCACTTAGATGTGAGTAGGTCACTAATCTGACCGATACCATCTGCTAGGCCTTGCTGTTGCAGCGAGCCGACAACGGTTGCAGCACATCGGCCCTCCTTGAGGCTAATTCCTCTCAGGGGAGCAGAGGCTCCCAGCTCCTGCCTGTCACTCACCTGACAGCCGTCATGCAGCGACTGGATGAAGGGCGTCTTGGCCTGGGTCATCTCCTCGTCGTTGCCCCCCCGGAAACGGAGAGCGTGCTGGTGACTGCGGGTGGTGCTGTCGAACCAGCCGGCCGAGTTCTGGCAGGTGTAAGTGAAGGTCTGCTTGGCAGTGGCACTCAGCAGCTTCAGGAAGGTCAGCTGCACCACGTGGACGGGGTTCCCATCGGAGTCACTGTAGGAGAACTGAGACACAGACGGCACAGTTCCTCTCAGTGACAGTACGGTGCAGCCGGCACGAGCCGCGCGACCTTCGACCTCGATGTGCGGACTGCGACGGCTCCAATCAGAGGATGACTTGAGAGCTGAACACAGCGGACGCCGGGAGAATGGCAATGCGGGCCTGACGGAGTTATGAAGCTGATAAGGGATGAGGGAGCAGGCTTAGACCGATTGCACTTTTATGAAGCGCCTCTCTTGTCTCTGAATTTCACTGTCCGTGTTCCATGAATATATGTAGGAGGGAGGGGAGGACAGTAAAGGTTACTCTAATTCGCCCAGAGTGTGGACGCGGACGCAGGGGAGAGAGGAGGAGAGGGAAAGTCGAGAGAGAAACGGAGGGAGGGAGGGAGGGAGGGAGGGAGGGAGGGAGGGAGGGAGGGAGGGAGGGAGGGAGGGAGGGAGGGAGGGAGGGAGGGAGGGAGGGAGAGCGAGCGAGCGAGCGAGCGAGCGAGAGAGCGAAAGAGCGAGAGAGAGAGAGAGAGGGAGAAAAACGGAGGGACAAAAGTTGAGGAAAGAATACGAGTACTTGAGTCTATGCGAGCGAGTCTGTCGCCATTGTGTCGGCGGCTCTGTGTGATTGTCAAGTCCTGTCTGATCAGGTGCACATGAAAGGGCCCTGCTCCTATTGAGCTGATGTGAATGACAGCTGATGACACCCCACTGCCAGTGGCTGTGGATGACTCATCTTCACCATGACAGCACCCCACCACACACAATCTCAGAGCTCATACATGAGCACATATATTAGTGCTTAATTACCCTGTTGGCAGAATGACTAACTTTACAACGTGATTGAGCAAACACACACATCTACACACACGCACACACACGTGCGCTGCCACTGTGCACCCCTACTCAATCATACGCCTGAGCATTATCCAAAGGCACTCAATTAGGATGAGTAATCTAGCTGAAAAAGAGCGCCTGACATTTGGAGGACCTTGAGATTAATGGTAGGGGCCGATCCACCCCCACCCCCCCACCCCCACCTCCCCTCACACACACTACCCCCCCACACACACACACCACCCCAAGGCTGTTACCTGTTTTCCTTTTCTATACTGGCTGTACCAGCTTCCTGGCTTCTCTTTGTTCCAGGCTGCCAGTTTGACCTGAGCACAGAGGGGGGAAAAGAGTCAGTCCCTCTTTCCAACACTGGGCTCTGGGGAGGTCAGGGGGTCGCGACGTGGAGCTCAACGGGAGCTGACAGGCAGGAGACTCACCGTTTCAATCTTCTTGTCTGGGTAGATACAGGTCTCTCCCTCGGCAGTGAAGTTACAGTAGACCTTGATGGAATCCCTGTGACAGCCCTGGTTTGGGTCGATCCAGTACTCACCTGGAGAAGGGCAGACAGAGGAGAATGGCCAAACAGGGACGAGGATATCGAATGACAACCGACGTTACCCTACAGGCGACGAGATTGCAATGACAGGAGTATTCAGTGGAAAAGCTGCCTGGTGGAAAGAGATCATAAATGCAATCTAATATACGGAAATCCTCAAGCGAAAATCCGAAAAATTGCGATATCCCAAAGGTTTGATGCAGTTCAGTTGCCGCTGACCGTCTCTGAAGTCCGGCTGGACCATCATGAGCTCCTTGCAGGTGCGGGCGGGGCTCTCGAAGGTGCCCAGGGGCTTCCTCATCTGGTCCACCTCGTTCTTCATGGAGGTGAGGGAGGCGAACACCTCCTCCATGCCCTCGGCCTCCTCCAGGGGCTGGTCTCCCTGCATGGGCTCCTCCTCCTGCTCCTCCGGCCCCTCCTCCTCCTCCGCGGGCGCCGCTCCTCCTCTGGAGCGGCCCGAGTGCCTTCTCCTCTTCCTCCTGCCCTCCCGGATGGGTAGGGGCTGCACCATGGAAGCAGGCATGCCCTGGGGGGAAGGGGAAGGGGAGCACAGGGGTTACCCAGAGCAGAGGAGCAGGAGGGGGGAAGGGGAGGCGGAGAGACCTGGAGGTGTGTGGGGCGACTTACAGGGGGTCCAGGGGGACCGATGGGGCCTGTGTCTCCTCGGGGACCGATCGAACCCTGGGGAAGCAGAGAAGGGGGTGAGCCTTTTGTCAAACATCACTTTACCTGGCAGATCCGGATTCAACTTTATGGGATTATGCAGCTGTCCGCATCAGCACTCTCTGGTCAAACCCCAGCAGTCTCAAACCAGCAGTTTTCATAATGTGACACACTGGAACCAAATCCTCTTACAATACCCAATGGAAAAGCCACAGCTCAAGTATAATGCTGAAGTTGCATGATTGTACAAAGGAGATTGAATCCTGTGCGCACAGATTAACATTTTACACCTCTCCTAATGTATGGGATACACCCCACCATTATCCAGCATATGTTCCGGACAGCTGCTGGTGTGCTGATGTCTGTGTGTGTTTGTGTGTGTTTGTGTGTGCGTGTTTGCATGCATGCAAGTACAGGAATGACAATGGATTACAATGGATTACAAAGATTACTGGATTTACCGAATCTCCTTTAGATCCCTTCTGACCAACTGAACCCTAGGAGAGGATAAGGGAAGGAGAGAAGAGATGAGAGGGATAATAGGTAATCAGACAATGTGTCTCAAAGGAAGCATAGGGGGAATGGCCAACTTACAGACAGTCCAGGGGGTCCCGGGGGCCCGATTGGACCAGGGGGGCCACCATCACCCTACAAGACAATAACAAGATCATGTTATCCTGATATCTACGGTAGGTACTGTATCTACGACGTGGAAACGGAAATAGACCCGGTCGTCAACGGAAGCGTCGACGTGCGCGACCTGAGTCGACATTGAATGCGACGCGCGTGCTGTGAGGTCACTGGGTGGGCTGTTCGTACCCCGTCTCCTTTGGGTCCCTGAGTGCCCTGGTTTCCTGGCATGCCTCTGTCTCCCTTCTCTCCAAAGTCTCCTGGAGGCCCAATCAGACCAATCAGCCCTCCATGTCCCTGAGGGAGGCGGAGTCAGCCGGAGAGGGGTCAGGAGAGAGATAAAGGAATCGGGAGAGAGAGAGATGGAGGGGGGGGGGGGGTGAGAGAAAAGTGGGGTGAAGAGATAGAGGAAGTCGGGTAAGAGAGTGCGGGTATAGGAGAGAGGGAGGGAGGGAGGGAGGGAGGGAGGGAGGGAGGGAGGGAGGGAGGGAGGGAGGGAGGGAGGGAGGGAGGGAGGGAGGGAGGGAGGGAGAGAGAGGGAGGGAGGGAGGGAGAGAGAGAGAGAGAGAGAGAGAGAGAGAGAGAGAGAGAGAGAGAGAGAGAGAGAGAGAGAGAGAGAGAGAGAGAGAGAGAAAGAGAGAGGGGGGTTAAAGACCACCATGAGCTGTCTTACTAATTTTCTGGCACAATCACGGTCGAAATGAAGCTGTGACTCACCTTGTCACCCTTCCTTCCAGGGTCTCCTCTCAGTCCGGGCAATCCTGGGGGTCCCTGAGTGTGACAGAGAATGCTCACAGTTCATAACAGTACATCCCACTCCCCCCCCCCCACGGCAAGGTTACACAAGGGCGGGTTACATTGGGCTCTGTCAGATGGAACAGGTTGGAACTGGTTTGGTAATGGACGGTTGTGCTAGGTCACGAGTACCAGGTTCGTACCATGGGGCCAGGCGGTCCGGTCTGTCCCAGGGGGCCGTTTAACCCTTGTTCACCCTAGACATGGAACACAGTAAATACATCAAGCAAAGTGTGAAGGTCCAGAACCCACCAACAGCTGCACTGTACACGCATGCTAATCAGCCGCCGCGAAGAGATGGGCCCAGGAAGTAATAGCCAGCCCCAGGCTGCCCACAGCTGTCTGCTGACATTAGTATGATGACTAACCGCCGGTCCGGGGATCCCTCGAAGCCCCTCTGGTCCAGGCTTCCCTGACTGTCCCTGGGGGCCCACCGGCCCCGTCTTTCCCACCAGCCCCTCTGCGCCTGTCGCCCCCTGGAGAACAGAGGATCGAACGGTCGGTAGAGGAAACAGGCGGAGGGAAACAGACGCGGAAGCCGATTGAATCTGTGCTTTACCTTGGCTCCCTTCATCCCTTGCTTCCCTTCTTTTCCCGCAGCTCCCAGGTGACCCTGGAAAAGGTGAGAGGGGAAAGAGAGTGAGAGGGAGGGGTGGCCGGGGGGGAGGGGGCTGGGGGGGGGGGGGGGAGCAGCGTCTGTATGGGTGATAATGGTGTGCTGCTTCAAATGTGATGCTGCTTCCCTTCCCCGCTTACACAAATAGAGGTCGATCAAACCCCTGAAGATATCCGAGTCTGCATAAGCGTATGCACACACACAGACCTGCTCCTGCTCACGCACCCCCAGACGCACACTCGCGAATACAAACCACACACTCGTGGATACACACACACACACACACATGCAGAAGGTGATAATCAGACTCACCCTTCGCCCTGGAGGCCCTGGGGGGCCGGGTTCTCCAGAGGCTCCTGGAGGGCCCTGGAGAAGAGGAGAGGAGAAGGGTTAACGAGGTGGAAATGAACCCCCCCCCCTCCGGTCCCAGAGACCCCGAGAAGGAGGCTCAGCGGTATTGATGAATAAGTAAAAGCCTCTCGCTCGGCGACAAAGAACAAAGGCTGAGCGCGCGTCTCTGTAGAGAGAGCCCGGAGAACGGTAGTTGCCGCGCTCACGTCATCTGCCTCGGTAGAGAACTGCTGCATGTGGTTGTTACTGTGTAGTGGGACCTGTGCTGTGTCCTACTCACTGCTTTCCCCGGATCTCCGTTGTCTCCCTTAGTGCCGGGTCCACCGTCCACTCCCTGGGAAGACCAGAAGCGTTAGAAAAGGCCACCAAAGGACGAGGGGCATTAGGGAGTCTCTGCGCTGCACCAAAGCCCAAATTGGGTTTCATTTCTGGGCTGAACGAACTTACGTTGATGCCGGCCTCTCCGGGGGGTCCCGAGTCTCCGGGGAATCCGATAGGGCCCTGTGGAGGACAGGGGGAGGGGTTCAGAACCGAGCCCAGGGGCACCAGATGACTGATACCAGAGGAAAAGGTCAGGGACAAATGGCTGGAGAGGGCGCAACTCACGGGGTTTCCTTTGCTGCCGTCCTCCCCTGGTATTCCTCTCATTCCCGGGGGCCCGGCCGCCCCGGGAGGGCCGGAGTCGCCCTTCTCTCCCAGCTCTCCTTTGGTACCCTGCGGGGGGGTGGGGGGAATCAGAACAGTGTTTAGGGAGGTAGCAACGAATCATGAAAAAGTAAAAAGGAAGAGCAGAGAGGGGTAGAGAAACAATGAGCGAGAAAGAGAGAGAGAGAGAGAGAGAGAGAGAGAGAGAGAGAGAGAGAGAGAGAGAGAGAGAGAGAGGGGCAGTAGAGCAAGAGAGAGAGAGAGAGAGAGGGGGAGAGAGAGAGAACAAATATAAAAGGGAGACTCACAGCACTGCCAGACTCTCCCACGGGCCCGGGGTCACCAGCCTCTCCATCCTCCCCCTGACACAGTCGATGGACAAAGAATATTACAATTCTCTTACCGCGCACACACACACTCAAAGAAACCACGCACACAACCACACACACGCACACAGACGCAAACATTCCCTCAGTCCCTTACCTTTTCACCAACGAGTCCAGGCTGACCTACTCCCCCAGGCATCCCGGCTGGCCCCTGTAAATGTAGATAACATGTCAGGTTGACCCAGTGCTTTCTAACAGGAGGAGCCAAGGGCTTTCATGCTGAAGTGGTTCTGGGTATGTTTCTGACAGCGGGAACTCAAAGTGGGTCTGTTATGATTTTCCAAACGGCTCTTTCTCAGCCCCTTGGAGGTCACGTCAAGCAGCTGCTCTGTTGACAGTGTGCGGTCTGTGGTCCTCCGTGAAAGCCAGTCGGCGACTTGATAAGTGGGCCGGTGAAAGCGCTGTCCCGAGCAGAGAGCAGAGTGCCAACAGACGCGAGTGGAGAGGAGGTCTACGACTGCCGTCTCCTCACTCTCCTGTCCTGCACCTCGGGGTTTCCCCCCCCCCCCCATCCACTCAGGGGCCTTTTCCTCTCCACTTCCCGCACTCGCTCCATCCCTGTATCAATCCATTTAGGGATCCGTCCATCTTCGGGGGGGCCCCTCGATCTTCCACGGCCCCCGTCGCGAAGCTCCACTGTGTCTGCCGCGGTGCCGGTGAATTATTCAGTGGCGGGAGTTGTTGAGAGGTGCCCATTAGGAGAGGTAAATATAACTCTCTCTCAGGGATGATAGTCTGCGCCTTAATGATTCATAAAGCGGTAAATATAACCCTCTCTGAGGGATTATATTCTAATACTACTTAATAATTCACGTCCGAACAGCAGCAGAGGAGCTGAGAGAGAGAGGGGTAGTAGAGGTGGGATGTAGGCGGATGGGGTTGCGCGCGTGTGTGTGCGTGCGCGCGTGTGTGTGTGTGTGTGCGGTGGGGCATGTAGAACAGCATACGGCAAGTCTATGGCATGTGTTCAATGTTTCAGGGGTGTATGCCGTGTTGCGTCGAGTCGGGAGACGTGTTTTGGGAATACCTCTCCACCGTTGGGGCCCAGCGGGCCTCGGGGGCCGTGTTGTCCTGGAGGACCCTAGAAAGACAGGACCGGATTAATCACTCGTTCACACTGAGAAGACACGCTATGTCGATGTTCTCTCTCGCATTCAGCGGACATACACACGACAGCGCACACCCCCCTTTCACTTGAGGTAGAACGTCTGGTTCATGAACACCTCCTTCGGTGAACGTGAGTCACACTGTGCATCAGGAAGTGGGGACCGAATACAACAGTCCCAGTGTCCCTGATCATTATTGCATCGACGTGAGGAGGATATTTGTGACAGGCCATTACCCTCAAAATGATACGGACAAAGAATTTCTCCATTTCCCCCTATCTCGCCGTCTCTCTACGCCTCCCTTTGTCTGCGAGTCTCTCTCTTGTCTCCCTCCCTCCCTGCCCCCTCTTATTCATGAGAAGCCCTGAAGCCGCACAGATAGAGGAGCACATTCGCGACCACGGGGAAAACGAGAAGTGTTCCGGCGCAATTGCGCTCCTCTGTGAACGTCCTGATGATGAAGCGGCAATTCATTCCAACCGGGCTCTGCTTGGGGTCTGCATTAGCAGCTGAGCTCGACACCTCCCATGTCCCGGTGAGAACTCGGGGTGGGAGACACTGCTCCGAGACAGCCCAAAGAGCCAGGACCGAGAGACTATGAGCTCCTCCTGGCATTGCCGATTCTCTCCTCTTTTTTTTTCCCCTCTCGTCCGTTTCGGAGATTCTTCTTGCTTTGTTTCTCTCTTTCTATAGCTGTCTAATACATTTGCATACGGGCTTGTTTTTTTTCTTCTTCTCAACTGCTCTCTGTCTCTGTCTCTCTCTCTCTCTTTCTTTCTCTCTCTCTCTCTCTCTCTCTCTCTCTCTCTCTCTCTCTCTCTCTCTCTTTCTCTCTTTCTCTCTCTCTCTCTCTCTCTCTCTCTCTCTCTCTCTCTCTCTCTCTCTCTCTCTCTCTCTCTCTCTCTCTCTCTCTCTCTCTCTCTCTCTCTCTCTCTCTCTCTCTCTCCCACTCCCTTCCTGTCTTGTTTTTGTTCCGTTTTGACGCTTTCCCTCCCTAATCTGGCGGTGAGAGGGGCTGTAGAGAATCTTGTTGCGCGTGCCTTCATGGTTGGCGGCCTTCTGAGATGACTGTCACAAAGGAGGATGCTCATTAGACAGCCAAGGCTGGGGCTAATCTGATTAGCAGCTGTCACGCCGTCTCCCAGTCTCCTCAGAACCAAAGCCTCCCTCTTGCTTCACTGCGTCCTCCCTGTCACTCTCTCTCTCACACTCTCTCTCTCTCTCTCTCTCTGTCTCTCTCTCTCTCTCTCTCTCTGTCTATCCCTCCGTCTTTCCTTCTCTCTCTCTTTGGCTCTATCCTTCTCTCGGTACACAAGCTCCCTGTACAGCAGCCCAGCGGTCACGCCATGCTCTGTGTCCTCTGCATAAGCCCTGGCAGGCAGCCACCACACAACAGGAATGCAGAAGGCCTTCTCACATGGATGCAAGGACATGCTCGTCGGATATGTCGACCGTGTCAGGAGTGACTTGCTGGAAGTAAAGTACTGTACACAGTGGAAGCACTCGGTTGTGTTGTTGGCACTGTCCGGAACTCACCATCAGACCGACGTGTCCACTCTCCCCTTTCTCCCCTGGAGGCCCTGGCATTCCCTGTGAAACCGCGGAGAGGAATTACATCAGACATTTGTGTTGATTTGGAATAGGTACAGTTAGCCTATGAGTGTATGTGGTGGTGTGTGTGTGTGTGTGTGTGGTGGTAGTGTGGTTTCAAAACCTGTAGTCCAGTAGGTCCCGTAGCTCCCTTGAAGCCCCTGGCTCCCTCATCTCCCTTTGCTCCATACATTCCCTGCTGGCCACGAGGCCCTGACTCTCCATCCACACCCTGACACACACACACACACGCACACATTCAGGTCAGCCCTGTAAATACAGAAGTACACAAACACCCATACACTAACCTGGACTCTACACAGTAGGGATTTGTACATACCGGTAAACCAGGCTGACCGATGGGACCCTGGCCCCCTGTGGGTCCTGAGGGGCCCTGCAGTGGGGGGGGGGGGGGCAAGGGGGGGGGGGCAAGGGGACATTCACAACTGTCAATCGCACACTAGGGGAGGCACAAGCTTCATGCTCAAAGCTCCATTTACCAGCAAGCCTTAACCCCAAATTAGTAAATACAAATTGAATCAAGGAATAGGCGGTATGATTTATTTACCAAAAGAAATGGCTTCGACGACTTCAATAGTTTGATGGAAGCAGTTTTGACAAAACGTTAAGCGTCAACCCCTCGTCGAGGGGTTTACAGTGTCGTGAGTGTTCTGATGGTATCGTGTTTACAGTGTACTGTAAGGACAGTTACGGCACAACCCTTTTCAACCAATCAGGAGCCCTCTTGGCTGCCGGTGCCCTGGTGTCAGTGCTGTGTTGTGTTTCGACTCACTGATTCTCCTTTGTCTCCTTTGCTTCCCTTCTGGCCCGGTCCTCCTGTCTCCCCCTGCGGACACACGCGACGCGGTCACAGAGATGCGGAAACACCCACCCACACCCGCACACACGTCCCTGTGGAGCAAGCGGTGCCTCTCCTGTCCCACTACCTTGTCTCCATCCTCGCCTGGAGGTCCGGCTGGGCCGGCAGCCCCCGGCAGACCCAGGGGCCCCTGCTCCCCGTCCTGGCCCGCCGGCCCGATGGGGCCTTTCTCTCCCTGGGGGGGATGGGGGGGGGGTGACAGACAGGCACACGTCAATCAACCTGACAGCTGCCTCACGCTCCAAATATTGCCACGTCGCACCATGATGCGTCGCTTCACGGACACCGCAGGGAGAGAGACACCAACACGGAGGAGTGCGAGGACGGCGTCGATGCACGTACGCGTACATTCACGCTCTCGCTCAAGGAGCGATGACACGCGTGCTGGAACCCACGCGTGTTTATTTCCCGCCGATGAAGGGTGATGGCGCTTGACTGCATGCCTAAAAGCAGGCGACGGCATGACATAAGAATCCTAATCCTATTGGACGCTTACCGGCTCGCCCTTCTCTCCCATTGGACCTGCGGGGCCCACTCCGCCCGCACGTCCAGGCTGACCAATGGCACCAGCCGTTCCAGAGGGCCCCCTCTCCCCACCGGCTCCCTGGAAAGGTAGGCAGGCAACACGATTCACTTTTTTGATTAAGTGACGTGATCACGATCTCCATGGAAACCGCCCCCCTCCCTTTCCCCCCGCATATGTTCTTGTATCCTACATGTGACTTGCAGGTTTAGGGGGTGGGGGGTGAATGCGGGGGTGGGGTTGGAAGGGAGGGCTGGATAGAGGGAGAAAAGAAAAAAAAAACGATTCCAGGAATAACACAATCAACCTGATGAATGCATACTCACGTTGGCTCCGGCCACGCCAGGCGGTCCCTCTCCTCCCTTCAGTCCAGCTGGACCCTGGGGAGACACAGGCAGGGGGGGACACAGGACTGAGCCAATCACAGCCTTCACAGCCACACAACCTCCAATCACTCCCACATCAGTAGCATCGGGCTGGCCGTCGTTGGGCGTCAGGACTCGACATAATTGTCCCCGGCAGATCTGAGCTCAAGCTACCACTCCAAGCTCCCCCCCCCCCCTCCACCCCGCCGGTTTCTAAAGGTGACTGCAGTGGACGTGCAGCTAGCCTCGGCAGAGCCGCACGTGAAAGGCGGGGGAGATGGGAAAGAGCGTTACCATGGCGCCGGGACTGCCCCTGCCCCCTCTGAAGCCTCTCAGCCCGGGAGGGCCACTCTTCCCGAGAGCCCCCAAAGGTCCTGGATCTCCCTGGAAACACACAGACACACACACACAAGCACACGCACACACACACACCACCAGAGGATTAGATCAGACGGCAGCGCTGAGCAGACAGCAGGCCCCTTATGAAGTGATAAATCACATGGTGGAGCCGTCGCACTGAGAAGGCCTATTCATATTTTATGAGCCATAATACACAGAGCACAGTGAGGTATGGAATGAGGAGCTCCTGTTATCCGTTAGGATATGCTAAAAGGAAAAGACCTCCTGAAGATGAGATATCTAGCGTCGTAGGTATTCCCAATCCATCAATGCTGTTTATCGAGGATGATAAAGACATAATTATGAGGAGGGTAATGAAGTGAGGTCACCTTGGCGCCTTCTTTGCCTGCAGCTCCTGGTAGACCCTGCTCACCGGGGGGTCCCGGGGACCCCGGGTGTCCTCTGTCTCCCATTGGCCCGGTCTCTCCGGATTTACCCTGACACGGGTCACACAGCAAAACATTGAGGTCTACACCGCCATGCTACTGTGTCTTCCGCTGGACAGTCGCAAAACCCTTGAGGGTCGAAAGATCTTTCGTGAAACAGTGTTTGGTGTGTGTTCCGCAGTCCATGATTGGCTGTCTCACCTGGGGTCCAACCACTCCTATGGGCCCAGGTGGCCCAGTCTTCCCTTGGAAGCCCTGAAAGGTGAAACAGGACAAGTAAGGTGATGGTCAATAGCTAAGTGCTGAGTGAGGGCCAATATTTTATACACATATTTCTTGGCGAATGGTTAGACAATTAAGTAGTAACTACAGACTCTGCATTTCAATTGCTCAGCATAACCGCCACAGCATGTGCTTGGTCAGCTGTACTTACAGGCTCCCCCCGCTGGCCTGGATGACCTGGTAGTCCATCTTTTCCCGCAGGCCCCTGGAGAGCAAGGTTAGTTGGATTTTTTATAAGACAAAGAAAGTGCAGAGGAAATGGAAAAGTCCGGACAGAATCCCTCAACAGTGTAAACAGACACTGGACATGGTGGGTGTGAGGTAAAGCTATGTGTCTCTGCACAACACATTTCTGATCTGGGACACACTTACATTTGGGCCCTTTGGTCCTGTCTCTCCGTTCCTTCCCTGTGGCCCTTGTGGGCCCTGTGGAGAAAACCAGACAGGGAATCAGTCCAAACTCCATTTCAAGCCTGACTTGAACCAGAGACCGAAATACTACGAACGACTACATCGACATGATACCAAAGAGATCAGAGTATCGGCAAAAGGCATAATTTATCCTAAGCCAATAGCTAATGAGGCTTGTTTGAATAACTCGAGTTGACGTGCGGTGAGTGCTGCTGACAGACTGGAGCGTACCCGTTCTCCGGTCGAACCTGGTGGTCCATCGTGTCCAGAGGCACCCTGACAGATGGACAGGCAGAAGAGGACATGAAACAGACCGTTATCAAATTCGTACAGGGTCGCTCACTCATTCATCCTCGAACACAGTCTGTATCCCGACTGGAACACATGTTTATCTTTCCCCGCGACGACGGGCTTTCGCGGTGTGCGCCGTGACATCCCCAACCGACAGCTCTTGCTCCAGCACACCAGATGGGCTGTCATATTCAAATGAACTGCTGCAGCTCCAAACTGGGCCAGAGAGCTCATTCATTCTGCCTGAGAGACAGGCTCGCGTCGGCCAAAACTCACCTTGTCTCCAGGCTTCCCCGTCGGGCCCCTGGCACCTCTCCCTCCTCTGGAACCCTGTGGAAAACCCGCACCGTCAGCCTCAGGACTAGAGATGACCGGACTGCTCTTACAGTCTGTTGTCTGACTAATGAGTGGGGTGTTCTTGCTGAAGAAAGAGTGCGAGTTTAGATGGAAGCAACAGATGAATGCATGCTCACATTAGGACCCCTCTGTCCGCCAGCCCCTGGCTGGCCAGCTGGTCCCTGCAAGGGAGGAACACAGCATGGGTTAACGCAAACACGCACACAAAGACACGCACACCCACGCAGAATGTGCGCGGCACATGCTAAGTAGCAGTGTTAGTGCTCCATTAGTGACCCGCGGCGTGTTTTGCTCACCCTTCGTCCTTTCTCTCCCAGCACGCCAGCAGATCCAGGGAACCCGAGTGATCCCTGGAGGCCAACACAGAGGTTCATCAGCTCAAAGTCTGGCACTAATCACATCTCGGCCCCAGTCGTTCGGCAACTAATAATTAACCACTGTATCGAATTAACCTTGATCTAATAGGTGAGTCTTAAATACACCATTAATCAACTGTTAGTGAATTGTTGTCCCTTAAAGACTGTTCGTAACAAACGGCAATTCGTCATTCTTTCTTTTTAATATGACACCCATAATCAGAGCCAAAGACACTTCAAAAACTTTGTATCAGACAGAGGACACATTATCCGATGACTGTACAATCATCGGCATCTCTTACCTTGGGCCCTAGTCTTCCAGGGTATCCTGGCAACCCTGGAACACCCAGTTTGCCCTGGGGACACAGAAAACACGGGGGTCAGAACCCCATCCACGCCAAGTTCACTCAAAGGGATGGACAGTGACGGGGACAGCCCTGTACCTTTTCCCCAGCGATGCCAAGACCTCCACCTTCTCCCAGGGGTCCTGACTGGCCCTTTGGCCCCTCGGGTCCGTCCTCACCACGTGCCCCGCCAGCCCCATTATCTCCCTGCAGAGACATGGAGAGACAGCACGAGAGAGAGAGAGAGAGAGAGAGAGAGAGAGAGAGAGAGAGAGAGAGAGAGAGAGAGAGAGAGAGAGAGAGAGAGAGAGAGAGAGAGAGAGAGAGAGAGAGAGAGAGAGAGAGAGAGAGAGGGAGAGGGCAAGGTCAGACAAGCTGCATTTGTTTATCTCATGCATCATAATAGTTAGAGGAGAATAAACTAAGCCTGTACAGCCGTCTGAGAAATGGCGCCACTATGAGGTCATACTCACCCTGTCTCCTTTGAGGCCCATGTCACCTTTAGACCCTGGGAAACCATCTTCACCCTGTAATGAATCGAGGAGTCCTGAGTGAGCATTAATGACAGCTTTGCCGGTGATTCATTACTCCCTCTCGTACCGTGAGGAAGGTGTGTGATCTATCATTTCACCAGGGAGGGTGACACTCGAGAGGGGAAGCTGAGAAGGTGACATATTGGATCTACAGAGCGGGAATCCTGACAGGCGGAAATAACTTTTCAACGGAAGAGTTGAAGTTCAGGAGGAGTGGGGCTGGTCTGGTTTCCTCACCTTCTCTCCTTTATTTCCTTTCAGACCTCTCACTCCATCCGCTCCCTGGCAGAGAGAGAAAAACACATGTTGTGGGGACTGGCAAAGTCAATACCTAGTTGCATGTTATGACAAATAGGCAGTGGCGGAAAGGAACCCACTCATTTCTCCTCTGTAGCATGACTCCTACATTTGAATCGATTTTGTCTTGCTCGGTTATTGACCAGCTATTACACTTAAACTCCTCAGATACTAACGACTCGAGCCGAGGCAAATTACATCCTAATGATATATGCCATTCAATGCAATTCTAGGAGCCTCAACAAGCCTGAAAGATCATCGAGGAAGTACACTGACTAGCCGTGAAAGAATACCCAACACTGACCAAACACACACGCATACATACACCATACACACACCATACATACCCCAGTCTTGACTGACACTGATTATCTATTGACTGTCAAATGGGACTCTTTCTGTCATTGGCTTTTCCTCTGAGAACGAGAGCTCTCTCCCTCCACCTGTCAACTGGGGATCCCAGGAGCACAGGGCTTGTCCATCACGCAGGAAACTGATAGAAACGTCTGAGGGAAAGGGACCATCTGAACGAACCTTTGTAGACAGGAATAACAATAACAAGCCTCACCTTTACACCGCGCGTCCCTGGATACCCAATAGGCCCCTGAGCGCCAGGTAAACCCTGTGTGAAACGACAACATCAGCTCTGCTGCCTGGGACCAGCACCAAATAGATCCCTCAGAGAGAACAGGCGCTATTGCTTTATGGGTAGTGTAGTGCAAAAGCTCCCATTGTGAGGATTAAGAGTGCTGGATGAGGACTCGATGATGACTCTAATGGGCTGACGTGAGTGTACAATGGCATCGTGAGAATACGACGACAACTGGAGTGACGCTGACATGGGTGAACAGGATATTGACGTTATGTTAGCACACAATGGGAATTCGAAAATGGAGTCCGGCAAAGAGGCTGCATGGCTGGACGTAATGGTCGGCTGGCAAGGTGTTAGCATGGGAACAGTGAGGCCACGTCACGCAAGCCAGAACTCACTTGACCGCCTTTCTCCCCAGACTGCCCCTCTCTCCCTGGATGGCCCTTGACACAGAACACACAGGGGGGAGGAAAAAAGTAACATTACTGTTCTACACTCCGTGAATCATTCACACGAGTCTATGAATACACATTGGGGAGAAAAAAAGACGCGATACCGTACACTGCTAAAAATTCTGCCCGGAAGATATTCAAAAGATGTAACCCAACACAGGGACACGATGTAGAGACTCATTTGCTCTGTATCATAAATACATTTTATAAACACGCCTGTGGGCCTATCTCCAATAATACAATTCCAAATAGAGTGCATGAGATAGGATCTCGCGTTTAGCGGGAGGAAGAGCACTGCAGTGGAACACCCCCCCCAAGGCGGCTGGAGGACAGCTGGAGCAGGTGACTTGGCCCCGGCCAGCTCCCCAGCCCAGAGGGGGGGCAGAGGGAGTGTGTGCTGTACTCACAGAAGGGCCGTCGATGCCTGGGAGTCCATGCATCCCGCCCTTCCCCTGGGGACCCTGTGGGGACCAGAGACAGACATGTGAGGGGCCCACCGAGGACAGAGCGTCACGTATAGTCCCAGAGGGGGACTGGACCCCCTGGAGGCCACGCGCCCAATGGGGGCCTCACAGGCGAATCACAGGTGCACAAACACAATATGAACCCCTGTGGTCTCTAACCCTGATCTCGCACACCCGATTCAAATGATTATCTGAGTGACGTGTCGAATCGGGTTGGTTACAACTGGGGTTGGAGCAAAAACCGGTTGGAGGTTGGAGGCCTCTGCTATACACTGAAACATATTTCCTTCGTTTCCCCTCTAAGCATATCCATGTGTGTATTCCGGTTTACTCTCTACATCAGCACAATGCGTGGTGTGTGGTGTGTGGAGGGACTGGGCGCGTGTGTGCTCCAGTGTGTGTTTCCTGGCTATTGATTTCCTGTCAGACCCCCCCTCTCCAGCCTGAACCGGAGCCAAGAGTGGCTGGGTCACGCTGTTCTGCTCGGGTACAGCCCCTAAGGACCTGCCGACAGAGGTCACAAGGTCATGGCTTTCATTGGGAAATGAAGAGAGAGACACAGCGCCTACCTTTTCGCCTGGTAATCCAATGGGACCTTGGGCACCGGGCAAACCCTGTACCACAACAAAGCATCAATTAGGTTAAGTAACGGCATGGGAAGGGGAAGGGAGAGTAGGTTTGAGAGTGTGCTTGTTTGTGTCTGTCTGAGTGTTTGTTCGTTTTTGTGTGTGTGTGCTTGTGTGAGTGACTGCGTATGTGTGTCAGATAGTGAGAGACTAAGACAAAGACAGGGGAGTATGCTTGTGTATTATGTATCCTCCAGTACTTTATTGTGTCAGAAGGCAGCTGTAGGGTACCTGTAAACCAGGATTCCCTTGTTGGCCTGGGGGTCCTATCTCTCCAGATGGCCCCTGGAAAGAACAGCAACACCATTTTCACCATGCGCTATCGTCTCACACACTCACTATGTACCAAACCCTGGTCACATGACCTCATTATCATGGGAGAGAGATAGTTCAATCTCACACTTTCATTGCTGTGGGTATTTTATCTCCTCTATATCACACATATTGAGACATTCGTATGACTGCGAATACTGACCAGGTTTCCCTTTGATCCTTGAACTCCATCTATACCAGTGATACCCTGACAGACAAACAGACAGACAGACACACACACACACAGACACACAGACACACAGCCACATAGACACAGACAGACACAGTTAAAGCAGTCTGTATAAGAAAACTGAACAAATTCACAGTATGACCCCCCCCCCCCCCCCCCCAAACCAATTGTGAAAAAAATGTAGCCTGTTAGGCTCCAGTAGATTGCATCTGACCACTGGTATGTGATCATAATAATATAATAACAATAATAATCCTATCTCTTTTCCTCCAGAGAGCCTGTTGAGAGATGGTGTGTCGGACCAATCCATCCCACTGAAGCTGACTCACCGGTTGACCAGAAGGCCCAGGTGGACCTCTTGATCCGACAAGCCCTCTCGATCCCTGGAATTGAAACATACACACAGCTGTTAATATACACTAGAACGTGAATGAGAGTCTGTGTGTGTGTGTGTAGGTGTTCATTGGGTGTGTGTTTCTAAGAGAGTTCACAAGTGTTCAAGTGTATTTTGAAGGAGTCAGTATGGGAGGGTTGATGATGATGTGGGGGAGTGTGTGCGTGCGTGCGTGTGTGTGTATGTGCGTGTGTGTGTGTGTGTGTGTAGGTGTGTGTGGTGTTTTTTTGTGTCACTCTGTACGCTGGCCAAGCCACCTGTTCCTAAGCCACATCTGTGATCTCCTGGGAAGTGATTGATATGGAAATATAATCATTTGGGCCAGGATTTCATCTCTCTCTCTCCATCTCTCTTATCTCTGTCACCACCCACTGAATTTCTATCTCACAATTATCTCTTGTCTCCTTTTCTCCCATCTCCCTGGAATCGCTCTATCTATCCATTTCCCTCATCAAATTCGGAAGTTCCTCTCTCTCCCCGTTTCTTTGTGGTTTAACACAGCCATTCCACTGTACTCTATGACAGCTCTCTCTCTCCCTCTCTCTCCCTCTCTCTCTCCCTCTCTCTCTCTCTCTCTCCCTCTCTCTCTCCCTCTCTCTCTCTCTCTCTCTCTCTCTCTCTCTCTCTCTCTCACTCTCACTCTCTCCCTCTCTCGCCCTCACTTTGTACCGGGTGATCCATTTAGAGAGGCTGAGCCCCTCTGAGTCTCATCCTCACCTGCTGGGATAAAGATGGAGTGTGAGTCATAACCAATCAGCCCGGGCACTGGACAGACATAGATCTGCCTGTGGGGGCATATAAATAGGTTGTGTACGCTTGTGTGTGTGTGTGTGTGTGTGCGTGCTTGGGCGCGTGCGAGTGTGTGTGTGTGCGCGACTGTTGCCAGCTTGTGTGTGTGTGGATGTTATCATGGGTACTCACAGGTTCACCTGGTTGCCCTCCAGGTCCAACTGGTCCATCTGAACCCTACCACAAGACACCAGAACAGTCAACAAAAAACACTCAACCTCTACAGAGGTGCATTCAAAATACCGACCGATCCATCTACGTTGCTAATACTAAGTTCAGTTTGCTTATTTCAAAAACGAAAATAGGTACATTGAATTCACCCATCAGGGTCACTGAAGTGCTACTTGGGTGGCAAGGTTAGACTATGTTTTTGAGTTGGGATTTGGAACTCGATGTTGGGGATGGGTCCTGGGCTGTGCAGTGCTCCTGTCCTAGGTCCTCGTTGATGGTGTTCCAGGGTAGCATGAGGACCACATACCTTCTCTCCTGACTCCCCAGAAGGTCCATGGGGACCTGGCTTTCCTCTGTCCCCCTAGGAAGTCAATACACCATGAGAAATGTCTCCCAGACAGGACGTGGACGTAAAAAAAGACAAAATTGAGCAATCAAACTGGTAAAATGGTGTTGGTACAATAAGGCTTACAAACAGACACCCAGGCACGCACACACGCACACACACGCACGCACACAAACACCAAACAAGCTGTGAAGTTAAAAGAGCTGCAAGACACACAAGTAAAAACCCATTCTCCTGGGTATGGTACTGCAGGGTTTCGGGCTGTCATCTCAAACTCACTCTGTGTCCCTTGTTACCCGGGAGACCAGGCAGACCGTCAAAGCCCCTGTCACCCTGAAAGAGAGAGAGAGCCGCCCAAGAGCATTACGCCCAAATATACTGCACAATACACACACTAATGAACAGGCAACACTTCACAGGAACCTACCTCCTAATCTTGCTCTATCTCTCACTTTTACATCACGTTTTCACGGCCACACACTTCCCTTGCAGCACACACACACAGAGACAAACAAACAGACACACAGAGCACACCTACACACGCACACACACACACACACAAACATAAATGCACACACGCGCCTGCACACAAACACAGTGTCGGTGACAGCGAGGTGCCGTAGGATTGAGATTCCGTCCCAGAAGACCCTCACATCTGTTGTGAGTCTGAGTTCCTGTCTGGGGGTGGGGGGAGTGGGGGTGCGGGGGCTGCGTGGGGGGGGGGGGGGGGGGGGGGGGGGGGAGGGCAGATTAGCTGGAGGTCCCTCTCTGTGCTACAGCACTGCTCAGAGAGATAAAGACGTGGCTCTTCTGACAGTTTGGCTATCAGGGGAACCTTATTTATTTACTAAGCTCTTCCTGTAGCTGCTAAGTATTGAGTTGCTGGCGCTGTCAATACATGTAATAAAGTTAGGCCCTGGATATCTGCGGGCTTACTCTGCAGGAAAACATGATTAGACTTTACAGTAATTCAACTATTTCCCATGTGACCACTCGTTGCGCACACGCCGATGAGACCTTGAAAAGGAAACCTTTGCATTAGCATGCAAATACACCGATTTATGAGGACCGCGTGTGTTGCAGGCATACACTCGAACCGTATTTGCCGTTCTGCCTCGTATAATACCTTACCTTGGACCCTGTTTCCCCTGGTGCACCACGGGCCCCATCCGATCCAGCCCGTCCCTGAGACACACACACAAACACACACACAAATAAACAGAGATACAATATGGTAATGTAATCAGAAAAGAGCAAACCAATACTACCTCTGCCAGCAAAGAAATAAAGAGGGAGGTCACGGTTGAGGTATAGAGCATGGATCATCAAACTGCAAAACAAAAAAGGGTTCACCCTTTTTCCTGATCTTCCGCTAAGTCCCGGAGAACCTGGCAACCCGCGAGGACCCTGAGCACAGACAGAAGGACAGAGGGATGACCGGAGGAGCGTGATGCCAGCTCACACTGTTGAATTGGGGGATACCAGAATACAATAAAAACAGTGTCATTCTTACGGCTGGGCCGTTGTCTCCACTGTCTCCTTTCAGTCCGCTGGATCCGGGGAGACCCTTGAACACACGCACATAGGACTCAGAACAGAGAGACATGGTCTGGGACCCACCTGACCTGGTTGGGTTTCATTTAAAGGAACGTGGAGGCTAGAGGGTTCACACTGTGTGAGTAATGTGTAACGGGGATACAGACTGTGTCAGTAGTGTCTTATTGTGTTTCAGACGGCGTCAGTTATGTCTTATGATTGTTCAGACTGTGTCAGTGGTATCTTCTGGTAGTTCAGACTGTGTCAGTAGTGTCTTATTGTGGTTCAGACTGTGTCAGTAGTGTCTTATTGTAGATCAGACTGTGTCAGTAGTGTCTTATGATTGTTCAGACTGTGTCAGTGGTATCTTCTGGTAGTTCAGACTGTGTCAGTAGTATCTTCTGGTAGTTCAGACTGTGTCAGTAATGTCTAACGGGAATACAGACTGTGTCAGTGGTATCTTATGGTAGTTCAGACTGTGTCAGTAGTGTCTTATTGTGGTTCAGACTGTGTCAGTAGTGTCTTATTGTAGATCAGACTGTGTCAGTAGTGTCTTATGATTGTTCAGACTGTGTCAGTGGTATCTTCTGGTAGTTCAGACTGTGTCAGTAGTATCTTCTGGTAGTTCAGACTGTGTCAGTAATGTCTAACGGGAATACAGACTGTGTCAGTGGTATCTTATGGTAGTTCAGACTGTGTCAGTAGTGTCTTATTGTGGTTCAGACTGTGTCAGTAGTGTCTTATTGTAGATCAGACTGTGTCAGTAGTGTCTTATGATTGTTCAGACTGTGTCAGTGGTATCTTCTGGTAGTTCAGACTGTGTCAGTAGTATCTTCTGGTAGTTCAGACTGTGTCAGTAGTATCTTCTGGTAGTTCAGACTGTGTCAGTAATGTCTAACGGAAATACAGACTGTGTCAGTGGTATCTTATGGTAGTTCAGACTGTGTCAGTAGTGTCTTATTGTGGTTCAGACTGTGTCAGTAGTATCTTATGGTAGTTCAGACTGTGTCAGTAGTGTCTTATTGTGGTTCAGACTGTGTCAGTAGTGTCTTATTGTGATTCAGACTGTGTCAGTAGTGTCTTATTGTGGTTCAGACTGTGTCAGTAGTGTCTTATTGTGGTTCAGACTGTGTCAGTAGTGTCTTATTGTGGTTCAGACTGTGTCAGTAGTGTCTTATTGTGGTTCAGACTGTGTCAGTAGTGTCTTATGATTGTTCCGACTGTGTCAGTGGTATCTTACTATCGGCCCTGGACGCCCTGTAAGGCCCAGTGGACCTGGAGGGCCCTTCAACGACAGCTGAAACAGACAACAGCTCCATGAATAAAAGAGTCCAATTCAAAAACAGAAGAGATGTCACATGGCATTGGGCTTGAAAGGGCACCCACAGGAAGCCTACAGCATAGTCATGTGATTTGCAAAGTAGACATTAGAACGCATCAGCAACCTGAACCAACAGTTACAGTATTACAGTGACGTCATCCCCTCTGGGTGAGGCTGCCAGCTGCTCAGCTGTGTCGATTGGTCACCATACCTTGGTCTGCTGCAGAATGGCCTGGGCTTGGGCCTCCTGGGCCGACACCACTGGCCCCTTCTGAGAGTCACCGCCAGACTGGAACTGGAGGGAGGAGAGGGAGGGACTACACTGCAGATTCACATGTTCACTCTCCGCTCATGACCAGGACTGAACCTCTATCACACAGCTCCCCCTTGTGGCGCTGAGCTGGTACTGCTCTTCGAGAGGCATAGCTCTCCGAAGTTTAGGTAAACAGAGAAAGGGTATCAACTAAGAAGTGAAAAGCTATAATCAATCTCATTCTTACTGGTAGCATCAGCATCGTGCCCGGAGGACCCGGTATCCCATCAGCCCCAGCCAGACCAGGTCTTCCTGGTGGACCCTGACAAGAAGAGAGAGGGGAGTGTTTAGGTAACGCGCGCGCGTGTGTGTGTGTGCACGCATATACATGTGTGTTCCGGCCTGCATGTTAAGTAAGTAAGAACGTTAAAGAATGTATGTGAGGCCAAACAGAGGGGGCGAAAGAGCCCTGCTAGCTAATCACTGTGAAAACAAGCTCTGCTCTATTTCCCGAGGGCTTGTCACTCACTCTCACTATCAATTAGCCTGTCTCCTGGTAACACACCGAAAGCTTGTGATGTCACGCTAGCTGCCTTGATAGTATGCCTATGAGCACAACACAAAGCATTAAAGTCATCCACTAATCCCTCTCTCTATTCCTCCACCCCCTGCCTGTCCTAACAGGACCGTACCAGCACTGCAGCTAAAGGAGTCATAAACCATCCACTGCACTCGAAACTAATCAGTGTGTTATGTTGAGTGATTAACTCCAAAGCTTGCATACAAATGCTGAACGTCAGCCTGGTGCTGTATGTTTTGAGGGCTGTCAGAAGGCTGGCGTAATGATCTGATCTGAAAGGTTTCGAGTGGCGAGGCTACGCGGGTTAATAGCTCTTTTCCCCGAGAACGAACGACAGGATTTGAAAACCTGAACATCACTGAGAATGACTAAGCGTCTGTCTCTTTCAGTCTGCTGGAAAGAGTTAGTCTGGGAAGGACAAACAAACCCACAAACACACACACGGGCACACACATACTCACGCACACACACTTTGACCAACAGCAAGAATGAGGTCAAATTCAAATGAGTCACCATCAGTCCCCGGAGCATGTTAGCGGTCAGGGCCATCACCAGGTCACCTGTTTGGTGCCTCTCATTGCTCCTCTATAGGTCCAGGGCAACGCCCGGAACATCCCGACAGGGCCAGAATTACACCATGGCCCAACTGGCCCTGTCGACCTCCTTCTACAGGGATCTAGCCGTCCCACAATGGGCGCTGGGGCAGAAGGGAGGAACTCACCAAGTCTCCGGGGTCTCCCATGGGTCCTGAAGGGCCGGGGGGGCCTGGCGTTCCTGGGAGTCCCTGTGGAGGACACACACACACAGTCAGCAGTTTTTCGAATGGTATGGTATGAGTATGGTGGCACCCAGATGGAGAGGAGGCGCTGAGGCGAGGAGCCTCCGGAGTCCGAGAGGAGGGGGCCTCACCTCTGGTCCTGGGGGTCCGGGCGGTCCCTCCACTCGCGTGCCCTGTGACAACACAGACGCAGATGAGACACGCTGCACCACACGGTAGCAGGGAACCAACTGGCACAGTACATTGCACTGGGCTGTTCAGGAAATGACATACCGGCTCGACGATAGCCGGATCTCCCTTTTGCCCCTTCTCTGCTCGGAGACTTGTCTGAGGAACAGACGGGTGGACACAACAAGACGCACGTTGGAACAGCGCTCGCGAGGGTCAGTGCGTGGGGACAGACAAGGGTGCGTGCCGGACAGTACCTCTCCATCCCAGGTTCCGGCACTTTCTCTCTCGGCGAAGCTGTAGCCGTCGTCGTAGATCTCGTACTCCTCGTACTCCACCTGATCCGTCTCGTTTCGGATGTCGTCGTACTCGATAACCTGGGAGGTCGTAAGAGGATGTCTAACTAGACTCGGAGAACAGTGGTTGACCACCACGGCTGAGCTACTGCATGGTTACGGCCGTCGAGACAACTCACGTCGTACTCGGTGACATTGGGGCCCACCGCCACCGTGGAAACGGAGAGGTCGTCGTACGCGCCGCCGTAGAAGTCGTCTCCGTACTCCTCCACCTCAGGCTCCTTCACCGGCCGCTCCGCCTGCGACGCAGGGCACAGGGTCACTCCACTGCCATGGCGACTGTCGCCCTGGAGACACTGGGCAGTCCTGTGGATGAGGCCATCCTGGAGCCTCGTGGTTGGCCGGTCTACTGCAGAACCGGCCCCCTAGTGTCCCCAGGGTACAGGGGGAAGGAGAGCGCCCCCTGTTGGGCTGGTGCAGGTTATAGGGATGTGCCGGGTAGACGTGGAGCAAGGCTGAGATGTGGTGTTAATATGAAAGAGGTGAACACTTTACGACCAGGAGGAGATGACACAGGCCATGGTGTGTGACAGCCAGTACCAGGTAAGGAGAAGCAGATGATTCAATGATTATACAGTTTGTTACGGTATGTTATTTGCTACAGTATGAACACATAAAACATCATATTTATTAGAAACTTGGGATACTTAATATATACCACACATTCGAATGTGATGTATATACATATGACTAAATATCATGAGAAGACAGCACGCAGTTTCCACACACAACTAGTTCTCTACCACTCTAGTTCTTTGAGCATGTCTTATAACACATACGCCGCACAACGACCGTAACTCGAGTTACATCTGTCCATGTGTTGTAAAACATGTATAACTATGTTAGCCTAGGTTAGGTGATCTATTGGGTCATCTCCATTCGGCTCCACAGGCTCAGTGCTGCTGGAGGTGCTGTGGTTAGAGATGTGCCGGTTAGTGGTTGGGGTGAGCGGGAGGGTAGGGGTACGATGGATGGTGGGAGGACGACCTGGGGTTAGGAGGTAGTGGGGGTGTGCTGAGTTAGATGAGTTTGGATGAGATGGAGGAAGGGGGCGGGGGTGGTTACGCGGTCAGTTTCAGTCTACCTCCTGAGCGACCACTGGTTCAGGCAGTGCACCGGGCCCCACGGAGGAGACCTCCACACTGACGTTGGGCTGGCGTGTGGTCGTTTCTGCGGCGGCGCGGTCCATGTCCTCGCTGCGGACGACAGCCCTGGCGGTGGACTGTTCCAGGTCGGGCAGCCCCGGGGCCTGGAAGGGCTCCTGGGAGAGGTACTCGGTCAGCCCCGGGGCCTGGAAGGGCTCCTGGGAGAGGTACTCGGTCAGCCCCGGGGCCTGGAAGGGCTCCTGGGAGAGGTACTCGGGCAAAGCGGTGGACACGCCGAGGAAGCCATCCTCCGAAGGCCCCTCCTCCTCCTTCCTTTTCTTCCTGAGCTCCTTCTTGCCCTTCTTCCTGGACGACTTGTCCCTCTTCTTTTTGGATCGATCCTTTTTTTTGCCCTTCCTGTCTTTTTTGGGGCGGGGCTTCTTGGGCTCCTCCGGCTCGTCGCTTTGCATCGCGGGAGCGGATTGAGGCGGGGGGATCTTTTATGAGGGGGGGAAGGGGGTGAGGGGGGGTGGAGGGGGGGGGGGGCACGGGGCGAGAAAAACAACAACATGGTGAAACACAGCATCGCAAAATGGACTGTGAAGGAGGCGGAGGCGGCGCATTTCGAAAACGCCGAGGCGAGGTCAGGGAGAGAGCGGGCGCACTCGTCCTCCACCGGCATCTGAACCCACGTGGAAGCGACGGCAGCCTCGCAGGGGGCCGGAGGAGAGCACTGCGCGTCTTCAAACACGACCACGGGAGCGGACGCGTTCGGTGGTGAGGTCACTGGTCGGTCGTTCCCAGGGTTTACTGAGGCGTCGATAACGAGTTGAATTCAATTTCGCCCGCGAAACTGTGCGTCTGTAAACGTGAGGGTGCCTTGTCGTCGACATCGTTGAGTCTCGGAGTTTGAAAGAGGGTGTGTCCGAGAGTCATCGACGGGGTCCGTGTTGTTTACTGTAATGTGTTAACAAGGTCTGTGGGAGAGTGATGGAGATGGGCTCGCTTGCGTGCTGAGCGATGTAGAAAATATCTGGATGCACAGCCTGTTCCTCAGCTGCAGTCCAGCCACAGCCAGAAGGGCCTCAAATAAACACTGGCGGACAGTCCCTCGGGCATCATAGCAGGACACACACACCACTGTGCACACAGCAGGGAGTACTGTAGGGATAGAACTCAATGTTCTTGCTAGAGACCCTGACAGGACCTCAGGTTCTGCCAAATTAATTATAAACACTTTCCACCATTACACACTCACTCACACACACTCACACACACCACATTTATATATATATATATATATATATATATATATATATATATTCTCTTTGTATTTGTCTTTCCCACTCCTATCTTTATCTGACTCTGTTAGACTGTCTGGCTCACTCTCTCTCTATCTATCTGTCCTCCATCATCCATTAATTTTGACTGTATCTTTCCCTTAATCTCCACCACAGATGCACTCTCTCACTCACAATTGTACGCACGCACACACACACATTACCACACAAACCACAAACACACACACACACACACACATATACTGCATCACCAGGAATGCTCCCATTGCCCATGCAGGCCCATGGATTGGATAAGCTGTGATATCCTGTGAGATGTACAGTGCCCCTGGCTGTGTCCTGTGTGTGCGTGTCCGTGTGTGACTGCGCGTGACTCGTGTGTGTCTGTGCGGGCGTGCTTAGGCTACCAAACTGAACGGGGAGGCTGCCAAAGGAACACCTGACATTGCCCTGGGAGGGATGCTCTGTTACTGGCTACATATCAGATAAGAGGAGGTCCTTCTTGTCATCCTCCTCGTCCTCCTCGGCCTGCTGCAGCTCTGCGCGACGGCTCACTCTGGCCTCGAGCTCGCTGCTCACTGAGTTAGCGCTGGCTGTGCTCGGGACCCACTGGC
Organism: Hypomesus nipponensis; assembly: GCF_054491055.1. Taxonomy (NCBI): domain Eukaryota; kingdom Metazoa; phylum Chordata; class Actinopteri; order Osmeriformes; family Osmeridae; genus Hypomesus; species Hypomesus nipponensis. Next base: position 8,507,338 of record NC_140377.1, on the reverse strand, counting down.
TGAGGCAATTGATTAGCAATAACTCATGTGATATGTGGGGTCGGGGAAACCTTTGGTATTGTTGACACAGCTCTAGAGACACATGCATGCTTGTTCGGTTTTTATTGGTTGGCTGAGAAACGAGGGCTTCTGGGAGAGAAGCCTGGCAGCAGGACTTGCTTACGCCTAAACATGAAACATGTCTCTAGGGAATCTTGAAGGCAGATTGAGTCATGGTGCTTATCCCGAGAAATCTTTAAACCATGTCACTGTAGCATTCATCATAAAATCCTGACTAGCTGCTGCTGCAAAAAAAGAAGTTAATTATCTGTCAAATGGTTATCAAGGAAAAACAATTATCGAGCCAAATCTTACAGTGTGTGCTGAAAGTCCCTTCCTTTCTTCTGTTCTCTATACACACCCTCTCTCTCTCTCTCTCTCTCTTGGAGTGTATGTGTATGTGTGTGTGTCTCCCCCTGGTGGTGGGAGTACCCACCTCCTGGGTGTCTTGGGCCTGGGTGTTGTAGAGCAAGGGGGAGTCACAGTCTGGGATGTAGTGCAAGCAGTAGTCAGCCGCAGCCTGGGGGTCCTCCACAATCAGCAGCTGTTGGATGTCTCCCTGTAACACACACACACACACAGGCACACAAGCATCGTGTCATATAACTCTTTGCCCCACACTCTGTGAGTGAGCAGACAGAAGCGTTCCGTCTACTCTGACAGAATGAACGCTTCGACCTTTGAGAAACCTCAATCTGAGGATAAAGGGGGTCGGACGAGGTCGGAGCGAGAGAGCAGGGAGAGGGGCGCACAAAGGAGGCGTGGAGGACACTCGGCCGTGCGGGCCGATGTAGGTCATCGTTTGTCTGGAGTGGCTAATAATAATACTGCTGCCATCACCACTTCAGGCTCTCTCTCATCCCAGTGGTGTGGGACACAGCAGGGTGTGTAAACACACAAGAACACGGAACCCTTCCCGATCATCCCCCCCCTCCCCCCCTCCCCCCCGTCAGGACCCTTGACTTCCTGTCCCTCCCCCAGAAAGGCTACAGGGTGTGTGTGTGTGCACATAAACACCCACAGGGCCAGACTCGCCCCTCACGACGTCACCGAGCTGTCTGGTCTGGATGATCCCACTTTGCACCAGCACAGACAATCCAACTCACACCTCCATCTGTCCTGGCCCATACTGTGTGTATGTCATGGTGTCGGCAGAGTAAATAGCTCGATCTGAGCAGGGCAGCACACTGCACAAACGACTGGCTCGGAGCGCATCATAACAGGAAGCCATTTGAGATCAATAAAGATAGATGAGGCCAGGGTTCAGTGGTGACAGGCCCACGTCTACCTCTGTAATCAGGTTAAACAGCCACAGGTGAGATCAATCACCATTATTTTCCTCCTCCCGCTCAACCCGCCACCCACACTACACTTCCATTCACGACATCCATGCATTCCTGTCAGCCCTTCACGCATTACAGTTCCACCCAGGAGAAGGTCACACAGAGCCGGGTCCAAGAGCCAGCCAACCAGCCATCTAACCGTTCAGGCAGTCAGCCTACCAGCCAGGCGTTCACCATGAGACTCCTTAACAACAACTGGCAGTTCAGTGAGTCACCGGAGATTTGCCTCCGTGGGTGAAGGAGAGTGCATGTAGGTTTCACATGCGCATAGCAGTAAACGGTCAATGGTTTCTCCTTTAGGGCCTAAAGTGCAACAGATGCCGATGACTAAGTCTAAACATCTGAATACAATCAGAATCCTTTTCAGAAAAGGAAAAGGCAAAACGGCCGACCCTGACCCAGCCAATGTGCCTCTCGCATCTACCCACTTAACCATGAGATTCCTCAATTGAATCCGGCAGTCGAAATGATAACAAAGGCCTTGCAAGACATGCTTGACAACACAGAGACTCATGGAACCTGTGCCAACGCCAAAGTTCTGGGTTCTTTACCACCAAACGCTGTATTGTTTTTCTTTTTCTTTTCCTGGATCATATCTGACAAATGAGTGTGTTAAAACTCCACCAAAGCACAAAGAGGCTGGGAGAGAACCTTCAGAAAGGTTTGTTTTTGTGAGAGAGAGAGAGAGAGAGAGAGAGAGAGAGTATTTAGATAATACAATCTTTTCACTCGCTTGTTGGTCATTTGTAGGCAATCTGGAAGCAATAGAGGCTTTAGAGACTGACCACAGACCCCTGGCTCATAGGCTGGGCTCCCACGCTGGGAGAACTGGACCGGAACACAGCTACACGCCCCCTCCCCCACCCCCCTTCTCCCATCCCCAAACCCCCCAGCCTCCCACCCAGATCCCCCCGGAACCAGAGCCTGGGAACAGTCCGTGGGTCAGAGAATGAGCTGCACTCTAACCTAACCCTACCCCAGTACCAGCCTAACCCGGGTCACTTTGCAATGACCCACAAACTCACTTACTTACGCACATACACACACATACATGCACACGAGCGCGCACACGCACACACACACACGCACACACAAAGTTCAAATGGAAAACATGCACAGGCCACTTACTTCCCACATAGAGAGCACAGACTTAAGAGAGAACATTGATAATTGAAGAGGAGCATTAGTCATCACCACGGGATCTTTTACAGCCAGAAGACGGATAGATGGAAAGAACTTAGCCCGTTCAAGGGAGGGGTAATAGGCTGGGCTGTTTCGCGAATGAATCCGAAAAGTTATGAAAAAGATGAGGGATGACAGATAAGAGGGTAAGAGTTTTGTTTCGTAAATAGTGTGTCGCCCGTCTCATGATGGTAGGGAGTAGCGGGAGGGGGACGTGAGAGGGGAAGGAGGAACACTTTTGCCATGGAAGGAGTTTGGGCGGGCAGGGAATTGTGTGGGCGTGGCCAAGCCGATTGAGTTACTGTCCATTAGAAGAGACGGTGGGTATACGGCGAGCACAAAGACATCTGGTTTCCTCTGAGTGAAAGCCGAGAGTGCTGAAGTGCGCGTCCGTCAAGTCATCAAGCACTGATAATCCCCTCCTCCTCTGTCCTCTTCTGAAGGCTGAAGTATGTGGGTTTGGTGTGCCACAAGGTTAGGATGGGACCCTGAGGGAGAGAGGCAGTCATCTTATGTGCACTTCCCTCCCCCCTCCCCCCCCCCCCCCCTCTCTCTCTCTCTCTCTCTCTCTCTCTCTGTTCCTCTCTTTCTCTCTCTCTCTCTGTTCCTCTCTTTCTTTCTCTCTCTCTCTCTCTCTCTCTCTCTCTCTCTCTCTCTCTCTCTCTCTCTCTCTCTCTCTCTCTCTCTGTTCCTCTCTCTCTCTCTCTCTCTTTATGTCTCTCTGAACTGAACAGTCCCATGGCCTGAGGACATGTTTTGAAGATAGATGAGAGATGGGACTTGCACTGAGCTCCCCTTTATGTTCAAGCCCAGTGATTCAGGCCGGAGCTGCACTGGGAATGACAATGGAGTAGTCGGGACTGTGACATGAGCACGGACACACTGAGAACGACTTACAGTTAAGAAAAAAGGACACTAAAGTCCAAATTAAAATAGAGGCGTTGGAACCACTACCAACATTCAATTTCACAGTTTGCTCCAGTCTCCAATCCTTTTCATATTCAATTTTCAAAGGCTCCAGAAGGGTCCGTTTGCACAGTACCTATTCCTAGATCAGACAAAGTCGTTTTCGCCATGACCTCTGACCTTCCTCGCTACTCCGGGATAATGAGGACCGAAGCGCTGACAGGTGACACGGGAGGAATGACAACCCCATGAGGCATTCCTCCTCCGGGAGAATCCGTCCACACACTCACAAAGCGTGACGAGCCGTACTCATTCACCGGCACAGATTCACAGCCAGTCCGCAGGTCTTTGCTCACACACACACACACTCACACACACACAAACACACACGTACACACTTCAATGTACAAAGCGTGAACAAAGTGTGTGTGGTGAGCATGTCTGAACAGCACTGCTCCTCCCTTCTCCTTCTCTTCCTCAGGCTACCGTGGCCTTCTCTTCCTCACAAAACAACAGACTCTGCAGACTCTGGCCAGCAGTGCTGCTCTCGACGCCTTCAGACCGATACCGCATGAACCCCGGCTCACCCAGACCAGCCAGTCTCACACTGCACCACCACCCTGCCCAATCTATCATGTCCTCCCATAGCTGCAATGATCGATATGAGGAACGAAAGGAATTGCATTTGGAAAGTAGGAGGGCCCTTCAGAGGATTGCTGTCAGAACATTCAGCTGCCACACTCGAATAACGAATAGGCAGTAGTAGAATAGTACGATGAAACAGGTTTTCACTGATTGGACATGAATAACTACTTGATGGATGAGTCGGCAGCAGCGCACGACATGTTTTCTTCGATGAGCCCCCTCTGTGGAGGCAGTTAACTGCCAGTAAACAAACATACGAACGCAGTGTCTCTACCTCAAAAACCTCTTCATCCAGCAGGCGCGTGCCGAACACGGTCACCCCCTCGGTGCTGACCACCGGGTCGTCCCCTCTCAGCAGGTCCAGTGTCTGCACCTTCTCACAGTCCAGGTAGAGGGTGACAGACTTGCCCTGTATGCTGTATGCGATCCGGTGCCACCTGGAGATGCAGAAGAACACACGCACAAACATTCGGATGTAGCAAAGCGACGCGAAGCACCGTCGGACGCGCTTGCGCGCGTGAATCGATTTGCGTGTGAAAGGATGAAAGCGGAACCCCTAAGAGATGAATCGTTGTCGATGGTAAATAGATCCAATATAAAAACATAAAAGGAGGACCGTACGCTATGGCAGGTAACAGTGCTCGTGAGGATCACGGTGAAACTCGGACCACAATCTTCAGGATGAGCTAGTCTATGTCCCTCCTTCCTGCTTCCAGGTTACTCAGGGTCAATCACAATAATGCTAAAGGGAATGCTAAAATCGAGCCTGGGTGGCTCATCCCGTCTACCCACTTTCCGTCAGCCAGGGAGATCTTCTTAAAGATGGGGTAGAGGTCCGGCGAGGGCTGTCCCTGGTGGTCCTCGTACAGGAACACCGGCGAGCGCCCCACCTCCAGCCCCAGCTGCTGCACGCCCTGCTCGTCATACACCGACAGCAGGAAGAACTGGGTGCCCTTCTTGGCCCGCACCGTGGCCATCAGGGAGAAATCCTCAGGGAAGGAGGAGTCTGCGGAGAAGGGAACGACAGGGAGGTCAGTCGGGCTGGAGGTGGAGACCAGCTGGGGGGTAAACCCCGGGCCTCGGGGGCTAAACCCCGGGGAGGGACGGCCGTCGGCCACGTCCGCTGGATGAGGGCTACCTGGGTAGAGCTGCTTGGTGGGAGCGCTGAGCTGGATCTTCTTGTCGATCCTGAAGGCCAGGTCTGCCTCCTCCGTGTCCTTCCTGGCCGTGCAGAGACCGGCCTCCATGGAAACGCCCTCCATGTCCTCCGACAGCTCCAGCACCCGGAGCACGTCGATGGGCTCGGCTAAACACAGGGGGGGGGGGGGGAAGAGAGAGAGGAGGTCAGCACAAGTGCAGCCAAACACTCAGACCAACACTGAATTTCATGCATTCATAGTCAAGGATGCGTTCATAATTTGAAGTATGCCACTGTAACGTAAGCTTTCTGCTATTCCCAAGGTTTCTTCCATTTTTTTCTGGGAGTTTTTCCTTGTCTTCCTTGAGGGTTTAAGTTGGTTGGGGGCGGTTCTATGGGGGTTTGTGAAGCCCTCTGTGACATGCTTGCGTGTCAAAAGGGCTATACAAATACATTTGATTTGATTTGATTGGATTCCAACCTGATGTTAAAATCTATTTTTTAAAGGAAAATTGTTTTTGTTTTTTGGAACAAATACGAGAACAGCTGGTATGTTTCTGTGTGCTATGGTGCAGGTCTCTTGGTGGGGAACAAGACTGCATGCCCCAGTGGAGTGATCGATAAACAGTGCAGAATGGGAGCTTCCTGCGCCTGGGGATGGAGACAGCTCCAAGAAGAGCCGGCTGCAGGTGGCCTGCTGTGGCTGTTATTATGGGATAGGGTTGTGGCCCGGCCTACACCGTAATCCTGCTGAACCTCGAGCCCACCTGACAGCTGACACCTGCCCTCAGCCTGTCGCTACTGGAAACACCATCCCTCACTCTCATTCGCTGGCATGAATAATGCATGTTTTTCTTTTAATGAAATCAGTGGTATTATTTGTTTTCTCCATACAAAGGCCATTCGCTCAATGTATGAAATATGGGCAGAACGTGTGAGAGAGAGCTCCACTGAAAAAGATCTAATTACATTGTGACTTTGGTTTATTTAACAGTTGGGTGGCTGGGTGTGTTATTAGATTTTGTGTTGATCAAGTGCAGCCCTGAGCTTCGGTGAGTTCAGAGCTTTGCTTCCTGCATATCCCACCAGCTGGCTGAGTGAGACTGTTAAGGGCAACGCAGCACTTAGCATTCCAGGCATGAATTCAAATAGCTCCCCCCTCCCTCTCCGCCCCCTCCCTCCCTTACACCGTCGCTTGCCTTTTATTCTCTGTTAATTAAACATGTGGTGAGAGTTTACCAGTGCCCAGACAATGCTTGCAGAAAACACTGTGTAACATTTTATGGCACTGTTTATTTGTATAGCCTTGGCCTTTTATTGTGAACAGCCCCAGTCTCACAGGCAGAGTCCTATAGCACAGCAACAGAACTGTAAATAGGTTAAGCTGTGAATTACAGCTTGGCCCCCTCGACACAGTGGAAAACATCAGGTGATGATTTAAAAGTACTTCAGACAAAGGAACTTACATTTTACTTTGATACTGAGTTTTTAACAATTTTCTAGATGGAATAATTGCAGGAGTTTTTGCCCCCCAACAAACAGAGCTGTCACACTTGCAACCCAACTGCTCATCCTTGAACACACCAGCCCACACACATACGTTTACGATGCTTTTCAAACCCAGCCTAATTGCCCGGCATTACTGTGGTCTACGTAAATGTCAATGAATAATCCGTCTGTTCACAGACCCTTAATGTGCTTTTACACGCATACACACACACACACACACCACACATACAAGCATGCAAACACACACAAACTGAGAAAGAGAGAAGAAAAGGTTAGAGGGTGATGCTGTTTGGAGGAAGCCAAGCACAGTTTAAATCTGAAGCAGCTTGGACACAATTAAGATGTGCCTTCGGGATGCTGCTTTACACAGAGCTTCTGACAACCTCAATCTGCTTTCAGTCCACATTTACATTCCCACCGTGCTGTCCTGTCCCAACTATTCTACACTGCAGCATGTCTGACCAGGTGTTTTCACTTAACACCCTGACAGACACCGTCACTTCAGGACCGCTGCGTTTGTAAAGAAACGCAGATGATGCTGCACATCATCGATGTCCCTCATTGCTCCCTCGATCACCAGTGTCCCAGTCAAATGGTACAAACGGTACAGGCAAGTCTCATGTAAAAACTGACAGAAAGGCTTATGCCTCACCTTTGACCCCTGCAGTTTTTCCATTACAGTACAAAGGCAGAAATACAGAAGAGCAATTGTGCAACGCCTTGGGGCCAAACAAAGGGAGGAGCACCAGAACATTCCTCCAGTACCAGGACCCTTTATGTTCCAGATACAAACTCAAAGAGCAATGTTTGCAAAAAGAAGATTTATAAATGACCAAAAAACACGGTAACAACTTTGAAAGGCATACAAATATGTAATTGTCGTACAAAATATGTTCGCATAATATAACCAGTTCCACAAAATATTTATTGCAAAATAGATCTGCATACAAATGATATGGATGGACCCAATGCCTGGTGGACATTTGTCTTTCACTTGTTTGACACTTGTTATCTATTCAGACTTTCTTAAACATTACAATGTAAGATTTAAATGACTTCACTGACACTGAAGTATGCTAACATGATTTAAACCTCTAGAGAATTAACCCTACAGCCCTATAGGGATTTCTTTCCTATCTGTGAACTGCATATAGTGCTTATTCAACCTTCTTTGCAGGAGAGGAGAGAATATTTCTGTGATTTGCTTTCCTTCCAAGCCTTCTGTTTTCTCTCTGCCCTAAGAGAGTTATTCAGAACATATAGTCCGGGTTTGGTTTCTCTCGGTTGTTCTAAATTCCTCTGTGACATGGCGTGTGAAAACAAGCTGCACAGCAAATTCTTCGAGATATAACTGTACCGCTCGTAACCATCATGTGGAGCTTCAGCCATGGGGCAGGTGGCTGGGTAGTCAAGATCTGGAGCCAGCCCAGGATCAAAACGATCTCGCTAACTCCTAACAATTGGATCTGTCTCCATCGTCTGAATCGGGGCCAACAATCTGTCAGCCAATCGAGCTGTCTTGCGGCCCTGTCTCCTCAGACAGCTTTCCCTGTACATCATCTGACTGGAGCTGATATCCTCAGCTCACCTTACGTGTCTCTATACTCTTCTACATGTCCACACAGTGGCCCCACACACTTCATCTTCATCAAAGCAGCATTTTGGAATCTCATTAACGGCTACCGTCGCTGAGTCAGTGCCAGGAGATGGTTCTGCATTCAGATCGACATTACGTGAGGAGAATACGGTTCTTCTGGATCTTTGGGTCTACGGTGCTTCCGTGGAAAACGTTGTGTCTGAGAAGACGGCGAGTCTGTCCTGTGTCGTCGTGTGTCTGTCTCATGGCACTTCAGGCCCCTGGGCTTTTTGAAATGTGAGCGCCCGATTGGCCGTCTGACGCTGAGAACGTCAATCGTCGATTTCACACAACAACGGACATACAGTGGGTACATTCTCAACTCTCTTCTTCCTTCTCCAGTTACACAAGCCACGTCTTGTAGATGCTCTCTCTCTCTCTCTCCCACGCTCCCCTTTCTCGCTCGCTGTCTCTCACCACTCCCGGGTCTAACCTACACGTACCACGCGTTGTTGAATGTGATCATGGCGATCAGGGGATTTCTCCAACATCCCTGCCAGGAATGAGACTAGGCAGAGACGGCGTCTTCCCCGTCCCACCCAGAACCCGGCAGAGCAGAGGAGTCAGATCGACTCAGTTGTGATTGGTGCTCTGCACGGTGTCTGGCGATATCTTTTCTTGATATTCTCGAGCTGTCGACATATCAGCAGATGTCAGCCATGTGTCTGTCAGGCATGTGGACGTCAGCGTCTCAAATCCTTCAGATTCCGTTTGAACTTTAGGAAATGTCGCTTTCTATTCGCGTTTCTCGGAGACAGTATTTCTTTGGAATATGGCTATGATGAATGACGTCAACTGGCTAATGTTCCTAGAATGGGGAGTCAAGGATCTATGTGGAGATGAAATACCCTATTGAATAAAAAGGCACCAACAAGGGCCTCCATGAGGGCTTCAGTTGGTCTAGTTACCCAGCAGAAGACTTCTGACCCTGGGGCCGGGGTCACTGCTAAGTAGCCCTAACAGGCATGGGGCCAGGACCTCTAAACACACCTCCTGTTCCAATGTATTACCACTAACATTTGGACACACTTTAGCATAAAACAAAACAAACAGAGCCAATTAAACATAATCACACCTAATGGCATGAACCCCAATTGATTACAGAAGTTTAAAGCCCCACCTGTGTACCACATAGCAGTACTGTATATTCCACCTCTCAACAATCTCTTTGTTCTCTTTCAGAATCCTGTCCATCATCCGTATGTTAAACACACAGCTCACTCACTCTCTAAACAGTGAAGGACATGCAAGAGGGGATAATCAGAGTTGTCCACCATATAGCAGGGCAAGTTTACATGGAGATGGAGGAATGTGTGGTGTAGGAGGAATGTGGGCCAGCAGACTGCAATATTTATCATGTTGATTGGGCTTCGGGGCTGGGTCTGCTTTGAGTTATCACTGGGAGTTTGGGAGCCATTCAAGTGTATGGTTGTGTGGGAGACCGCTGGGAATCCAGCCGTCGCACCTCTTTGGCCCGGCCCTCTCTCTATCACTCTCCCTCCCTTTCTCCTTCCATTTCCCTCTCTTTCTATCGGGACTTCGGTCCCTCCTCTTCTCGCTGTCTCTGCTCTCTCCGAGTGTCTTGTTTGCTCTCTTCGTCTCTCTCGCTTCGTCTTTCTTTCCCTCTGTTATTCTTTCTTTCTCTCTGGCTTGCTGTCTCTCTCTCTCTCGCTCCCTCTCTATCTCTCTCATTTTCTCTCCCAGCACGGTCCTTCATGGTCCAACGACTCAGGGATGCGGGCTATTCAGTACATGTGTGAACCTGGCATGCCTAAGCACACACACCGCACATGTATGTGGGTGTCTCGCTGACACGGCTGTTCTCCCCTGTTTACAAACCCCACCCTCTCACTGCCCGTCTCCAGCGTACTGTCTTTAATCCCACAAGACAAAGGGGGTGATTGTCGGACTGTGATGTTGTGTGTTCTGAATTGGGGGGGGGGGGGGGGGGGGGGGGGTTTCGTGACATGATAGTCTCATCGCTGAGGCTTGCGTTCCATGCGAGCGTGACGCGACTGCATGGATGGAGCTGAGAGCTGTCGGGACAGATTTGGTTTGGTTACACATCACCCTCCAACTCGCGTCACTGTGACATTCTTCGACCTCGACGGTTTGTTCTGCTGATGTTTGCTCACCGCGCGAACCGCAGACAGGCCGGGCCCTACTGGGCCCAAAGAGGAAACACCTGCCACTGTCTGCTCTGTCCCCTCGCGGGATACGCACCCACGGACACCCACATGCCCACACACAAAGAGGGAACAACACACGCCAACACACGCACCCGCATATAAACAGAGTATTTCCTGTCGACGATCCACCATCAATCACTTTCCCGGGTATCATAACACTGAGGCAGCTATCGTGGTGTGCAGGATCAGAGGCGCACCAAGCAAAACACAACACGCCATGCTGCATGCACATGTCATCAGCGGGCCCTCTCTCTCTTTGAGGCTCTGGACCTGCAGTTGTTGAAAGAAACGGAATGCCTTTCTCCTCTTAGCCCTTCTTTGCTCACTGTGGGCCTATTTTGCCTCGAGAGGTATTGGAACATCTGTCCGGGTGTCAAGGATAATGTACACAGAATTGGACAGAGGAGCCTTTCGCTGTCCTGGAAACGGATCACTGAAAAAGGATCACCAGTTCCTTTGTCAAAAGGTTGCGTGTGCGCGCGTGTGTTTTGGGCGTGTGTGTGTGCGCGTGAATGTGTGCAAAGCGCGTAAGTGTGGCTCTATGTGCGTGCGTGTGTGTGTGTGTGTGAGAGGGTTTATTGTATAAGATGCGGCAACAGATGATTTTAGTCAAGTAGCGTGCTACTGTTGTCCACTCCAAAGAGGATCGTGCACAATGTGGATCAAAGTTCTCTATGGTCTGGTGTGCATGTAGGATCAACGTGTATATCTGGTCCCTGTTCAGTGGATGACAGGTAAAAGGACACCACAAAGAGGTCCACTCACATGAGAGGAAGGCTGGAACAGAAAGGGGCCTCATCTCCTGTCCTCAAAAAGCAGCATGAGCCGTCGTTCTCTTCAGCATGGGGACAGAGCCTGGGGGAAGGGGCTGTTGTCTTTCTGGAGGCCAGATGTTTCTTGCTCAATATAGATTTAAGACTGGCGCCACAAGACGTTAAGAAATATCTCCATGCATTAGCTGTTAGCTCCTTCCAAACAGTTGGCATAAACTAGCAGAATTACAGGCAAATTCGTCCTAGCATTTGGGACCCGAGTCTGATTGGGTACTGGGTGAAGAGGATAACCTTACGCAGAGCGTCAGGTTGGATTGCTCCATGAGAAGAACTCCAAGCCGAGTTTCTAGCGGTACTCACTTGTGTGCACGGTTACTGGGCCCTCTTTTCTTTGCTGCTGACAAGACGTGCTGCTTTCATTTGCTACTGACTCTGTCAGTGGATCAAAAGGGGAACAACCCCTCCTCTGGGAGTCTGGTGCAGGATCAGGACGGAGGGGGATCAAATAGGACCCAGAGAGGGGGCTGCACGCGTGAATTCCCCCCCACACACACACCCCCGTCATACAGCCAGAGGTGGAGAGGGAGGGAGGGAGGGAGGGAGGGAGGGAGGGAGGGAGGGAGGGAGGGAGGGAGGGAGGGAGGGAGGGAGGGAGGGAGGGAGGGAGGGAGGGAGGGAGGGAGGGAGGGAGGGAGGGAGGGAGGGAGGGAGGGAGGAGATTCAGCATATGAAAAGAAACAAACCCCCTCCATCCGGAGCCTTTGAACAGGGAAAGAAAAAGGGAATCGAAAATATGTGCAGAGGCAAAGGAACACAGGACAAACTGCGGACGTGTGCAAGAATGTCATCTCTTCCTGTCGTCAAACATGACGACGGAGTTCTGTCCCTGGCCCTCCAAAACACACAGGGAACACATGGGAAAAGACAGCCTTACACTCCTGCCTACCCCACACACCATCAAACAGCTTCAGGACTGCCATGTCAGCCGCAGCACATACAGCCCTCACACCATTGCTCCTCCACGCACACCCTCTCCCAGCCCAGGCAGCACAGTCAGTGAGTCAGACGTTCTCAAGATTCAACCCTCGAATGGAACTTTTGGATTTCAGGCAACCCATTCCAGCAAATCATTTGGGGTTGTTTGTCAAATTCTCAAGTGAAAATGGGACGTGCTTTGGAAAACCTTTTCTGGTGACCAGAGGGTTAACTTCAGCTGTTGAGGCATGTCTCCTCATCAGGCTGTCTCGCAGGGGAGAGCACCTGCAACAAAACCAGCGCTGTCCAAGACACTCAAGACTCGGCCAGAGGGCATCTTTTCCACACTGATACAAAGGCTTCACATCCCAGGACTGTTGTTTTACCGACCCTCTTTAGACCATGTATGGTCATTGTAATGGTCATATGTCAGATGTGTCTGGCTTGTAAGCAACCCATGATAACCACATTGACCAGGCCATGGCATGATGGGCAACAGCATTCTCCTGTAGCCAAACCATAAGAAATGTCAAAATAAATCATTACTGCACCAACCATCTGCTGTAATTAAGAATGACACAGTAACAACACTATCATAAATACATCAAGGCAAATATTTGTAAAAGCACTACATTTCTTGGGGACCATCACTTCAAATGAGCAGCCAAGTTACTTCTCCGGGGACTGTGTGAGAACATTAAACAACTCCATGACAGGAATTTTAATCTACTGTGTTAGGTCAGTCTTCAGCCATTCACCTCTTTCTCAAGCCAACGCTAAATCGTTTCACAGTAAACCGACAGTGGTCACGAGCAAACTCAAACATGACATCACAGGCCCATTGGAATATGGATGCTGGCTTTACAGAGGGATCCAATTCCACCTGATGATCCAAAATTGGAGAGTTTATTCATGGCACGAACAAACAATGAAATATCATCCTGCTTGGAAATTCAATGAGAAGGGCTGGACAAGTTGAGGCAACATATCAAGCGCATGTCGCGCAAAGACGTAGTGAAATGTTTTACCCTTCAAATGATCAATGTTAGTTAGAGGAAGGAATGACTTTAGCTTGTAAAGTAATTAAGCGTAACGCCTGGTAGAAAGTAACTCCAGACGGGTGTTCAGTGGACAAGTTTTAACCAGCAGCATCCACACAGATCAAAAATACAGATATCAACCTCAAAGATCATGGTCTCGACTATAAGTGCACAAATATGCTCGGAACGGGTTGTATTTATAAATAAATATAACATTGTATAGGCCTGGAATTGCCCTTGTTAGAACGTGTTATATGGACGTTGATTTATTTAAACGCGCAATACTGAACATTATCTTAAGTTAGCATTTGATTTCAATAAAATGCAACTCACTATTCTACCAGCCTTACAGTGTGACCCTTTGATGTCTAAGCAGGTGCATTCAGACAGATACTTTACCAGCATGTGAAGTTGTTGCGTGTAGTATGACCATAAGAAATAGCGGTAATCTCCTGTGCGCTGACGTCCGTTTTAAGCGGTCCATCTTTCAAAGCAGAGACCCACTTGGCTCCGCCACAGAAGTTTATGAAAGGCTAAATGTATAGACACTTTGCAGCCATGCGTAGAGGAGTAAAGAGAACCAGTGCGACGCTTGAGCACACTCGGTCTGAAGTTTCACTTTGCAACTACTTAGAGAACTTTTTGGGAGAATCCTCTCCTCTTCGCTCCGTCCCTCTCATTCAATTTCACCCCCACCTCTTCACCCTCCCTCCCTCTCTCTCTCTCTCTCTCTCTCTCTTTCTCTCTCTCTTTCTCTCTCTCTCTCTCACTACACACCCCCTCTCCGCTCCCTCCCAAACAAAAACTGTCTCCCGCGAGCCTGGTGGACGATGAATGGTGCATACAAAGGACACATGTCATGAGTGGCAAACTTCACACCAACTCATGCTTATTAAACCCATCGACCTTGTAGCATTAGTGCGCCGCAACTCGGCGCCATTCTTGTATGCGTGTGAATAACCTCTATTTCAAATGATGAGAAATCTCTAAATAATTTTGATAAAATCCTGAAATCTGTCGACTGTAGTTGATCCAGGTCATTTTCCGTTGAATGAATGATAAAAAATGATTAAAAGCATACAAAACGTAAATGATTACAAACAAGTCACAAACTGTTGTCGTAAAAACCCTTATAAATGTGATGTATTAGACCATCAAGAGTGTTGGCTGACAGGATACATTTGTGCTTTGAACTTCACAGTAATAAAAGGTCGAGGAGCAGGAGGCCAGCTCATGCAGAGTGATCCAGATGACCTTATCTTTCCCATCTCTCTTATCACCTTCCAGTATTGCTTCCACCTACCTCACACAAGCAGCAACTTGACCAGACTACACAGGCTCTGTCACCTTCACTCCAGCAAGGTGAGAGGCCAGGAATGGAAGAAGGTTCAGGAAGGAAGGTTTCAGAGCTGCTGAGACACATCCTGATGACCCGACCACATGTCCATCTCTAACCGCATGGCCCTCTGGCATAACCATCCGACAATGTTGAGATGGTCCCAGCTGACTTTCAAGATGAGGACGTTTCAAGATTAGATCTGTGGATAGGCACTGGTGTACAGATCGGCTTTTGGCGGAATATCCAGAACACATAGTTGAACGTTTCCCCATTTCGAGAAGGAACATGTTTTTACAGAGATATCCCCATTTTCCTCATCCTTTGCTGAGCTTTTTATGCAGACAATGGGGACCCTGTTGTGAGACCATGTCGAGTGTGAACGGTGATGCCGAAAGCCCAGAAACCCAGTCCGGGGTGTCTGTGTGTGTAACAAAGACATAACAGATGAATTTGAAATGGAATTGAAAAGACTTTCGGACCGAAAAACAAAAACAAACCTGACGTCATCACAGTCCAGGCTGCAAACAGGCCTTACAGGATGAGCTGGAACACCCGAGTGCCGTCGAGGAGATGAGCCAAACCGTTCCTCTCAATGGAGACCAGAGGGAGGATGACTGGATAACCACAGCGAGGGAAAGAGGAGGACATCCCAGCAACCCTCACAAGCCCTTCTTTCATTCAGATCATCTGCTTTTCCGTCTCCGCAGAGCCCTTTGGTAAGGAAAGGACGGGAGTTACACTTCCACCTCTCACAGGAAGTTCTGTCGGAACACAAACAGACTTTTGTATGGGAAACATTCTTTCCAAAGCAACCCAGGACACTTGATGATGCCTCGAATCACGGAGCAGGTCCTTCGCCACTAACATGCTAGGAGACGGTTCCGTTTCAGAGATGGCAAATACGAGAAAGCTGATTGATCAATATGTGAAGACGGTGGAACGGGATAGTGGTCAGGGATGTAGGAGATGACAAGCTCACCCCGGGAACACACCGACATATTTACATCTCAAGCCTGACGTGCTAGGTAAACAGGACCCCCGTCCTGCTTTCTCTTTCCCCCAGAACAACAGGCTTAGCTGCCCTCAACCCCAGCCACATTCCTGGCAGGTTTTAGCAGATCGTTACGAAGAGGGAAGTTGGTAGTCTGAGCTATGGGTGAGAAATACTCGCAGAGGACGTGCTGTGTAACCCCATCCACCCTGAGGTTGTGTACAGTCCACAACCTCTTCTGTTCCTCTTCTCGTCATGTTTCCTCAGTGGGCTCCCTCTCTCCAAGGCCCACCACGTGAAACCGCACAGATGAAACAAAACCATGCACACGAAACCGTACACATCCCCGGGGGGTCTCCCTAACCGTCTGAACCCCTCAGCTCATGTCGGTGCAGAGATGAGGTAGTCGGCCATTAGAAAAGACCAGGTGGACACCCAGTTACCAATGATATATTCCGTTCATGTTCTCCTGTTTGCCATTTTGAATGGACGCCAGTGTGGAGATACATTTCCCATGGATTTCATGATTGGATCTGGCACGGATCTCATTTCTATTCTAATATCACTGCTGTCATCTGTGCTTCTCCCCTCTGTAATGAGCTAGTGCTGACTCAGCATCGCTGGGACTATTTTCATGCTGTGCCTTTGCACAAAGGTACCACAGGACATTCTGCACCCAAGCGCACTACAGATAAAATAGACAAAAAAGAACCTCCGAACCTCTTGTCACTGGCCAGTAACATGTTATCACTCACCGACTGACTCAACATTTGAAAAACAACTGAAGTGAAAATTCTCTTTTATTTGTGTTCTTCTTTTTTTCTTGTTGAAATGACGCCATGTTCTGCTGGATTAAAAAACGTTCTTAGCGGTCTCAAAGCGTCTTAGCAGCCCAACACAAATCATCGTCATTTGACAAATCCTCTTTCATCTGGATTTCACTGGACGACACAAATCATGTGGAACACCAAGACACTACAGTAGACGCCATCTGTGTTTTGACACGTTATGCTCTTGGTGTGGTGAGTAAAAAAACAATGTCAGAGATCAAGGCTGGCAAAGGATGAATCTGTCCCTGACTCGTGGAGGAAGCTGGAGGTTTCTCACAAACACGGAGCCGTGCAGGCGGCTGGCACCAGCTGCTCTCTCTTTCACTCATGCATCTGAGCCTTGCCATCTGCATATTTTAGGTATAACTTACCATGGTCTTCAGTTCCTCACAGACACATTTATAAGTGGCCACTTAAGTGTTGTATTCATCATTTCTCTCTGTGTTTATCTCTGTGAATCTCTCTCTATCTGCATCTCCATTTGTGTGCAAACTCTCTTTATCTCTCTCCAAAGTACAAAATGATGCATGGGTAAGTGACGATAAAGATTTCTACTCGTTGAATCGTTTCTGAGAGTAGACGGGAGTGGAGGAGATGAGTGGACGTCATTTGTCTTCATTTTCTGCGAGGGTAATAAGTCAAGAGAACATAATCGTGGTAGGGAGTTGGCATGAGTCGGGAATAAGAGATGACTATAGGATGAGGCTCATGCCAAGTCTGCCTTACGCTTCTTCCTCAGGAGCAGAACATGCCGGAACAGGACAGCCGTCAGTCCGCTGGGGAAAATATGCATCTGAAGTTTCAGAGTGAGGAGACAAATGGCTCTTTCTGCTCACCAGAAACATGATTTATGTCTTTTTGGGGGGAAATGCTTTACAGACTTTTTCTAAGGGGCACTGAGATACATAATCTTGCATAGTACACCACTCCAGTGTAAACTGTGAAATTGCCCATGATAATGGATTGGTTTGCGTGTCAAATGTTTCCCCCGAACCAAATAGATCACACACCATGCCACCCTACCCCTGGCATTATCTACTTAGGCTGTGAGGGTTGGGTCAGTGATAATGACGGTAATTGAGCATGTAATAATAACAGGCTTCTCTTTGTATGAATTGAAAATTGTGTGTTGGAGTCAATTTGTGTGAGGTGGGGCAGCTTGCTGAACACAACACTGCAGACATTGACTTGGTTGGAAAAGTAAGATACAAAAAGAGAGCATTTTATCCATAAGGTGACACCTGTGTGTATCACGACACATGTGAAAAAGTGCTCTTTGAATGTGGTTCGTGTCAATGTCCGAAAATAGAGACATTGAGCGAGACCAAAATAGAAGACTCATGTGGGAACATGTAGGTTAATATGCCAGACTGGTAACCCCTGGTCTTAATAGCCTTTCCCTCCCATATACAGACACACACAAAGACATTCACACACACATACACACACTCACCACACCCCCAGTCACATACAGTGAAAAAAAAGAATGAAGGGAGATCCATCTCTTTGCTGAGCTCTTGTCTGCTGGCTTTGTAGACCAGCAGAAGTAAAACCCCCCCATAATTAACTCCACATGTCACAAGGAAGCAGTTTTATACACCAGCTCTCCTCTTCACACTACACCTTCGGATGTCCAGTAAATCCTCTCTGTCTGTCGGAGACTGTCCCGTGTATTTTCTCCATTGTCTACTGTACCAGAGGGCAAGAAAAACAGAAACAAGGCTTGCTATCGCACTACTCTCTCTCCACCTACCTCCCTCCCTTTCTCTCTCTCTCTCTCTCTCTCGATCTCTCTATCTCTCTCTCTCTCTCTCTCTCTCTCTCTCTCTCTCTCTCTTTCTCTCTCTCTCTCTGTCTCTCAGTCTCCCTTTCCCTACTCCCTCTCCCTTTTTCACACAGCCACACGTCTGGGTTGGTATGACAGCTTACAGCTCAGCTCCAGAGCTTGGACAATGGCATGGGGGAACAAATCTGAAGTAAATCGCAGGGGTGGGATCAGAGCGCTAAGAGTATTACGCTATCCTAGCAGCTAACCTATGTCATCAGAACCAATGCAGGTTACTAGACTGCACACTGGGGTCCACGGTGACAGGAAACTGGGTGGATACGTCCTCACGTAACCATGGTCATGTGACAGTTTGGGGTGAAAGTTGCCAGGATGGTGTTCATTATAATGCTTCTGGAGTGAGGGGGTGAGCCGGCCTAATAATCATGTCGAATCAACTTGTTTAAATAAGAGACTCAAACAAACAATTCTCTTCCGAAAATGACACTCTTATGAACTCTCTCGCCACACCCCATCCATGTGGTTCTGCAGGCCTCAAAACCCTTTCTTCTCTCCTCCCGACTCTCCCTTTTTGTCCTTACTCTGTGGCTCCGCTCTGCTCCTTTAAGCTTTGTGTCCCTTCTGCCCCTCGTGTGCTTTCCTTTCCTTTCTCTTCTTCTGTCCATGTGAAGTTTGCATTCCACACCTCCCCAGCAGACGGCACACAAAAGAGCAGAAAGGGACACTCCTGACCCTGTAGCAAACATTCCAGGGCCCCGGGTTCATTCACAGAGCCAGCGTTTGTGCTGCGAGGGTCGGTCTTTCAAGCCAAATCCAGCTGATCCTGCCTGCTGCCCAATGTTCTGGACCAGGATGCCAACAGGGACAACAATATCAGGAAGGCTGGCACATTTAGATGAGGTCCATTCATCTGCTGCCGGTCCATGCTCAAAACAGTCACTTTTGGATATCACATGTGATGGACTCTTTTTCAGTTGTTCATATGCACAACAAAGCACAATATATTTAATTAAACAAAATCAAAGTGGGAATGATCCACAACTCCTACGAGGTGTCATTTAAAACACGGTCTGTGATTGGCTTATGCGTGTCAACGTTTGATAAATGCACTAGAAATAACCTCAATTTGACATTCATCATTTCCAATGGAAACAGTACAGTGAACTGCTCCCTAGCACTTCAATAAGCCTAGATTTATTACGATAACAGGGAACAGGGTTGCAGAGAAGCGAGCCAGCCCTCTCCCATCTGTTGTGCAGGACTGACACCAGACATGGACAGTCGGGCCAGGGAGAGCATCAGCCCCAATACAACTTAGGGTTCAATGGACATATGTTGATGTATCCTTCTACTTAACAGGCAGGAAATTGACGCTTAGGACGCCGAGGAGGCCAGGGAGAGTGGAGCGAGTGTGGGGTCTCTTCCTGGTCAAAGAGGAGGGATTGACCCATGGAGAGGAGAGGTGAAGAGGCTGATGAGGCTTGAAGCTCAACCCGTCGCCGGAGGTTCAGTGCGGTTTGGGGTGACGGAGACAGAGGCTTATCTGACGCCGAGGGGAGGGTTTGCACGTGACCGACGGAGGACAGCGTGTGGGGACGGAGAACGTGCATGGGCTCGCACTCGTCCCTAATCTCTCTTATCGTTCACGCTCTCTCCCTTTTCCATGTTTCCTCGCTCCAGACCCTGATCCAGACGGGGCTCTCGTCCCAGCTCCAGACCCTAACTCTGCTGTGGCCTCGGCTTCCCTAGATCTGCTGTCTAATATGGTCAACTCTCTGGTCACAAGGGTGAGCGACGGCAAGAATTTGCGCGCAGCAATTCAAGCATTTGCGGTCTCATACCGTGAAAAAACAAGTGCCCTAAACTATCTCTTTTGTGACCCTTTTTCTTCTGATACGTCTTGTATGTGTCATGTGCTCGTGGGGGAATGTTTTGCAGCAAGGCTAAACTTGTGTCCACTTCATCGTTCTGTTGGTGAGACACTGACCCTTTGTGAATCAGGCCGAGATTCCAGTCATAGTTTAAATATGCCTTCCCTTAGGGGTAATCTCTCCTTTCAAAGTTATGACAGAAATGACAAACAGCCTCTGAAAAAGAAGCTCTTGGCAATAGAGGCCTATCCATAAATAACCTGGCCCGAAGAAGAGACACCACTTTGAGGAAATCTTCCGAAGATCGGTTGCTGCTCTATCCCTGTCTACCTACAGGTAAGAAGGACATTTGTGTTTTCTTGTCCTCCAGTCAACCAGCTGACCTCCTCTGAATGTTTACAAAGAGTCTCTAATCGGATCCTTGTACAAGGTAAGGTATGACTGGTGCCTAGGCATTCACTGCTCGTTCGCATGTGATTTGCATTTCATTGTCGCTGCCTTGCAAAGGGAGAACGGAAGGACTTGAGGGCCCTACTAACCGTGCAGCTGTCGCAGCCCAACAGCAAACAAGTCCACACATGTTTTTGACCTTTGCACTATGGGCCATATCAATTGTACTGCCAAAACCATCCAACTTTGCAATTTCATTGTAAATTCTCACAACGAATAAGAGTCTATGAGAACACCTGTCCCAATTGTGTTGTCAGGGCCCATTGGCCACGAGACACGCATTTCAACCATTTCACCCGCTCTCACGCAACACCCTGCATTTCTCACGCTGAGAAGTAAGGGATGACTTGTCAGGTTGACAGGTATGGTCAATGTTTGATCCATTTGAGAGCCCTGTGTTTAATCCCGTTCTCACCAGTCTAAAAGCATTACCTACACACCAAGCCAGTGCTTGAATGCTTCATGAACAACTGAATTAAAACTACACTGACTTAACCACAACTCCATGTCCCTTTTTTGATTGTTATGAAAACTATTTACAATATGCTATTGACAGAACTATTCTGTTTCCTCTTGTGAAACCCCATTTGTCAGATGCAACGTTGTTCGTCTGCCAGCAGGTGGCAGCAGAATCGAATTTATGCTCTGAGCTACTATAGAGATCCCACTTAATGAGGTGGATTAAAATGAACCTATGGTTATTTGGGCCTATTTCAGAAGAGTTTATTGCCCACCAGTGTCTCAGTGTCAGAGTCAACGCTAATAAACCAGCCTACACCACCTAAGCTTCTGTACAAACTAAATGTTAAAATTATTTGACGTTATCTTGAACATATAGGGAATAACAAAACAGAGATGCAAAGACACAATCTGAAGTAACATCAAATCAACACAGGGTACAGGCCTAGGTTTATAAAACCTGTCAATCTAATCTCTCCTTTCAACGTCACTATTTCACAAACACGCGCGCGCGTACTGTACGCACGCACCCAGACGATTAAGTTATTTCACATCAACTGAGACAGGCAGGATTTATCAGATTTAAATTCGAGGTGCCACGTATTTTAGAAACCGATTTCATCGGACATGTGACTGTATTACTGCTCACATGGCCTGTGTGTTTCCATGATCCGCTTTAGTTTTTAAAGTCCGGTGGTCGGACTCGCTCAGCAACCACCATCCGGAGTACAAGACCACTAAAACACGACATAAACGGACAAACCATGGCGAGCAGTGGACAGAAAGTAGTGCTGATCACCGGTTGCTCCTCCGGAATCGGGTTACGAATCGCCGTCACGCTGGCCAAAGATGAAAAGAAGCGTTACCATGGTAAATGCACATTACATTGTTTCAACCTTTTTCCAAAAAGGCTACTTGCTCTGATAGCATTATATGTCGGGCAATTCGTGGTGTTTGTTTAAGTTTTTTCGTGCAAATAAATCGGCCTGTTTGTCTATGGGCAACACTAATATCAAATCTCATTTGTGCGTAGGTCTACCTCCCTCTATGAGTTTTTTTGTCAATCCTAAATCATATAGCCCTGTACAAACCCAGTCTTATCGAATCTATTTCCTTTTGTGAACACTGTTTCATTCCCCCTTGGTTCCGCTATTATCATCTGAAAGCGCAGTTTCCAGGGTACGGCTCGGCAAGGATGCCGCTTGCCAGGCGGGGATCATAATAGAGACTGCCAGTTCTCTTTCAAGTGACTTCTCTAGTACAAAGCCCCCTTTATCGCTCTGAATTGTAGACCGCTGCCCCGATTTAGTGCCGTATCTAATGTGCCTATAGTTCACTCACTGGAGCGAGTGTTGAAAGAGGGACAAAGTTTGAGACCTGTACAAGCGAAGGTTCACTCAAAGCAAGGCTTGTTTGAAGTCTTCATCTGGGCTCAGCAGAATCGGGATCTCTGACAGACATTGTTCGTTTTTCCTCCCCTTCCTAACTACAGCCATCCCGTCATTAATGTCAATCTGGGGTTACGTTTAATTTTTCTAATTCTTTAGGGATACTGGGGGAGATTTATTACCGTGAAGTAGAGTAGTGGAAAATAAGCGATTGAGAAGCATACTCCCCAACACTATGCTACTTGGTTGAAATATTGTTTTAATTGTATTTTTATGCCTTAATCGAACTTTTCTCATTAAACTTTAAACTGCTTTTCAAAACCACCCAATCAATTCTATAACAATTCCTCTGTGGCCTATACAGTATATGCTCTGGGACTAGCAATTCCAGTAGAAATTACATATTACTCTGCTCTGAGCAATGATTGGTACCAGTGGTGCAGCATACTAGCCTCACAGGACCCCAAGATTCCATTTCAGGGTAATGTAGTCCATTTAAGAAGTTTAAACTTCCAGAGAATAATTCCATCTTGACCAAAAGAACAATGGAACCCTTATTCCCTCCAATCCATAAATCATATGGATGGTTAAAGGACACCCACATTTCTCATTGTCAAGATTGTAAGTGAAACTGATCGTGTTGAATCGTGCAATTCTACATTCTATAGGAACATGTGTGCCATGTTTCTCCTCAGAGCAGATGTCCATAAATTCACAATTAAGTCATATTCTGTTCTCATTCCACCATTCCACGCTCCTTCTATATTAGGCTGGCTATCACCCTCACAAACCCATGAACTGTCTGTAGGTCTGTATGTGTGGGGGGTGTTTTTTTCTTCAGCCAGATGTAATAGAAAAGAGGGTGGATTTATCTATGGAGGACAACCGAGTAGATTAGTGTCTGATTAAGCTGTTGTTTACAACAAGTGATTGCATTGTGCACTGCTGTGCAACACCGCAAATAAGGGAAAGATTATAAAGAGGCCCACGTTGAGAGACTCTTAGTTATAGATTCGTCCGGGGTATGTAGGTTAGTGTCGACGCGGGTTCAAAGTTCAACTGTCTATTATTGAAACTCTGAGGGAGTGGCAACCTTCTGACCTCATTTGCTATCTCTGCTAACGTGTGTGTGTGTGTGTGTTTCCACAGAGAGATTAGGCCTGCGTCTGTTCTTTCTGTCTTGGTGAATGTGTCACCTGTGTTTGTGTCAGTGGACCATCAACCACAAACACGTGTCCTCCCCCTGGGACTGTGTCTCATGACTCATCGCTTCTTCTTCTTCTTCTTCTTCTTCTTCTTCTTCTTCTGGCCCTCTTAGTCATCGCCACCATGCGGGACCTGAAGAAGAAGGCCAAGCTGGTCGAGGCAGCGGGAGAGGCGTACGGCAAGACGCTCACGCTGCTGCCCCTGGACGTGTGCAGCGACGAGTCAGTCAAGCAGTGCCTCAACAGCGTGAAAGACCGCCACGTTGATATCCTTAGTGAGTACAGTACCACAGGTAGACCCAAGTGGCCATAACAGTCCTGTTGTTTGGCCGTGACCTCATCCCCAGTTTGGACGAAACCGCCTTTCTGACAGCTTGTTCTATGCTTGTGCGTGTGTGTGTGTGCTTTCAATTGGGCTGTGAGCCTGGTTTTGCTAAGGCATGTCTCAATAAGAAACAATGTAATGACCCCTGTTTGACCTGCTGGATTATATCTGCTATCTGGATATAGTTGCTATTCATGGAACAGACCCATTGTGTCCACATGTTTACCCTAATTACACAAGACCAGACAAACAGCAAGTTACATCACAGCTCTGTTTTCAATTTAGTTTAGCCATATACTGACACCTGGTGGAGACAGTCCAAAATACTATCTGAATGCGAGGGAGTTTGTTTTTTTCCACATGCAATAGTCACACATTTCCCATCAAACAATTTACAAGAGAAAATAACATACTTCTCCTGCCTTTGTGTGAAAAGCCTCAACTCAAACTGTAACTGGACTGCACGGCAGTGCATAGCTCCACAGCAACGATCCTTCAGATCCGAATTTGACCACATTGCTCGAATCGAAAAAGGTTTTTAACCTCCAGTCTGTGTGTTTTCCGTGTCTGCTTTGTGTGTCTGCTTTGTGTGTCTGTTTTCATGTCGCGTCAGTTAACAACGCAGGAGTGGGCCTTCTCGGTCCTGTGGAGAGCATCAGCATTGAGGAGATGAAGAGGGTGTTTGAGACCAACTTCTTTGGCGTGGTGCGCATGATCAAGGAGGTGATGCCTGACATGAAGAAGCGACGTGCCGGTCACATTGTGGTTATGAGCAGTGTCATGGGACTGCAAGGTAGGACAGAGGTGGGATGGGGAGGGGGGGGGGGTGTGCAGGGGCAGAGTGCAGAAGTAGTGGTACACATTCACTAGAGCTATCTGTCAATATGAAACTGTCTAATGTTGTGCTATCAGAATGTTTGCATTGTACAGGTATAGGCTGTTTCATAGGTTCTGTGTACGCACCGTGCTGGTCATGTTAGGGAGTGAGGTTCAAAAGCAGGGAAGGATCTCTAACGTGAGCCTTCTGTATCCGGTTGGACAGGTGTGGTGTTCAATGATATCTACACTGCCTCCAAGTTTGCAATGGAGGGCTTCTGTGAGAGTATGGCTGTGCAGCTGATGAAGTTCAACGTTCAGTGAGTTTGTCTTGAACCTTTTTGAATAAACTTCCTTCGTAGGCTTCCCAAGTTCTTAAGTCCAGCTGCTCTTTAGAGGGAATACTCGAAAACCCGTTTGTCTGTCTGTCTGTCCCGCCCCTCATCGGTCAGGCTGTCCATGATTGAGCCGGGCCCGGTGCACACAGAGTTTGAGACCAAGATGATGGACGACGTGGCGAAGATGGAGTACCCGGGCGCCGACGCTGACACGGTGCGCTACTTCAAAGACGTCTACCTGCCGTCCTCCATTGACATCTTCGAGGCTATGGGCCAGACCCCAGAGGACATTGCCAAGGTCAGTGAACATCTCCCCCTTTTACCACAGTACTTCCAGAGCTCTCTCTATGCAAACCCTTCGCCTCCCCCACCGCCCCTGCTCCTCCACTCGCACGTCCTTTCCCGCCCTCTCGCCGCCCTCTGACGGCGGTGGGGAAAAAGACGTCGAGCGCCTTCCCGAGACTTACCGTCTTCTCCCTCTAGTGCACCAAGAAGGTGATCGAGTCGAGCAGCCCCCGCTTCAGGAACCTGACCAACAGCATGTACACCCCCATCGTGGCCATGAAGTACGCGGACGAGACGGGGGGGCTGTCGGTGAACACCTTCTACAACCTGCTGTTCAACTTCGGCCCCCTCATGCACATCACCATGAGCATCCTCAAGTGCTTCACCTGCAGCTGCCTGCGCAGACGCACCATCTCCCCCAACTGAAAGGGGGCGCCAGCGAGAACGCCTGCCCTCGCTCGGCCGGTCTCCCGATAACCCAGACTCGCCCCGGGGTGACAAGGGGAAACGGGCCAACCTGGTAGACTAGAGAGGACCACCTGGAGCCAGGCTTCATAGTTGAGCGAGAGTGCCATGATAAGCTTAGCCCCAGCAACACGCACAATTGCACAGGTCGGTTGCGGAGGTACACGGAATGACCTCATGCACACACCATAGACGTGAATACATACAACAACACAGCCATGAAATGCCCTTCTCTTCTCAAGGTGGCTCTGTCCACGTACGCTAGCTGTTGGTTGCTGATTCATTCTGTATCGTTAGGAAGAACAGGGTGGGTCTTACAGAGAGTAACCTAGCGGTCACACAATCCCAGGAAATCATGACATGAGTAGCCATTAATCCGATGACTCAGACCATTGAGAACCTATAGAACAGTGCAGTATTTCTTGAGTCAGCCCGAATACAAAAACTGCCTTAACGGATTTGTTTTTAACATGAATGCAGTGTTGTTTTATGTTCATCTGCTGTTGAATCAAAGTTCTTTTCAAGCTTCATGTGTGGTTTTTAAAGGTGGTGAATGGATGGATATCTTATTTTTGAACGTAACAAATTGATGTAGAAATAAACATATTGATTTACCCTTTACTTCAGACTTCATAGATAATGCAAAAGAAGAACACGTTTTGGGCCTCATCTTTCAACAGGTCTTTTTACACATCCGACTTCACACTAGCCTGCATCTGCAGCTGGCAATATCTCCTATTCACCATCGGGGGGCAGTAGATCACTTTAGATTTTTTGCACCAGCAGGGCCCATCTGTGCTGAGATTGCATGTGATCCCCCCACCTACTCCCCCTCCCCTCTCCCCCGCATACACACACACACACACACAATGATCTCTAGGGAGACTGGAGGGAGCTGCACTTGAGTTGAGCCCATCACTTTCTCTACTTGACTTGACCGTAGAGTGAAGTCGAAAAGTCGACCCTACGTGCTCTGGAACATCTGTGTGGTTGGACATGATGAAAAGGGTGTTGCTCGAATGGACTTGTCTGAAGACACATCCTGGTATGGGACCAGTACTGCACGGCAGAGCAGCTGGGTAATAAGTAACCGTGTTTGGATTGTAAACTCTCTTCAACCTGTTAGCTCTGACTCGCACATATGACCTTTCGGTGTGAGCCTAACTATTATACATTGTGTGAGTGTGAGTGGGAGAGAGAGAGATAGAAAATGTGTATATAAAAGACAGGGAGGGATATTCCCTTTGTGTGTGTTGTGTGTGTGTGTGGGAGCGTGTGTGTGCATCTGTGTGCATGTGCGAGTGTATATGAACCAAGCCAGTGATCTGTTGATGGATATAAAGAGGTCATGGCCTGCCCCCGATCCAGGCCCCTCCCAGAGCCCCCCACCCCTCTCTCACACACACCCCGCTTTGTGCCGTGTGAGAGAATGTGACCTGGTTCCCATCCCTGAGGAGGGGTGAGCCTTGTTAATGACGTCCTCCCCAGACACGACCCGCACCCCAGAGCCACCCTCTCCAGCTGTCCCCCCCCCCCCCCCACTGAGCCCCACTGCTCTGGACCCCCGCGGTCCCCACAGAGGGACAGAGAAGGGGCTGGGACGTGGAGTGGCCCGTCTGTCCTCTGGATGCCCTGGCTCCAGACACCCGCCTGGGCCCGGCTGTGTTCAGAGCACGGCCCTCGCTGTGCGAAGCGTCGTCAGTGGTCGAGGCAGCGCAACTGGTCCCAGACCTGTGGTATCGGAGGCCGGAGGGGCCGCCACACAGCCCTGTGCGTATGTGTCTTCATCAGAGGCGACAGCTCCGCACAATGGGACAAAGACGCTGTCAATCACAATCAAATAGGTTGGGGGTGGGGGGAGGGGGAGTGGGGGGCCAGTCCGGTGGGGGGAGGGAGGAGGAGCCTGTGTGTCCTGAATGTTTAGGGGGTCCAAGGGCGATTTGGGACGCTAAGGGCTGGGGGACAGTGAGAGGCGGGGTGTGTCTGATTTGGGAAAACGAGGGATGGGGTGCCCTGGGCTGAATAGAGGACCTGTTTGCTAATTGAATGAACACAGGAGTTACAGCAAGTCTCATTAAACGAGAGCATTATTCTTATCAAACCATTGTTGGGCACTTTTGTTTCAAAATCAAGAACATAATTGCTCTATAATCAGGGGCAGCATGACGTGGCTTGGTCTTGACCCTGTCACAACTACTGAGCCACTATATACACAGGTCCCCAGATTCCTCCGGCACGCAAGGTCTGTGCGCATTGACATCACAGGTCCCGTTCAGCGCAGGCATACACACACGCGAGAGAAAACACAGACACACACACGTACGCACGCAGGCAGGCACAGACTGAGGTTGAAACGTTATCTTTGGCATGTTCATGGTCAAGACGCATTCCAGAAGGGCTCCGTGTGCGTGCTCCCTGGCTCACCCCACGCTGCTTCTGATCTCTCATCTCCTCCACCCGTCTCCTCCTCTCCTCCCCTCCACCAACATCATCACCTGTCGCCGACGCCTTAGACTCTCAGAGGGAGAGTGAGAGAGAAAGCAGGGAAGAGAGGGGGAGAGAGAGAGAGAGAGAGAGAGAGAGAGAGAGAGAGAGAGAGAGAGAGAGAGAGAGAGAGAGAGAGAGAGAGAGAGAGAGAAAGGGAGGGAGGTAGGTGTGCGTTGCAGACTGAGGTTGTGGGACTCCAGCACTAAGTGGAGCTGTTGTCTGTGTACTGTAGGTTATTCTCTTTGATCCCCGAGCGTGTATGAGGAGCATCGCTCTTCAGCCCGGTCTGCTGTTTGGGATGAACAGCCACACTGACCCACAACCGCACCACAGCCCAGGCCTGCCTGTCCAAGCTGGAGGTGAAGACTCCCTCTTTCTCCCTCTTGTCTCCCTGACTCATTCTTTCCTTCCTTCCCTCTCTCTCTCTCTCTCTCCCTCCCTCCCTCCCGCTCTCTCTCTCTCTCTCTCTCTCTCTCTCTCTCTCTCTCTCTCTCTCTCTCTCTCCCTCCCTCCCTCCCGCTCTCTCCCTCCCGCTCTCCCTCTCTCTCTCTCTCCCTCTCTCTCTCTCTCTCTCTCTCTCTCTCTCTCGCTCTCTCTCTCTCTCTCCCTCTCTCCATCCCTCCCTCCCTCCCGCTCTCTCTCTCTCTCTCTCTCTCTCTCTCTCTCTCCTCTCTCTCCTTCTCTCCCTCCCGCTCTCTCTCTCTCTCTCTCTCTCTCTAAGGGTTGCTTCCTATCACATCCATTACCCTCGTCTGTGTCCTCCAACCCACTCGCTCACTCATTCTCTCAGACATGGAGTCTGATTCATTCTACAGGCGACAGAACGGCTATTGTCATCATTACAGTCTCATCCACTTGTATACGGTTATGGCCTTAAAAAATCCCGCAGGAATCCCCAGCTCGGTCAACCACCATACAATTCTGTCCCACTTCCTACCTTCTCAGAACCACCAGTCCCTCTCGTTCAAAGATTACAGGATCCAGTGTCCCCCCCACAATTATGATTCTCGACACCCAGGTGATATATGGAAGACGCTGGTGTGTGTGTGTGTTTGTGTGGGCTTTATTGGACCAAAACAAGTAGTACTGGAGTGTTCGATGGTGTTTTTTTGATGGGGTAGAGAGAGGTGTGGGCGTGCCAACGTCGTGTCAGTCGAGGACTTCAGCTGTTGCTGTTCTTCCTCTGTGACTAGGTGCCAAGGCACCTACTCTGTTAGGCTGTTACTAACAGGCTGTTACTAACAGACTGTTACCATGGCGTGCCTCACCTGTCTTCTTCACAAAGCTCCCCCCCCCCCGCTCACTTGTTTTCTGCCTTCTCTTTTTTCTTTTTCTTAACTCTCTCTTTTCTCACACTTCCAACCCGATGATGTCGCTGGATTTCACCCAGCCAATCACACTTTGTGGTTTTAATTAGATGTCTGGAAATCCAAGATGGGCAGAGTGTACATTTGTCATTTTCAGTGAATGTCGAGCTGCTTTCCTTTCTGCTGTCTGCTATCTGACTGAACAGGGATTTCTTCTGTCTGGTCGATCCTTATCCTTCCTGCTCATTTCCTAGTGTTTCAGTTTCTGTCTCGGGTTGAGGCGGCGGTGTTGTTCTTCCAGTTTGAGTGTCTGTGTGTGCGTGTGTTGGTGTGTGTGTGTGTGTGCGTGTGTTGGTGTGTGCGTGCGTGCGTGCGTGTGTGTGCCTGTGTGTGTTGGTCCAAGTTCAACCTTAAAGAACATTTAACCATCGTCTCCCTCAGCATGGGCCAGTCTATGACCTCAGCAGGCAGACACACTCATGACTCAAGACAGACCAGAGATAAAGGGCAGAGAGCGGTTAGTGAGACTGGGAGGAGAGAGAGAGGGGGGGGGAGGGGGGGGGGGAAAGAGAGACAAAGAGAGAGAGAGAGAGAGAGAGAGAGAGAGAGAGAGAGAGAGAGAGAGAGAGAGAGAAGCGAGAGCTCTCCTTGTGTGACAGACACAAACCTTATGGCAGAGTGTGCATATCAACAGCAATGAGCTTTGTTTTTGCCAGGCAACACTGGCTCTTTTCCAGACAACTCTTCTCCACTGTCTGTGGTTAGAGTCCTAACAAGACAAGCACTCTCATCTCTGCCAGAGAGAGAGAGAGAGAGAGAGAGAGAGAGAGAGAGAGAGAGAGAGAGAGAGAGAGAGAATGAGAGAGAGAGAGAGAGAGAGAGAGAGAGAGAGAGAGAGAGAGAGAGAGAGAGAGAGAGAGAGAGAGAGAGAGAGAGAGAGAGAGAGAGAGAGAGAGAGAGAGAGAGAGAGAGAGAGAGAGAGAGAGAGAGAGAGAGAGAGAGAGAGAGAGAGAGAGAGAGAGAGAGAGAGAGAGAGAGAGAGAGAGAGAGAGAGAGGGAGAGAGAGACAAAGAGAGAGAGACAGAGAGAGAGAGGGAGAGAGAGAGACAGAGAGAGAGAGAGACAGAGACAGAGAGAGAGGACCAAAGGATCCAGAGAATAGAAAAGAGAACGAGAGCGACAAAGATGACAAAGATTCCAAGAGAAAGACAGAAAGAAGCGAGAAAGGTGGCAACGATTAAAAGAGAGAAACAAACACGGCGAGACCCGTCGATGCATAGTGAGGGAGAGAACAAGAGAATGAGAGAGACCTCGTCACCAAAGCCAAGGACCTGATCCATTCACCAGAGCCAACCCCAGTGGGCCATGCTGGGTGGGGTGTCGGGCTCCCGCCTTGCCAGCAAGCCTCTCCCTGACCAAAGACAGATCATTGTTTATTCAGCCTGAGTGCATCCCATTTTGGCTGCCAGTTAAGAGGCAATAGCATTCCAAATGTTATTTAATAAAAAACACATCAAAACCATGACGCAAACTGATGCACAATCATAAAGACTTTAACAGACATGCAATATCATTGGAGACAAACTTTTTTTCCACACACATAGCAACATAAACACACACACAAACAACCGCTAGCATGCATTGGTTATCTTGCTCATTCAACAGCTGATACATAGTAAACTTTGGATAATGTGCTGTACTCGTGCATTCAGAGAGGCATTCTCCCCAAAACAAAGAGAATGCCTACGTCTAATGACCATGAAGCGATGCGAGGCAGATTTCGGCCCCGTGAAGAGATGCCTTTGTTGGTTATCTCCAATGGAGAGCTGTGCCTCTGTTTGGCTCCGTCTAATCAGAAGACAAACACGCCTCTGTCGTTTGGTGGCTGTCGCTCACCCTCGTTCGGATCCACTGCGACGTGTCAGGAGCCGTCCCCCTCTCTCCTTCTCTCGTCGGGCCCTGCAGGGTCTTCCCATGCGTTCGACGGCCATCTTTGTTTTCCCCGTTGGCCTTCGGCATTCTGAATGACATTCTTTAATGAGCCACCGTCTCTGAGATCTGCCTTTCTGCTGCCCCCCCCCCCCCCCGCCCCCGTCCCTCCAGTGTATCTCATCGAAGATGTCACACCTCGGCCCCACCCCCCCGAGGGATCCTGATTGGTGAACATTAGACATGCCTCCGCACAGACTGGCGCCCTGCGCCGGAGGACGTAGCAGGAAGTATGGACAATGC
Source organism: Hypomesus nipponensis (assembly GCF_054491055.1). Taxonomy (NCBI): domain Eukaryota; kingdom Metazoa; phylum Chordata; class Actinopteri; order Osmeriformes; family Osmeridae; genus Hypomesus; species Hypomesus nipponensis. Next base: position 8,475,389 of record NC_140377.1, on the reverse strand, counting down.
CACAGGGGACTCCCAATCTGGTGAATCCACCTCAACGAGAGGGGGTCGTATCATGTTCAAACTGACTGTGTCATTTAACAAAGCACTTGAGCTCTGGGGCACAAGCGCAAGACAATATATACATTTCCTGTGGTAGCTCATGTGCTCCGCTAATGCACCCAGAACGTATTTTCTTTTTTCTATGTGTGTGTGTGTTTTTACTGTATGTGTGTGTAAAGAGTAGGTGTCAGAGAGAAAGCTACAAAGAGATGAAAAGAGAGAGCCTGAGAAGGGCGTTGAGGTGTGTGAGGAGTATAGAAAATGGATTGAGAGAAGAACACTTTAGTTCCTAATGGAAGACTTGCAACAAAGTCATCTTTCAAGTGAGCCAGAGACACATCAGACAGGTAGACTGGTGTCCCCTGGTCTCCTAGTCTCCTGGTCTCCTAGTCTCCTGTCCTACTGGTATCCTAGTCTCCTGTTCTCCCCTTCTCCTGTCCTACTTATCTCCTGGTCTCCTAGGCTCCTGGTCTCCTGGTCTCCTAGTCTCCTAGTCTCCTGGTCCCCTGTTCACATCGTTCTCTGGCCTCCAGGTTCCCTGGTCCCTTGCTTCTGGGTTGGTGGTGGAATGGCTGAGATGGAGGTCAGTACAGAACACTACACCGGTCAAGACACCACCCATGTGATCACCCACTTCCCTGGACGTCCGCCAGCAAAGAACAGAGTTGTGTGTTTGGTCTTCGGTGGGAAAAGCATCCCTCGGAATGTGACTGTGAGAGGGGCGTAGGGGGTGCTGGCACGAGGGCCCTGTCTTTCTCACCACAAGGGCTCACCTCCTGAGGCTGGGGGGGGGGGGGGGGGGGCAGGGGTCAAGGGTCAGGTCTGCACAGCGCCCACTCTCTCTCCAACACACAAAACCATAGCCGAGACAGCAACTCTAACAGAGGCCTGACACACCACATTGGCTTCGCAACCAGCCTACATAATCGGGCACACAAGCCAACATGTAACCCCCGGACTCGACTCTTTGCCAGCCATACTTCCCACGTATACCTTGACTCGAGGTCTCTGAGGTATGCCGTCACCGTCACTCGTCAGCCCTGTTATACGAACATCTGTTGTCGGAAGTGCAATACCAGATGAGCGATCAAGTGACTTGAAACGAAACTGTTGGCAAACAAAACAAGACAAGAAGGGCTAACAAATCCCCCAGGATGTGACATAAGCAGGTATCTTTTTTCCTATTATGTCTCTGTCCCATGTCTCTTTTTTCTTTGTCGTTCTTTTCTTTTCTGATTCGGTTTTCCGTCCCTTCGTAGCCCAGGGTCATTATCGGGCGCGTCGCGCTCGTCGGGTGAAGCAGCGGCAGCCATGGGAGCTCAGCAGTCCCGCTTTATTCTGTTTCAGCGCAAACACCCAAACGCGGCTTGTGTTTGAACCAGACTGCAAACTATGTATATTCTCCAGTTCCTTTCACATGCAGTTCTGGCTCTGTTTAAAACACACACCATACGGGAATTGTTTATAAAACTTGGGAGACTATTCCATCTGTCTTGACCTCCAGAACACCCGCCCCAATTCTCTTTTGCAACTCAAGTACTCCCAGTGAAATAATAATAAACAGATGAGCAATATGGGAACAACTCACCGAGCAAGCAGCCATCCAGGCAGCCAGCCAGCCGGTCAACCCACCAGGCAGGCAGGCAGGCGATCAGAGCCCCATCTCTCCTCTCTGGTTCCCAGGCTTCAGGGAGGAGCAGGACAGGCCTCAGCCTGTCTCCCTGAGCAGAACCAGAATAACCGGGCTGATCACCGTTACCTGTCATGGTCACATCCCTCCAGCACACCCATGGTGCACACACCCCACACACAAGTCCCTGCACACACCAGCTTACCTCTCCGTTCATCGTGGGCCTTTTCATCATACATGACAGATTCCAATAATGAACGTCAACTTGTTTTCTTGCCTAAGGTTGAAAGAATTATCGAGGTCACACCGTCTTGTGTAGAGTACTGAATGTGTCTGTGTGAGAGCTAGCCTTCGGGGGGGGGGGGGGGGAGTCCGTGGCTGTTTGTGCCTGTGTGCTCTCTGGCACAGGTTGGGTAATCTTGGAGAGAGGAGGATTCTCCCAGGCCTGAGGGCCCAGGCCTATGCCAGTGCAATCTGAGCGAGAGCCCAGACCGTTAACTACAGTGTTACACAGTCGTAAATATACTCCACTACTCCCACACAGAAACGCACACTTAACCACTTGCACTGCCCCCTCGATAGCCAGCGAGCTTGCGCAGGACCTGTTAGCGCCGAGGCACGTCGGGGGCTTGTTACGGCTAAAGCACTTGTCCTTCACACCAGCGCTTAGAGACACGGACACCCTCAGTGCTCCAACCCACAGACAAAAGCACTCGTTTCACCTCCCTCCCTCTCTCTCTCATGTTCTCATCCCCAATCTTTCTTCCTTTTGTCTCTTTCTCTCTCTCTCTCTCTCTCTCTCTCTCTCTCTCTCTGTCTCTCTCTCTCTCTCCCTCTCTCTCTCTCTCTCTCTCTCTCTCTCTCTCTCTCTCTCTCTCTCTCTCTCTCCCCCCTCCCTCCCTCTCTTTTTCTCTCCCATTCTCTGTTCTGGCAAGGACCTCTTGGGCAAATTAAACACAGATCTCCCATAGATTTGGGGATTGACAGCCGGTGCTACGTGCCAGCACTCCTAAACATCTCAGGGTTGGGAGAAGCCAGCAACACAGGATTATCCCCGACTGGCTCTCAACAGTCACACCCGTATTTCAGCTGGCACTTCCAAGCCTTTGTCTGTGTCATTTGGGTCCAGCTCTTGGCAGTCACAAACGAACAGGCTAGTTGGAGCCGTCTGCTAACGGCTTGGAGGTAATGGCGTCAGACAGAGTCTGAACGTAGTGTGTGTGTGTTGTTGTGTGTCGGTGTGTGTGCGTGTCAGTGTGACAGGGTGAATAGGAGCCTCAGGAGTGTATGGAGCGGATTTCAAATGCTGACAAATTTCCCGGGTGTACTGACACCAGGGCCATTTGACAGTAAACTACAAAATGACGACAGAAAGAATGCCTGGACATGTAGTTCTGGTGTGTTTGTGTGAGTATGCAAATGTTTACGCGTGTGCACGTCTCATCGTGTCTCAGTCCGATGACATGCTGTCACAGCTCCAAGCTTTGAATTCATGTTCTGTAGTCAACAACCCCACGACTGGAGTCAACAATCAGGGGGAACAAAAGTTGTTCATTGAAACAGTACAACCTGCTACTGTTTGTGTGCCTGTGTATTTTCCTCTGGGTTGCAGTTGTCATTGGCCTTTGTTTGTGCATCTCTGTCTGTGTGTGTGTGTGTGCAGAGTGAACATGTGGAAACAGGGCTATGCTCCATCTGATGATCAGACTACCAGGAGCCAGCTCATCCACAGGGACCCAGAACAAAGAAACCAAATAAGCATGAGTGTTTAAACACACACACGCACACACACACACGCACACACACTGGCAGATCTGCCTTTGCTCTCCCTAATGCACCACAGTTACTGCCTGCAGTTGTGTGTGTAACAGGAAAATAACTTTTTTGAAGAAACTGAGACACGGAGGGAAAAGGTTCGGAGCCACAGGACACTGGGCCCTGTGGCTGGTAGGGGGGGGGGTACATTGGGGCAGCGAGGACAGGCCCTTGTATGGCGAAACGACACAGACCCTCATTCCTCCAGCCTTACTTAAGGCTATTTTGGGTGTTTTTTGAACTCTCCCACACAAGCACAACAATTTGGGGTGAGTTCATTTATTTATCTTTCATGTTTTTCCATCTAATGAAGCCCCATAGAGGGACGTGTAGAGTTGTTTTTGGCCCCCTGGTCGGAGGAGCTGTGTGTGTGCATGGGAGTGTGTGCGTACGTGTGCTTGTGTGTGTGTCTGTCATTGTTGTCATTGTATCCATCTACGTCAACGTTCCATTGGAACGTTGCAAAGAAGGCCCGGGCTCCGTCCAATCCCCAGTCCTGAAGTCCTTGAGCCTTGTTTACCTCCACTCTCCCCTGAAGAAGGTGTGCCGGGGCTCCAGCACACCTGTTCCAGCGACACCGCCGAGGAGATGATGGAAGAGTGGCTTGTCCCAGCTTGCAGGCTGCAGGGTGACTCGCCCAGTCGAGTTGGGGCTGAGATTTACGGTGGTGCTCCTGTGTTTGAGGCAGGGGGGGAGAGAGGAATGGGAGGCCGGCGTGGGAGAGGCCCTGGGGGACAGAGCCTGCGCTCTCACAACCTCTGTGTGCAGGGCCAAGAGAGGGGATGTGACCCCTTTCCCCAGTCCCATCACCAGGACTTCACATAAACACACACACACACACATACCCGTTTTTTTTGCACATGCACATACACACTGAGGTTGTGACACAGGCCTCTTGTTCTGTAAGAGAGCTGACTCCATTTATGACTGTAGTTGGCCGTTTTTATCAGTGTGTCTGCCACCATTTATCTGCTTGGAAGACAACCATGACTTATAATGTCTTAGTTGGCCAAAGAAGTGCATTCAGTGGTTTGATCGCTGGTGGAGGCTGCATTGCTAATTTCTCGTTAAAAACATAGCATGGTGAAATCTTTCACATCTTGCGTTCATATTGTGGAAGCTACTGTATGTACTGTAAACTAGTGCTGACTGTTACAGATGGTGTATTTAACGGTCTTTCCCTTTACCCTACTCTACCCTACCCTACTTACAAGACAGCTTATCCATAACAAACACATCCAGTGATAATTTGTCTTTTTTTTTTTCTTTACAAATGATACAAGCCGTACTTCATAAATCCGTTCAGTTCCACTTTAAATCCTAAGCTGCACAACAATAAGTTCAGTTCAGCTCAGTTCATTCAATTATTCCTAATGTAAATCTATTTCACCGCTCGCGCAAGACAAATGGACGCATGCCGAGACAAACGCTTTCAAGGACACTGTAGATTCTTATCTGTCCAGCTGCTTCAGCCAAAAGCCCATTCCCCCGCACCTCATTTCTATACCTTGTCATTTACTTCCTCTTATGGCCTCATATGTCATGTGGAGCTAGCTAGCGTGTGTTGTTGTAGCGCACTCACAGCACACTAACTTGGACATGGGACGCTGGATGAGTGACTACGGGTCATTCCCTTTGAGAGTCATGGACCATGTCAGGCGTTATTAAATATTTCTGTTGGAAGGTAAGACTGCAGATCCAAAGCTGCCGGCGAGACGAGCCGCGGGCCTTTCAGCGGCTCTGGTGTGTGACAGGCTTGGCTGCGGCAGGGTGACCCGTGGTTCGCCGTGAATCTAGGCTCTGGCTGCCAGCACTCAGAGACAGACAGGGCCTGTAGTATGTCTGCTGCGCTGGATATCTGCCCTCGGCATATTCGCTGAGGACTAGCAGGGTCTTGGCTCCGTAAGCATGTGCGGACCCCTGCTCGCGGCTTGGCCGTGTCTACGAAGAATAGCCGCGGAGACACAATGCGGAGAGTCGGGGGAACAACTCTTAAACGGCTACGCGGTGCTCTCTGTTCTCGGACGCCCGTGGATACCTCCTCCTCCAGACTGCGGGGTGTCTGGGGAAGATGGCGGCGTGAAGCGGGAGCGTCGGTCTCTCACAGAGCAGTGGAAGCCAGCTGCAGGCCCCACACCCTGATGTGGGCGTAGGACACGGGGAGAGAGGAGCAGGGGGCGCAGGGTCTCCCCAATCTCAGCCTCGTCACTGGGGGTGGGGGGCAGTGAATGGGCCTGCATGGGCTTCTGTGACAGGGCTACAATAACACACCTCACGCCTCATTCCCTCTCAGCTGGCTGGGACGAGGGTGAGGGACGGGACGGGATGGAGCCCGGAGGAGAGTCTCACAGAGATCGGGTTCCCCCCCGGACTTTGTTGGATGAGGGAAAAACGCAACTGTAGAAACCTAAAGGCAAGACAGGACACGCGCTGTCAATCCATGACTTGCAGCCATGACGGCGTGCTCTGTCGGAGCTGTCAAAGGCCCCAACTCGACTTTCACTTCGACTTTGAGCCGTAGGTCACAGCCAGGCAAACCTCCAGCTGATTTCGAAGCCCAGAATGCAAATGAGGACGAAACCCCTCCGGCGTGGGTCCCGGCTCCTTCTCCTCTCTCGCTTTCCCTTCTCACAGTCTCCTCAAGCGCAGCCAGTGCTGTTGCCCTGCCACAGCGCTGCCTGCCCCTGGTTCTCAGCGCCCTCGGAGCTCTCGCAGGAAGTGACTTCACGAAAGCAGATCTATTTCATTTTGTGGCGAGGTGAACCTCACACATCCTGAGGGAGCCGGCCCCTGAACTCTGTGATGCAGTGGGCCAGGAGTCTCCTCCTCTCTCTCTCTCTCTCTCTCTCTCTCTCTCTCTCTCTCTCTCTCTCTCTCTCTCTCTCTCTCTCTTATCCTCTTGCTTTCAGTCTCTCACTCTCGCTCACTCTTGACCCTTCCCCCCCTCCCCCATCTTGTTTTCTCTTTCTCATTCTCTCCTTCCTTGCTTCTCTCTTGTCTCCCCTGTGTTTGTTTTTCTACTGGCAGGCCCAGCGCTGAGAGAGCCCTGGATCCCACAGAGAGCACTGTGCCTCGCCACTCTCAGAGACAATCTGCGTTCATAGGTGAAACCTGAAAAAAACGTTTTTCACCAGAGGATTTAGGGTTACGGGGGAAGAGGATTTGGATCCAGTTCCCAGTGTTAAGAGCCCCCATTAGGCTTGGAAGTGTGTGTGTGGGAGGGGGGGGGAAGAGAGCGAAACGTATGGTTGCAATTTCGAGATGCTTTTTTTAGTCGTCCTTAAATGTGGGAAGTCAGAGCGATTGAGCCGGGGGGGGGGGGAGTCCGTGGGTGGAGAGGCAGGGGAGCTGAGAGAGAGAGAAAGGAAGTGAGGAATCTCATGCTGGCATTCTCTCACTTTTACCAGAAGAGGGGGGGGGGGGGGTGGGGGGGGTGGAGGGGGAGGGCATGGGTTTGTTAAACATTGGGAATGCTTATTTACATTAGATTGATGCGTTCTGTCGAGAGCAAAGGACGAGGCGCACAGAGTTGCTAATCTCCAGGAAACGGAACAGGCCCACACCACATGCAGCGCTCTGTAATGTGGGAATCCAGAACCGCATGACGCTGTCAAAGCTGGAGGACAGCCTAGAACAGAACCACAGATTAAAGTTAAACCGGGGGGGGGGGGGGGTAAAAGAAAGACGTTCGGGAGTTTTGTCCCGTGTCTCCGTGCGCTTGAGCGTGCGTGGGTGTGTGAGAGCGTGCGTGTCGATTGGGAGCGCGTTCGGGATGCGCGCGCGTCGGCCCGTGGAGTCGCCACGATCGGCGATGCGCGCTTGTGTGTCAGTGCATGCGGTGCCTCACTCCTTCCCTCTGGTTCCCAGAGCCGGGGCCAGCTGGAAGGCACCGCTGTGGACGGCTGCCTGCACAGCTGCCCTCCAAGCCCATTAGAGCTGGCACACGTTGTCCCTGACCATTGTGTTCCGCTCAGTAGGAAACACAAGCAAAGAAGCCAGGTCCCGTTCTTTTCGCTCCGAGGACGACGCCGCAGCCTCCTTGTCTGTCCTTGACACACCTGCGTGAATGCGGAACGTTCTCATCCATGAGTGACTGACGCGAAAGATGAAAAACGAGGCGGGGACCGTGGCTTGGAGTTGCGCTTCACGACGCGTTCAAGGCGACGTCAAAAGTCAGTCTTGGGCAGACGTGACAGCTGACCAATGGCGTCGTTGAAACGTGTCCGGCGAGCGCGCGGCTTTTCAGAAAGAGGCTGAAATGCAATCTGCCATCTGTACAAGGCTCAGGGCAGCCAGCGTTGGTCAGAACACGGCCACATGAAAAAGTGAGGGAAATCGGCGTGCTAATTCACAGTAAATCCTCTTAAAGGACTCGGTTCCTTCGTGTCACTCACGCACACAGGGGTCACGACCCCCGGGGTCCGCATCCACAGAAGTTATACGAACCAGAACGAAAATGTCACAGTCAAGCCTCAAAGCCGTGTCCGTAGAAACAGGATATCCACGGAAAGGAGTGGCCTCGGGGTAAAGAGCGAGGGCTGAGGGCCGGAGGAGGGACGCAGGCAGATGAGGAGTGTCTGAGGTTTCATGTAGACTAAGGGCCAACATGTAGACTGATGTGGAGGTCAGGATGGCTTTGTTGGAGGGAGAGTACCTGCTATGATCCGCACAACTGGCAGCAGGTGGCAGGAGGCTTGGGTTACCTGGGAGAGGAGGTGGGGGAGGGGAGGCAGCGGGGGGGGGGGGGGGGGGGGGGCTGTGATTTCAAAGTGCAGTCGGGTGAAATGGTCTTTCTTCCTGTCAAGCAATACTGATAAACCAAAGCTCAAGTTGGAAGCCACCCCCAAGTAAAGTTTCCTCAAACTTTCCAATCAAGTGCTAGTCAACAGCAGTCTTTGTTGACCCCGTCGCATACAATGGGTCTTAAGGTAACACGGCAATAAATCTTTCTAATGTACACACGTAAAGGAAGTTATCAACTAGGGATCGAAGCACTGAAGTGTCTCCGGGCGCCCCATCGACAGTATCCCAGTGTGGGAAATGCATGGCTGACGTGGTCCGGGGCTGATTAGGAGTGTTCAGGTTGTGCTGCTCTGCCATGCTCCAGTAGTCTTGGCCATGCTTTCACGGTGGGAGTGCTGTTTCCATCCAGTCACCAAGGGGAGCGGTCACGGCCGCCTCCCGCCAAACTGTGGGAAAATCCAGCTCGCGCTTCCTCTGCTTGTTTGGACCAGTCGGGTTATAAACGGACGTTCACATGGGGGGGCAGGCCTTGGAGGCCAGACCAGAGCCCTCCAGTCACATCAGCCTCTGTTCTGGCCTCGTCTCAAGAGGCCAAAGCTCTGAGGGGAGAGGTGCTGGGGGCCAAGCATTTTTCCATTCAAGATATGAAGAAGGAAAAAAAAAAACGCAGGCATGTTTTTCAGTAGATGTTTAACCCAAGATGTTTGCAGTTGTAATTTAGACGGAGAGCTGGACTGAAACATTCGGTCCCCTGGGACCTGGTCTGATTGTACTGCGTGTTTTTTTTTTTCTGTTGCGTGTTTGTGTGTCTGTGTGTGCATGGACATTAGCGCATGCACGCATGCACGTATGCACGCATGCACGCATGCACCCCTTTAGCTGCTGAGACTGTGTGTTGGCTAAGTCAACAGCCTCCTGTTGATTATCTTAAACTTCAACCCCACAACACTGGGTTGAAATGAAGCACACTACAAACAGGCATTCTTGAACCCATGAGATCACCAGTGCACACTGGGGCCTTAGATGACGGCCCTGCTGGACTCGGAGGTTCTGAAATCTCCGACCAGCCGGCCAGGGCCAGTGATGCTGCTGGCAGGCTGGACCCACAGCTGCACAGGCAGGACCCAGGAACTGGACCCCAGGGGCCGAGCTGGGCTGAGCCCCGACAGGTGCGGCCTCAGATGGGCCGTCCGGCTCCCCTCCGGCCCGATCCACGGCTTAATGCTGATCCCCGCATGCAGGAGGAGAGTGAGACGGCACTCCTCCTGGCGGGGGCAGGCATGCCGGTGAAGCCCGACCCTGAACACCTCGGGCTCGGATCTAGGAGAGAGGGGGAAGGGGGGGAGAGGGGTAAGGCGGAGCGCTAGAACGTGCCGCAGAGAAAGCGGGGCTGAGCAGGAGGAAACTCGAGCCGGAGGGAGGGGCCGTGAGGCGAGCTTTGATCTGAGGTTGCATCCTCTCTGCTCCCCTTCCCCCCCCCCCCCCCCCCCTCAACTCCCCCCTCTCCCGTCTCTCATGACCCGCAGAGCGTCATCATACGCGGGTACACATTTCCCTCCTCCTCGCGTCCCTTCGTCAGGTCACTTACCCGTTTTCCCACCGCGCCCCTTTGCCTCTGTTCCCCTCTGCAGGAGACCTGGAGAGGCCTGAGGAGGGGGGAGGGAGAAAAAAAAGAGGGGAAATGTACAATCGCCTATTCTTCCTCTGTGGTGTCTCTGTGTACATGCAATCCCTCCATTAGACATAGCAGCAGCTGTCCCCGGCTCAGGCCCCTGTCTTACTGGCCTGGCATGGCCAGAAGGGCATTACCGTTTTAATGACTGATTAGTGTCAGATATCGGGCCTGTGCCACCCAGGCCTGACTGTGGGAAACCTGGCGGGGTCCACCTGATATCTGGCTCAGTTTAGGGTTTCCATCAGGAGGAACACAGAGAAGCAGCAGATACTCAGCAGGACATCGAACGACAACCCGGCAGAATGGCTTTCGATGAAGATCATCGACGTTTTCCGGAAAACTCGAGCTTCGCCAGTTTTCACCCGCAATCCTCGCGCTGTAGAAAAGAACTGTTTTTCTCAGCCTTCCCGGTTCTGCGCTGTCCAAATGTCATGACAGTGACATAGTGACATTTGGTCTGGAGGCCGCGGAGTGTGTTGCCAGGAAAAGGAGCGAGGTTGTAATGTATTCTGAAATCCTGTTGGAGAACAGTTCTGCTTTTCTCCCCCCAAAAGTTATAGTGCTTTATGGCTGTAATTGTATTAAGGAAAGATGGGAAAACACCACAGTCATAACTTACCTTTGCAATCTCTTGCTTTTGCCAAGCAATGTCAATTTTCTACAAGCGGAGAAGCACATATGAAACCAGTTTTGTCAATACACTATTTGCTTGAAATGTCAGTTATACAGTTTTATGCCTTATAGATATACGGAATCACTTACAAGCTTGAACCTAATTGTTGCCTGAAAGCGTAACAGAGCCAATAACCTGTTTCTTATCTGCAATATCACCTTGACTGGATTTGGCTTGATGCATATACATATTTCAGAAGGATTTGTGGACTCACCATCTCTCCCCAAGAGCCAGCCAGAGAGTGATGAGGACCATGTGGGCTCTTAGAGAGGCATCCCTCACTACCAGAGTGATGCCTGGCTCGCTAGCTGGCTGGCTGGCTGGCTGGCTTGCTTGCTGAGTGGCTGGATAGATGGGTGGGTGGCTTGCTGGCTTGCTGGCTTGCTGGTGGTGGCTGGCTGGCTGGCTGGCTGGTGGCTGGCTGGCTTGCTGGTGGTGGCTTGCTGGTGGCTGGCTGACTGGCTGGCTGGTGGCTGGCTGGCTTGCTGGTGGCTGGGTGGGTGGCTGGCTTGCTGGTGGTGGCTGGCTGGCTTGCTGGTGGTGGCTGGCTGGCTGGCTTGCTGGGTGGGTGGCTGGTGGCTGGCTGGCTTGCTGGTGGCTGGGTGGCTGGCTGGCTGGCTTGCTGGTGGTGGCTGGCTGGCTGGCTGGCTTGCTGGGTGGGTGGGTGGCTGGCTTGCTGGTGGCTGGGTGGCTGGCTGGCTTGCTGGTGGTGGCTGGCTGGCTGGCTGGCTGGCTTGCTGGGTGGCTGGCTGGCTGGCTTGCTGGTGGCTGGCTGGCTTGCTGGGTGGCTGGCTGGCTGGCTTGCTGGTGGCTGGGTGGCTGGCTGGCTGGTGGCTGGTGGCTGGGTGGCTGGCTGGCTTGCTGGGTGGCTGGCCAGAGAGACTCATTAGGATGTTTAGGGATGTGGGGTTGGGGGATGAGGATGAAGTAAATAAACAGAAACAGAGAACAGAGAGAGACCTTGAAGGCAAATAGAGAGAGAGAGTGAGCTCATGTTTTAAATTAAATAATCCCCACCATCCGCCATAATGCTTACAGTCATCACACTTGAAACCCCCAAACTCTCTCCTTCTCTCTTTCTCCCTCTCACACTTTCTCTGCCCCTCTCTCCCCCTCTCTTTCGTTCTCCCTCTCCCTCGTTCTGTCTCTCTCCCTCCCTCTCTCCCTCTCTCTCTCTCGCTCTCTATCCCTCTCTCTCCCTCCACTCTTGGCACCAGCGGGTGTGAATGATGTGGCCCTCCCAGCGTCTAAGAGCAGTGGGCAGAGCAGATGGGTCTCTGTGTAACGGCTGTGGTGTCCTCCTCTAAGACAAAGAGGAACTTGGCAGGCCGCTGAGCTGCGGCTCGCATCAAACGCACACTGTTTATTGGACCTCTCCTTCCAGTCTCCCCTCTCATCTTAGCCCGTCGGGGAGGCTGCAGCTTGGAGGATCTGAAAACGGCACTCCACAGGCGCGCGGGAAAACACACACACACACCGGTGGACTGGGGAGAGTCAGACCACACACAGGGTGTTCAGTCACCACAAGGAAGGACCACAGTATTGCGTTCTACACACAGTTCATATAGTAGGGTCCTATTCTGTCTATGCCAGGGCCTGTTTATTCGATCTCTCTCTGTTCTGCTACTCCTCTGCCAGTCTCTCAGTCCCTCCTTTTTAAATGTACAGTAATGCCCTGCTCTTTGTCTTCCCCCCCACTTTTTTCGTTTTTTTTTTCCCCATGGTGCCAGTGCAGGAATGTGTTCTTGTTAAAGGTGATATATATTCACAGTCAAGGCAGAGACAGTCTTCATTACTGCCTGACACAGATACAGGGGAAACCGGGTTGAACACAAACTCCCAGAGGCATTCAACAGCCCACACTCAGAGCCTGGGAGAGACCTGAGACGTTTGTAGTCTTCCCTCTCTTAAGGATGGTAAATCTTACAACAACATGACAGCAGCAGTGGGCGGAGGAAGTGTGTGTGTGTGTGAGAGAGAGAGAGAGAGAGAGAGAGAGAGAGAGAGAGAGAGAGAGAGAGAGAGAGAGAGAGAGTGTGCGCGTGTGTGTGTGTGTGTGTGTGTGTGTGAGAAAGAGAGAGAGACAGAGAGAGAGAGAGAGAGAGAGAGAGAGAGAGAGAGAGAGAGAGAGAGAGAGAGAGAGAGAGAGAGAGAGAGAAAGAGAGAGAGAGTGTGCGCGTGTGTGTGTGTGTGTGTGTGTGTGTGTGTGTGAGAAAGAGAGAGAGACAGAGAGAGAGAAAGAGAGAGAGAGAAAGAGAGAGAGAGTGTGCGCGCGTGTGTGTGTGTGTGTGTGTGCCTGTCTTTGCAAGTGAGAGTGAAGATTATGATGGGACTGATAAGTGTAGTAGGATGATGTGGATGGGAGAGTTCAGGTAGAAACAGGTTGTCGTTATCCTCACATCTCTACACTGGTTCCCAGCAGTTCCATGTCCCTTTGGATTGGGGAGTTGTGGAGGATAGGGGAGTGACGCTATGGATCTCCAAAGGTGTTGTTTTCTCATTGGAGCCCCTGTCCCCTAAATGCTCTGTTCTTACTCTCCCACGTCCTCCTCCTATCTCTGCCCTTGATTCCCACGCTAAGCCCAGTGGTTGATGGGAAAATTCCATAACAGAAGGACACTATTAGGTTCCAGAGTACTTGCGGTGTGCACATAAACTATCCCCGCGTCACACAGTTTGAAGAAGAGAGAACGCGAGGGAACGAGGGTTAAAAAGACAGAGGGGGAAAAAAAAGTTATCTGGGCGACCTTGCTGCTGTTCATGTAATGTTGAAATTACAACATGGGGAGGAAGTTCTCACACCAGTCCTCCATGCCTGACCAAGGCCACTCTGCAGCTCTCTTATCTGTCCCTCATCGATCCCCACTGTGGAGTGCAGCTTCCCACAAAGGTTCCTTTCACCCTTTCACATAAACAAACACACAGGCCCTGCCATCTGGGTCTGGGATGGGACTGCTCTGCTCCATATTCTGCCTGTGGATGAGCGTGGGCTTGGGGAATCGGGTGGCTGAGCGGTTAGGGAATCGGGCTAGTAATCACAAGGTTGCCGGTTCGATTCCCTGTCGTGCCGAATTACGTTGTGTCTTTGGGCAAGGCACTTTACCCTACTTGCCTCGGGGGGAATGTCCCTGTACTTACTGTAAGTCGCTCTGGATAAGAGCGTCTGCTAAATGACTAAATGTAAATCTGCTATCCTGGGCGCTGCTCCTCGGGACTGCACCTGCATGTCCTGGATGGGATTCACAGCCACCGCCACCAGCAGAGCGCCAACCGAGCGGCGTGGGCACATCCTGGTGCTCCGGGGGTAGCCGGGTAGACAGCAAACAGACGGACGGGTTCGATTGGATGTTGTGGAGCTGTGGAACAGAGGCAAGCTTGTTGAAGCCAGGCTGGTGGAGTTAGTCAAGGCTATAAAGCCTGCCGTGTCCACACAGAGAGCATGTGTTTCACTCATCAAGGGGATCGTATGCCCTGGCTGCTTCTCTGGCTTCAAGTGGCCCACCACTTTAAGAGCTGTGGCCTCAGTTAAGGAGCCGGTGTGCAGACCAGAGTGCCTATCACACCGCATGGTTCGCAGGGTTTGGTCTAGTTAAAACAAGAGTCAAGGCCTCATAGGAATACCACATGTTCAAGATGAACTTGGAGACGAAACATTGAAATAGCTGACATTTCACGTATGTTTTGAACCTCACCCGTTTCGAAAGTCTCAGTCAACCTTTCTTGGTCCCCTCCAAAGAAATTGTATTGATCATTCCCAATGTTGCCCTGCCCGCCTTGACAGCCGTCCACTCAGCACTCTTCGGGTTGAGAGGCGACCTAGTGGAACATCAGAATTGGTTTTATTGCCATGTCAGTTGCAGTAACACAAACACAAAATTTACTGTGGCAGGAAGGTGCATACAATAAACATATACGGATCGTAATTTTTGTTGTTGTTGAAAAAGCAGAAAGTATAAATAAAATGTCAAAGTCTAAAATTAATCTATTCTAAACTTTAGAGAAAGAACTAAGATGTTTGGGGAATACATTACTAAACACCCTATCCCATCTCAGTCAGAAAAGGTTCCTATTGGACTCATATCATAACGATTATGGTAATGCACTTCCTCTCTCCCCTTCCACAGTATCATATCTCGCCACTGTTTACAGAGAGCCTCACTATTATCGATTTCCCCTTGATCTCACCGAACTGGGAACCCACGGAACATACTTGCGGCGAGCCAAATGTGTTTCCTGTTCAAGGAGAACCACAGAGGACGTGAAGCTTCAGATCAGCGTCTCCACTGCGGACGGCTCCTTCCCCCGTCTGCGTTTGAACTGCGAGTCTCACCGACCTCATCCGAGCCTCTCTAGAAACCTGTGGCGGGGACCCCCTCTGGAAAGAGAGGCTTGGTAGGAACGACGAGGAACAGGAGTCCGAAACAGACACCGATTTCTGGTGGGACTTCAAACAGGCTGAGTTTGGAGGGACGGCCTGTGTAAAGGGAGTCAGGTGGCTGAGCGGGTAGGGCATCGGGCTAGTAATCTAAAGGTTGCCAGTTCGATTCCCGGCTGGTGCACATGTTGTTGTGTCCTTGGGCAAGGCACTTGACTCTACTTGCCTCAGGGAGAATTACTGTATGTCACTCTGGATAAGAGTGTCTACTAAATGACTAAATGTAATGTAAAACCACTCAAACCAGAAAGACCCCATGTGATGGAGACACATTCCCCAATATATGAGGAGGGGGGTTTGGAACCCCCTTCCGTCTTTTGCCCACCCCCCTCCCTCCCTTGCCCCAAGCCCCTTGTGATTGCACTGACCCTTTTCCTGGCCGGGCCCTGGAGGCCGTGGGCCCTCGCTGCTTCCCCCTGTATTTGTCCGACGGGAGCAGGGAGAGAGGGAGGAATTGGAACAAGCTGTTGAAACAGCGCTTCCATGGGAGAGCTGCACAGAGAAGCCCCCCTGCATGCCCCTGAGCTTTCTCATGCGCGTGTTGGGAAACTCGGTCGTATTCGGCGCCAGGAAGTAGGCTGGGGGAACCCACATCCCTTCACATAAGCAACGAGAAACAACTGCTCGAGACTTAGGCGTCGTGCCTGGCAACCGGGAGAGCGGTAGATATGAATGGGTCGAGTGGATGCTTCGCGTCAGGAATCGCAGCAGAATTTCATTGACTGCACACTTTCTGACTTTCTCCGAGTTATTGAGCAGTTGGCTCTGACCAAAATCAGTTTGAAAGCATTGCGGAACGCCCCGAAAAAGCGCTGCCGTAATGAGTCATCACGTTTTTGGGTGTACGGTAGTACACAGTGTGTCTGTGCGCAAGCGTGCGTGTGGTTGGGAGTGAGCATGCATGCGTGCACATGTGAGTGTGTGCACGAGGGAGATGAGAACAAGGAGATAAATCAATCGACATCCACTTGCCTGAATCACAGAGCGATTCCCAGTAATTATGTTCTATAATGGAGCCGATAGGATAATTAGGGGTTAGTGCTTAGCAGAGAACAGACCACATCTGGGTTCCCCAGGGTCTCTTCACAGAACTGTGAGAACCTAGCCAGGAGACACCTTCTATGTGGAACGATACACGGTGGAACTCAGGCATCTGCGAAGCCGTTTTGACACAAAATGGTAAAAGTATTAGATTGGAACGCATTTATCTTAAAACTGGTGTCTTTGTCGATGCCAAGTGCTTCTTGCTCTTTCGGCAGACAGGCGTATAATTTTTTTTATTTTTTCAGGCTTTTCTATAACGGGAAAACTGTGGTATTCTGTGAGAATCTTCTGCAAGTCAGGATCTCATGCCACAAGCTGCCCGTCATGGCTCCCTCTATCTCTGAGCAAAGCTGAGTGAATAAACAAAGCAACAGGTGACCGTAGGTCTGTTTTCCTCCTCAGCAAGAGAGACGGAGGAAAAGAAGGAGGGAGAAAGAGGGAAGCCACACAGCAGGTGTCCTCCTCTGTATAAACATGCCGGCAGGGGCCCTTCAGGGTCCAGTGTGAGAACGACATATCAGCCTCCAACTCACCAGAGACCCCCTCCCCCTCGGCCCCCAGGCCCCCGAAGGACCCCTTCGCCTCCAGGCCTGCTCCGATGCCATGCACCCCTAATTAGTGGACGGGGCTCAGGGCCAATTCTCCTATCACTGACCATCTGTAAAAATAACAACCGTTATCTCCGCCCTGTAATCTCCACGAGCGCCTACCTGCCACAGGTGGCGTGGTCAGCACATGACCTGGCAGAGTGTAAGTGAGCATGGTGTGGGATGTGCTGCACTCAGAACTCCCCCCCCCCCACACACACCCCCCCTCCCCCTTCAAACACTCCACTGGCCGGGCTTTGATGCTTGAGGGTTTGCAGAGGCTCGACAGCTGCTCCCAAATTAGAGACTCGGAAAGGACACGACAGGGTCGAGGAATGCCAAGACTGTCCCGGCTCTATGCTTCCCCGGCGCAGTCCTGGGAAGAGGGCTCCTGCTCACGGTAGTTTGTCAGGATGTTGGCTCATCGAGCCCGCGCCATATATTATCTGGCATCGTATTCCAAAAATGTGTCTGGGGGGTGGCCAGATGGCTTGTTTTGGACAAAATGTAACCATGTCAAACCAGGAGCCATCGTTTCGTGGTCGGCGCGGGGACAAATACGCGTTTCACATGCTTGCACTGAGACTCGCCCACGCTGCCTGAGTGATGGTGTTAGTCGTTGCTATGTGAGCCCAGCACGGAGGCTCATCCGAGACCACCTCCGTCCTGCAATACCACGGCGCCTTCATTAGTAACCAGGGAGACAGTGACCAGGTCACGGGGGTCAACGGGGCCAGAGGCATGGTTGTAAAATCAGCCAGACAATAAAGTCAGCCTCAATAACAGTGTTGGCTCCATTCACGGGAGATTAGCGCTACACAGATCTCTGAGATCCACCCCACACAACTCTACAACCTCTACCTAACGCCGACGGAACACAAAGACGTGGGAGGGAGGAGCACCGACGGGCTGTCACACCGAGAGGCTGCTGTAATAGTGAGGAGCCCCCCCCCCCCCCCCCGCGGAGAGCCAAGGGGAGCGAACATCGTCAGGACCCGCGAGAGGAAGTGGAGGAGCACGGGGGTTGTGAAATGGTGGGAGGAGAGAGGGTGTGTGGGGGGGGGGGATGGTGAGCGAGGGGAGGGAGGAGGGATTAAAAAAAGAGGGGGCCACGTAGAGAAGCGGCCGGACAGCTGTTTGGACGGGACGGGAGCGGGCGGAGGAGAGAAAGGGAGACAGAGAGCAAGGGAGGGAGGGAGGGAGGGAGGAGAGGATGAAAGGTTCATGGCCAGAGATGAGGCACAAGCGGCGGAGGAGAGGAAAGAAAGGTTGGGGGGGGGCGGGCGGGCGGGGGGGGGGGCGAGGTCACGCTGATTTTCTTTCTCCCCCTGCAACAACAGTGCAGCTTGTTGTTTTTCTTCAATATATTTTAATAAAAGTGGTATTACTGCACCCCCACCACCCACCCCTGCCTGGGGGGTGAGTGGAATGTCTGCTTCTCTCAGATCCCCCACCAGCCTCGGAGGAAGGCCGTGCTCAACTCCAATCATACACTTGACCCACTAGACCCCGATATGGGAAAGAAAAATAATTTAGCACAATTAACTCGAGTTAGCATTCCCACGCTCTCTGTTTCATACTAGCGTCAATAAGAAAGCAAGGCATCCATAATCAGTACAAATATAAACATGCCCCAAACACTAATGACACGGGTTGACAATTGCATTTCTTAAAAACAGTGTGTGTACATGTGTGTGTGTGTGTCTGTGTCTGTGTGTATGTGTGTTTGATTAGGCTACAAGATAAGGGTGAAAGGTCTATTCAAAGTTTCCTTTGTTCAAGTAAGTTTGCCTTCCAGCACAAAGTATTCCAACCATGTCAGCCATCATCGGCGTCATTCCCCTTCTGCCCTCTCACTAAATACCTCCCCACCTGCCGCAGTCTGGGGCTTGAAATGGGATGAGCGTGGTGGAATCTATGGGCAAAAAGCCTTCCCATTTCCAATTCCCCAAATGAGTCCAATGATCCCCACACGGAGTGGCTTAAGACGGACAAAGAGAATGTTCCCGTCATGGGCTCCTCTGTAATGAAGTGGAGCAGCTGTCGTACTGTGGTGCAGGATAACATCTGTAACTGGCTCTGGCCATGCCCTCTGCCCGCCATGCCTGATGAAGAGGAGGAAGACTGCGGTAATAACCGGAGATGTTATCTGACACCGCTTCTGTGGGCTCCGACAAAAGAACGAGGGGCCCCATGACGGATCCTGCGATCAGAGACGGCTTGGCCGACAGAACAAACAGGCCTGTGGACATTGGCAGCGCAAAGTCTGGCCCGTCTTGGCAAGACTCACGCACCAGTCATCCACGCAGCCATAGCCCAGCCACAAAAGCCATAATGCCATAAAAAAAAACTCAACATCAAACGCAAAACTGAAAGCGTGGGCAAGCCGGAGTTTTTATGAGTCGGTTTAGTCAACAGTGAAAAGCAGGGATCAAAGTCCGCACATGAGAGCAGGAAGTAATACTGAACCCATCCATGCGTTTGACTTGGCAGAGTGACACCCAAGGTGTTTGCTGTGACGTCTCTGCTCGGAGGCAGGAGTGTGTGTGTATGTGTGTGTGTGCGTGCACGCGCGTTGCGAGCGTCCGTGTGTTTGTGTGTGGTATTCCGAAGGTAATCACCCTGTTCTTGGTTGCGTTAGTTGTAATTATACCCTAGTGGTACTCTGGCATTGTTTTCTTCCTGGCTGAGTTTAAATGGAACCCCAGCCAGATTTACCTTTTCCCCTGTTTTTTTTCTCTTCACAGAATGAGAGGAGGCTCAAGAGGGCTCTGCAGGGGCAGGTAGGGACAGGTGGAGGCGGAGGGCGCAGTCTCACTCACCTCTGTGAGGTGTGGGAACCGTTCATCCCCCACTAGTGCATGAGTAACAAGACTCCTGAGGGAGTGTGGCGTAATCGCTCTAACGCTTTTTCTCTTTTTCTTTCCAGACGCGCACATTGACACTCGAGGAAATGGCCTCGCACACAATCATCTGAATCAGTGCCTATTCACAAATGCCAATCTACAAATGCAAGACCCAGTCTCTGAGGACAGAGGCAGGCTGCGGTGTCAGGAAACAATCCTAAGCACACAAGTGTAATTATGAGGAGGCGAGTTTGACTCTCCTACAGGTGGATTCATTGGAAGATTTCCAGACACACACACACATGTTGACTAACTACCTGGCAAATGCCAACTGACATGCCCATTCTTAAAGTGAGGAAAAGGTGTATGGGAAATAATTGTTACACTGTTGGTGTATAAAAGGAGTCTCCTGGAACGCATGTGATTGTGAAAGCAAATCACTATTACTAACTTATAACAAGCCACCCACTGAGTGCAAACTTGGATAATTGCTAGTAAAGAGCCGTGACAAAATTGGAATGCTGCCTGTCTCAGTAAATAAAGTATCCATAACAAAGTGCTTTAAGACAACAGACGCGCACACACACCACACCGAAAACACTTAACACGCACAGACGGACACGCCGCACACTTTCTTAGGCATAAACAAGAAACGAGCAAGTGTAATGGTGACAATGGCCTGTTTAGAAGAATGAAGAGGAGGGGGTAACAATGGACGCCGGCCTAATACAGGTTTTATAGTGCAGGGCTGGAGGAGCAGGGCTGCCCGAGGTGCTGGGGGGCAGTGGGCTGGCAGCTGTTGCCGCTGTGCGGGGGCTCTCGGGTCTTGGCCTAGCCCTAATGGCCAGACCAGCTGTCGGAGTTCTGTCTGTAGGGGCGCGGGGCTGCAGGAGGCGGGGAGGGCATGAGAACCTCCACCCCCCTGTCCTGGGGGGCGGGTCCCCGGCCTGTCTGCCCTCCTCTCAAAAGGGTTGATTGATGGCGCAGGGTTGACACCATGCTTCCACAACAATTGACTTAGAAGGGAAGGAGGACGAACAGAGAGGTTAGGTCCCCTCCGTTTCTTTCTCCTCTGGTTTTCAGAGGCAAATGTGGGATCAATTGCAGTTGTATTTCAGTCATTTTTCTCAATATGTCTTTTTTTTGACATTTTTAGTAGAACATATGCTACTCTAAACAGGCTTCAAAGGCCCCTCGAAACATTGTCCTCAAATAATACATTCCACAAGTTATTTGTTTAGGGATTATTTGGCAGATAAGCAGAATCTGGACTTGTTTCTGACGAACGTCTCAAATGACCCCCGACATTCCTTCAGATAAGCCCCCTTGTTTTGGACTGCCACTGGTGCCCTCTCCTCGGTTACGGTTCCTCTCCAGAACCGTCAAGCCGGCAGGCCAGACAGGGAGACGAAGAAGTGTGATGACCTGTGGTGTTCAATGGTGCTCAGGGCTGGGAGGACAGCAGCACCCTGTGCAGAGGCCGTATGCTGGGTGATGTGTGGGTCTCAGCCTTAAACCCCGGCACCAGGGCCTGCTAACACAGACCTGACCCCATGCACTAAACCCCAGGAACCCCTCCGGAGGCCTTTCAACAAGTCGCTAGCACCTCCCGGCCTCCTCGGAGATTTACAGCCCCGTGGAGAGGGAAGGAGGGGGGCAGAGGAGCTGGGGGTGCTGAGAGGGGAAGAGGGGGACAGAGGAGGGGGGGGGGGGCACTGTCCGGCAGCTGTTCACAGTGGTCTTAAGTAGCAATTTCACACGGAAACGGAGCCATGGCACTCTGAATTCCTCCAGCTGGCTTGTCTCCAGGTCCATCTGAAACACATTCCTCCACAGAGCCATCCTATGCATGTCCTCCTCTTTCAGCACCGGGGCCGGGATCTCAAGCCTGGGCTCCACCACGGTCTGCTGTAAGGTGTTCCCTTTGTGTCCTGTCATAACAAGAAGGGTATGGGTGGAAGAGGGGATCCTCTGATTCTTACCTCCCTTTCAACATCACAGATTGTAAAATAATCCTTCCAGGTCCCGAATCCTTTTGTCTTGTCTGCCAAGGATTTAACTCTTCAGCAGCAGTCATCTAAACGTATCTGTTCAGAGAGTCCCACTGAGGTCCAGTGAGCTGTGCATGTGAAGCCGGCCACCAAGAACGCAAGATTCATGGACACAAAATAGGGCATTGTCAGGGATTTTTCTAGAAGGGTACAGGGGGAAGAGCTCAGAATACAGGAAAAGTCACCCTGATCCTTAAACAAAAACGTTCTTTTTCACATGGACCCTGGAAGGGGGAAAGAAGCAGAGACATGCAGGCTTTAATGGCCGTTTAGAGGGCTTGTGTGAACGTCAAACTCCTTTTCCCACAATACAGAGGGAGAACCATCATTCACATGTATTTACCTAAAGCAACAAGCCTGGTGTTTGTGTGCATATGTGTGTGTGTGTGTGAGAGGGAGAAAGAGAGAAAGGAAGAGGGAGAGAGAGAGGAAGAGGGAGAGAGAGGGGGAGAGAGAGAATGTGAGATATAAAAGGAAATAGAATGGTTGTGTTGTGTAAAGTGGAAGAGATTAATTTTGTTGGTGAAAATGAAAAAGCACAGCTAATGGTATTATCTATTGTACATAAAAAAAAAAAAAAGAATCACACTGTTGTTTCAAAACTGATTTCAACAGCTTTTACCATGCAATGTTTTTAGTGAGACATTTTCTTGAAATACAAAAATGATTATAAAGAATTTGAAAGTTGGAGGGGGAATTTTTGTTGTTGTTCCAGTCTATTTATCATCCTGCAAAAAGCAGAGGTGTTCCTTTCCTGAGATCTGTTCCAGTCCTGAGATATTATCTCGACTTTCCAGTCGAGATACAAGTGATGTCTTATCATCCTGGGAACAGGGCTGTGTACGTGTGTGTGTGTGTGTGTGTGTGTATGTGTGTGTGTGTTTGTGTGCATGCTTGCACGTGTCTACGCCACCCTCCCACCCCTTCTCACACCCTACACAGACAATATCCAGAAAGATGTCTTGTTATCTTAAAATGTCCTGTTATCATCTTACAGTTCCATGGACTACTACAGTCAGTTGAAAGAACATCAATTCATCCTTTAAGCTCTCTTGATAAAGAGATCCTGATTTCATAAAGCACTGATAGGCAATAAAGACAGTAGAGCTAAATGCAGTGTGCTGATTGGCCGTGACGTCTGTCTGTAGGGGGTCTAAGTTGCTGATTGGCCGTGACGGGTTTTGTAAAAGAGGCTTTTAATCCTCTCCACACTCTCCACAGGCACTCCCAGAGCTTTTCCCACATAAATCAGTCTGGTCTGGGTGGTAAAGTCATCACGTCCACACAGAGGATGCTAACCCTCAGGCATGCTAACACTCTCTTCAGGAGAGCACTCTCCAGTAGGGTCACATCTACCGTCTGACCCGGGTGGTTGAGTCTGAATGTCTGCATGTGACTACTACTGGTCACAACCTTTTAAGTGAAAAATTGTGTCTGATAGTAGCAAAATAATATCTGATATGGTTCAAGAGCCTTCCTACACCATCTCCTATTTATAGGTACTTTATCCAAGTCCACATACTGTAAAGAATGAACGATAGCATATTCTCAGAATAGTCAGACTTGGTCCAGCTTGTTAGAATGCCTGGCCCTAGATGTGATTCGTACAACGTCAGTGTCTTTGTTATGTTGGCCTTAGTGACCCCTGCAGTGTATCAACACTTCTGGGGTTGGAGTGCGAGGGGGCCAGGTTAGGAGGAGAGAGAGATAGCACGTCGATGCAGCTTTGCTCTACTCGGGGTGGTCCCCCCATCCACCCCCCCCCCACCCACCCCCCCAAGTTGTGTTAACCCACTGCTTTCCCTCTTCACTCTGTAAACAGATCGTATCTTTCTAATGCAACACTGAGGGGGCGAACGAAGCTGTGTGCGACAATGTTGAATTACAATACAACAGAAGAACTCGGGTTAAGATTGTTGAACCTGGTACAGCTGAACCTACAGTACATGATCACAAAGCTATAAACAGTCGTACGATCCCTTAATAAAACAACGTTATATGTGGGTCCTATTACATAGTGTTCATGACGGTAATAAGATTTATGTGCACAATTATACACCGTAAAGTACGCACAATACCGGTAAGCCTTGCTCACCGTCACTTAAAGAGGAAAATGTTCAAAGGAGAACATGAGAGACTGTCACCCCCTTGGCTCATCAGTGAGGAGGGCTATAAATCCTTGTTGCTGTCGCAGTCTTGTTTGTCTGATTTTAGGGTCCCCCTGAGTCTGGCGAGAGTTTTGTCACCAGTCTTTCTTCTTTCACACCCTGGATATCCTATACAAACAACAACATCTCTCTCTCTCCCTCTCTCTCTCTCTCTCTCTCTCTCTGTCTCTTTCTATATGTCTGCCTTCGAAATTCATTCATTAAATACAGACCAAACAAGTTATGAAAGAAAGAAAAACTGACTAGAGACTACGTAATGTGCACATTCATGCAGAAACTAGTCTGGTGTTCTCTTTCACTCATCAAACAATCAGGGAGAGGTCTCATTTCAAGCGCTGAAGGCTTGGGATGGACACTTCCACAAATGGGATCTGAGAAAAAGAAGTCAAACTGGAATGTTCTGATTAGGCTCCTTTTCAGGGTATCATTAAACCTTACCACACAACGTTTGTGTTTTGTTTTTAACACAGAAGGCGTCTGGGGTTGTTGTTCGCTAAAGCAATCTCTCAACACACAAGTTCAACAATGTGGGGGATTCTGGATTTCGTCAATAGCCGGATATACACGTGACTGATGCAATGTCTGGCTTAAGTTTCAGTAGATATAGGCCTACAGTTTCATGTAAAATAATTGTCCAGGCTCAAATGAAAACTAGCCAGCATTTTTCTCATTTTACAAACATCTATGGTGATAAAGTATTTTTTTTTTTTGTAAGCACTGCACTTCTATAAGAATGACTGCAGGACAAGACTATAGCTCAACTGCATGCACAGTCTCTGGATGATATTTTAATGCCTGTTAAAGTAATCATCCAAATATCTGCACCCACCAAATTATAACAACCTACTAGATTATGTTAAAAATGCCATCAACATCTTCACAATTATAAGGTTTCAAGTCTCCACGTCTAGCTAAGCCACAGTATGATACTGTAGAATATAATACACTTCTAATTATATTACAACTTTTTCTTGTCATAACATGATTGGTCAAATCCCTGTCATCAAAGCCTTGTCAAAACAGCTTAGAGCTTGAAACTGTGGAACTGAGCCACTCTCGTAGTCCTAAGCACAGGGGTGACACACTCTGCAGCACAAAGGCACACACACACACACACCTCAAATCCAATCGCTGTCCTTCCACAAACCCAAACATCTGTCCCAAAGTTACATCTCTGAGTGCTACTCCTGTTGAAGTTTGAAATGGATTACACATATTCATTTAGCAGACGCTTTTATCCAAAGCGACATCCAAGAGAGCTTCAATAGATGATGCTACCTGCAGCTGTGAGACTGTAATGTCCCACCTCCTCTGTGAATGTCATCAGGAGGAACTGATGGATGAGGAGGTTACAGACTTGGAATTCCTAGCTGCTTATGAATACAGCCACAGAGACAATTCTCGATCTCTAGGCACACTGAGAAGTCCATCTCTGGGAAGCAATCCTGCTGGAGTCTATTCAAAACATTGAGCCTGCCAGAACCTACATAGAGTAGCTTTACCAGGGTTTTGTGGCCACAAAACTGCAGCCAGGTGAGACACACACACATACCTATTACACATACTTGTAAACCCTGCCTCTGACTCGATCTGTTTTTCACATACATTTGCAGACACACTCACACAAATACCTTTACAGACAAATATGGTTGAAAGTCTGCATCCGAGGGAACACAGTATCGAGACTCATTTTGAGTGTCAAAGTACAAAGACTTCTCTAACCCCGTCATTGTGTTTAGGCTGCTGAATCCAGCTATTGACTGAAATCGTTACAGCAAACAACTTTTATCAGCCAGTGCCAAATAAAGCAGGTGTCTGGAGGGCCCAACAAGCTCTTTTGAATGACCCCTATAGATGACGTCACTAGCTGTAACAAACTTCATTCTAAACTAGCCTGTTACATTCACAGCCCTATCTGGGCTTGTCATTTATTCAAGGCCCGAACCAGAAATAGGGGGGGGGGGGGGGGGGGACGACAACGTCCTTGAATGTCAGTGAGCAGCCCCCCTCCACCTCCATCCCCTGCAGAGAGAAACTGTGTCATAATGCCGGACTCCTTTTATCATTCAAATCACGGCCATTGTCTCTGTAAGCGACTGGCTCCGCTCTGTGCCTCAGAACAACCGAGGCACTATATACCGGCTGCAGAAAATGAGTCCACCAACATGGGCTGTGGAGAGAGGCAGGCTGACGGAGCAGGCCGGGTAGCCCAGTACAGCAAAGGCCTGCATGGAAGGCGGGGTGGGGGTGGTGGCGGGTGGGGTAGGAGGGGTGGGGGGGTGGAGTTGACAGGGATGTCTGCTCTCATTTCCATCACATTAACAAGATACATTCTCTTATCAGCAAAACCTCATGCGTAAATACACAAACAAACATTAACACACAGACACACTCCTGTCCTGATGACTTGAGGCTTGTTGTTAAAGCGCATGCTTTGTGTTTTGTTGCTACAGACTTGTAGTCTGTTGTGAGTAGTTATTGCGAGGATAGTCAAATGTAGGCTATACATTTCTGCTTTCTGTTTATCTCGACAAACTTTTTTGATAGATGAGAATCATTCCGATGGATGTTGTTTGTGCAGTCAGGAACTGAGGACTTATCAAAGGACAACAAAAACATAATATTAACATTTAGTCAACTAGTCTTAGATTTTTTAGATAATGAGAACTGACATTTTGACTAGTTCGTTTTGTTAAACACCACTATTGTGCACACAACGCTTTACATGCACGTCCCATATGATCATTTAAGGTTGGAGTAGAATACCAACATTAAAAACGCTAACTATTGATCAGTTGGTTTGTGGACTACTTGAGCGGAATAACCCAAGAGAATCGCAAGAGGAGTTGGAAAAGGGGGAGGAGTAACACTCCGCTCGGTCCCAGATCAGGCCTGAAGCTGAGGAGAGGAAAGTTTTTCAAAAGTTCCAGGAGGCTTACCGAGAAGTACGGCAGCTGTGTCCGAGCTGCGGAGGGAAATAGGGATTGGACCTACGTTTTCAAAATCAACAATTTTATGAGGATTCCCTGGCACTCTTGGAACTTTTATGTTTGTTTGAACTTCTAAAGGATGTATAACTGCTAATATTTTAATAGAAGCGTTGGGATTTCCACCGAAATGGGGGGGAATATTCCTTGGATATTCCTTTCAATTATATTCATTATTCATAATTGTGAAGGTAAGGCAAACTTAATTCACTTGCACATTATAAGTCATTAAAACGGCCTGTTCAGCTGGGACAGCTTAACTGTAACGTTGTAGTATATCCAGCACGTACCGGCATCTCTACATGCTATGATCACGAATGAATGCTATGATCACTTGTTACTCATAATTCACCTACATTCCCAGGCGTGACATTAAATCAAAGCAGGAATACTGGTGTCTTCCAAAGTACAAAATCAGAGTGTCTGTGATTAGCCTACCATTGTATCCAGGGATTCAAGTTAACATTGCCTGCATCGTTGAAATGCTTTGTTAACGACAACAATCACAGTCTATGCGAAAGGGGGGTTTCTACAACTGAGAGTGCAGCCCATGTGCCATATGTCAGTAGCTAGTTAAGTCCTGTTTTGGTAATTGAGACAAACTACTATATACTATTCTATTGTGGGTCAGTTTTTCTTTTCAGATTGCACCAAATAACAAACAAAGAAGAATGCATGTGTGTGCGGTATTGGTATGCCTGCATAAGGAATGGCTGCTTCTTGAGGGTTGATGACCACCGTGAGAAAATCATTGAAACTTGAAGTAAAGCTCTGCGTTGCGCTGAGGCGCGAGCAAGCAACTCTAGCGCGTAGGTTATGGATGAAAAGTATGTGAGACTAACGGCATTAGTTTTTTTTTTTTTTTTTGCATTCTACAAGTTGTACACATGATAGGCTATAGCTTATGTATAACTGAAAATATTTTGAGAACGAGTTTTTGTTCCCCCCCGTAATTCCTTATATCATCCCGGGGAGAATAGTGGTTTGTGTGATTGAAAGGGGGTGATGAGACAAAACGTATCCCCCTCCTTGATCTGAACAAAAAACTTTTAACAATTGAACTTTGTTTGTTGGGTGGGGGAAGTGAAGATGGCAGGCTAGTAGCCAGTGTGTGTGGCTGTGCCCAATATCACGGGCCCAGAGATATTTATAAGGTTCCCGTTAGTTCTAGCCAAAGAGTAAACAGAAACATATCCACAGAATGCTGGTATCATTAGTGAAAAGTCCAGAAAATGGTTTAAAAAGTGGAAATTGTTGCCTAGTCTACTTTAATTATGTCCAGTCATGGTTCCAATAGGCTTACTAACTACTTTTAAATCATTTCAGTGCGCTCAACTAAATACTGGAGGTCTGTCGTAGCCTAATTTAGGTTCTCTAATTATTTTCCTCCCTTTCAACAGGATTCCGCTGCGAAAATAAAAACAGACCGTGTGAAAATGGAGGGACTTGCATGGACTCACCTGGTCGATGCATGTAAGTTCAACATTGTTTTAGGTTTACTTAGATTGTTATCCTATCCCCTAATGGTCATGACTAACGTTGCTCAGACGGTTCCGGGCATGCTGAAAACAAAAAGCGACTTATTACCGATGGAGGGGGTCGTTGCATACCATGCATGGCCCAGCCTCATGCAACTTAATTGTCTGGAATACAGCCAAGTTCCAAACGCATTATCGTTGTAGTGGCAGATAAACTTCACGTGACAAATATTTTTTTCCAACGTCATGTATAACATAACTCATCAATTGGGCAAGATATGTGTGCTGAAAAACAAATAAATGCAAAGTGACGGCATACACCCCTCCTGCCTGGACTTGAAGGCACTTAACTTCCAGTAGTCACTTGCACCTGTTGAGAAGCTTTGATAGCATAAAGGATGTTATATACTCTATGAAGCAAGACTAAGGTGTTCCTGGTTGCCAGTATAAATCAATGTATTGTTTTATCATTACCCAGAGCTTCCAACGGTTTTATAGGCTTCTATTGAAAGCGGGGAAATATCATGGATATTAGGCTATCACGTGCGAAAACCTTCCATCTTTCCCGCCTATACGAATTTAAGTTTGAATGCATCCAGTCGTTAATGGTAATTACAGGATATTTTTTTCATCTTGATGGGAGCGTGGGAAACGATCTCTTTGGTAAAACTACGTGCAGTGACATTCTTGAGGTGGGAGCTTTTGTGTAGCCTACGTTTAGGCCTAATATTTATTTGTGTTTCAAATTGTGAGATTTACCACCCCAAAACATAACTGTTTCGAATTCAATGAAACAAAAAGGTATTCTTGTTTTGTGTTTTTTCTAAGGTCAGCTGTCAACCCATTACAGTATTTTTTATAACTTTATGAGTTTTGACCTACCACTCCCTCACCTTTACATAAGGGTCACATTTGGAGCTAAGTGGCTTTGTTAGCCTACTGTGCAGTTTCTTCAACAAACATTTAAGCAGAAGCATTACATATTTAGTCTTGTCCTGTATTCTTTGTTATTATCACATTTTGGTCTAACAGTGTAATTTGCTGTAAACTATAACTGACAATAGCGGCACATGAATTTATGGACACCTGTTTAGTAAATGTTGCTAAAGCCTATAGGTTTTAATTATTACCTAGAGTTAAGGAGGGTATGAGTCATTAGGTAGCCAGTGGGTAAATGTGTTTTCAGTGTTCCAGATTTCTCAACAAAACTTTCTTGACTGTCTCTACTCAAATTTGTTGTTGGTTGGACTAGGTCAAACCCTTGACCTTGGACCAGTATTCATTAACTTGTAGGCTACAGTATGATGATCATGTCTCTGAGTTAGTGCTTGTCATTTGTCATTTACATTCTTCAGTTCACCTGCGTTGTGTGTGCGTGTGTGTGGTTGCGAGGGCGTGCAGGGCTGTGCATGCGTAATCATTCTCCCGGTTCCGTGCCAAGACAGCAAGGGGCATTTCTTTAAGTGCGACAAGAGGGACTTCCAATGGAAAGGGGACACCAAATGTCATAGCACACGGTGTGGTAACAGTACTATTGCAGGGCAGCAGAGCACAGCGGGGCCAGCGGCAGACAGAGGCTTGTAGAGCCACCCAAGCTCGCTCCCCGGAGACTTGACAGAGAAACTGGAGATCCCAAACAGCAGAAAAGATCCTTTCTTCCCCCAGATACCTGAGTGTAACCGGGCACCAGCAGGACAGGGCGGAAAGGGTGAGGAAAGAAAGGACACAGGAGAGTGAGGCAGATATGGGGGGAGAGAGAGTGAGGTCGAGAGAAAATAAGAGAATATATTGATAAACAAAGGGGTGTAGAAAATGAAGAGGTCAGGTGGGATTTGAAGATTGAAGGGCACATGAGCCATTTATTTAGTTCCAGATTGAATTCAACCCTTATTTTCCTTGTGATGTCGTGTTGAGTGCACATTTGGTCCTGGTTTGAGTTGGGCAAGTAAGATTTGATTTCCAGTAGTTTACCTCGCGGCGAGTATGCTCTCAAGTGACAGTAATAATATGTTTTTATAGCTTTTTGTATTGTCATTGTTAGTGTCCTAGATATCAAAATATCCTTTGTCTTGTTGGCAAACAATGAAATTCACACCAAGCTGTGTCCTAAGCATGCCAGAACCATCAACTTTGTTCCTTTTCCCCCTGCATCTTGCCTGGGATCCTCTGATATTAATGAGAAAAGACCAGGTATATGTACTTGATACCAGATTACAGCAGTAAAACGGTTTCACTGATTGAACACTCTTAAAGAGTGGCACCGTTTGATGGGCAGTTCTGTAGAAGCCTGCTGGCAGATAATCACGTCTCACTCGTAGAAAAGTGTTTGTGTTTAAACTTTGATGTGGCAGCTGCACCTGTTCTTGTGCTTTGACTCATCAACACCCCACTGTGATTCACAATATCGAATTACGACATTATCCTTTAGCTTCAGGCAGTAACGCTTCCAATTGTGTCATAGACTGATACTCGGTCACTCCCTTTTCTAAACTGAATGAAATCCCAGTTGGTTAAAACCCTTAATATTGGTTCCACTTCCAACCTATCTTCCTGTCACTGTGATTCCTACCATAAAAGACTGGCATGTGCACTTGACAGTTGAAGGGCTGAGAGTGTCAGCAGGAGTGCAGCCCTCTAGGTGAGCAGTCAAGAAGTCCGGTGAGGAACCCCAGGCCCCTCAGCTCCGCCCTGTGTGTGGAATGTGCCGCTCCAGCGAGGGGCAGTGTCGCGGGCCTGGAGGGTCGATAATTAGGCAGATTGAGAGGGTGTCATTCAGAGAGGATCCAGCTGGAAGAATTGGGAAGGGGGGGGGGTGGGGGTTGGGGGGGACGGAGGGGGTTGCGTAGGGGACAGCTGGTGGATGTTGTGATGGTAATCCAGTGAAGTCAGATCCTAACAAAGGGTAGGCGGAGGGCCAGGTGCTCCCATTGAGCGGCTGGCCTGCCCCCATGCTGGGAGAGACGGGCCCGTGGACGAGAGGAGCCCAGCGGCCTGCGGGTCTCTCCCTGCACATGCGCCGCGTCGCACGTCTCAAGCGGATCGCCTTTGTCTCAATCCGCTGTTTGCGTCCCGAAAGCACACAGTGGTGGATCAACAGATGACGCTCTGACCCCGAGACTCCGCGCTCCATGCGTATGGACGAATGAGACGCTCTTCTCAGTGTGTGTGGCAGCCGCAACGATACAGTGGCTCTCTGTGCCGTTATTAACGACTTGGCCTTGACCCTCCGTAGAAGAGTGAGCCTATAAATTATGAGTGTTTTGTTTTAATGACCCATGGAAGCTCCCAGGCTCTTAGAGCATGATGAATGGGGACAGTTTTGAGTTTGATAGGGAACAACCACTCCAGTTAGTGTGTGTGTTGTGTCTCTGGCATATCCTCCTATATGTGACCGGGTCTACTTCCTGTTCAAGACGAACCTCAGGACAGATAGCTTTGGGGAGCGGCAAAGACTTTCCATATAGAAAGTGCATGTTGTTCTATGAAATACACTAGCCTCTTTCATATCATTTAAGATGGATGGAGAAAAATGTTCCAGTACATCGTTCTTTAAAAGGCCAATTTCCCTTGAAGGGGAGATTTGCACACAAATTCCCAAGAAAATGCCCTGGCTGACTTTACACAGACACACACAGTTTATATTGTTGGCTTAGCCTAGAGCACCTTGGGTATATTTTTCCGGTGTCTTCATGGTGGATTAGAAAGGAATGCTTAGTAAGAGTCTTCCTTTCCCCCTGTTGCTTTGAGAGCATTGTCCTCACCTCCAGTCCATTCACCCCCGCCGCCATCTGAGGAATGCCTCAAACAATGCCGTCGACCGAGTCTCATTTAGGAAGGGATGTTTGGAATGGCTTGTTTGATTTGCAATTAGTTACTCTGCAGTTTGCGAGCCAACGTGTAGCCCAGATCACTCATGTTTTGTTTGACAAGCAGATGGAGCCATCCGTCATGTCTGGAGCCTGTGCACCAGGCCTGTGCGGCATGGGGATGGGAAGTCTTGAGGAGAAGATGAGGGCTATTTCAAATGAGGTTGACCATGGGGGGTGGGGGGGTGGGGGTCCCCACTGCTCCTGGGTCATGACTTGAGACGGGGAGTTGAGGTTCCCAGGCCCTATCACAGGAAGCGGTGGCTCCTGACCCTGCTGCGACGCACATCCTGTCTATCTCGGCAGCGCGGAGGAGCTTACTCACCACGGGCGCTCCTCCTCTCTCTCTCGTCTCTTTGACCACGGCGCATCCAACACTCGTCGGCGACAGGCCCGTGACGTCCGCGACCGTCCTTTCACGGCGCACCAAGTCGAAAGGGGGGCCCGTTTTATGTCAACCTTAAAGCAAACGCGGAATTTGACCATCAATGTCCCCACGCCCGAGTGGCACGCACACACACACACACACGGCTAGATAATCAAGGTCAGACTTTCCATTATTGTGTCGACTGCAAAGGGAGGAAAAGAGTTGAGTCGCGTCTTATTAGTCCCTGTGCTGTAGCCTGTGTATGTATGGCCCACATGCTTAGAGAGGGATAAGCCTTCCTCAGATGTCTCCTCCTCTGATTGTTTCTCTTCAGCTGGGAGACGGCTTCTAAAGAGACATGTAATTGGAATAACCCAGGTCAGCCTCCCCTGCCCAGCTGAAACTCATCCTGTTCCTCCCTTCGTCTCTGGCTAGCGAAAGGAAGGGATGGGCCCTTCTCTCGCAATGTGACAGGAAGAAAAAAAAGATTGCCCTTCCACTCCCCCCAACGTGTTTATTTTGCTAGGAGGCTTTTACGCAAAAGGAATAATGGTTCTCGTCCCCGGCACAGAGAGACGTTTTAAAGGCGCGCTGTTGGTACTTGACGTATCACAGACAAATAAAAGTGAATTCCCACATTTCGGTCGTTAGTTTCTGCGTTTATAAGATGTCGGAGAGGATAAGAGAGGATCTCCACCCTTCATCCTCAAGTTGGAGAGTGGTTTATTGGGGACAGTGGTTGAGATAATGGACATTCTTAAGTTGTTTCTAGCATTCCCCCTAGTTTGTTATCGCAAACACACTGTGGTTTATCTCCCAAGGACTCTGATCTCACGGTCAATCTTTTGTGAAAGGGGTTTACAACTGTTGAAATGTGCAGCTTAAACTTTACCAAGTAGCCGAGGTATAAGAGGGAAAGACTTTTAACAAGGGTGCAATCTTATCCCTAGTTAGACCATACAGTGTTGAACTATGTTTGTGGTTTTGGACATTCCCGGATGGCCTTCTTCTCATTATGCAATACGTGTTCACTGTGAAACACATGACTCACTATTGGAAGGAGTATACTGCAACCTCTCATCAACTGTGCGATTGTCCAACGATTTAGGTCAGGACAATGTAAGGTATTGGGAAACTCGAGGACTGTGATATTTTATGCTAGAATGGGGCTTTTTTCCAGTATTTCCAAAGATCTCCAGATGTCTGGTTCAGTTCGGGTGGTGGGGTGGGGTTCTGTGGTTGAACATTCAAGAATGCTTTGGAAGACCTCAACCCTACGATACATACAATGAGGTTATGGCTGATGCTTTGCTATTCCAAAAATCTCTTGGAGTTTTCTCTCCAAAGCCTGTCAACTGTTATGTTGACTCATACAGATAACTAAATAGCATTAGCCTATAAATGACTAGCGTAATGCCAGCATGACTAGCTTGAGATTTATTTCGTGTTATAAATTGTATTTATGTAGTGTCGTGGTGAGTCCACTCGTGTAAAGGATTACGACTGCTTTCCAAATGCTCAGATCTCTACAAGACCACACCTATGTAATTTCCTGGCGGAGGAAATGTCAGGACATTTGGCAGAGCAAGAGATTGAAACTCACTTACTAATGTGTGCTTTTGTGAAGGATGGGGGCCTCTGTTCCAGGCAGACTTGCTGGTCATATTCATATTTGCTTTTCTTTAAGACAAGGTTAATTGTCTTAATGTTCACATGGTTAATATTCATGCCATGGGGGTGCACCAGAAAGCTCCCTCTGGTGATTTCAATACCTCCATTGTCTGTTCAAGCACCATTGTTCAATTAAACCTTGGTCTTTAAACGGCGAATAACTCACACACATATCCTTTTTAGATGTGATCAGAGTCCGTCGGATTGATTTGCCGACAAACTGTGCTCGGTGTTACCTTTGTCTGCAGTGGAACACTTCTCAGAAGTTCTCAAACTGTCCTCACGGAACCTGGACTCCCAAAACCCCCCCCACACCCTCTCCCAACCATGGGTTACTGTTGCCAGGCTACAGCCGAGGCCTGTTGGTCCGTGTAAGCTCAGGCCTGAAAGCCTGGCTGTTTGGGTCACTGCCCCCCTCCCTCCCTCCAACCCCCCCCCCCCCCTCACACAATGGGGTTCTGACTACTTTAGCTCTTTTATTTGGACCACAAAACGCTCCCCTACCCCCCAATCTGGCTCCTTTCTGAGAAAGAAGAGAGCAGAGGAGAGGGACTGTTGGGGGAAGGGGGACTCTTGTTGGCAGTGTGGTGTCAGTATGGAGTCTCACAAAGGAATGGAGCTGGTTCCTGGTTGTGGGGGTTTGGGGAATGGGGGCTGAAGCTTGGTCTACCACTCTGCCTCACAGAGACTTTTGTTGGGAGTTCCAATTCCCATACCTTCATAAATTCCTTCAAAGCAACTCGGTAAACCAACCAATCAACAACAACAAAAAGAAGTCGGCGACTGAAATCCTTGTTCTCGGCTGGGATGGGCAGACGGTTCTTCTTGTTGTTGTTCATTTGTTTTGTGTAGAGTTAGGGTAGGGCTAGCAGAGGCTGGGGAACTGGATCCCCATAAGTGGGGAGAAGGAGCATTCATCCATACTTGTTGCTTTGTAGGCCGTGACTGTGTGTATTGAACCGTGTCAAGAGATTACTGCCTGCTGGCCACAGGTGAGCCGCCCTCCGACCCAGAGGTGATTCGGGGGTATTGTGTTGGAGAGGACGGGCTTAGGTTACCTGCCACAATGACCCTCAGGCCGGAAAACTAGCATTGGGTTACACAGGCAGAACGAAGGTGACAGGATTCACCTACATAACTCACCGAACCTTTATCTTGGGAACAACACCCTCTCGAGGGAGAGATCACGACAGTGTGACACTTCAGTATAAATCTTGGCAGATGTGGGTTCTGTGAGGGATTCCCCTTTTTGTAAAGTTGTGATATATGAAACATTTGAAGTAGCCGTGTCTATTGTCTGTGTTTTTACTTTGTTCTGCACTTCAGCAGTGGACCCCTTCTACACTCTGCTGGGTTAAGCTGTCACCCTCATCAACAGCTACGACGGGTTGTACGTTTTTTTGCTTGTGTTTGACTGTGTGCTGGAGTGGTTACTGCATGAGGGAGCATACAACCAGGGTGCTTTTGCTTTCGTTGCAGCGATGCCTTTTGTCGTTGACGCGTCGTCCTGGCGGTGTGTTTACGGGTAACCGAAAACAGCATGTAGGCTTTCGTGAAAGTACGAACCCCATCTGTGGGAGAGTGTTTGGCTGTTTCTGCCCGTCTCCCAGGGGCCAGAACAGCTCCATTGTTGGAGCGTCCCCAACAAAAAATCATCCGGGAGGGCGGGCGAGTGCCAGACAGCCGGACTTCTGCTGACAGATGTGGACAGATGCGCGGGCGCCGCAGCTGGCGCGAGCCCTCTGAGGTGTTGTGACGCGAGGAGATTAGGGGCCTTCCCCAGGCCCGTGCTCGCAGACTTCCCGGCCGCCCCCCTCGCGCTCGCTCTTCCTCTGGGGTCAGGAGTCGGGTGGGGGTGGGGCGGGGGGGGGGTGCTCCGCGTAAATCTGTCTTGAGGATTGCGCAACCACCTGCACCTGCTCTCCGTTTTCACCACAGGCCTGGTCCTTCCCAGTCCAAGGTTCTCCTCCCCCCCCCCTCCCCCGGCAGACGGTTTCACAACAGTGGCGAGCTCGACTTGGCTGTAAAGTCTTCGACTCCTGCTTCCTGATAAGGCCTCTGCTCTCAGGTGCAGGGCAAAGTAGCGCCCTTCATTAGGCTGCTCTGATAGCACTCGAGCTTCACTGTTATGGGAGTAGGATTTAGCCGGTGGCCAAGGCCCAGACAAAAGAATGTGTGTTTTGGCTGTTGGACTTGGCTGTGTGTTTTTAAAGGAGGACAAATAATCACTCCAGCATTCCCTCCTGCTCCTGCTTCTCAGCTAGCTAACCTACACACACACACACACACACACACAAACACACGCACCCAAACACACACCCTATTCATTCTGACAGTTTAGTCCTACTTTTGATATAAATACTCTTTGAACTCTCAAATCTCATACATATCCACACATAATCAGGTTCTCCACAGTTGTCTTTTGTCGCCCTGTACTTTTTACTCAGCATTTAAACACAGACCTGAGGTCACATAGATTAGAGTGTGACTGCAGTGGGCTCATTCATTCCCACACAAATTGTCAGACAAACACACACTCACTACAGTTTCACATTCAGAACTTCCTAGAAGTTTCTGTAAGTTTTTTCCAGTCCATGAAGGGCTGTGAAGGTCTTTGGAGCAGACCGGGCCATAAAGACGGCTGTTCTGTGGCTTTCTTCACAATTTAAATGTCCATGGCACAGAATGGCCTCAGAAGAGTCGGACTGTCAGACTGTGTTGTACTTCCAGCCCTTCAAGAAGTTCTCTCTTCGGTCCCTCCAAACCCTTCTTTGTGCTGCAACTCTGTTAAATATCTTCCTTTTTTTCTTCTCTTTTTTTTTTTTCGGTGACACCCTAGATTCCAGACATAGTTAATTTGCTTCTAAATAAACCCAGCCAAGCCATGACAAATAGCCAAGGGGACATGGGTAGGGGGTGATTGGTGGGGTGTCAGGCTTGCTCGTTCGTCTGTGAGGTTTCCAAGGCAACAGGGATCTGGGATTCAGGGAGAGTGTGAGTGTTTTCAGAGCAGGAGACGAGGGATTACAGGAAATATGACATGACATTCTCTCTGGACCAGACCCCCCCTTCAGCCACCCCCCTCACCCACCCACACACACACATGCACCAAACCACCTCCACCAGACCCCCACCCACACACCCCCACCAAGCCACCACTGCCCCCACTCTCTAAAGACATTCCCCCCTTCAACAGACGCTCCCCCTCTCTCTCCCCCTCCCGACCCGCCCTCTCTCCATGGCTGACTGACATTATCATCACAATCAGACGGGGGGGGGGGGGGGGACCTCTGACATTTGACCTCTCAGCATGTGGGGAGGGGTTGGCAGGGGAAGACGGGCCCGCGCTGGAGGCTCGCTGGAGGGGCTTTGGAACGTGGTGGAGTAGCCGTGGCAACTAATCTAGTCCCCTCAACATGGCTGTTCTAGCTCTTTTACTACGTAGAGCACGTACTCCCAGCCAAACCGGTGACCCCCGTGGATGCAGCCACATCAGGCAGACCTGTGGGAACATGGAAGTGACTCTTCTTCTGTGTCGCTGTGAATGTCTCATGGTCCCAGACGCCCGAATGTCTTAGGTCTCTTATCGACAAGGGCGATGGTGGAAGAAATATAGGTATTTCGCATGCGTCGAGAACATTTCCCCGGAGTTTCTCTTCTGTCTTTGAAAGTGGTCTGCGAGTGTGTGTCGTTTTCGCATTTTTGTGGGTGGGCCCTGTCTCAGTGCTGAGCCTTGTGGCTTCCCCCGTCTCGCCTTTGTCTTGTTGTTCTGAAGAAGAAGGGAAAAAAAAGAAAAGCCCCACAAGAACACTGAACAGTCTTGTTTTTACGAAGCGGACCAGAGCAGCCAGGGGAGAGAGCAGAGACCTGGCAGCCTCAGCGAGCGTACCCGGCTGAAACAGCGCACCCTAGGGGTCCAAGCCGTACCCGGGGCCCCTCCCGACAGTCCGGAGAGAGAGCGCAAGCAAGTCAGGGAAAGGAGAGAGAGAGAGAGTGAGAGAGTGGTCCACAAAAGGAGCACACACAAATACAAGATGAGCTCGCTCGGGGTGTAATCGCGGGCCTCCCGCTGCATAAAAGAGAGAAGAGGAAGGGCCATTGTCGTTTTCTGCCCAGGGGTTATTTTACAGTGGAACAGGGCCGAGGGCCCGAGGGAGGCCGGAGCCCGACCATCACTGCCCTGTCATCAGCTTCAAACGGCCCCCCGTTTGAAGTGGTAGCCTGTCCGTCCCCCAGGCAGGCCGGGCTCCCTGTGTGGGTGTAGGGTTACCCAGCATGTAGCCTCACAAACAGCCCCCCCCCCCCCCCCCCCCAATTGTCCCAAGCAGGCCCCCCGGGGCTCCCTGGAGAGGGCCACAGGAAACCCTGTTGGTGGGGGGGTTTATCTCAGCCTCACCTGTGCCCTTTTAGGTCAGGCGCAGGCGCTCCTCGCCATGGTGTGGGCGCTCTCCTGAAACGACTGCAAAGGAGGGTCGTGGGGGGGGGGGGTCTAAGTTCTGGTCTTCGCTAACAGTCCCCAAATCCCTGTCTGGTGTTCTAGACTCGTGTTGATACAGCGGTGCCGTGGTTCAGAAGTCCCCCTCATGGGTCAGTGAGGTCTTAGGTTGTCTTAACGTCGCTGACAAGGTGACTAATCTGCTGGTTTTGGTGGGGGGGTGGGGCGCGTTGGTGTTAACATGGGATCGAAACGCGAGCTGCAGTGTGGAAAAACAGTAATGGTGAAGGAATGCTAAACTGGCATGGAAAAAGTGAGGCTTTCCAGCCCGTAACATCAGAGGGGGAAAGAGACAGGAAAGAGGAACGCATTTCTCGTCTGTTCCAGCGAAGACAGAAAGACTTAAGAGGGGAAGGCCTGCATCTGTTTCCGAATGAAAACTAGCGTGTGTGTGTGTGCGTTGCCACTGACAAACTCACTGACTGCAGGCTTGGGATATTGTGAGGGATTGGAGCTGAGTGAGAGCTGGGCCGGCCCAGAGGCCCATGTCCTGCCAGGGTCTGACTCAGAGGCAGCGGGGTCTGCCAAAGTGTCATGGAGACCCCATGCTGCCAGAACCTTGGGCAACATGGTGGGAATGGGCTCCCTGGGCTCTGGCTGGAAAACACACACACTCATGTCGTTTAACATCTCAGTCCCAAATGCCTCAACTTGTCATTTTTAGTCTTAACCCGCTAACCAACGACTGTCTATTCTGAGAGGGGCTGTCTGTCTGACCGTCTGTCTGTCTGCCTGTGTCCTGTTCAGATGCCGGCCCGGCTACATCGGACCTCTCTGTCAGCACCTGGACCCCTGTCTACGGTCGCCATGTCTCAACGGAGCTGCCTGCAAGAGCCAGGTGGCCAACGGCATCCCGCAGTTCACCTGTGTGTGCCACCGAGGGTTCCGAGGTAGGGACGAATCCAACGCACCCAAAGGATGGCGTCGTTCAAAACGTAAATCGCCAGTGCGTGTGTTTGACCGTTTAACAAGCCGTTTCCCCTCTCCCACCGACCCCAGGTCAGGACTGCTCCCTTATCGACGCGTGCGCCACCAGCCCCTGTGCCAACGGTGCCCGCTGTGCCAACTGGAACAGCCAGTACAACTGCTCCTGCCCACCCGGGTTCCAAGGCAGGAACTGTCGCAGCGACATCGACGAGTGCCGCAAGGCCGGCCTGTGCCTCAACGGAGGCCTGTGCATGAACACGCACGGCTCCTTCCGCTGCCAGTGCGTCCCGGGCTACAGCGGGCGCACCTGCGAGGTGTCCTCCCTGCCCTGCGCCCCCTCCCAGTGCCTCAACGGGGGCACCTGCCGCCAGACCAGCGACCACGCCTACGAATGTGCTTGTCTGCCAGGTACAAATTGCACTTTCCCCCGACACACAGATTTACATTCACATTTAGTCATTTGGCAGACGCTCTTATCCAGAGCGACTCACAGTCAGTACAGGGACATTCCCCCCGAGGCAAGCAGGGTGACGTGCCTTGCCCAAGGACTCAATGTCAATTGGCACGGCGGGGAATCGATCTAGCAACCTTCAGATTGATAGCCCGATTCCCTTACCGCTCAGCCATCTGACTCCTCAGATGTCCGTAGAGTACATGCACATGTCATCTCAGGCGTTCCCCAGGCTAACGATGTCGCTGTCAGGGATGCTGGGATGAGTTCCCCTGTGCCAGGTCTACTTCCTGTCTGCTATTAATAGCCGCTGACAAGGCTAGCAGAGAGCAGGCCACCGCCCGGGCTCTGCTCTGCTCACGACTGGAGGAATTTACTTTATGGGCCTTCTGGTTTTCCTCTGGGGAGCTGACAGGAAATGTCTCATGCCGGAAAGGAAGTCATTGAAACTGTGAGAGATTGTAAAACAAGCAAACACAGCGGGGAGTAGAGACCTCTGGAGCAAAGTGGTGTCAGAAAGAGGCGCTGCCACGGTGGGAAAACGCCATGAGAAAATGTAAACACTTGGACACCCACTGAACCTTTTAACGGCCCACGCTACCTTCACTACTGTGGGAAACAGACAGGGACGGGGAGAGGGGTCGAAGTGGACGTTGAGACAGCTCGGCTCGGGGAAACCCGGCGCGTTTACTATCCGGCGCTCAACCCCCTCCCCCCCCCCCCCTTACATTTCTGCCTCTCCCAGGGTTCGAAGGCCATAACTGCGAGACCAACGTGGACGACTGCCCGGCCCACAAGTGTATGAACGGAGGACTGTGCGTGGACGGCGTCAACACCTATAACTGCCAGTGCCCGCCTGAGTGGACAGGTACGGCAGGCCACACAAGCAGCGCAGACACCAAGTCACCAAGTGCGTTTGGGTCACGTGGCGCGGAGTCAAATCTTTCTCTCTCCCCCCCTCCCCCTCTCGCCCACAGGCCAGTACTGCGCCGAGGACGTGAACGAGTGCCTCATGCAGCCCAACGCTTGTCACAACGGCGGCACGTGCTTCAACACCATCGGCAGCCACACGTGCGTGTGCGTCAACGGCTGGACGGGCGACGACTGCAGCGAGAACATCGACGATTGCACCACCGCCATGTGCTTCAACGGCGCCACCTGCCACGACCGCGTGGCCTCCTTCTTCTGCGAGTGCCCCGTGGGGAAGACCGGTGAGTGCCCCGTCTCTGCCGGTGTTAGAACCCCCACACACACGCGCGCGCGCACGCCTCCAAAGAACAGACTGACTCAGTTGCTTCTTCCACCCCGTCCCCTCAGGCCTGCTGTGTCACCTGGACGACGCCTGCGTCAGCAACCCGTGCAACGAGGGCGCCGTCTGCGACACCAACCCCCTGAACGGCCGCGCCATTTGCACCTGCCCCGCTGGCTTTGTGGGCGGAGCCTGCAACCAGGACATGGACGAGTGCTCCATCGGTAAGCCTTGGGCTCGGCACCTTCCCTCCCCCCTCCCCCTCCGTTTCACCCCCCCGTCCCCGTCCTCTCTCCTGGCCGGCGCGCTGTGCGGAAGTGACACTCTCTCCTTCTCGGGGGGGGCCTCCAGGTGCCAACCCCTGCGAGCACTTTGGGAAGTGCGTGAACACCGAGGGCTCCTTCCAGTGCCAGTGCGGCCGAGGCTACGCCGGGCCCCGCTGTGAGATCGACATCAACGAGTGCCTGTCCATGCCCTGTCACAACGACGCCACCTGCCTGGACCGGATAGGGGAGTTCACCTGCATCTGCATGCCAGGTAAGATGCCACCCGTCTCTCTCTCTCTCTCTCTCTCTCTCTCTCTCTCTCTCGCTCCGGGAGCCCCTCACAGCTCCGACGCACCGAAGACAACTCGGCACTCCCGCCCGTGAGGCCCCCGACGCGACGCGTAGCGTAGCCGACGGGCGCTCGAACCGGAAACGGAGCCGCCGTCATACCTCAGCACCGTGTGCCACTTGTGGATTCAGTTATGTAATCCAAGCCCCCCTGGCTGAGCTGTGGGGGGGGGGGGGAAGGGGGGGTATGGAAGTGTTCTTTTTGTACTGGTAATAGTGTACAG
Source organism: Hypomesus nipponensis (assembly GCF_054491055.1). NCBI lineage: Eukaryota > Metazoa > Chordata > Actinopteri > Osmeriformes > Osmeridae > Hypomesus > Hypomesus nipponensis. The sequence goes on along the minus strand of NC_140377.1, from coordinate 8,433,354 downwards.
CCAGACGGGGCCAAACAGAGGGCTACCCGGCATTGTGGCCGGGACTCTCATTCACAAACACAAATTGAAACTCTCACACACAGTCCCTACATGCATCCTGGGGTTTCGGGGGGGGACTATACAAATTAGGAATGGGAGTGAGGTCTATAGGGCTGGGTGGGAGAGAGGGCGAGCGGCGAGGGGAGGAGTGTGCGGTGAATACTAATGAGCCGTGGAGTGGTGGGAATGGACGGGAACAATAGGGCCCCTCTGTGCTCCACTTTGCACCCCTCATACACACCGAGAGGGAGAGGAGCTTTTTCCCAGACCCTCTTCTCCCCCCCCCCCCCCCCCCCAACCCAACCCACCCCCTCCCTCCATTTCCACAGACGGGCCCTTCCTCTCCACCCTCCTCATCGTCGGCCGGGGCCCCCGCGGCTCAGCCTCACGCGGAGAGGCCGATTCTTTTCCGATTCCACGCTAGCTAGCTAGCCGCCGCGCCGGCAGGCGCTCCACACTCGGCTTCGCCTCAATGGGGAGGTGTCTTCCGCGGCGTCGTTCCTTTTGATTTAGCAGAACATGTATCTGCTGAATGGGGAGTTGACCCAGGGAGTGGTAATACTCTGTGGACAGTAGGGTGTGGTGATTCAGGTCAAAAGCGGAGCGAGCTCTCGGATGTGTCTGCGATCGTTTCCCACCCAGAGGGAGAAAAAAAAGCTTGACATTCCCCCTGTGGCTTGGGAGGGGAGGCCGTGATTGAAAGCCCCGTGGCCTCCTGTGACTGCGAGGAGAAACTTTCCCACAGCTGAACTCCCCTCAGTCCAGATGAGAGAGAGATAGCTCGCCCGAACCGTCGAACTGCCCCTCGTCGCCCGTTAGCGCCGCGACAAACGCGAGCGTCGGGGAAAGCTCTCGATCATGCGTCTGACCGTTTGTTACCCCCCCCCCCCTTTTTGCAGGCTACATGGGGACCTACTGCGAGGTGGACGTGGACGAGTGTGAGAGCAACCCCTGCGTGAACGACGGCATCTGCAGAGACATGGTCAACGGCTTCACGTGCACCTGCCAGCCAGGTACGGTATGGCCCGCGTCGGACCCCTCCGTGTCGGGGCCCTTCTCCTGGGCCCGCCTTACACCCCCGCTGGCTGGGTGTGGGTGTCGGGGAGGGAGGGAGGGAGGGAACAGGTGTCAGATCTGAGGGCTTCGTGCCGGAGCACCGATGTGTGCCCTGCTGCAGTTTGGAGACACCACTCATAAAAGGCAGGACCTAGAGGTGGCCTGCCTGTCCTCTCTGCCTAAACAAAGACACCATTGTGCCCCCACTTCTCCCCCCCTCCCTCCCTCCCACCCTCCCTCCCACCCCAGTCCCCTCTCTGGTGGAATGTGGAAGGGACAGCAGTCCCCATCCCCTACCCCCTCCTTTCCTGGTGGTGGAGGGGGAACAGCAGTCCTACTAATGAGATTCTTTTCCAGGTCCGCAATTTACATCTGGGGCAGACAAACACCCCTCCCCCCCCCCCCCTTCACCCCCTATCTAGCTATTGAGCCTGCAGAGCTGAGGCAGGGAGGGGAGGGAGGGGTTCCCCAAGACAGAAAACAATCCCACTGTCTCCCCCCCTCTAACCTCCGGCCCCAGGCAGCAGTCCCCAGCCCATCCTCACACTGCTCACCAACACAACATGTTCCACCAGCGCACCAAACCACCCATGACCGGCGTTTTTTTTTTTTGTTCTTTCTTCGCTCTGCAAGTTTTTTTTTTTTTTTAGATTTTTACAGCAAATATGTGATTTTGCCCCTGTTAAGTAATGTCATGAATTATATTAACATTCATCAAATCGAGAACCACTTGCGTTGGTGTTATGCTGGTGCAGTAAGTGTAAAAGTATCCTGTCTACCCGGTCGAGTTTCGTGTCAGCCATTTGCAGATTTTGGAGATAGTTCCGGACATTCCAGAACCCAGCACCATCCAGACAGGCATTCTGAAATGCAACTTAGCCCAGACGTTCCAGATCTCGGGATATTCCGGGACATTCTAAAGGATACACGGTCATGGAATTCCAAAATGCACGGCTCAGTACAGGAGACGGTAGTTTACCTCGACTCCAGTGGATATTCCTGAATCGGGCTGAAGCATGTGAAGTCTAATCATCCAAGCCCACGGGTAGCACGTCTTCCCCAGGCCGGCCCAGACGGCGTTAGCCTAGCCTAGCTTAACCAGAGACCTCTGGCCTCCGTGGTCCGATAGAGCGACCTGCCCTCCTGACCCTTAATGTGGACACTTCCACTGGAGCTTTTCTCTGACCCTTCACCCCTGTGTTTGCCTGTCCCAGGGTTTACGGGCACCATGTGTCAGATCGACATTGATGAGTGCGCCAGCACGCCCTGCCAGAATGGAGCCAAGTGCTTCGACCGCCCCAACGGATACGAGTGCCGCTGCGCTGAGGGTAAGAAACCACTGCCCGTTGATTTCTGTGTGTGTGTGTGCGCGCGTGTGTGCGTGGAGGAATGAGTGCTGCCACCCAGGCCCCCCCGCACACAGCAGACGAAGCCTCCCCCTCCCACCTGTAGGGGTGTGGACGGCCTTAGTGAGAGTGGTTCCGAGGTCAGACGGTTCCCTGTGTGTCTGCGCTCAGACCGCAGGGGCAGACTGACATGAGGCCTCTAACCCCCCTTCCTCCCCCCCTTCCCCCCCCCCCCCAACCGGACCTCAGGACCTCAAGGTCACTCAGGGCCAGCAGCTGCTGGGGGGGTGTCGGGGGGCTAGAGGGCTCGGTCATCACCCCGACATCTGTTCGTGTGTACCCCACAATGCGCGCGCGCGCAGCGCGCCGCCTTATGGCACATCTGAGCTCTCGTCGTCATCCGAATCCTCGTCCGCTCATGTATGACAATGCGCTCGGCTACGGCGGTCGAAAGCTTGTTTGTCGAGCTGGTGTGTGTGTTTTTTGTGTGTTTGTTTTGTTTGTTTGACGGGCTCGTGTGTGTGTGTGTGTGTGTGTTTGTGCGTTTGTTTCGAGCCGTGCGCACGGGCAGCCGGCCGCATTGTTTCGGGGGGCCAGCTGCTTGGTCGTCCCTGTGTCGTGGGCCCCCTCTGTTGAGTGAAGTGGCTCCGTTAGACGTGGCGCGGCCCATTGTTCCCTCTGCCGCTGGGGAACAAAGACAGGCCTGGGAGGCCTATGAAGAGCCCTTTGCTCCTGCAGACCAGCAGGCCCTTCCCGGCACACACACACACACTCTCACATAGACACACAGACACACGCACTCGCACACACACCACACCGACAGCCTCAAACACCGTCGGCATGGAAACCACCGGGTCTAGACTCCCAAACTGTAGAACCTTTCACACGGAGCGAGTGGAAGGGAAGAGGGAAGTGGAGAAAGAGTCAAATGAAATAAAGGGAAGAGAGAGAGAGAGAGAAAAAAGAGAGAGGTGAATAGGAGAAGCGATATAAAGTGAGTTTGGATGAAGAGAGTTTGTAGGCGGGCAGCCATTATGCAACCGAGAGTGAAAAAGAAAACGTACGTACACGCTGGCCCTCGGTCCCATGAAAGATGCAAATGAATCGACTCAGTTTTCCATTCCCACAGTTTGTCCTCGCGCCGTGGTCCCTCTAGCCGGGACTGATAGACTGCTTAAGCCTGGACCTGACCAGATGAAGAGTGGTCAGTCAGTGATTCTCCCTCCCCTCCCCCACACACACACAGGTTACGAAGGCACGCTCTGCGAGAGCAACATCAACAACTGCCAGCCCGACCCGTGCCACCACGGCACCTGCGTGGACGGCATCGCCAGCTACACCTGCGACTGCGACCCGGGCTACACCGGCTACCGCTGCGAGAACCAGCTCAACGAGTGCCACAGCAACCCCTGCCAGAACGGGGGCAAGTGTGTGGACCTGGTCAACAAGTACATCTGCCAGTGTCAGCACGGGACGTCAGGTGAGACGGACGCCCCTCCCCCCCCGCCCCGACACGGTAGTGGTTGGCCGCAAGCGGCGACGTCGCCCCCCCCCCCCCCCCCCTTCTCTGACCGACCGATCCTCTTTCCCTCTCCGTACTCGCAGGCACAAACTGCGAGATCAACTTCGACGACTGCGCCAGCGGCCCGTGCGACTACGGCATATGCAAGGACGGCATCAACCGCTACGACTGCGTCTGCAAACCGGGCTTCACTGGTAAAGCCCTCCCGCCTGTACGGCCGTTTGGAATTACGGGGAAACACCCCGTCCGCGGTACGGGCCCGCCATTTGAACCCAGTCACCCCATGTGCGCGTGCGTCTCTCTCTCCCAGGTCCCCTGTGCAACGTGGAGATCGACGAGTGCTCCTCGAGCCCCTGCAGGAACGGAGGGACCTGCGTGGACGAGGAGAACGGCTTCCACTGCAAGTGTCCCGAGGGCTTCAAGCCGCCCTACTGCTACTCCCAGGTGGACGAGTGCGGCAGCAGCCCGTGCGTCCACGGAGCATGCCGGGACGACATCAACGGGTGAGAGACATCGTCCTTCCAAGCCTTGCCCCTCGTCCTTCCAAGCCCCGCCCCCCGCCCCTCGTCCTTCCAAGCCCCTCCCCCCGCCCCTCGTCCTTCCAAGGGGCAAACGGACAGGTACGAAAACCGCGTGTGAGGGGAACTTGGGTTGTGACCGGGTCTGTTTTCGTCCCCCCCCCGTGCCAGATACCGTTGCGACTGCGAGCCAGGCTGGGTGGGGAAGAACTGCGACCTGGACCGGAACGACTGTCTGCCCAGCCCCTGCCAGAACGCGGGCACCTGCATCGACCAGCTCAACGGCTTCACCTGCAAGTGTCGCCAGGGCTTCAAGGGTGAGTCTGCTCCCCGCCACCGGCTCCACACTTCAGGACTCAGCGGTGGCATTGTGCAGTTCTCTCATCACAAGAGAGTCCTCCACGTCCGACCCACTATACCACATCTCCCCCTAGTGGAATCAAACGGAACTGCCCCGCCTTGACGTACGAAGGGGAACGTCCACTCTAACCCGTGTGTGTGTGTGTGTGTGTCCGTGTGTTCCTCAGGTAACCTGTGCCAGGTGAACATCAACGAGTGTGGCTCCAGCCCCTGTCTGAACCAGGGCACCTGTGTGGACGGCGTGGCCAGCTTCACCTGCCTGTGCGAGCTGCCCTACAGCGGGCCCACGTGCGCCGACGTCCTCACGCCCTGCTCCCCCAACCCCTGCGCCAACCACGCCCTCTGCGTGCACACGCCCGACTACCTGGGGTACCAGTGCAACTGCCAAACGGGGTGGCAAGGTCAGCGATCTTCCACGCTTGATTTCTTTCGCTATTTATTTATATCGTTATTCGATCCATAGCGTCGAAGGGACCTGTTTGTCCTCCGGTTCGAGCCCGGTCGATCTGTAAGACGGCACGAGAGGAGAGTTTGACTCCTGTTTTTCTGTGTGCGCGTGCGTCCCCCCGCAGGCCAGCTGTGTAATATCGACGTGAACGAGTGCGTCTCGAACCCGTGTAAGAACCGGGGGACGTGCACCAACAACCTGGGAGGCTTCGTGTGCTCCTGCAGGGCCGGCTACACGGGCCCCAACTGTGAGACGGACATCAACGACTGTTCGCCTAGTGAGTGACACGCAAGCACCCACTGTGTTTACCGGTCCACCGTACCAGAAACACTATCTCTTCTGAGCAGTCCAGGGACCAAGTTTGAATATCTCCGCAACTAATCTCTCTCCCTCTCCCTGTCTGCATTCCTTCTCTGTACTCCCTTTCTCCCTCGCCCTCCCTCCCTCTCCACCCTTCCCGCTCTCCTTCTCTCTCTCCCTCTCTCTCTCCCTCTCTCTCTCTCTGTCTCTCTGTCTCTCTCTATGTCTGCCGCCCTCTCCCTCCCCAGACCCCTGCCTGAGTGGGGGCTCCTGTACGGACGGCGTCAACTCGTTCCGCTGCAGCTGCCTGCCCGGCTTCACGGGGCCCCGCTGTGCCCAGGAGGTGGACGAGTGCCAGAGCGGCCCCTGCAAGAACGGCGGCACCTGCACCGACTACGTCAACTCCTACACCTGCGGCTGCAGGCCGGGCTTCACCGGCATCCACTGCGAGACCAACATCCACGACTGCACAGAGAGGTAGGTCTCAGCCTGTTTGTGTGGTAGTGTGTGTGTGTGTGTGTGGCAGTGTGTGTGTGGCAGTGTGTGTGTGGCAGTGTGTGCTAGTGTGTGTGTGTGGCAGTGTGTGTGTGTGTGGCAGTGTGTGTGTGTGTGGAAGTGTGTGTGTCTGTGGCAGTGTGTGTGTGTGTGTGTGTGTGTGTGTGGCAGTGTGTGTGTGTGTGTGGCAGTGTGTGCTAGTGTGTGTGTGTGGCAGTGTGTGTGTGTGGCAGTGTGTGTGCGTGTGGCAGTGTGCGTGGGCTCTGACCCGTGTCCGGCTCTCCTCAGCTCCTGCTTCAACGGAGGGACCTGCATCGACAAGATCAACGGCTACTCCTGCACGTGTCGCTCGGGCTTCACGGGCTCCCACTGCCAGTACGAGGTGAACGAGTGCGACTCGCAGCCCTGCCTCAACGGAGGCATTTGCCAGGACGGCCTCGAGTCCTTCCGCTGCTCCTGCCCCAAGGGCTACACCGGCAACCGCTGCCAGGTACACACAAACTCACACACCTTTACTCACCCAAAACATGTCACACGGACGTATCGAGCTCCCCAAGAGCGTGTGAGTTGAGCAGGTTTTCTCCCCCCCCCCCGTGTGCAGATGCCGGTGGACTGGTGCAGACGCTCCTCCCCCTGCCAGAACGGCGGGCGCTGTCGGCAGAAGGACGCCTCCTTCTCCTGCGACTGCACGGGCGGCTGGTCCGGACGCTACTGCGACATCCCCGGGGTGTCCTGCGAGGCGGCGGCCCGCCAGAGAGGTGACCGCCCCCCCCCGACCCCGCGCACCTCCGTCCCGTGTTTCCCCCCGCGTTGGACGGAACAACCCGGAAAAGAAAATTCCCGTTTGACGCGCCTCCTCGTCCGTTTTTCCCCAGGCCTCCAGACCGACGAGCTGTGTCACCGCGGGGGCCACTGCGTCAACACCGGGGGGGCGCACTACTGCAAGTGTCCCGCCGACTACACGGGCAGCTACTGCGAGAGCCAGGTGGACCACTGCGAGGACAAGCCGTGCCGCAACGGCGCCACCTGCAGGGGATACGTGGGAGGCTACCAGTGCGACGTGAGTTTGGCGGAAGCTCTCTGTCTCGAGTGACAACGCCGCCTTTTTAGGGGGTTTCGGGAACGCGACTCCCGTCGTCGAGGTAACGCTATGGGGGTGACCTTTTGATCCCAGCTGACGGTGTCCCTCCTCTTACGACAGTGCATGCCCGGCTACACGGGAGAGAACTGCGAGATGGAGATCAACGAGTGCCAGTCTCACCCCTGCCAGAACGGAGGCACCTGCATTGATCTGGTGGGCCACTACATCTGCTCCTGCCCGCCGGGCACTCTAGGTACGTACCCCCCCCCCCTCCCTCCCCCCTGCCGCCAAACACACGAGACACGCCCGCCGTCGTCCCCGGGCGCCCACGCCGCCCTGACCAGGTGACTGATGGGTCTCGCCTTTTCTCCGTCCCCCCTCAGGGGTCCTCTGCGAGATCAACGAGGACGACTGCGCCCCGCCGCCGAGGCCTCGCGGCGCCCCGCCCAAGTGCCTGAACAACGGCACGTGCGTGGACCGCGTGGGGGGCCACCGCTGCAACTGCCCGCCGGGCTTCACCGGCGACCGCTGCGAGGGCGACATCAACGAGTGCCGCTCCAGCCCCTGCAGCCCGGCCAACACCCTGGACTGCATCCAGCTCCCCAACGACTACCTGTGCGTCTGCAAGCCCGGCTTCACAGGTGAGGACGCGGCCCGGCTCGTTGTACTGTCGGTGGGTGTGGGGCGGGTGGGGGCAGGTGGGTGTGGGAGGTTGGGTGGGGGTTATTGGCTGGGCCGGCCAGCGCTCTCAACGCACGTTTTCCCGTCGGCAGGTCGCAGGTGCCAGAGTCGCTTCAGCGCGTGTGAGTCTCAGCCCTGCCAGAACGGAGGGGCCTGCTCCGTGTCCGGCAGCGCCGCCCTGGTATACACCTGCACCTGTCAGCTGGTCAGTACTCCCCCCCTGTCCCTCCTCCCACCTCCCTCACGCCCCGTTCGTCCTCCACAACCGCGGTGTGCTCCCCTCACCGAGCGTGCGTAACCGGCTCTCTCTCGCGTGCGTCCCCCTCCAGGGCTACCTCGGCTCCGACTGCGAGAGGAGCCTCTCCTGCCGCGAGCTGTCCTGCTTCAACGGCGCCAGCTGTGCCCCGACCGCGCGGGGCGCCCGCTGCACCTGCCCACCGGGCTACGCCGGCCCCCAGTGCCAGCACCGCAGCAGCGAGGGCTGCTCCTCGCAGCCCTGCCGCAACCGGGGCCTGTGCACCGAGGAGGCCAGCTACCCCTTCTTCCACTGCCAGTGCGCCGGAGGCTGGACGGGCAAGCGCTGCGAGCAGGCCAGCAACGCCCTGGCCGAGTCGGCCCCGCCCGCCTGCCCGCTGAGCGACTGCCACGCCAAGTCCAACGACGGCGTGTGCGACAAGGAGTGCAACTCGCTGGCCTGCCGCTGGGACGGCGGCGACTGCTCGCTGGCGGCCAACCCCTGGGCGCGCTGCCCCGACCCGCGCTGCTGGCGCGTCTTCAACAACAGCCAGTGCGACGAGTCGTGCAACAACGAGGAGTGCCTCTACGACAACTTCGAGTGCCGGAGCAAGGAGAAAGTCTGCAAGTGAGTTCTCCCCCTCAGCACGCACGCACGCACGCTCTCTCCTACGCACCGCCCTCCACGCCCCCCCCCCCCCCCCCGAGCTAACCTCTCCCCTCGGTCCCTGTGTCTCTCCCCCTCAGCCCCATCTACGAGAGCTACTGCATCGACCACTACGCCGACGGCCGCTGCGACCAGGGCTGCAACACCGAGGAGTGCGGCTGGGACGGCCTGGACTGCGCGGGGAAGGTCCCCGAGGACCTGGCCGACGGCCTCCTGGTCCTGGTGGTCCTCCTGCCCCCGGAGGAGCTGCTGCGCACCAGCACGGCCTTCCTGCAGAAGCTGAGCGCCATCCTGCGCACCACGCTGCGCTTCCACCTCGACAGCAACGGCCAGGCCATGATCCGGCCGTACACCCGGCGCGAGGCGCGCATCAAGCGCGAGTTCCAGCCCAACCAGGAGGTCATCGGGTGAGCGCTCGGTGACGCGTCGCGGAGGGAGGGAGGGTAGAAATCGCGTGTGCACCCTTGGCTCGTCGTCGATTCCCATGGCTCAGCGGCTAACCAGGCTCTCGTCTCTCTCCTACTCCGCAGGTCCATCGTCTACCTGGACATAGACAACCGTCTGTGCTCGCAGGGCTTCGACGACTGCTTCCCCTCGGCCGAGAGCGCCGCCGACTACCTGGGAGCCCTGTCGGCCAGGGAGATGCTCCGCTTCCCCTACCCCCTCAAGGAAGTCCGCAGTAAGTTCCAAGCGGCTTTGCCGGCGTTTCCTTTCGATGTCACGGGGTCTTCAGACCCTCGCGGGTGCCCCCGCCCCTCGCTGTCTCGTCAACCCCCCCTGGTGGCTCCGTCCCGACAAGACGCCCGCGGTGCACGTGACCCCGAGTCAGGTCCTCAGGCTCTCTCTCCGTTGTTGTGGCTTCCCAGGCGAGAGGATCCCCGACTCGCCCGACGTGCCCGAGTGGGGGAAGCTGATGCTGGTGGGCGTGGCGGCCGTCTTCCTCCTGGTCATCCTGGTGGTGGGCATGCTGATCGCCCGGCGGAAGCGAGAGCACAGCACTCTGTGGTTCCCCGAGGGCTTCTTCCTCAAGAAGGAGCCCAGCAGCAACAAGAACCGTCGGGAGCCCGTGGGCCAGGATGCTCTGGGCATGAAGTGAGTCCCTTGTACACACACACAGTGTGACTCTGATTCACACTGATTTTGATACTGTTATTTCACATGAGTTGAACTCTTACTGTTACTTCAAATGTGTTCTTTTGGATTGTTGTCTGGCTGAAACCCTTCTCCTTTGTCCCCCTCTCCCTGCAGACACATACCCAAGACCGTGGAGGAGTCTCTCCTCGGAGACCACAGTGACCAGTGGATGGACACAGACTGCCCAGAGGCCAAGAGACTCAAGGTGAGTGCTCCCTAGTCACATGACTTCACTCACCCTCGGCACCTGGGGGCCTGCGTGTGTTTCTTTGAACGCAGTCTGTCCTCCTGCCTCAGACCTGACCCTGGATGTGCGTGTGTGTGTGTGGGGCTGGTGTGTGTCACAGGTCGAGGAACCCAGCATGCTGTCGGACAGCGAGGACGCGGTGGACTGCAGACAGTGGACCCAGCACCACCTGGCGGCCGCCGACATCCGCGTGCCCCCCTCCATGGCCCTGACCCCGCCCCAGGGAGAGTTCGACAGCGACGGCATGGACGTCAACGTCCGAGGCCCAGGTCGGTGTCCGGAACCGCCGACGGTTTCTTTTCGTGAAATCGATAACGGCCGACGCGTCGACTCGTATTGACGTGCGTCGACTTCCCGCTCTTCTCCCCCCCCCCCCCGCAGACGGATTCACCCCCCTCATGCTGGCGTCCTTCTGTGGCGGCGGCCTGGAGCCCGAGGTGGCGGAGGAGGAGGAGTCGGAGGAGTGCTCGGCCAACATCATCTCCGACCTCATCTACCAGGGCGCCTCGCTGGCAGCCCAGACGGACCGCACCGGCGAGACTGCCCTCCACCTGGCGGCCCGCTACGCCCGCGCCGACGCCGCCAAGAGGCTACTGGACGCCGGGGCCGACGCCAACGCGCAGGACAACACGGGCCGCAGCCCTCTGCACGCCGCCGTGGCCGCCGACGCGCAGGGCGTCTTCCAGGTACACGTGTATACACACACACACACACAGGCGTTGATGCGGGACACGCACACGCATGTATACACACATACAGTGTGTACACGTACAGACATACACCGACGCACGCGGAAATACGGGATATACATACAGACGTGTCAGAATCAGAATGGGATTTATTTGTCATGAAGACAAGGAATTTGCTTTGGCAGGAAGGTGCATACAATTAACATGCAGGAACCAAACATTTAAATACATGGACAATTTTTACTACGGGTACATAAACTAGCAGTACTAAGTGGAATTAGAATTAAATAAAATGTACAATAAAATATAAGATATAAGTTGCCGTAATTATACACACGTAATTATACACACACACTCATATATATACACACACACATGCAAGCAGATGTAAAGCCTAACCGAGCACATTCAAACTTCAAATTCAAACAAACGACACGGTGCTGGTAACAGTGTCTAGAGTCCTTGGTTGGAGGCGGGAGACAGTGTTGACTGGTATGCATCTGTCACGGCGTCTAGCGTCCAGGTTGCTCACTGGTATTTCTCCGGCGTCCCTCCAGATCCTGATCCGAACCCGCGCCACTGACCTGGACTCGCGCATGTACGACGGCTCCACCGCCCTCATCCTGGCTGCCCGCCTGGCGGTGGAGGGCATGGTGGAGGAGCTGATCACCTGCCACGCCGACGTCAATGCCGTTGATGAACTGGGTAAGAGTGTGTGTGTGTGTGTGTGTGTGTGGTGCTGCGGGCTTCTGAAACGTGAGGTTGTCCGTGCGGGTTTTCTGTCGAGTCGTGGTAGCGATGTGTAACGCAGGGGTGTGTCCGTCCCACTCTAGGCAAATCTGCCTTGCACTGGGCAGCGGCTGTCAACAACGTGGAGGCTACTCTGGCCCTGCTGAAGAACGGAGCCAACAAGGACATGCAGGACCTCAAGGTAACACGCGCTGACTCCCAGCTACTACCGCGCTGCTCTGTGGGTCTATAGGACCTCTTCAGAAGCTAGCAAGTCGAACTCTCTTTCTCAAACTCTCTCCCTCTCTCTTTCTCTCACACGCTCTCTCGAACTCTATCTCAAACTCTCTCTCTCTCTCTCTCTGAAACTCAAACTCTCTCTCAAACTCTCTCTCTCTCTCTCTCTGAAACTCAAATTCTCTCTCAAACTCTCTTTCTCTCGCTCTCTCTCTCTCTCTCTGAAACTCAAACTCTCTCTCAAACTCTCTACCATATCTCTCTCCTCTGCTCTCTCTCCCTCCCTCTCCCTCCCATATTTCAGGAAGAGACGCCCCTGTTCCTGGCGGCCCGCGAGGGAAGCTGCGAGGCGGTCAAGGTCCTGCTGGCCCACTTTGCCAACCGCGAGATCACCGACCACATGGACCGCCTGCCCCGCGACATCGCCCAGGAGCGCATGCACCACGACATCGTCCAGCTGCTGGACGAGTACAACACCGTGAGGAGCCCCCAGGGCCACGGGGGCGCCGGCCACCACCTGGCCGGGGGCCACACCCTGTCCCCCCTCATGTGCCCCCCCAGCGCCTTCCTGCCCAGCCTGAAGAACACCCCCCAGGGGAAGAAGAGCCGTCGCCCCGGGGCCAAGGGCGCCGGCCTGGCGAGCCAGCACGCCGCCAGCCTCAAGGAGTCCGCCAAGGCGCGCAACAAGAAGCTGACGCTGGACATGCAGAGCGCCCTGCTGGAGAGCTCCGTCACCCTGTCTCCGGTCGACTCCCTGGACTCGCCGCGCGGCGGCGCCAGCAACGCCGGCTACATGACCAACCCCACCTCCCCGGTGGCCATGGCCTCCCCGGGGCTCTTCCACGCCTCCATGTCGGTGCCCAACACCCCCATGGTGCACGGCAGCATGATGGAGGGGGCGGGCCCCTTCGCCGTGTCCCTGGCCCAGCTCAACGACCTGGGCGACGGAGGGCTGACCATGCAGGCCCGCGTCGCCATGGCCAACCAGGGCCACGGCTACGTGCTCAACGCCGGCCAAATGGGCATCAACATGGGCATGGTCAGCCCCGTGAGCGTGCCCTTCGACTGGCACAGCCGGATGACCCCCTCCTCCCAGTGCGGCCCACAGGTGGTCAACCTGGTCCACAGCAGCCAGGCCGGCATGCACCCCCAGAGCCCCGCCATGCAGCAGCAGCAGCAGCAGCAGACCAGCATGCTCATGCACCAGCAGCAGATGTACCGCAATGCCCAGCAGGCCATGCTGCAGCCCACGCCCGTCTCGGGCGCGCCGCCCTCCCTCAGCCCCGTCAAGCTGGCCTCCATCGCCGAGCAGCAGCAGCAGCTCCACAACCACAGCCTAGCCAGCCAGCAGAGCCTAGCCCGCATGGGCACCTCCACCCCGCCCACCCCCCAGACGACACAGCCCCCGCCCGCCTTCTTCCAGCAGCAGCAGCAGCAGCCGCCCCAGCAGCCTCCTCAGGCCCAGGCCGCCCCTCAGCCCAGCCAGGCAGCCGCCCCGGCAGCCCAGCCCTCTCAGGGCCCTCCGCCCCAAGCCAGCAGCAGCAACAGCACAGGGCTGGAGGATTACCCGACCCCGCCCTCCCAGCACAGCTCCTCCTCTGCCCTGGATGCCACCCCCAAGCATTACTTCCACATGCCCAGCGAGCACCCGTACCTGACCCCCTCCCCAGAGTCGCCGGAGGCCTGGTCCAGCCCCTCCCCTCACTGCGTGTCTGATTGGTCAGACTCCACGCCCAGCCCGGCAGTGGCTGGACCTGCCCAGACCCAGATCCCCCATGTCCAGGAGGCCAATGGCAAGATGCAGGTGTTTGCATGAAGATCCCAAGGCTCCTCGTGAGTAAAGGACCAGGGGGGGTGAGAGAGACGGCAGCAGGCTCAAGGGTCTGGCTGTGTTTATGTGTCAGCCTGTTTCCAAGATTTTAATTGGATTTGGATTGACTGTGTTTTATCAAGAGGATCGTCTGCTAGTGATGTTTGCAGAGAAAGAGTAAAGGGAAATGTGTGTTGTCTGTTAAAAAAAAGAGCAGACAATTTAATGAAGTAAGACTTATTCTGTCACAGATGGACTTGTTTTTTTATTATAAAAAAAAAAAAGTATATGAAGAAAACTAAGTCTTTCATTTCAAAGATTTAGAGACGCTGTCCTGAAACTAACAAACTTTTTAAAAAGTAGATGAAAGAAAAAAAGTGCGAAATGTCGAAGGGAATGCCTTCTGCTTTTATTTATTGTTTTTTGTGTCTCTCTGAACTGCCTTTTCTGAGGCGTTTCCTCTCTCTTTCTGTGTTGATCTGTCAAACAATGTTGGATTGTTACGTTGTACACAAGTTGACCCGAGGCCAGGGCAGAATGGGATTTTACAATGAAAATGGATAGTCATTCATAACCAACCCTTTATAAACTCTGTTATAGACTCTGTAAGAATTTCAACCGGGTTGTCAGGCAGAAAGAGTAAGAGGTCTCGTCTCACTTGACTGATGTTATTTATTTAGGCCAACTAGACATAAATGATCAATTGGCTCTGAAAAATATGTACTCTTCAGTTAGCCAGCATTAGTGATTTATTTTGATCTGATACAATTCCGAAAAACAAATAATGATTACATTCCGTAGAAGTATTATGTCTAAGAATGTAGAGGGGCGTCTCTGAAGCACTTCATGGGGCCAGCATTGCAGGGCGGGGGTGTGTGTGTGGGGGGAGAAGACGGAGGATGGGGCTCTGACACCGCCGAAAGACTCTCCAGATATCTGTAGCTCTGGAGTCATCGCTGAGAGTGATCAAACTGGCTATCTGTGATCAGTGATCCAGCTGTAAAAAGTCAGTGTTTTGTTGAAGTTACCCCCCCACACACACACACACACCCCTCCCCCCTCTCCAGTTCAGCTCCCCGGGACTCAAGTCTGGCTGTTGAGGGCATCTATACATCTAAAACCCGGCCTCAGACAACTATTTTTAAATATTGTTTTCATTCATTATATAATGTTTTTAGATGAGGGGATTGTCTCGTCTTTTTCTAAATCAGCCTGTCACTGCCCTTTAGTTTTGGTTTGGTTCTTTTGTTTGTTTAATATTCTGTATATTTGTTGAAACCATGGTTATCCTTTTTGAACATGACCTCGATGTACTAAGCTATGTTTATGGGCTGCTATTCTAAACCACTCTCCTGCAAACATTCCTGCATGTTTCCCGTCAGTCTGATAGCATGTGGACGTCGTGTGACGTCGCCTGAATCCTCCTCTCCTCCTTCCCTGGTTCCATCCACCTCGCATTGGACCGCGACCAGAACAGAGCTGGTGTCCTGGTTCTCTTTCCCCTGACCTCTGTGTTTCGTGTTCCCATCTGGCCCGAAGGAACCCACTTCCCGAGGCGCCGTGGTAGGCCGAGGCACAGTACGCTCTCTCTCCCGTGGTCTCCGTTTCACCGTCAGGTCTGTGGACCTGTCGCCGTGGTTGCGGCCGCCTTGCGGCCTCGCGGGCGTGGCTGCCGGGCTGGGGCTGCTGGTGCTCTGTCACTCCTCAGGGAGGTGTTATACGGCATGCAGCGGAGCGTTCCCTGCATCTTCAGCAGCGTTCCACCCCAGCAGCCACGGGGTCTGACATCTACGATGACTCGCTAGAAGACTGATGGAGAGAACACTACTATGTAGTGCCGCGCCGTCTGCTTTTGACCGTAGTCCCGGATGTCGTCCCCAGTGATCCGACTCGCCTCCATCTGCCGCGTGGCCCGCTGTAACTTTAGATATCTGAGTCTATGGGATAGGGACCGTACTCTGCATTGATCTTCACGGATGGGCTTCCATTTATATAGACCTGTTGAGCGTCGGGCTGGGAAAGTAACTTAAACAACATGAACTGTGTTTGATTTGGTCAACGTTGTCTCTTATTGCATCCACATAACACTGCCCAAACTGTCAGGACGTTGCCTTAGCACAGCAGTACAGCTCTCCCAGAACATTCCAGGGGTTCCAGGCTCCACGACCCTCTGTTGTTTCACATTCAACTTTTCCTTTTTCTCCAGCAAATGTTTATGTCAGACCAGAAAGAACAGTGTTCAACTGATCTGCTCCCGTTCCAGATCCAGTTTTGATTCGTGTGTTTTGATTTCAGACTGGTCCTTTCATTTCTTACGTTGGCCACAGTACAAAGTGTTCTGGCCGTTTAAGATTCCGACTTCTGCCTGTAAATATGTTCGTTTTGGGTAGATATACTTGTTTAAGATGAGTCTTATGTTTCTAAAATGATGTACTAAAAAGGATAAAAACAAAATGTACTTCCTTTTAGCCTTTTTTGTGAATCCGAGGATGTGACTGATATTTTATTGGTCTTGTATTATTAGAACAGTCCTAGATATTTTCTATCATTATTATTAATTCCTATACTTGTTTAAAAGTAGTTTAAAATCATTGTACATAAAAACCTTTCCATCGTGTTTCTTTCTACAGAAAAAGTTGTAAAATAAGTTACTTCTAATAAAAACTGTAGGGAACTACATGATGGTGTCCTGGTGTTTTTGTGTTTTTTATACAATTTCAATTGAATTTGCAGTAACCGTAAACAGTTAATTATTCTTGTCTAATAACATTTTGGTAAATTATTTATTTTGTTCTGTTATTTCCATTAAAGTCACTGATGTATTTTACCGTCTGCCTCTGGGGTTTGCAAAGTAAAAATGTTCACCATGTTGCAGAACAACATGCCCTTTTAAGGCAGAAAACTGGGAGGATAACAGGTTATCATTCACTCGCTCAAATACTTGTCTTTTCCCCGGAGCCAAGAAGGATCTAGATCTTGTTCATCGTTTTGCTGAAAAATGAAGGTGAGATTGGCTGGTGAATGGCAGGTTGAGTCTAGAAGAGAGTTTTCAAGGAAGGATTTGGGATTTCAGCGAAGGATTTGTGTTTGCTTGTTTGTAGGTCTTTGTGGTCCTGGTGGCACTGCTCCCAGTTGCAGTGAGCTCGCCGCCTTTCCTACCAGTGGATTGTGCTGATGTGTACAGCAGGGGCTTCGGCTCCAGTGGAGTGTATACCATCTACCCTGCCGGACCGACCTCCCCTGTCCAGGTTTACTGTGACATGGGCTGTGTGGATGAACCAGATGGGGGTAGATGGACGGTGTGTGTTGGGGGTCCATTGTATGTTGTTGTGGTGTGGTTCTTAATGTCTTCTAAGGGTTGATACAGGATATGTGATGCAGAGTGGAGAAACCTTCCTCTTATGTCGACCATCTGTCTATCCCAGGTGATTCAGAGGAGAAAGGATGGGACCGTTAACTTCTACCGAAAATGGGATCAGTACAAGAGTGGGTTTGGCCAAGCATCTGGAGAGTACTGGTTGGGTAAGAATATAAAGTGCTAGGATAGTTTCTGTGTTGGGTTCCTGAAGGAGAGCTGTTAAGAGTGGTGTGTGTGCGTGTAAACTATATCCACCCCTGTATGCGTCTGTCGTCAAGTCTCTGTCTGTCTTTCGCCAGGGCTGGAGAACATCCACCTCCTCACTCTGAGGAAGAAGTACGAGCTGAGGGTGGACATGGAGGACTTTGAGGGAGTTAAGGTCCATGTCCAGTACTCCTCCTTCTCTGTCGGGACGGAACAGGACGGATACCAACTGGACCTTAGTGGCTTCACCGATGGAGGAGCGGGTGAGTTGCACTTCTTGCCTCGACCTGTCACGTGTTTTTGACATTTGAGATCAGGACATCTCATATTAAACCCATTTGGCTTTTGTTTGCAATTTCAGGGAATTCCATGACGGCAGACAACGGGAAGAAGTTTTCCACTTTTGACAAAGACCAAGATACCCACAGTTCCAACTGTGCTAAAACGTATTTAGGTGGATGGTGGTATGGGGAGTGCCACAGTGTGAATCCTAATGGTCAGTATTTGTGGGGAAACTCTATCTATGGGTTAGGCATTAACTGGTCGTCCTTCAAAGGATATGAATATTCACTGAAAGCCATTGAGATGAAAATAAGACCTGTGTAATATATGAACTGTGATGTAATATCTTCTGACACTTATCGCTCTCCTTCTTTCTATATTGTTTTGCACAGATCGGTACTCATATAATTGTGTTGACAAAAAGGCTGTGTTGTTGTTTTCTTCTTACCCTGATGCGCTGACAAAAAAAAATGCTTAGTTCTTTATTACATCCTGCTTGTTACAATGTTATCCTTGTTATTGCATTACAATAGGTGATGGCAATTATATCAAGTAAATAGGTAGTCTTTATGTTCTATCTATAAGCAGATACTGGTATGCTTTCGGAATACCCATGGTGAAATCATCTTGTTTTATTGTATATCCATTAATGAAGTAACAAAACAAATATGTTTGTCTCGTGTTTATTCAAGTATTCGTTCAAGTTAACGTATGCAGTGATGCAGTATAAACACAATAATAATGATTCTTCAGAAATCTAATGTACAATTACAGGTGTGTAAGCATATCCAGCTCTGACAGACAGGGCTGATCAGGTGCAGTTAGAACAGGCAGTCTGGTCAGTCTGGAGACACACTGCCAGTGAGGTTCACCTGAAGAAAACCATCACAGATTAGAGCATAGTCTGGAGTGACATCCTTTTGGGAATTTTTCTGTTGAATACTTTTTATACACTTAATCAGGGGTGAAGGTTTTGTTTTAAATGTGGGTGGGACAGCTTTTTATAACCGAGGATGCGGCCAATAAATATAATGGTCTTAATAAAAGGCCCCCCTAATAAAAGGGTGTTACCATTTCCAATGTCCCACCCATATATTATGAACCATACACCCCTGTGTTTAATGTACAAACAGCTCAAGGCAAATGATTGGGTTTCACACAAAAAAAACATAACTGAATAGGACCTCATGTGTCCCTGACATTTGTGCCTATGATTCAGTCCTATCTACTGTACTCTTCAATCCTGGTGTAGGCATTATGAGTCAGAGGTTCTGAGTAAAGAGGAACCCAGGACTAACAGTAAGGTGTACCCCCCCACAAACACACACACCCACTCCACAAGAGTCTTAAAAGCTCGTTGATTCTATCTTTACTCACAACATCCCTCCAAGGGGTTTCAATGTGACTGTCCTTCATACGGAACCTTTCCCCATTCTCTTCTGTAGCATACGCAGCACCCCCAGACTGGCATTGAACACACGGTCGTGTTTGAAGAGCATCTTGTAGAAGGTGTCCAGAGGCAGGCGGCCCGTGGGGTCAGCATGCTTCAGGGCAGTCATGGGCATGTACAGACGGTTAGTCTGGTGGCGGAGTGGAGGGTCCTTGGCTGTGATCACTTTCAGCGTTTGCTGCGAGAAATGGGCGGAGCTCAGCCACACGTCTAGCCATTCAGCTCTGGTACCCGGTTTTTATGAACCATGAATATGAGGTGTTTCCTAAATAAACTCACCTCGGCTATGTCCTCCGGGGTCTGGCCTAGGGAGGTGAAGATCTTCCTGGAGTATGGTAGGTATATCTGGCGGAAGATTCTGGCAGTCTCCTCATCTGTCCCTGACAGGTCCATCTTCTCGGCGTCCTCATACACCTTCCTCTCAAACTCTGTCACCACCGGCCCCGGCTCCACTAGAGTCATTCTAGGGATGGGAGAGGAAGGGCGACACAGCCAGACCACCTGTGTTTAAAATGGTGATATAGCGTACTTCAACTGTTTTTTTGTCCCACTGGAGTGATCAGCTAGCAGGAAGGCGTCTTTCTCAGCGTACTCACTTGATATTAAACTTCATGACTTGAACAGCCAGACTCTCACAAAATCCCTCAACTGCAAATTTTGAAGCCGAGTAGACATCGTTGAAGAGCAGACCTACGCGTAAGACACAAAATCAATTGCGGAACGTTAGACTCTTGGCAAAAAGGCAGCGTAAATGAGGACAGGCAACCCTGTCAAGCCGTCCCATTCTCTACTGACTGTTTCGTGACATGACTGTGGACGGTTAGGTGATAACGCCGCCAGGCTGACCCACCCTGAATCCCCATGACACTGCTCATCACAACAATATGGCCGCTCTGCCTTCTCTTCATGTCGGGCAGCACCTCCTTCACCAGACGTGCCAGACCAAAGAAGTTGGTGTTGAAGAGGTCCTGCATGGACTCCACACTCTGACACTCCAGAGGCCCAATCATCCCCACGCCGGCATTGTTCACTGGGAAGGTCAAACCATCATCAGCATCACACACTATCCATTCCGAGGTTAGGTTCCTTAACACTAGCCCTAGGACGACGTCATCATGGAGCGGAATACGTTTGAGAGAGTTTAAAGAGGGACTTTGTCACCCCATACACACAGACCGTGACGATGTCGAGGGTGTGGCGACAGAGACGGGGTCTACTTACCGAGCACATCCACCCGTCTGTCCGGCAGGCTGTTGACACACTCTCTGATGGAGTCTTCACAGCAGGCGTCCAGTTGTTTGATCTCCAGGGTCCTGTTCAAAGCCTTGCCGGCCTCTCGTTCAAGGGCTTCCCTCTTCCCCAGGTCCCTCATAGTGGCCACCACTGACCCACATACACAGGTGGTTAACTTGATCATCGGATCCACCATGGATCCGCGTTTTGACACACAGATCAGTGTATTTACATACAAAAGTGGAAGAATCTGTTGAGTTTGTGGAGTGTCTGACCTTTGAACCTCCTGAGATCATCCTTGGCCAGTCGGACAGCCACAGCTAGGCCGATGCCTGAGGAGCACCCTGTCACCAGAACCTTCCTGGTCCCCATGGATACCGGACAACAGCCACAGATGGATCTTGAGTGCAACAGGAAGATGTTGAGAACACTGATTTATTGTTTTTTCAGACTTTTCCTAGATGTGGTGGTCTTTGATGAACTGTTTGGCCATGTTGTAGATTGATACATGCTTTGACTTTGATACAGTAACTTACTGTGTCCAAGGGCCATGTGAAGCAGAGCTTTTGTTCCACGCTTAAGAGGCCATAATCCTATTTGACTGTCCCAGGAAAGCTTTGGCTGCAGTGGTTACAGCCAGACTGACCTGGGGTTGCAATGCTTGTCCCACTTTATTCAACTGTCATTGTCACTGACATTAAGGCTATTTTTTATTTTTATGAAACAAGTTTCTCTTGTGATCAATGCAGCATCAGAATTATTATGCAAGTAGCTTATAAATGTCTATAGCCTACTCTCTAGTTATATCTAATATAACAACGTTAACTGTCTTGTGTCTGAGAAATAGAGAAGTTTCAAAATGTACCTACTTAGTTAGAATGCAGGTTGCCCGAGGACAGACTTCTCATATTTCGATTTTAGCGTCCACCCCAACACGTAAACCTTATTTATTTACACATTCAATTTCAAAAAGCTACTAACCTGTAATAATGTTGTTACTCTTCACAGTCCCTTCAGCTAAACAATAAGTGTCAATGTAGATTTAAAAAAAATCAAAAATCAAATCAGGCAATAACAAGTAATCAGTCACATCACGATACAACCTACATACACCGAGAAGCGACCAACAGTGACCTAAATGGGTCACAGTTACACTGTCCAATGGGGTACGGGAGTTGTAGTCCCTTGCCGACAAATGCGCAAAGGACAGGATTACGCATACTCGTGATTACGGGTCAGTTTGTGTGTGCTGGTATACCGGACGAGCAGCAGAGCAGGGTCTCGTTTTAGAGAAACCCTGATATCTAGACAATGAAAAACAGATATAGTGTTTCTGTAAATCAAGGAAATAATAAACGATATAAATGTACGTGTGTGTATGTTTGTGTGTAAACTCGCGTTGCTGCAATCATGCCTGGTTATGATTTCCCTCTAGTGGCAAAGAGCAATCCGTGCACTTTAGGGCCACCGTAGATACCAAAACGAAAGTTAATAGTCTACCAATAACAGGAAATAGGAGTCAAAATAAAGTCTACTGCATGAAACGCAAATATTGCTATTAGTGTTGAAACATTCGATAAGCAGCCTTTCGATCTCAAAAAGGGAAATACAATGAATGTTGAGGTTGAGGTAGGCTACACAATTATAATTCTAGCGTCTATATCATGTTTGATAGTCCCGACTATTTATTCTGTCACTTTGCTCGCATGACGCGTCTTTTGAGCCAATGTAGTACTGTTGTAGGGCAAATAATAAATTTACCGTTATTGTGAGCCGACTATCAAAATTAATTATCAATCAAATTGTTGTTTATGAATTAAAACTATAAGATATGGTATTGTTATAGGACACACTTTTTTTGTCTTTGGTTACTGGTGCAGAGAAAGAGACATTATAGGAAATGCCCGCTCGCTAATTGGCCGCTGTACTGTGGAATCCTTGGAGTGAAACATTTACTTAATTATTTTCAAATGCCAAATCATAACTAACTTGTCTGTTTTGTTAACAAAGCTGGAAAAAAATGTCAGGCGATTCAGAGAGAAGTTCCATGGCAAGGTTGCCATTGACAAGGCAACAATACTAATGAGGCGATATCTTAACAACCATCACATGGTCGCCATGGAGGTGATTCTGATGAAGGATCGAGGTACATTGTTCCAATAATTTTACATTCTTTTTTTTACAAACACAGTGATGTTTGTAACTTTTAAGGGGCCGACAGTCTCTTGATATATTGCATTTGTTTTTGTGTCTGTGCAGACCTGGATGATGAAGATAGACGATGCCTACACAAAGACCTGGCTGTCAAGGTGGTTGATTCTGTGTGTGTGTGTGTGTGTGTGCGCGTGTGTGTGTTTGAGGTGTGTGAGTGTGTGTTGTCTTACTTGTAGGTGCATCAGGACAATGTCTGTTTACATAATTTGTTTAAACGTTGTCATGTGGTTTGGGCACAACCTGACTCCTCATTGGCCCCCCCAGAATGTCGTGGAGCGGCTCACTGCAGAGGAGCGACAACAAGCCTCGCCCCTGGTGCCACCTGCACAGGTTGGATAATGTAGGCGGATACAGGCGGATATAGGCGAATATAAGGAATGTATAACACAAGCAGGGACACCCGGTGTTTATAATTTAAGATCGGAATTCACTTTTTTGCCTGATACTTCATAATACACAGTAAACACAGTACCTACAGGTGTTACCAATAAAATCACACATCAATAATGACATCTGTCAAAGGGGGAAAGGGAAAAGTTGAAATACAACAAATGTCTCTGGTAGGGGAAATGTTGTTCACTACTGTATTTCATTCTAAATATGTAAACTTCAGACCCGAGCTGACAGACGAACGAAGGAGGACGAGGACATAAAGGTTTGTCATCCATGGCCATCATCCGTGGCCATGTTTCCCAAGTATTTATACAGATTTTCTTTGCCGTCGAGAACGCCTTAATACACCACCATCGAACATTAAAAAACGACCTCTAAGGAGATCACGTGTGTGCTTTTGAATCTGGCCAGGAACTGGGCCAGCGTTTACAGGTCCTGCCCCTCACGGAGAAGAACAAGCGCATGTTTGACAACGCTCAGCGCAACCTAACCCCCTCTGCCGTGCACCAGTTTGCCTGTCAGGCCTGCGACAAGGACTGGTGGCGTCGTGTGCCCCTGAGGAAGAGGGTATTGCACTCACCTTGCGTTCACTGCCCTCCGCTCAGTCCCAGTAACACGCTCGCACTTTAGACCGCGTTCCACGGCATGCATCTGTATATAGCATCTGTTTCGTGAGTGGCTACTATTTGTGAAATGATTTGATGGATTCACTCTTCAATCTTGGTCTTCGTCATCCATCCAGGTATCTCGATGTCATCTGTGCAAGCAGAAGTACGACCCTGTCCCTCAGAATAGGATGTGGGGTATCGGGCAGTTCAACTGCCTCGTCTGCGCTCGTGTCTTCAGGTAGAAGCTGTCCCGTGACTGTTCCCACGGGTTATTCCACATGTACGTCTATCGTTTACCAGATGTTGTTTCTCTCCCAGGGGATTTGGCCGCATGGATCTGGGCTCTCCTTGCTACAGGTGCAGGTCTCTGGTGATCCCGTCTGAAATCCTGCCTCCACTCCAGGGAAGGGTAGGAGAGCCTGGCAAGACACGGAACCCACACAGCTGCCTTGCTGAGGACTGCTACAACAGACAAGGTTACACACACACGTACACACATAGACTCATAGACACTCACAAGATTACACTGTAAGGGGTAACCCACACCCAACCCCCTCCAGCCCCCAACACCCTGATAAGGGGTTTACTCAAAACGTTTGAGGAAACTGATGACATCAAACTATTTAAATCATCTAATCTCTTGAGTAAATTCTGAAAAAAAAGACTATTCATTGAATAGATCTGTCTAAGTTATTAGTTACTTTAAGAAATTGCGTTGGATTACCCAAATAGTAATCTGTTTCCACAAAGGTTATGAGTATTCTGAACTGGGGGTTTACGGTGCATAGTCAAGCAGCTTTAGATGAAAACAAAATAAATGTAGGGTTAGGACTATAACCCCAACCCCAACACATACACATGCAAGGTTATGCACACACATTCAAACATGCACATACTGTACACACTCACATGGATGGAAAACAATGGATTGCTTTACAGTAGTTTGTTTATGCATCCACAATCATACCACGAAACGCAAAACATCGTTTAGCATGTGAACCCATACTTTAAAACTCGTTGACATCATAGACACATTTGAAACAAAATCACCAAGAGGTGACATAATTCCCACCAGCCTTGGCCGGGTTTCCCAGATTCGTTAAGAAGCTCTTAACGCTAAGAGCTTCTTAAGAATGTTCTTAGAGCGTTCTAGAGTGTTTTTCGAACGTTCTTAAGAAGCTGTTAGTGTTAAGAGCTTCTTAACGAAATCCGGGAAACCCGGCCCTGATCAGTGATGGCCTGTTCCCTGTTCCCCCAGAACCCCATGTCCCAGGGACAGAGTGTGTGCACCCACGCAGTCGCCAGGTCAACAGGAAGCCCAGGGTGGTGAACCCCAGCCCCTCCCACGACAGTTCCGGCTCCACGGTCAATACGTGTCTCAGCCAGGGCAGCCTGGACAACCTGTACGACCTCATCATGGACGACATCAAGGAGGAGAGCGACGACGAGAGCCGAGGAGGCCGCTCTCACGGCAGTGGCAGCATCAGCAGCTGAAGCAGCCGTTTGGGTTCTTTTTCTTCGCCGCGCTCCAAAACACAATCTCTTATTGATCCCAGAGGTGCCCCGTGTTTCAAGTGGTTCGAGGGAAACGAATGCTATCTCCTTCTCAACCTTTGACCTCAACGCTGAAAATCCGAAACATTTGATTGCTGTGACAGAGCCATTTTGTATGGCTCTGTCTTTCCTTTTTTGTCAAATCAAAAGGAAAACTCGACAATCAATTTTGTCCAATGATGGGAAATACTGTCCCTTTTATCTTAAGTGATTCTTTTTGCATTTTGCTGCTTATCTAAACTGGTTCATATGAACGTCTTCACAATGCGGGGCGGCTGTGGGCTCAGTGGGTACAGAGGGTGGTCTGTTAATCGCAAGGTTGGCGGTTCGATCCCCGACTCCTCCTAGGTCCTCCTTGAGCAAGACTCTGAACCCCAAGTTGCTCCCGATGGGCAGGCCGGCGCTTTGCATGGTAGCTCGCTGCAGTCGGTATGTGTGAGTGAGAGTATGAATGGTTGAATGAGAGGCAAACATTGTAAAGTGCTTTGAGTGCCGCTAAGGTAGAAAAGCGCTATATAAATGTAGTCCATTTACTATTCACAATGCCTCACTCACCCAAAGTTTAAAATCAGCGTTGTGTTCAACCAACAGTCGTGCTTTGTTCGGTACACACTGTTTAGTACATTGTCATGTGAGAGAATGAATATGATCTTTCGTGGGATCGTGTTGTATTTTCCCATAGTCCTGCACTCACAGAAAGAACATGTTCAACAGTTCCAGTTGTATTCTGTCAGCCCTGCTCAAGTTTCTTTCCACATTCATTTTAATTTAAAGCTTAACACCATTCATTAAAAGCTTTCTTTTTGGTTGTAAATGACATAACGTGTCAAGTATCCAATTCTTTTCTTTATAGAATGGTATGCAGCTGCAACCAAACACTGGCAATCAAGGGCTATACAATACATAAACAGTGTGTGTCTCACTTTTCCAAATTAAACCAAAACATGAACATCGGCAAGAGGACAACCAGGTGAAGATGACCAGGTCATCAACAGACACAAAATCACACTTTCATAACCGCAGCTGATCAGATTGTCTCTGAAGTTCTAAATCAGGCCCCTGTTTCCATGGCACCTGTGGGCGTGGTGGTGGAGCTCCGTGTTCCTTTATTCACAGCAGAATTCTTTACAGGGATTTAAGCTCTAGGGACCACCAGAACAACGCATGACAACCTTTTTAGAACATGTATCGTGAGACCTGTGGTAATCCAAAGCATGAAATTGAACCTTCACGTGTACACCCTCTTAGTGTTGTCCTTTGGTGGGAATCCTTTGTTACTGCTAGACAATGAAGAATCTCTAATCCCAAGGAAGTCATTGAAGATAAATTACATTCAATACTGTGAAGCATGGTGTTGTGGGAACATGCCAAATGTCTCTGAAAAATATTTGTCATAGATGACAGTTCAAGAAACTAACCTGCAGTAAATTGTTGATGTAAATCAAGGCATGGCATTGTTGTCTCCAGCTGTGACACAAAATTGAATTTCTACCATGATTTAATTTACAGCCGACCAGATTTGGGGGTTTATAATTATCTTTGGGTAAACTGCTGTTTCCCTGGTGTGTTTTCTGAATGTGATTTCAGTAGATGTAGCTGACAGTTCTGTGATGTTGGGTGAGTGGCCAGAGTTTGTAGGCTACCAGATGAGACCAATTAAAGATCTTTAAGATTAGTGGTTCTGGTACTGAACATCAGATTGTAGGCTTACATAAGAGACATTTTCTTTCATGGTTCCCCTGGAACAGAAAAATGATGGTCATCAGCCATTGAGATCTTGATGATATTATTGTTAATAGTTGTGTCTGTAGTGAATTTATAATACAAACAGACCTGATTGGTTCTAAAGGTGAAACTTTGCTTACAAAACAGCATCCTCACTTGTACACGTGATCAAACCTGTTTCACACACTCTCTCTTTCTCGCAGCTCTGCAGGATCGTTTACTCATACTGTCCATCACATTTTTCAACTTGGTACACAAAGACGTGTTTCGTAAGATAGTCATTTGTTCAGGGTGTGTCTCCCAGGTTTGGGGAGGGGCCAACGTTACTTTCATAACCTAAATCATTTAAATAGTGGCTCCAGTCCAACCATTCTAACACTTCCGAGGGTACTGTAAACATTTAACTATTTTAACAAACACAACAATCTTCGTCAAAATGTAAGTAGAAACTTGAGTTTAGTGTTGATTCAAATATTTTAAAGCTGTCGTTGTACGAAATGTTTTGATTTACTTTCTTACAATGTTAAAAGATGGATGATGTCTCTAAAAAGTGCAAACAGTACTGTATATCCGAAATGCAATCTTTTTGGGAAAGCAATCAACAGCCTTTATGTTTTACATCAGTATTTAGTTAAATGAGTGATTCATTCTGTTTCCTGTGATGACACTAAACTTCATTGTGTTTGTGTGTCAGGGTTTTTCTTGCGGGGTTGGCTGGCTTGCTGCTGGTGTTGACAGTAGAGGCCAGGGTTGGGTAAGCTGTTACTTACTTGTGCACACCAGGTGGGTATTCCAGAAAGCAGGTTATGAGGCATACCCCGGGTGAGTTAACTCCACAGCTGACACCTAGCATTGCAGCAACATTGCCAGTAAGTTACTGCAACATTGTGCGTCAGCTGGAGAGTTAATTTACCCGGTGATGTCGCATAAACTACTTTCTGGAATACCTCCCAGGACCACACTTCTGACGAGATTTGCTTAATCCTGCATTGTATTCTTAACCTTATTAGCAGTTTTCATGTCATTGAGTTGGATTTTTCTTTGTTTTTTTTCAGGGACTCCTCTGAGTCAGCCTTCTGTACTGAGACTAAAGAATGTCTTCTGTATGACCTGGTTTGTGAGAGTGACGGCTATGAAGTGAGTCTGGTGCTACAGTAGAAATT
The DNA here is from genome assembly GCF_054491055.1 of Hypomesus nipponensis. Taxonomy (NCBI): domain Eukaryota; kingdom Metazoa; phylum Chordata; class Actinopteri; order Osmeriformes; family Osmeridae; genus Hypomesus; species Hypomesus nipponensis. The sequence continues at coordinate 8,405,577 of NC_140377.1, read as the reverse complement.
AAGTCACTTTGTCAAAGTAGGAAATACATTTCCACTCAACAAAACACTGAACTCACTCTTGTGCTGGACAGTATCTGTACCCATCACCCAAGCGCAGCTCACCACTGAGTGTTTGTGATTGTCCCCCAGCTGCGTCACTATGGACCCACCAAGTGGGTGACAACGGAGCAGGATTCCTACTTTATGGAAATGGCCCTCGGAACCCTCTTCAGAAGACTCTTCAAATACATCAACGGGTCCAATGAGGCTGGTGCGTGGGTGCATTTCTGTGTGCAGAAATGAGCGCAATCAACGCAATCTTCACACGCAATACTGATCTACATGTACCCAACGTGTTCAACATTGTCTTGACATGATTCCTTTCCCAACAGGTGTGAAAATTGACATGACCGCTCCTGTGATTATCACAATGCAGGAAAAGCAGAGTATGTGGAAAGTGACCACCTACACCATGAGTTTCCTGCTGCCGTCTGCCCACCAGAGTGCTCCTCCCAAACCAACCGATGACAAGGTAACTGATGTGGTATCCTAGGTATAGGTATAGGTATAACTCAGTGGTAGAGGCTGCAGATGGAGAGGACTCGGGTTTGTCTCCATTGTGTTTCATTGATTATTGTCATCCTAAACACACTGAATAAAGAATGAGGGGGAAATTATGAGATCAAGTGCAGTGTAATAGAAGCAACAGACTTTCCCTTGGTTTGTTTACTGGCTAAGGCAGTGTTGACCATAATACCATTGAATTAACATAGCATAAATGAATATCCCGCAAACTCGGAACAGTTTAGGTTTTGGATTTCTTTTGTCATCTTAACGACAGTCGATGACATGTTTGAGACAGTATCATCCGCTTGCTGCAGACGTATGGGTTGTAACTGTGAGATCCGGATGACTCCTGTCCTCTCCAGGTGTTCTTCACAGACATGCCAGACATGAAAGTATACGTGAGGAGCTACGGTGGGTGGATGATGTCCCTGTCATCCAAGATCCAGTCCAGCCTCCTGTCCAGAGAGCTAGACAGTCTCGGGGCCACGTACAACAAAGGCTTCCACTACGCTGTGGGATACGACAGGTGAGAAAGTAAAACGTTTGTCCAAATGTGATCCTCAAATTCATTTCACGTTTCAAGTGCTAAAGTCGTATATGTGTATCTGTAATTATTTGTGTGGGTGCGCTCGTGTGCTTGTGTGTGTGTGTGTGTGTATTACAGCCCAATGAAGATTATGAACAGGCACAATGAAGTCTGGTATGTGGCTGAAGGGAAGCCAATGTGCCCTGCTCCTGAGGACCCAACCTCCGCCTGAGCGTCATCTCCTTAACAGATCAAGCTGTCAGTTTGGACACTGTCAACAGCAGTGTTGGGCAAGTAGTCTTGATACTGTGGCATATTATCCCCAACCAATATATAAACAACCATGTTAGATAAACACTTTTCATTAATCAATCAATTTTGTCTAATGTGAATGTCACACATTTTATCTCAAAATGATCTTACTCTTTGCTCCTCCTGCTCGGGTAGAGTAGATGCAATGTAGTGCAAGTGAATTACAAGTAAATGTCATTGCCTACAGCACAACGACAGCACTTTAAAATGTGTTGTCAAATCAACTGTATGTTAAACAGTCAAGACATGAGGTTTCAGAATTGTTTCAGCATTCTGATTGAAAATTTTGAATGGAGTTATGTGTACTTTGCTCTGAAGGAAAATAAAATCTCAAATCTTTCTAACTATTTCGACAGTCCCAGCTCAAGTTTGTTTCTGTACTGTCTGTCACGCGAACCAAAGCCTTCAGTTTATCAGATTCACTTCTATAGTCTTTGTAGACTAATACACCCCTGTAACTATACACAATCAATCCAGGGTTATTATAATGAATAAACTGTACCTTTCTCACTTCCAATAAATTCTGAAACCGACACAAGAACACATCAGGAAGAGGACAACCACGAGACAATGACCAACTCATCCACAAAGACAAAGTCACACTTTCATGCTTGCGGCTGATCACAAAGGCTACTGTTCTAAATCAGAGCTCCGTTTCCACGGTACCTTCTGCCACGACTGGATGTCAGCTGGGCCTCTCTCCACAACTCCACCTTCTATTCATTCATTTCTTTTCTCATTCTTTTGTTTATACATTTAATCCGTCCTTTGGTCAAATTAACCAATGGACCCAGTTAATTCAATCATGTGCAGTATAGTGAGACTTTGGGACAGAGCAGGAATCTCAACCTTCACATGCACACGGGTAACAACTGATTCAAAGCAAAGGAATAGTATTCATGTGAGAGAAAAGTATATCATGTTGTGGCACTCTTAGTAACAGCAGTATCTTCTCCCAGCCAGATGATAGGCTAGGCTGCAAGAAAGAATCTAAAGAGGGGGAGGCCATGTTGAAACATGTGGTTGCAGTCTCATTTCATTGTTTAATACCTGGGCTATTACTGTTCTTTTCATGTTTAGGTTTTGTTTGCTAAATGATGCTGAGATGAACTACCACTTTAAGAAAGCTGCACGGGAGAAGGGGTGCTCCCCACAGTAAATGCGTCAAATCTCTGAAGCTAGGACAAATCGTTTTGCAAGGTCCATACCAAGGACATATGCCAAGTTTAAGCCGATGTTGTGTTTGGTCTATTTGTTTGTTTTCGTTTTATCAACCCTTGACCAACATGTTTTCACTTCTTCTAATGTTTTACTCTGCCCGATGCCGTCCTGCATTATTTTGCTTGCAAGGCCAACCTCGCACACCACGTAACTCCTCCATTTGTGAATCTTTATCGCTACTGAACATGGAGAAACCACAGAAGATGAATTTCCCTTAGTGAAATGGGATGAAAGTTTTACATTGTCTCCAAGCAAAAATGTGTGTGAAAAACGATCCGCAGAATCTTTTTTATTCAACTGATACTAGCAAGGGAGAGAGAAAAGAGAAGGAAGACCGAATCAAGACTCACTCCAAGATGTTGTTGCAGTATATTGCTGATGTAAATCAAGGAATGCATTTTATGTCCAGCTGTGACACAGAGTTTCATTTTAAGCATTAGTAATGCCATACCCTACCAGACTCAAGGATTTACAAATATCCTTGGTTGAGCTATTGTGTTTCCCTGCTGTGTTTGCACAGTGTGCTGTCTGAAAGCCAGTCGTTTGTGCTGACCTTTCTGTGATGAAATAATCCATGTGTGAGCCCAGGACATAGGTCATTTAAAGCAGCATACACCATACAGGACATATCTTGACCTGAGATTTGTGCCAAAAGCACTGAATGGGTCTCATGGGTTTACATGAGAGAAAAGATCATTCAAGGTTTTTCCACTGAAGCTCAACCATCCAAGTTAGGCTGATCTCCCACTGAGCTCAAGAAGGGGTGCAGCTGTCCACACAACATGAAAGTCGGGTTCAATGTTGTTATCATGTTAGACTTTGAATCCAGCCATGTTTGTGGTTATCACTCAAAAACACTATTTTTCCACCCCGCCAATAGACTATTTGTCCCTCTCCCCTCAGGCAGGAGGCTGCGCAGCATCAGAACCAGAACAACCAGGTTAAAGAACAGCTTCTTCCCAGAAACTGTCAGACTTTTTCCAGAACGGACAAACTGAACTTTTGTCCTAAAAGTTACACTGCATTGTATTACTATGCTGCTAATTTCTCAGTTGTTTTGTATGTATCTGTGTGTGTATGATTGGTTATCTGTATTTATTGTATTTATTTATTATGAGTAATTTAGTTGTTTATTTGTGAATGGTTTTAACCTCAGTACCTAATTTCGTTCCAGCACCATGTACCATGGTACCATGCTTTGTAATGACAATAAAAATATTCTTATCCTTATCCTAAATTGACATTATCCAACAATGAAGGTTTGATTACTATGCAGTATCTAAACAGTCTAAACTTGCCTCAAGTTCTTCTCTCTTTTGGTACTGAGTGATATGGAAGGAAGATGAATATTAATATAATGTTAAAGGGTTCACTTTGTAGTGAGGTCACAATGCAAACAGACCCTTGGGTAGTTTGTTCTAAAGGTGAAAATATTCTCTTACGAAAGAGCTGTCTCACACACGTGACTAAACTTGTTCCACATTCTCTCGCCCAGCTCTGCAGGATTGCCGACTAAAACTGACCATGACACATAATTCAACTTTGCACAAAAAAAACTCATAGATCCCCCTTTGATTCTGCTCCTCAAAGGCGGTCACTTGTTAAGGGCATGTGTTATAAGTTTGGAGGAGGGACCAGTGTTACTTTTGTAACCCAAGTCATTTAAATAGTGTCTCTGCTCCATCCATTCTGTACACTTTCTTGAAGAATTGCACACTTTTGACTGTTTGGACAAACACAACTGCATTCTTGATAAAAATGTGAGTAGAAATGAGAGTTGAATCTTTGTATCAAATGTTTTGGTTTGTGTAGAGCTATTGTTAAATGAGGGATAATGTTTCCATAACTGATAATACATCTGAAGCTCTTTGTGGTGATCACAGTGAAGTAATAATAAATATAACTACATTTGGTAGTGTATAACCTTGTTTTTACAATAACGCCTTAGTTATAGTAAATATCCTTACAGTGTGGCATTTGGTATTGATTCAGTCTGTTGATGTACTAATGGTGAATTGTCTCTGTGCATGATTGTGTGTGTGTGTGTCATTGTTTGTGTTGCGTGTGCCTGTATGTGCCTGACACTGTATATGGTGTCAGGGTCTTTCTTGCAGGGTTGGCTGGCTTGCTGCTGGTGTTGACAGTAGAAGCCAAAATTGGGTAAATTGTAACTTACCATCAGCAAACATAAGGATCACTGTGATTATATCACTCAACCAAGGGACGTGTATCACTTTACCTTTTCTGTGATTATATCACTTAAATTGTGTAGTTTAAAGGCAGGGTAGGTATGTTTAGCAAAACTTGCAACATTTTGGCTTGAGTTTGAAAGTATCCAACCCCAAATATCTCACCAACTCCCTTCAAAGCCACTCCCCCAGAACACATGAACGCACTGCATTTGGTCCAAACGCAAGGATTGGTGGTGTTAATTACAGTCCTGCAACCGCCACATATACCATATTTATTTTATTTGAATGTCATAACATTTGATTTATTGATTGCTATCAGCATCCAAAGTTCATTTCAACAAGTATGACAAAAAATGCTTCTCAAAAACATTACCAATCTTGGCTTTAGCAATATGGACACGTGTGGGTTGTATACAGTTTGAGTCTATTGAGAAATAATAATCCTTAAAAGCCAATCTGTTTTGCAAATGTCTTTTCAGGAACTCAGATCAACCGACAAGCTTCTGTACTGAGACTAAAGAATGTCTTCTGTACGATCTGGTTTGTGAGGGTGACGGCTATGAGGTGAGCCTGCTGCTACAGTCGGAATTAGGAAGTCCTTGTATTCAGTGCATTTCCTCTGAACCCACTCTTGTGCTGTACACTATTTGTACCAATCACCGAGGGACAGTGTTTGTGATTGTCTTCCAGGTGCGTCACTATGAATCCGCCAAATGGGTGACAACAGAGCAGAAATCCTACATTATGGAAGTCGCAATGGCAACAGCCTTTGGAAGACTCTTCAAATACATCACTGGCTCAAATGAGGCTGGTGTGTGTGTGTGTGTGCATGTATGTAACCCAATTTTAATATCTGTGTATCCAAAACAAGTATTGTCTTAACATGATTTTTTCCCCCCAACAGGTATAGAAATTGACATGACAGGTCCAGTGCTTATCAAAACAGAAGAGACAGGCAATTTGTGGGATCCGACCACCTACACCATGAGTTTCCTGCTGCCATCTGCCCACCAAAGTGCTCCTCCCAAACCAACTGATGAAACGGTAGAAGCAGAGATCACTTAGTGTTTTGTTGTTTATATGTTCTCCCCCGACTGACTCCATTGATTTTTGAATCATTCCTCCTGCAGGTGTTCTTCACAGACATGGCGGACATGAAAGTTTATGTGAGGAGCTATGGGGGGTGGATGTTGTTTGTGTCAGACAAGCTCCACTCTCACCTTCTGTCGACAAAGCTGGACAATGTCGGGGCTACTTACGACAAAAACTATCATTACGCTGTGGGATATGACAGGTGAGGAAACGTTCTTGTCAAAATGTCCTCCTATTAGTTCTACTTGATACTGTAACATTTTGTTTTTGTGTATTTTGTGTGTGTTTACATATGTGTGTGTGTGTGTGTGTGTGTGTATGTGTTACAGCCCAAGGAAAATGTTGAACAGGCACAATGAGGTCTGGTATGTGGCTGAAGGAGAACCAGTGTGCTCATCTCCTGAGACCACACCCTCCTCTTGATCACAGTCCTAAGAGATCAAGCAGTTTGGAGATTCTTTCGTAGAAACGTGTTACCAGCATGAAAATATGAAGCACCTGAAAAGGAACGACACGTTTATCACATCACGTAAAACGAAAATGTCACGTATCCAATTACGTCCAATAAAATAAGTATTAGCATGACTTCATGGAGTTTTGGGGTGTGATTGCCCAAATGTAGTCAACTGTATACAGTGTTGTGTATGAACATGACCAGGATGATAATAACATGATGTATTTTAAATATGACTTTTCTTTTCATCTTTGTTGTCTCATTGGTGATTTTCCATGTTTGGATGCCAATGTTCTTTCTGAGACAGAGAATGAACACTGGGACTAAAACTGTCTTCAGCTTCACGTCAACATTCAAAATCAGTTGAGTGGTTAAAGGGGAGTCATCTGTTTACTTGGGATCACTTTAGTACATGTATTCATTACTTTTATTAACCAAATCCTTATCAGTCATTTCCATCCCACTTACACAGTGGGCCAGAGTTAGTGGCCAGAGTACTATGTAATTATGTGGAGAAAGATACTTTTTCCCAAATAATTTCCACAGTTATTTTTTCAAGTGCCAAGTTTTGGGTTATGCCACCAGATGGCAGTACAAGGCATCGCTCCAACACAAACTTGTGCTGTGATACATATACGTATCCAGAAATCTGAACAAACGTTCTTTAAGTTACTTAAGTACTTCACCTTTCCTTTCAATATCATTCAATGTAATTATCATCACATGCAATAGAATGGAAGAGGTCTAGCCGTTCATGAATCCCATAATGCACATCTAGTCTGATGACGAGCGAGTGATATAACCAATCACCCTTGGACTGCTTTATCTGCTTAGGCGTCAGTGAGCTCCTAATTGAGACTACCTGTACTTAGGACAGCTGATGGGTGTGGCATTATCTGGTTCCATCTGTGGGTTGACATAGAGTGAAAGATAAGATAAGGCAAATGTGGTGTCCCTATATTCTCTTAATCTATAAATATTCTGGTCACCAAGTGAATAACTTTAAGTATTGGTTAAGTGTACAGTGATTTGATACCTGTAGGACTCATTTTTGTTGAGGTGAATCCATTTGTTGTTACATTCAGTAAATATCTGGGTTGCTTTGCTCCAGTTCTACGAGTGTGAGAATGGGAGTTGTAGTAATGGACTGCTGTCAACAGTGAGCTCTTATCTTATCAGTGATGTTCCAGGATGACTGGTTATTACTGTACTGATTTCACAGCCTGTATGTCTATTTAGGATACCAGCAGGCCTCCCTCCCTATATTCTCTCTCCCCCCATCTCTCTCTCCCTCTCCCCCTCCCCCTAAATTATCGCACATTCTACCTATGCTCTTGCGCCGTTAGCAAGCTAAACTTGTTTACATGCCTACAGGCTAGGTGTTACTAGTAACAGTTACTAGCAATGCTAACGTATCCTGTATCAAGCACCTGCCTTTTTCTCCAGTTCTTTCAAATAGATTAGCTATCTAGACAGGCGTTAGCAATAAGCCAGTCTGCTGTTCGTTTTCTGGCTATTTTTCGGAAGCAATTCCCTTCTAATGCTGACTACAGCTAGTCTAGCTAGAGTCATTTGATGTGTGTAGAAACTTATTTAGCATTTTACCTGGTATGCTATATACAGGAAACTTTAGCATTGCTAATAACTGTTAGCACAACATCATAGGCCTAACTGTCCTTGAAGCTTGCGGTTGCAATGAGCATACGGTCGGAACAGCACCTCTTTCCAGGTTCAGCTTCCTAGCAAATCCTGCTTGCAATTGTCCAAGGTTGTCAAAACTGTCTTGGGTGAAATATTCAGAGCAAATCAATGATTGAGTGGACCGCCAGACCGGTAGCTTTGTTGAAAAGCTAGCGCTTTACAGCCAAATTTTTTCTTTTTGAGATTTGAATAGGAAAGAGGTGTCAATGGACTTTGATATTCACGGTATGTTCATTTTACCCACCGAACTGTCGTTATTCAACTATGAAAAGGTAAAATCGGTTTTGCAGTCAATTGCCCCTTTTAAGCGCACGTGTTATAAGTTTGAAGGAGGGACCAGTGTTACTTTTGTAACCCAAGCATAGAGTTAATATAACTAGAGACAGCTACTTCTGTCTTCCAAGATGGCGTCCCCATTCATTTCTATGAAAAGTGCTCAATGGCGCAGTGAGGCAAGCGAGAGCGCAAAATGGGCCGCGCCATCTTTCCAGACCGACTCGTCCGGTCTTGCGCAGAAGCTTGTTCCTTGCTCCGAAACTCTTTTTGTTTTAATGTGTTTATTTTAATTATTGCAATATAAAAAACAAGATATTATACAGACACGTGCTCATCACATCAACCATAATACAACAGCAACTAGACAATATCAGCAAAATAATATAAAATACAAAATAAATAAAAATACAGATGACATGTATCTTACATTAGTTGGAAGCAAAAATTCAGTAGAAAAAAAGGATTATTGCTCCGAAACTCGTGCATGCTTGCAACTAGCTATATACGTCATACTTTGCGACAACCAGTCGCGAGCTTGTGAGCTGAAGCTAAGGCATAGCAGAAAACCGTCAGAATGTGGTACAAGTCCGATCAAGAAGCAGATAGCCTACATGTGAACGTTACGAAGATCAATACTATTAGTACTGTAGTATTATACGTACAGGGCCTATACGTTGTTCTTTTTGCTTCGTGTTTATTGTTTGACTGCTGTATTGTGTCGGGTAAATAAACTGTAAACTTATAGCTATCTTGCTCCGTCGTTGTTCTAGCTTTGCAAAGCAAGCTAAATTAAGCCTATAGCCTACCTATTACAATGATTATGAGTGTTGTTTACTATTACTAACTTATTGTTAACGCCATCGTTGTGTGTTGACATAAGTTGACAAGTTATAACAATATAACGACCATATTGTGGCTATATCAGACATGATTTATTCATATTCGTCTTTGCTCTAGTGATGTTACGCTCGATACCGTGCTCACGAAGCGGTATCGACCTTTCGAAACAATTTGTACCGATACAAACGTGTCGAGCGTAGCTTCAAATGGCCAAAAACCACGTGATCAGAGTCGAAGTGTCGAGCAGCTGAGACAAACGGCGTTTATTTCTAACGCTTACAAGACATCAGACATCACTAATATTCGTATGTTATAAAGAGGAGACATAGGCCTATTTAAGGACACTACATTCAATGACAGAACCAGAGATACAGGTAGATTGCCAGAGCTAGATAGACAGAGATAGATACAAATATGAGATAGTAGGTGTACATAAGCACATAGCCTACATCTTTCTCTAGTTTTACCAGCCTTCAAGTGTGGCCATCCTTTTCCCGGTTGCAAAAGCATGTTCCAAAACCTTACCCGCTAGCTTACATTATCATCTAGTAATATATTCTTTTAGCATATACTTCTACTAAAACGGGATGAGGGGATGCGATCTCACAACATATGAGTGAGCAGGTTGCGCTCTTACCACGAAGCCATACACAGTTGAGGAATATGTGTAATTAATGTTACAAGAACCCTAAAAATAAATATCATAAACGTAAGGTAGCCTAGCAAAGACGTTACGTTGTTTATAATACAACAAGATATATAATAACATATTTTTGACAATTGCAAATCGAAACATTTGTCACATAACCTTAATTTATCAAATCGTCAATGACGATTACGAGACTGACGTCTCGAGGACTTCACGTCACTTGAGTCCTTCCATCGCTCGATACAGTCGCCATACCATAAACTGACCAGCAGATGTCCCTATGGAGAAGATGTTTCGAACGCTTCGAAAAAGCGGTACTTATTCGAGACAATTGTGTCAAATAGCTCGTTGCTTCGAAAAGCTTCGTTTCCCCCATCACTACTTTGCTCCAGAATAACATGTCAACAATCAATAATGACGCCGTAACATGCCACGACATTACAACTAATTATATTATGCTATAATTACGTTTGTCATGCCGTGAGCATAATAGCGTTCATTACGAAATGGTTAAATCTGCTTTAAAATAACGGACATAAACTCTACAAACAACCGCCATATGTGCAACCATTTGTCAAACGTGTTACAATTAAGGCAGGCAACTGTAGATTATCAAGCCCTTTTCCTTGTTCTCATTCAGCTCAGGTAAGTCAGCGATTTGCTGATGTTCCCTTTCGTGCTCGTCCCCTGTTCGTATCCGCGAACACGTTTCCAGGCAACTTTTCTTGACGTAAGCAAATAAATGGGCTGCTAGTTTAGCCTTTTCGGATTGTTTTCAAACTTAGCAAAAATCAGGAAAAATGATTCTATGAAAAAGCTAGTTGTATGATCCAGGTTCAAAAATAATTGGGGGAAATAGTTTTAGATATTTTGACTGGAGTTAATAGAATAAAAACGACCGGACGAGTCGGGTAGAAAATCGGAAATGCAATACCACCTATATCCACCGGGGCTGTTGCCTCAAGCCGAGGGGTGGGGCTTGAACCCAAGTCATTTAAAAAGTGGCTTTCCTCAGTCCATTCTGCAGGCTACGCTTTCTTGAGGTCCTGCTCACTTTTGACTGTTTTAATGAACACAACTGCATTCTTCATAAAAATGTAAGTAGAAATGGGTGTTGAATCTTTGTATCAAATGTTTTGGTTTGTGTAGAGCTATTGTTAAACTCCCGTTCCTTGGCTCGCCGGCGAGCCAACAAAGCTGTGCCCCCTCCCTCAGTGAGAACGCACTCAATAAAATAAAAAAAGACGGCTAAACATATGATACCTCGTTGGAAAGCTACGAATTTGTGCTTCGATTGAAATGAACCAATTCAAGCTCAACTCACAACAGAAAGTACCGTCGACGTTTTTGTCCAGTGACCTTCCTTTAACAATGCCAGAGAAAAGTTTGACTTGCCTACGATTACTTCTGAACGTTCCAGGATGCACACAACTCATCAAAACCTCATCTGCTTACATTCCCAAAGGTCCAAAGTATAAAACCATGTCGAGTAGTTGTCCAAACAATGACTTATATCCACAAGATCCACGATCTTGTTGCTTCATTCTTCCTGTGTTGAAAAAAATGTTTTTGGTTTGTGTCACAAACAATCGCTCATACTATAGCAAGAGATCTGAGCAGTGTACAAAGGCGCGGATAGTCTTAAAATGGCCGCTACACCCTAATGTTTTGTTTGACACCTCATTCGACGCAAAATGAGCTTCCATGCCCAGGTGACAGCCCTCTAAAGCCAACTAGGTCTGTGCGTCCCCCCTCCCCCCTCTGCACGATTTTATCTATTTGGCTTCGACTGGCTACGAAATGAGCTAGTTAACCTTGTAGCTTAGAGTTAGCTGTAAATGGCGATACCCCATATGCTAGGTGTTGTGGAGCCTTCAAAATAAAAGTCGATTGCGCAATATGTCAGTGTTCTATGATGGCCAATCCTGGGAATGAGATAAAGCACTCCAATGTGTTCATGCTTCAGTTGTGTTTCAGTAATACTAATGAGGGTTTTAGCTGTTATATATGATAGTTCTAAGTACCACCTTTCATTAGAGATAACAATGATACCTTTTTATCCTAAGAATTTGACCTTGGTTACAAGGGTCATTCGGGCGTCTCCAAAAGAAACCGCCTGGATGTACTCTTATAAAAACATTTGTCAAATCTGAATATATTGTGGTATTATGTTTGACGTTCTATTTGAATTGGGTATGGCTTCAACCTGTGGTCCAATGCTGTCTTCCAGCTAATACCTACCACCTCTAGGCCTCTGTTTTCAACACAAAATCCAGGTGGAATTTTAAACTTTCACTTTCCTTGTGTTCAAGCTTCTATTATTCAACACCAGTAGGACTGACAGGGGTCCTGACAACAAGAAACATAACTTCAGAGTGTCAGCTTTCAAAAGAGACCATTGACATGCATGTACTCCAAATGGTTCAAGAACAGCAGACAATTTACTTTGGGTATGCTGTTTAGGCGTTTTTGGGAACATTTAACAGGATCCGGAAGAGGTTAAATGAGGGATAATGTCTCCATAAATGTTAATACATCTGAAGCACTTTTCTTGTACATGTGGTGATCACAGTAAAGTAATAAGAAATATAAGTAGGAGGTGTTTAACCTTGTTACAATAATGCCTTAGTTATAGTAATATCCTTACAGTGTGGCATTGGTATTGATTCAGTCTGTTGATGTACTAATGGTGAATTGTCTCTGTGCATGATTGTGTGTGTGTGTGTCATTGTTTGTGTTGCGTGTGCCTGTATGTGCCTGACACTGTATATGGTGTCAGGGTCTTTCTTGCAGGGTTGGCTGGCTTGCTGCTGGTGTTGACAGTAGAAGCCAAAATTGGGTAAATTGTAACTTACCATCAGCAAACATAAGGATCACTGTGATTATATCACTCAACCAAGGGACGTGTATCACTTTACCTTTTCTGTGATTATATCACTTAAATTGTGTAGTTTAAAGGCAGGGTAGGTATGTTTAGCAAAACTTGCAACATTTTGGCTTGAGTTTGAAAGTATCCAACCCCAAATATCTCACCAACTCCCTTCAAGGCCACTCCCCCAGAACACATGAACGCACTGCATTTGGTCCAAACGCAAGGATTGGTGGTGTTAATTAGTCCTGCAACCTCCACATATACCATATTTATTTTATTATAATGTCATAATATTTGATTTGATTGCTACCAGCATCCAAAGTTCATTTCAACAAATATGACAAATGTTTCTCAAAAACATTACCAACCCAGGCTTTAACAATATGGACACGTGTGGATTGTATACAGTTTGAGTCTATTGAGAAATAATAATCCTTAAAAGCCAATCTGTTTTGCAAATGTCTTTTCAGGAACTCGGATCAACCGACAAGTTTCTGTACTGAGACTAAAGAATGTATTCTGTACGATCTGGTTTGTGAGGGTGACGGCTATGAGGTGAGCCTGCTGCTACAGTCGGAATTAGGAAGTCCTTGTATTCAGTGCATTTCCTCTGAACCCACTCTTGTGCTGTACACTATTTGTACCAATCACCGAGGGACAGTGTTTGTGATTGTCTTCCAGGTGCGTCACTATGAACCCACCAAATGGGTGACAACAGAGCAGAAATCCTACATTATGGAAGTCGCAAAGGCAGCAGCCTTTGGAAGACTCTTCAAATACATCACTGGCTCAAATGAGGCTGGTGTGTGTGTGCGTGTGTGTGTGTAACCCAATTTTAATATCTGTATCCAAAACAAGTATTGTCTTAACATGATTTTTTTCCCCCCAACAGGTATAGAAATTGACATGACAGGTCCAGTGCTTATCAAAACGGAAGAGACAAGCAATTTGTGGGATCTAACCACCTACACCATGAGTTTCCTGCTGCCATCTGCCCACCAAAGTGCTCCTCCCAAACCAACTGATGAAACGGTAGAAGCAGAGATCACTTAGTGTTTGTGTTGTATATGTGTTCTCCCCCGACTGACTCCATTGATTTTTGAATCATTCCTCCTGCAGGTGTTCTTCACAGACATGGCGGACATGAAAGTTTATGTGAGGAGCTATGGGGGGTGGATGTTGTTTGTGTCAGACAAGCTCCAATCTCACCTTCTGTCCACAAAGCTGGACAATGTCGGGGCCACTTACGTCAAAAGCTATCATTACGCTGCGGAATATGACAGGTGAAGAAATGTTCTTGTCAAAATGTTCTATTAATTCTATTTAATGCTGTAAAATGTTGTGTACGTTTTGGTGTTTACATATGTGTTTGTTACAGCCCAAGGAAAGTGTTGAACAGGCACAATGAGGTTGGGTATGTGGCTGAAGGAGAACCAGTGTGCTCACCTCCTGACACCACAGCCTCCCCTTGAACACAGTCTTAAGAGATCAAGCAGTTTGGAGAGTTTTTCGCAGATGCATGTTACCAGCATGAAAATATGAAGCACCTGAAAAGGAACTACACGTTTATCACATCACGTAAAACAAAAATGTCACGTATCCAATTACGTCCAATAAAATACGTATTAGCATGACTTCATGGAGTTTTGGTGTGTGATTGCCCAAACGTAGTAAACTGTATACAGTGTTGTGTATGAACATGACCAGGATGATAATAAAATGATGTATTTTAAATATGACTTTTCTTTTCATCTTTGTTGTCTCATTGGTGATTTTCCATGTTTGGATGCCAATGTTCTCATCATAGCATATTTCCATAGAATAAGACTTTCTCTCTGAGACAGAGAATGAACACTGGGACTAAAACAGTCTTCAGCTTCACGTCAACATTCAAAGTCAGTTGAGTGGTTAAAAGGGAGTCATCTGTTTACTTTGGATCACTTTAGTACATGTATTCATTACTTTTATTAACCAAATCCTTATCAGTCATTTCCATCCCACTTACAGTCTTAGTGGCCAGAGTACTATGTGGAGAAAGATACTTTTTTCCAAATAATTTCCACAGTTATTTTTTCAAGTGCCAAGTTTTGGGTTGTGCCACCAGATGGCAGTACAAGGCATCGCTCCAACACAAATAAAATGGTGCTGTGATACAGTTCCGTATTGAAGTGAGTTCAGAAGAATTGTATCCAGAAATCTGGACACATGTACTTCCAGTTACTTAAGTACTTCACCTTTCCTTTCAATCAATTCATTATGCACATCTAGTCTGATGACGAGCTAGTGATATAACCAATCACCCTTGGACTGCTTTATCTGCTTAGGCGTCAGTGAGCTCCTAATTGAGACTACCTGTACTTAGGACAGCTGATGGGTGTGGCATTATCTGGTTCCATCTGTGGGTTGACATAGAGTGAAAGATAAGGCAAATGTGGTGTCCCTATATTCTCTTAATCTATAAATATTCTGGTCACCAAGTGAATAATTTTAAGTATTGGTTAAGTTTACAGTGATTTGATACCTGTAGGACTCATTCTTGTTGAGGTGAATCCATTTGTTGTAACATTCAGTAAATATCTGGGTTGCTTTGCTCCAGTTCTATGAGATCTGAGTGTGAATGGGAGTTGTAGTGATGGACTGCTGTCTACTGTGAGCTCTTATCTTATCAGTGATGTTCCAGGATGACTGGTAATTACTGTACTGATTTCACAGCCGATATGTCTATTTAGGATTCCAGCAGGCCTCTGCCTCTCTCCCTCTCTCTCCCCCCATCGCTCTCTCTCTTTCCCCTCCTCTCTCTCTCTCCCTCTCTCTCTCTCTTCTCTCTCTCTCTCTCCCTCTCTCCTCCCTCTCTGCCTCTTTCTCTCTCTCTCTCTCTCTCCCTCTCTCCTCCCTCTCTGCCTCTCCCTATCTCTCCCCCCCCTCTCTCTCTCTCTCTCTCTCCTCCCTATCTCTCTCTCCCTCTGGCTGGGCTGGTGGGAGTGCCAGTCAGGAGTGGGTTTATGACCTTAACAATGGACCAAAGTCCACCTGGGCGCCTCAGCAGAGCATCGGTCCACAAGGGCTGCCTGCCCTCCTCTGTGCCTCTGTCTCACTCCCCGTCTCTGTCCAGGCTCCTGCTTAGCTCCCGCTCCTGCTCCACTCCCCCCTCTCCCCGGAATGGACCTCTCTGGGTACCCGTCGGAGCACCCCCAGCTCCACTACCACGCTGATTGCTCCCAGGACATGTTATCCTTGGTGGGATCTTCAACAGGTGAGTGGTGAACTTGTGTGTACCTCAACCTCAGGGTTATGGCACCTGTTCCTTGAGACGCTAGAGTTTGAGATTGTTGTCTGCGGGGGGCCTCGCTCAGAAAGAACAGGTTGCCATAAAGGGAGGATGACTGCCGTGATTTTCGAAAGACCTGGATGTTGGAATTGTGTGCTTGCCGTCAGAATGAGGTGATTTGTTTCGTTTCGTGAACACCCACCATGATAATGAGGTCACAACAAGGTTGACAGAACGATCTGAAGAAAATACAGAATCTGCGGAGATGTGTCCAATTCTGATCAGTAGATACATTGATTTATGGTCTGTGTGCAATGCTATTGACAGATTACATTAAGGTCTAGTGACAGACCCTTGACCGTGTGACATTATGTAAGGCTGATGCCCCAGATTACGGTTTAGGCAATCAATCGCAGTGATAAAATCTTGTGCGCAACTTCCTGGCTGTCCTGCACACTACTTCTTGTCGACCCGTCATAAACCTTGGTATCAAGTCACATGATCCATGGGCAGTGGTTTGACCTACTTTCCTGACTTGATCTTTGGTGCACTTCATGTTCATAGCATAATGCTAGCCTGGATGGTAACATAATGTCTGCTCTCTAAAAACAACAAACACCATCCATAATTAGGTTTAGACTGGTGTCTGTACACCCGAATCCAACGACAACAAGTCTTTGAAATTCAATCAAAGCATTTGGGTAGCGCCTTGGGTTTAGAAGGGAGGAAGTGTTGAAAAGTGTTGGAATGATGTGATCCTCCCCCAGGCCAGGAGCTGAAGACAGAGCCTGAGACCAGGCCAGACCAGGAGGAGAGATGCCCTGTCTGTGGAGACAGAGTGTCGGGATACCATTATGGCCTGCTCACTTGTGAGAGCTGCAAGGTAGGCCATGCTGGGGTGCACACAGTGGAGAGAGAGAGAGGGGGAGGGAGGGAGAGAGAGGGAGAGAGAGGGAGAGAAAGAGAGAAAGAGAGAGAGAGAAAGAGAGAGAGCTGTTATCATGTTCAGCATATATTTCTTCTTCCCTAACATCGGCACACACCACAACAGATGACACGCGCGTTGTGTTATTCCATCGCTTTGCATTCTCCATTCTCTCTCGTCCTCAGTCTGCCTCTCTCTCACATGTCCGTCTCCTCGCAGGGCTTCTTTAAGCGTTCCGTGCAGAACAACAAGCACTACACCTGTGCAGAGAGACAGAGCTGCCCTATGAACCCTTCCCAGAGGAAACGCTGCCCCTACTGCCGCTTCCAAAAGTGCCTGGCTGTGGGCATGAAGAGAGAAGGTAAGGCTCACCCACATATGATGTGTGTACATCATATGTACATGCTAGGGGGAGTCAGGGGGCTGAGCGGTTAGGGAATCGGGCTAGTAATCAGAAGGTTGCTGGTTCGATTCCCGGCGATGCCCAATGACGTTGCGTCTGATCAATGACTAAATGTAATGTACACACATACACGTAAACATGAGGAGGGACACCTATAGTTCCACAGCTACTGTCTGCACACAGGCCCCTGCTCCTCCAAATCAACACGTTCCTCGCATGATCTGATTTATGATTTGTGTCAAAGCACCAGGACAGGTGTAGAGGTCTATTCTGCTGAATTGCAACATACCCCGCATGACATTGACATATATTTTCTGTTCCCATGTAACGTATCTGCTAACTCATAAACCAGTGAAAGTGCATTCTGCTGACCCAGATAAATCAAGGTCTGTCGCTGTAAATGTGGTAAAAGGTTTGCTTCGGAGTGGGATTCTTTAGCGCTGAATAAATCAACTGCAACTTTCAAACAATTGAAAACATGCCAAATGGAAAATAAGAGTTGGGACTTTATTTGAATACGTTCAATAAGTGAGTGCATAAATGAGTTTAATAAGCAGAAAGTCAAAATCCAAATGCATCATTTGATTTAGAATGAAGGAATTTTAGGACTAACACTGAGCTAATGCACTGAGGAAAATGTGTGACTATGGGCTGGTGATGTGGTTCTCTGTCCCCCCAGCCGTGAGGGCAGACCGTATGAGAGGAGGCAGGAACAAGTTTGGTCCTCTGTATCGACGGGACAGGCAGATGAAACAGCAGAGAGTTTACCACCATCCAAACACTGCCCCTTGCAGGATCAAACTGGAAGGTACACAGACACACCTGGTGGGTGCGGGTGGACACACGCCTTCCGCTCCAAGTGAACTTCACAGGATGACCAATCACACATCCATCCCACTCACTTCTGACCCCTTCTACCAACCCCAGAGCTATGCCCCGACCATGGTCCAATCAGATCTCCCCATGATTTTGGACTGTACCATGAGCAGAGAAAGGGCCCTGGCTCCTCCTTCTCTGTCCTACCCCGGACTCTACCACCGGCCCTATCACGGCTACCGCCAGCAGAAAGGGGAGATGCCTTTCAGCTGCAGTCCAGCCTCTGCGGCCCCTCCAACATCTCCCGCACCGAACAATTCCCTGACACCCCTCACCACACCGACAACAACCCCGAGTTCAACCCCGAGCTCCACGCCATGTTCAACCCCTGCTCCAACCTCAACTCCCACCCCTACCGCGACCCTCGGCACTGCCTGTAGCCTTCTCCTCCAGCTGCAAGACGGGGAGCCAGATGAGGCCCAGTTGTGTGCCAAGGTTCTGGCCAGCCTGCAGAGGGAACAAGCCAGCCGAGGGAAGCACGACTGCCTCAACACCTTCAGTATCATGTGCAAAATGGCCGACCAGACTCTCTTTGGTCTGGTGGAGTGGGCCCGCAACAGCCCTCTCTTTAAGGAGCTCAAGGTAACACGATCGTGACCGACAAACCTAGACCTTGAAAATGTGCAGAGTTCAGTTCGACTCAGCTTCGGAAAATCCCAACATTCTCGTTTCATCGGGCGTCATTCGCACAGCCCGGACCGCAGTGTTTCTAAGTGTGGTGCGTGGAGTGCAGGTGTAGACATGGGTGTTCTGACTGGTTACAGGTGGAGGACCAGATGGTTTTGCTGCAGAGCTGCTGGAGTGAACTGCTAGTACTGGACCACCTTTGCAGACAAGCGACCTACAGCAGAGAGGGCTGCATCTACCTGGTCACTAGACAACAGGTAACTAATGCAACCTGTGCTTATTATACACCTGGAGCTAATGGCAAGACTTGTGAGATACATATATTGACATACTTCTACATAGTATTGTGTGGGTACCAGCAGTGACCAGATATCCCCTCTCTCCGCTGCAGATTGAGGTATCGACGGTTCTCTCCCAGGCTGGAGCTACTCTGAGCAGTTTGGTGTCCAGGACTCAGGACCTGGTGTATAAACTCAAGGCACTCCAACTGGATAGACAGGAGTTTGTGTGTCTCAAATATCTGGTGCTCTTCAACCCCGGTGAGTCTTAACCTCTGGGAAAATGGGGTCTGTTGCTCTAGCTGAAGTTTGGATGAAATGATTATCAGAGAAGAAAAAAAACAACTGTTCTTGAAATCCAGCTCGGCGTTTGTGCAGGAGAAAGGGGTGAGTTTGTTTTGCGTCTACCGTCGTGGTCCTGAGATGCGTCTGTCCCGTTGCAGATGTGAAGTCTGTGCAGGAGCGCAGGCAGGTGGAGCAGACCCAGGAGAGGGTGAACCGGGCCCTGATGGAGCACACCCTGCACACCCACCCCGGACACTCGGACAAGTTTGGCCAGCTTCTCCTCCGGCTCCCGGAGGTGCGGAGCATCAGCCTGCAGGTGGAGGAGTACCTTTACCAGCGCCACCTGCTGGGCGACCTGCCCTGCAACTCCCTGCTGACAGAGATGCTGCACGCCAAGCACAGCTGATTGTGCGCTTCTGCTGGGAGCTTTTCCTGCTCTGGCCCCGCCTCCAAAGACGGCCCTCTTTACTCCATTTCCCCCACCTTCAGCCTTCCCTACGCAGGATGATGAAACATGACCTGGAGTAGTCCTTCCAACGCTGCTTTTGGGATCGGTTGACAGTATTAACTGGTGGCCCAATTTCAGTGGTACATTTTGCGATTGTATTTTCGGTCGCAACCAAAAGAAATATGCTACTGATGTTCGAGTCAACTCGGTGAATCCGACCACTGCCATAATCTGCATCATCTCCCATCCTTACGCCATAAATTTATATAAGAGAGTCATTTTCTCAAAGCTGCACACAGATATTAAGACATCGCTTTTTCAAATAAAGCTGGATTGCATGTGTGATCATTGACCTATGCACTTTTTGTAAAGCTCTCTCTTGTAAGTCGCTTTGGATAAAAGCATCTGCTTAATGACTAAATGTTTCAAAGTACCAAGTTGGTGAGTATAAATAAAATGTTTCCATTTAAAATGTGTCCCCAGTGAGGGAAAGTGATGTGTTTGACCTTTCACATGTTCTGTAATCACACAACATTAGGCCAATAACCTCCTTTGCAAGAGATGGTCATGCAAAACTGTAAAAACAAAGTAAAAGGACATAAACGTAGGGGGAAAAAAAAAGGACAACCAGTACATGCAAAGTGAAATTGACTTTCACCTGAACATGGTTTTATGGAGTGAAAACATAAACCAAAAATGACAAAAATGATCTTTACAGGACTTTATTCATCTTCAGTTGCCCGGGGTAGATTGGTAATCATGAACAAAAGACAAACAGGTACGTTCTGCAGCCAGACATGGCGACAGGGCAAAACAGAAAACAAATACATGTTAAACATGAATTCAGTGAAATGAATGTGAATCACCACCTTAACCAAAACACATAAATAATAAAATCGGAAACTAAACATCAAATGAGCCCTCTAGCCCTCAATAAATACAGCCCTGGACCTCTAGAACCTTCTTCAGGGGAATTGCACCGAATCCAGTTATAGTTCAACTACCACGTCATTTTCGATCTTTTACACATATATACACACACACATCCACCTGTCACACACTTTGCCTATTATCCTAGACAACACATCTCCAATGAGACCGCATTCAAACAACCACACATCTAGGAAGCAGTCGGAAGTGTGGGGGGGCAGACCTGACAGGGCAGCTGACCCGCCCAGCTGCTACAGTGCTATGGAAGGCAAAGGGAGAGCAGTTCAAACACCGGCAGGGATCAAGAGAGTTAGCCAGCTTCAGGCGTGGGGGATTCAAATGAAACTGACAGCATCTCCTGTTGTGACTGACCATGACCCCATCACGAGGACCAAATGGTTTCGTCTGAAAGCATAACCGGACTAGGAAGGTAACCCCCATAGAGAGGAGGGCAGGAAACCAGGGCTGATACAGTCCGGAAAGTTCCATCTACAACCAACACTTATAGTCGCACACAGACACACACACAAGAACAGGCAGTTATATGAGTGTATTCTCCAAAAGAACACAACTTTGTTTCCCCGTGTACTTCAGGTTTTATTTCTCCTCGATTGTGGAGAGATCAAGTTTTTCCTGTTCAACTATCTCTACTCATCCTCTCATTCGCTCACTCTCCCTTTCTCAAACAAGCACGCACACACAACTCACTAATGCTAAAGCAGCAGGCTAGCTTATTCATAGCTTACAAAGGGTCAACTTGTTTGTACAAATCATTGTCAAAAACAAAAGTAATCAGCATTAAACAGCATTCGTATATATATTAAATCAGCATTGATTATCTTTTCTCACACACATATCAAGGTAATGCTAAACAAGAGTATAAAGCCCTCCTTCATCTTCCAGTTTCATCGATCAAGATACTGTCACATTTCCAGTCGTAATCACATACTGAAATTGGAACTAAAGCAAGGTAGAGGGGGGAAAATCTCAGAAAAAGTTCAGTCTTCTTCCTGCCTGCAAAGGATGAAGCGAGTCATTCGGCAAATGTCAAAAGTAGTATCAAAAAACATCCAGACGTCTCCAGCTGAAGTCAAGTCGGAGCTGTGCGGAGAAGCACGCCTCTCATGGGGGGGGGAGAAGAGACGACCAGTCTCCGGGAGGTTCCAAACCAATATCTCCACGGGTGGAACCGAGTCCTTCTTGCCCCTTCTTGACAGACAGGCATGGCAGCCACTCAAGAGTGCGAGAGAGCCCCTCGCCGGATCCGCCTACTTCGGAACCACCTAGCGCCTTGACTGACCAATGGAGAGAGGAAGACCCGGAGGAGCCGGGTGGTTTGGGTAGGCCCTACATTCATGACAGAGGAGTACCACTCTGATATCAGCTGAGCTCCCCCCGTCGGAGGGAAGACTCGCGGTCTCCGCAGACGTGGAGAACAAGCCCTGGAGAAAAGGCAGGGGTAAGAAAGAGAAAAAGGAAAAGAGAGAGAGAGAGAGAGGGCCAGAACGACTCTGCTCCCGCGTATCGTTGTTTGAGCAGTGGCAGTGTGTGAGTGTTCCCCCCCCCCCCTCGCTCTCACCACCAAGTGCTTAAGGTCACATGGAGGACTGTGTGGTGGGAGCCATGGGGGGTGGCGAGGGGGACATAGGGTGGCTGGGGGTGTCCGGGGGGGGGGGGGGGGGGGGGTAAGGCAGGGCGGCATGAGAAGGCCGGGAGCGTAAAAGGGGGGACAGGAAGAGTCAGTTACAACATGATTATATTACAATCTAGGTAGTTCAGGCGTAGCCAATCAGAGGCTAATGTAGGCTGCAGCCAGCGGTGACAGTGCTGGATGAATGGCTGTAAGAGACTGGCTGGGCCCTGTCACATGACACACGTACCACACAAAAAGCTGAGCCGGCGCTTAGACCGACAGGGCATTTTGCGAGCCCTGTGGCGGTCTACCTCGCTACGGAGTCTCAATAAAACAGAAAACTGGCCTTGAATAATGCAAGAAGAGGGCATGACTGGGGCTTGACTGTGGAGGGGGAGGAAGGGGCCTCGGAGCAAGCATGTCCACACTCCCCCCCGCTCAGATGGTCTCTATTTGGGGGTCCCTAGCTTTTTGGGGGTCCCCGGGCGTTTCTGCCACAGGTGACCTGGGATGGTGAACGCGTCGACGCTCATGGACATGGTTTTGGACGGGATGGCGGTGAACTGCTTGCGGTCGGAGCTGTACTTGTAGATGGACTCGATCATGGATGGGGAGATGACGCGGGGCCCGATGCCGGTGATCCGAACCATCTCCTCCGTCTCGGGGTTCATGGTGTACACCGCCCGGAACTGGCAACTCGAGTCTCTGAACAGGATCAGGAAGTGGTTGGCGGTGCTCTTCTCCATCTCCTGTAGCACAGAGAGGAAGATAGAAAAACGGACATGAACCGGCATGAAGTGAAATGAGATGGGCTGTCGTGAGTTGGCAGAGGGGAAAGACGAGCGGCTCCATGTGGACTTATGCGGGCTGTTGACCGAAAGGGCTCTGACCTCTACTATCTTGTTTTTCTGCGGTTCGTTGACCTTGCCGGCCAGGCAGCAGCGAGAGATGGCGTTGTGGATGATGAATTTGTTGGACTTGAAGCTAGGCTCCTTGTACAGCTTTGGTCCTAAGAGAGAGAGGGGGTGGAAGAAAAAAAAAAGAAAAAAAAAAAGAAAACAAGGCGAAAAAAACACTCACGTTACAAACATATCCCAAGTCAACTGGCGGCAGGTACAACATATACCGATGAGTTCAGAGATAAACCCAGTGTTTAAACTCTTTGAGCCGGAGCTTACCAGTATATTCTGGAATGGAGGCAGGGGAGGAGATGGTGGAGGCGTTCTCCCAGTCCCTCTCTCCATTGGGCGTGGCCATCCTCCCCGGTGACATCAGTCTCGACGGGGAGTGAGAGCGGCTGAGGGGGATGATAAGCAGGCGCTTAAGCAAGAGGTTCAACGGTCGGACAACGCGGCTTAGGCCTCGCGAGTGCGAAACGGGGCCGGCGCGATCGACAGTTACCTCGGAGACTTTCTGACCGTCAGCGTCCCACTGTCGTTGGCCATGGAGGAGAGGTTCATGGTGGAGTGCGAGTACACCTTGTTGAGCCTTGAGCCTTGTGGGCAGAAAAAGAGAAAGGAGAACGAAGGAAAGTAAATGTTAAACAACGTCCATGTGGTCAACATGAGCTACCATACACAGATAACAAACTAAAAGAGGGGGGGGGGGGGGGGGGGAGTACTCGCTCTGTATTTACCCATAAAGCCTTTGGCGGGGCTCCGGGATAGGACCGAGTCATCGCGGAACACCGTCTTGGGCCTCTGCTTCTTCAGGTCCCGCACGGTGGTGGGCTTCTGCCGCAGGACCTTGCCCAGGTCCTCCATGATCTTCAGCTGCTGCCGCCGCTCGTACTCCTGCTTGGTGAAGTCCCCCCGCCGCTGGGGGGTGCCCTCGGCCGAGGGCGTGTGGGGCGGGGTCCCCGGGGTGTGGGGTCGCTCCTCGGCCTTGTCCCCCCAGCCCTCGATGGTCATCCACTGAGGCCTGCTGGGGGTGGGAGAGCGGGGGGGGGGAAGGGCGTTATATTAGGATCAGGGGGGAGACCGAGTCGGTGTAGAGAGGTGCTAGAGGCTGTGCACGAGAGAGAGAGAGACAGAGAGAGAGGGGGGGAGAGAGAGAGAGAGAGAGAGAGAGAGAGAGAGAGAGAGAGAGAGAGAGAGAGAGAGAGAGAGAGAGATGGGGGAGAGAGGGAGAGAGATGGGGGGAGAGAGAGAGAAGGAGAGAGGGAGAGAGAGAGAGAGTCTCACTTGGCCTCTCTGTCCTTCTCCTGCTCCTGCTTGCGTCTCTTCATCTCCTCCGCTCGTTTCTGCTGCTTCTCCAGCAAGGCTGCCCGTCGCTGGGCCATCTCGTCCTCCGGCCGAACCTTGTCGTCCTGCTGAACACACGCACGCACACAGTCAGACACCAGGCTAAAACACTAGGCTCAAACAGACCCAGTGCCATAAGACAGACAGACAGACGATACCTTGAAGAAGAAGCCGACCCCTCCCTTGTTCTCCGGCTCGGTCGCGTCACTCATGGAGTCAGAGAACACGTCCGGCCCCTGGTCGTCGTCCTCGCCGTCCCCCCGCAGGGCCGACAGCGGGATCTCAATCAGGCTGCCGCGCTTGCCGTTCACCGCCGCCGGAACGTCGCTCTCGAACGAGCACTCGGAGGGCGCCCCGGAGCTGCAGCCCCCGGCTCCCGGGCGGGGCCTCGCGGCCAGCGCCTGCGAGGGCCCCGCGTCCAGGTCCATGCTGAAGATGCTGTGGTTGTCGTCGTTGGAGCCGACGTCCGACAGGTTGTCGTCGGAGGCCCGGGCGACGGGGGTCGGGACGGGGAACGGGGCGGCCTCGGCCGGGAGGGGCGGCGGCTCGTCCTGGCCGGCGGCGGAGTGAGAGATGGTGAAGGAGGAGGACGTCTGCACCTGGGACTGCCAGGGGGAGACGCGCCGCAGGTGGGGGAGGCTGTCCACGTTCTGGTGGTGGGGGGTGAGGACCCGGGACACGGCCGGGACTTTGGCGTCCAGGGGCCGGGGGTAGTGGTGGTGGTGCTTGGGGCTCTTGGGCGGCACCGACTGGGCCCTGCGGGGCACCGCGTGGGGAGACTTGGGCGCGGCGTGGCCCAGGAGCTTCCGGGACGGCGAGGGGGAGGACGAGGCGGAGTTGAGGTCGCGGGAGGACTCGCGGGACATCCTGGCGGGGGCGGTGGGGGTGGATGTCTTGGGGCTGGGAGGGATCACCCAGGACTTGTTGGTGGAGGCGGCCTTCTTCTTGATCAGCTGGTTCTGCTGCTCGGCGAGGCGCTGCATGTCGCTCTGCAGGGAGCTGAGCGCCGCGTTCAGCTTGGACACGGCGTTGTTGTAGTCGCCGAGCGGCGCCGCCACCTTCTCTCCCCCCCGGGGGGGCCCTGCCTCGGCCCCCTTCTCTCCTGGCGCGGGCGCCTTGTCCTTGGGGAGGGGGACCGGCCTGTCGGGGCGCGGCCCCGGTTTGACCTTGCCGACCTCCTCCACCGGGGGGTGCTGTTTCTCCTCCTCTTCCTCCTCCTCCTCCATGCGCGCCAGCCGCTCCTCCAGGGTCAGGCGGCTCAGCTCCTCCTCTGTGGAGGAAGCGCTGACCTGGCTCTCCGCGTCCTCCTCGCCCTCCCCTTCGCCCTGCTCCTTCTTTAGCTGCAGGAAGGCGCTCTTGCCCAGCCTCTGGCGGTGCTTGGCGAAGATGGCCTCGATGCGCTTCTTCTGAGCCTCGATGGCCTTGCGCTTCTCCTCCAGCCTGGCGCCCAGCTCCGACATCTCCGTGGTGAGCGCCGGGCTCTGGCCGGGGCTCTCCTCCGACTTCTGGCCCCGCGAGGCGGGCTGGGGGCCGGGGGCGTCGCCCGCCTTGGGGGACTCCGCCGCCTGCTTCTTCCGGCGCTCGGCAAAGCTGGTCATCTTCACGCCGCTGTCGGACGCCTCCTCGCCCCGCCCTCGGGCGGAGCCGGCCGAGGCGGGCGTGGCGGGGGTGGAGCGGGCCTTGGGGAGGTCCTCCGAGGCGTCCGAGTCCACGCTGCCGTCGCGGAGGACCGAGTCGTCGTCCCGCGAGCACTCCGAGGCGTGCCGGGTGCGGCCGCGCTCGCCCGCCTCCCCCGTGGGCCGATACAGCATGGCAGAGCGCGAGGGGGCGGAGCAGCTGAGGGCGGCGGGGCCTCCCCCGTTGTGCCGGTCGTCGGGCGAGTGCAGGTAGAAGCCGTCGGGGGCGCCGTCGGGGTGGAGGCGCGGCTCCATCTTGCTCTCGTTGTGGATGATCTGGAGGGCCTCCTCGATGGTGGGCAGCTCGCCGGTCTCGCCCTCCGCCAGGCCGTTCTCCTCCAGGACCAGGGGCACGCCCAGGTTCTGGGTGGCCCACGAGGCCCTCGCGGGGGCCAGGGGGCCGTTGGGCCGCGGGGCCTTGCTGAGCAGGTGGCTGAGGTCCTCCGGGGGCGTGTAGGGCACGCGGGTCATGGTCGGGCCGGGCGGGGTGAGATTGTCGGAGCTGACCGAGCGGGTTATGGCGCCCACAGGGTTGCCCATGACAACGTCCACATCGCTGTCCAGGCCGAAGGGAATGCTGAAGGAAACAGCCGACAGAGGGCGACTAGAGAGACCGGGAAGTCGAATGTTTAATGATGTACAACGGAAAATAGACAGCTACATGTTTGGGAGAGCCGAGTCTTACGGAGCGGAAGAGAGACCCACCTGAGAGGCTTCCTCGTCCAACTTGTTCCAGTTCCTTCTATGTGAGACATTGAGGTAGACTGAGTCAGAGATCCTGAGCACATTGAGAGACACACACACACACACACACACAAACACAAGTAAAAGGCATGCACACGAAAATGCACCAAACACAACCGTCAAAACAAGCCGAAACGAGGACACTTCAAATCAACTTAATGGGTTCAAAAATAGACAGAGAAAGATATACACACAAAAGACTGACACACACACACACACAGGCAACAGTGAACAGACTCGAAATAACCCAACATGCCATGTGATGTTATGACATCACTGTTCTCACCTGACACGCCCCCTGGTGACACTGGGGAGGAGATGGGGAGGAATGGCTTTTTGAAGATGGAGGGAGAACCACTAAAATGCACAGACCCAGAGAATACGATGTCAATCGGAGCAAAGAACAAATCATTCCCCAGCACTGGGTGGACTAGGCACGAACAATGCGGTAGATCAACTACTTTAATATTCCATTTTATTGTACTTTTTTTTATTCGAGGAAATGCTTCACCTGTTACTGCTGGTTGGTGTCAGTGGTGCAGAAGCATCTGGGAGAAGAGATGATTGCGTTCCACATGGAAAGGAATAGCATTTGTTCATACGCATGAAGAGGGATTTCAAAATTCACATATATGCAACTCCACGGTGGCTGCGTTGTTTTAATAGACCAGTCCCTCAATGGCCTTCGCTTACCTGTCACGTCTACAGGCTGAACAAACTCTGGCCTTCGTACCTCGAACCAGCCAATCAGCTCTGCCAAGAAGCTCATTATGTTGACCTGAGAAGAACACAACCCACTGTCAGTTCAACAATTATAGTTATCGAGATTAAACCGCTGTTCTATGGGAGCATTGTATCAGCAGACGATGAAGGAGCACAGCGCACACACCCGCAACGGTGGAGGGGCGTAGAGCATGTCCTCCAACACCAGGGGGCAGCAGCTCTTCAGACAGCTGTCGCAGAACTCGCTGATTAACTGCAGGTTGTACAGGCTGTCGTCCACCGACATGGACTCCTTCATACACACATCTGAAACACAGAGGAGGTCAAAGTCACTCAGCACTTTCGCCGGCACGCGGGTAGCTCTGTCGTCAATCTGTTGTTGTGGTTGCCAGGTTTGGTTTGCGCTAACCCTCCAGTCGCAGCAGGCCAGGGCAGTAGTAGTGGATGACGGCAGCAATGGCACAGCCATTGGACAGGTCCGTTATGTCGTTCACCACAGGGAACGTGGGCTTCTGTTTGGACTGCGTCTTATCTTTTCTGTAGCGGATCTGAGAGAGAGAGGGAGAGAGCGAGAGAGCGAGAGAGCGAGAGAGAGAGAGAGAGAGAGAGAGAAACGGATAGAAAGACAGGTGAGAGAGAGACAGGAGATAGAGAGGTGGTTAGTTGATGAACACGGGACCGTACAGGAGATCCTCACCCCTCGCTTTACAGTTCACCACTGTCAATGCAATACCTTTTGGCGTTTGCATTTGGAGATTTGAGTTCACCGCAACACAAATGACGGGGTCACTATTCTCCAAGCGGGACTGGGCAGTGAACACAAAAAGAACCACACAAGCAAGGCGCACCTGGTTCGGGGGTCACACGACAAATGGGACAGGCAAAAGTGAAGTGAAGTAAACGAGCGAAGGAGCGAGAGAGAGAGAGACCAGACAACATGCGATGTATGAGGAGAAAGAAGTGCAGCCAGACTGCAGGAGCCTGGGGAGGGGTTTAGCGAGTGCAGACTGGGAACAGTGAGGCCATTGTCAGGAGAAACTAGGACAGGTGAGAGCCTTGGCAGAGAGAAAAGATATTCTAGCTCAAACAGGTAGGACAACCGAAGACAGATGGCACCGGTGTCAACACCAACAACTTCACTGGAAGTCGAACTAAACTCCTCCTTCCCCAAACACTCCCCTATCTCTGGTACGACCAGAGGGACAGGTTTTAGATGTCATTTCCAGGAGTGTTTTTTCATTTTCCTTTTGTCATGCACTGCTACATTTGAGCTACAAAAGGCCAGCGTGCATCACAACCACCCCCCACCACCAGACCACCTCCCCCCCCCCTTCCCTGCCACGTCTCATGACATCAACGGTGACATCGGCAGTTTGATGCGGGACAGCATGTAGCAGCACACTGGCATTCTGGTACGGTGCCGTCGGACGAAGAGGGGGGGGGGACAAAAACCGACCTGTCAGTCGTGAATCTGCTGACGGAGAATAGGGAGATGGGAAAGGGAGGGGAAGGAAAGGAGGAAACAGAGGACAGGAAGGAACTTACAGGAACTAGCTTCCAGTACCAGCGAGTGGGACACTGCCGGGAAGGAGGAAAAGATGAGGGAGGGAGGAAAAGATGAAGGAGGTAAAGGGGGAGCACAGGAAAGAAGGAAGGGTTCGGTGTTAAAGGGCTAGGATGGAACACTCAGAAGGAGAGAGACTAGGTTCGCAGTGAGGGACGTGGCAAAGTGTGCATGTGTTATGCGCAGTGGGAGAAAGCGTGTACGGCACCAAGCGCCGACAGCAGAACTACGTGGTGAACTTAATGCACTGCACATAATGCGCTTGTACAGAGTCAATGTTTTATGTAAGAGCGTTAGTGTATGTGTGTAATCCAAGAGAGATTATAGTTGGAGTATGCATGTCATGTGAACCACTGGTATGTATGCGTGTGTGTGTGTGTGTGTGTGTGTGTGTGTGTGGCGAACTCACTGAGGCCTGGACGGGCTGGGGCTCTGTGCAGCTCGGCGACGCGTCGCTCTGCCCCTCCGCTCGCTTCTTCAGATTCTGGTTCAGCTAGGACACGTCGACAACGTCTCAAAGTCACACGGTGCGCTGACAGACGCCTCGACAAATCCTCGGTCGACCGGCCAACATTAACGTGTGGCAACGCCCAGCGTTGATTTGCGGGTTCGAATGTCAGCGTTCATTTGGGAATGAACCGGAATGGGATGCGGCTAGAAGGTGTGGTTCTTTCACTGGATTGGGATTGTATGGTGTCATAGTGGTGGACATAGTGAACACATCGTGAGCGGGGGGCCACGGGGCCACATGTCCCCGGCTCCTTACCTCGTTAACCCAGTGGAGCAGGGCTGCTTCCCAGCTGGCTCCTCCCCCCAGCAGCTCCACAGCGCCGCACGTCTTCACAGCGCTCACCGTCTCCGTGGCGCCCACTGCCATCAGGGCATCCATCACTGCCAAGTGGGCACTCTGCACCAATCAGAGGGGACAGAGAGAGAGAGACAGAGAGAGAAAGCGAGAGAGAGAGAGAGAGAGAGAGAAAGCAAGAGAGAGAGAGAGAGTCAGGGCAGGGCCAGGCAACAAGGACCAGATGACAGTTGCAACATCATTCAATTAGCTCTAATGCTATAATAGATCCTGGTGACATGTCTACTGTTCCGCCAGGGCAATGCAGCCAGGCCAGGAGTGCACTGCTGCAAAGCCTTTCAATACCACCCACAGCCACTAGGTGTCTCCAGGGTCAAGATTTGTGTGGGAAGAGAGACCTGCTGTGACAACATGGGACCTTGTGCTGTAAAGTGGGCCGCATGTACGTGTGTGAGAGTGTCGGTGTACTTTGCTCCCTTTGCTGACTGTACAAACGCTCCAATAAATCAATACGACATCGGCTCCGCGCCGGGGGAAGTTTTTTTTCCCCCCCTTCTTCGCCCGTTTCGTCCTCTACTTTCTCTCCAGCTTTCCTTCTCCCTCTTCCGCGTCTGCTGTGAAATCCGGCAGTATGAGTCATGTGTGGCAGGCTGCAGGAAACTGTATCGCACGGCAACCGCCCGACTGGGGAAGGCTGGAGGTGCCGCAGCGGCCGTTTGGACGAAAAGCAGCGCCCGGCGTGACACATGGATCTGAAGTGCAGAGGAACCAGCGTGGGCAGAACAATAAACTCGGAACCACAACCCCCCCCCTCCCCCCAAAACGCCACAGAGACTGATGTAAATCTTCATAACGAGAGGCATCGACAAAATGGGACGCCCACAAAGATTGTTAATCATTTAATGTCCCTAGTGCAGCAGCAATAGCCTCTCCTTCTCTCATAGTCAGAGCCCGATTACAGAGCCTCTTCCCAAGGCCAGAGTCCATTAAAACTGCACCCACAACAACAACATTATGAGCTGAGAGAGAGAGCGCCTTAGCTCCCCCTAAGAGGGTTAGCTCATTAGACGCCGTCTCCAGTCACACCGTGGGCCCAGGCTCACCTGCAGCCAGGCTCTGTAGGGCGCCGGCTCTGAACAGTCACCGTTCCCCCCCCCCCCCCCCCCCAACACACACACACACGCAACCTTTGACCTCTGAAGGGAGAAGTTTCCGTGTTTATCCACCACAGCTCATATAATCAATGTCAGAGAGGAACGAGCGTATCAGAAGAGGGCTCTCTAGATAAGTGGTTGCTCAGGAGGTTTCCGAAGGACGAGAGAGAGAGAGGGGACGAGAGAGAGAGAGGACGAGAGAGAGAGAGGACGAGAGAGAGAGAGAGAGAGAGAGAGAGAGAGGACAGCTGAAGGCGTCCTGAGCCTGACAGACTGACGGAGGACCAGGGGGGCTCTGCTAGCCCCGGAGGAGCAGGTCAAGACAGCCTGGCCTGGCCGAGTCAGGATCCGGACGGGGCCCGCAGGACGGGCATGGGGCACACAGGCTGGATCCGGGACATTTCTAGATCCTTCTGAAGTCAACAACAACCACTGAACATTGCGAGAGAGGAGGAACAACAACAACAACGAGAACTAGATCAAGTGGAGGGGAAATAGAAGGTGGTGGATACAAGCATGTATAAATGTGTCCCGCGGTCGTTCACAACATGCTCTTATTTGACTCTGAAGCCGTTGATTTATGCATCCTTGCTGTCAGCCGAAGACACGACATCACGGTTCTATCTTTGTCTCTTCAATCTGTGTCAGTTTGTGTTCCACATAATGTACACCAGCCTCCATCCCACACAGCGGTGGGACTCCACCCTCCTGCTGATTGGCTCACCGCAGCCTGCACTCTGTTATAATCATTAACCCCCGGCCAATGGAGAGGACAGACGGGTCGTAACAAACACATTCCTCGTCACAGAGGTCTTTCCGCGATCCCTGATCCGAGCCCGCTTTGAGCCTAATCTGTGCTCACTCGTGCTTGTCCCCTTTTATTCCCGTCTCAGAACTTCAAGGAGAGGTGCGTGTTCTCCTTGTAGCTTTACACACGCGCGCGCGCTCCACCCCTGCTCCAGCTGCAGGCTGCGCCCTGTGGTGCACTGGCGCTGACGCCGCTCCGCGCACGTCTGCAGCTCCGTCCGTCCACCCAGGCTTGAAGTGCTGAGCCGGGGCTGGCCCGGTGCTGTGGGAGAGCGGGGGGCCACGCCAGCAGAGGCCTGTCACATAGCATTCTCTCTGGGCCAGGGGACGGCCCTGGACTGGGGGTCACTCGGAGCCCCTGCCGGAGGGGACCCTGGGAGCCACGGCTCGTGTGCTCGGTGCGAATGTCTGCGTCGCGGGAGGGAGACGGACAGGGGATGAGGCTGTGATGGATTCCGGGCGAGGGCTGGGACGGACTGGGCCCGACTGAATAAGAGAGGCCACGGTCGTCTTCCCCTTGGACCGTGCCCAGAGACCCACACGGGGGGGGGGGGGATGATGCCATCACAAACAGAGTTTTATCAATGACAGTTTACTGCTGGGAGAAAAATCGAAGAGAATTCAAGCCGTTGAGAGTGTGACTGTGCCGGTGTGCTCTGTTGTTTGTGTGGTACAGTAATTATTGGAAGGAGGGAGAAGAGCTGGATTCTCAGGACAAAGGAGAGGAATGAAAGGAGAGTGGAGGGAGGAGGGGTGGATTTCCCGTCCTGACCCCGCCAGAGCCCGCTAAGCCAAATCACAAGTTTCCCTAATGAGAGAGGGGAGAGGAGCAACCCTGGAATACAGAGAGCCCGCTCTGCCAGATCGTCATAACAACCAACAATCTGACCCACAATGCACCATACCGCAATCCTGAACACAGCAACGCTCCCAGCTTAACATCGACTCGGTGCTCAGAAACCCAGGGCCGGGGGGGAAAATAGCTAGCATGATTAGATAAACATTCCTACGACGTTCACCCTCATCCTCCAGAAATTACACCGTATGCCACGCGTGTCAATAGCAGGCATGAAAAATGAATGCAGAGGCATTTCAGAAAATCATTAGCAGCGATTAGGACTGAGGTGAAATCTGATTATGTCTGAAATATGACTTAACCCCTTCCCCCACCAACAGCTCAGTGCGCTGCTTGCAGAGAAAGCACGAGAGCGAGAGAGAGACAGAGAGTAAGAGAGAGAGAGAGCCAGAGAGCCAGAGAGCGATAAACAGAGGGATCAGCCAGGTTTGGGGCCCAACTGGGGGTCCAGAACAGGAACCCCTCTAACAGTGCATGGGTCTCTGAACATGACATGGCTAAACAGTCTGGCAGAAAAAGCTCTCTGGACTCGAGCTTTTTAATAGGATAAAGCCCTCTACTCATAAACAACACATTGGAAGATCAGTCACTCGATCTGAAACATTCTTCTGTTGCCTTTGTTACCAACCCGCCAACAAAGAATATAGAATTGAAAGTGAACATGATCTTTTCCTTTGGCAGGGTCCCATGACTGGCCAAATGTTGCGAGGCAAAGTTTATCATTCCTGATCCCGGGGATGAAGTCTGCCACTTCCAATTCACATTGAGCTAGTGACTGATGCTCAGTTGACCAAAAACTTGCCTACACAGCAGTATGATTTAAGACAAAGTGTCAGCGCCTAGCCGGCATGCACTCTCTGGGCTCGAGCTCATCTGCATCACAGCTCAACGACTGACCTTGGACGACGCACAAAAGGCAGCCCGTTAGCAATGAGAACAAACCCCACGGATGCACTCCCAAACAACATATCTCTAAAGTACATGACGGGGCGTGGAGGGAATTAACGAACAGCACACATCGCACAAAGACGTCTGGTAAGAGCGCACGCTGTGCGTACGCTGCGGTGGTTGGGAGTCAGTGGTGCGTTCCGGGTAACGTGGACTGGGATGATGACGTTCAGTCTGGATGGCAGATTATCTCTAATCTTTAAAATATCTTTATCCTCCAATCTGAGGAGCGATGGGGGGGGGGGGGGGGGGCTGGCCTGGGACATCACCAGCGTGACCCAGTGGGAGACCTCCACCAGCGAGCAGGGGGTCCTTCAGGGAGAGGCTCAGCTGGACCAGAAGCTCCCCCCCCCCCAATATCTAGAGAACCTAGACGCAGGCGGCCCATTGGACATTCCTGGCACCCGTTCTGATAAAGCGTCATTGGATTGAAATGGTTTATCGATACCATATCAGAGTGGTCAATGATATACGCGGTGGCATATATAACAGATGAAGAGAGGGTTTGGCAGCGAGTAAACAATGTCTTTACTCTGGTGGTGAGCACGCTTACTCTGAGCATGTGTTAGTGTGTGTGTGTGTGTGTGTGTGTGGCACAGACATGTTGAGCTTTAATATCAAAAAGCAGCCCAGCAGATTGCTGTCGCTCCAAAGCCGTTTACTGGCCAAGGCCCCAACATGGCTGCTCTATCCTCCTAATGCTGCTGCTGCTGCTGCTGCATGACCCACTTTCCCTGCAACGCTGCCTCCCTTCCCCAGCGCCAGGCAGCTGCACACGAGCCCAGCACTGCAGCACAGAGCGGCCAGGGCAACACTTGACAGCCAAGCCCCGCGGTTCAGTGACAAGGCCTTGGGGAGGGCCCAGGCGCTTGCCTCGACCGGGCCTGTCTGGTGGCGGGGGCCAGGCACAAGCTGAACTCCACTCGCTCACACCCCAGTGAGCTCATTGCGGCTGCAGCGGGCCGGCGGTGACACACCTGGTGCCATGGCCACCAGGCCGAGGCAGTGGAGCAGAGGGGAGCTCTCAGCCGGCTACAAGGAGAACATCACGTCTCCCCTGGGTCCCAGGAGACGCACTCCCTCCCCCACTCCCATCAACAAAAACACAGGCCAGCTCTCCAGGACGAGACGAGGTCGTACAGACGGCAAATTAAATCAGGCAAGTCAGGCAACGGTCAAAAAAGCAAATCATATTTCCGGAGGAGAAGGGAAGCAGAATTCAAAAGGTTGTTTGTCCAACAGAAGGCAAGCCGGTGCTAGTCGGCCCTTTATGACACGAAAGGGGAGAGACTGGTTCTCAGGCAGAGAAAAGACAACTGTGAAACATGAGGCTCGTATTCTTGTACAGGAGGGGGGGGAAAAAAGGGGGGCTTTATTTCAGATGTCTGAGAGAACAAACCAGTTCCGCTCGATTCAGCGGCCGCGCTGAGGGCTAGCCGCGAGCCCCGAGTGCTCTCTCTCAACACACGGGCTTCGGTTTCACTGGTGCTGCTCGGCCATTGTTGGAATCTACAATCTGATCTGGACCCACCTTTTGTCTATCGCTGGTGGCTTGCCCACCCCGCCCAGGCTACCCCGAATTTACTGAAGAGCTGTCTCCTCCAGTCAGCACTGACTCCACCCGGAGCCACCCCAGCCTGCACTGGCCCTTCACAGCTGGAACCACTCATCCTGAGGGGGGGGTGGGGGCACGGTGGGGTAAGAGTGGGGGGCTGGGCAGGATCCGTTTGATGTCCTTTAATCCCGGGAATCAAAGCATAAACATGTCCACGTATACCGCCAGACCCGGCCTGCAACCCACCCCCTACCCCACACCCCTTACCCCACCCCCTGGCTAGCCTCCCCCCCCCCATGTACTCCTGTGTTCAGATCTGTACTGTGTGTCCCCACAAGATCGATGGCAGGATTGATTGGGTTCCCTGCCCAGTCAAACCGTGATGTCTCCTCAAATGAACCTTTCGGTGGACACCACCCCGAATGACCAACTAAGCGAGACGATCCGA
Source organism: Hypomesus nipponensis (assembly GCF_054491055.1). Classification (NCBI taxonomy): domain Eukaryota; kingdom Metazoa; phylum Chordata; class Actinopteri; order Osmeriformes; family Osmeridae; genus Hypomesus; species Hypomesus nipponensis. The sequence continues at coordinate 8,369,700 of NC_140377.1, read as the reverse complement.
CGGGTAAACCTGCCTCGATAAAAGACTCGGTCGAGCCATAACAACAGCGACTCGACGACAATCCCCCGGAGGCCCCTTACCATTTTGATCGGCTTGTGCCGTAGGTCTGCTTCCGTCACCGGGGAGTCCTGGTCTTTGGGAGCCACGCCCCTTTTGGCGAGGAGCTGGAGGAGGGTGGCGTTGTCTTTGGGGGGCGTCTGCGCCTCGGCGGCCCCCGGCCCCCCCTGCAGCAGGCCGTAGGTGCGACAGTAGAGCTCGGAGGACAGCAGCAGGCGGGTGACGGGGGGCTTGAGGTGCTCCTGCTCATACTGGTCACTGTAGAACGGCTGCCGCAACTCCACCGGTACATTCTCTACAGGGGCGAGAGACAAAAGCAAAACGAAACACACAGAAGCCGTTACGGAGAAGCAGTTCAAAAGGAACCCGGAGACCACAGCAACCCAAGGAGAACGAGGACAAGGATATAGCAGGATATGAAAATAGGACAGGATGTAGGCTACGCACGCAGAACATCAACTGAACATGGCAGCTCCCTGTTTAGTCTGGAACGCTTTGTGAATGGAAGTGAAAAACGAGGAGTTTAGAGCCACCGTGGGTGAAGCTTGGGTTGAAGTATTTGCTACCTGATGCAACCCAGATAAACATTCACTGGCATATCAGGCTAGCCTCTGCCCTAAAGCGACAATCTTCTGACTGAGTGCGTAGAGCAGGGGTTAAATGAAGCATGCTTGTGAGAGAGAGCGGGAGAGAGGGACAGAGGGGGGGAGCGAGCGAGCGTGTGAATCTTCCTCAGCAAAGCCAGTCAAAACAATGAAAAAAAGCCAGAGGGTTGGGGGATGAGGTGACAAGACGCTTGAAATGGTTCAACTGTCGTCTTTCACGGAGGAGGAAAACACCTCTGTTGCCATTTCCCTGTCCTGTCACCGGCCGCTCACTGTGAGTGTGTCATTCTGTTGCCCTCGGCTACGATACTGCGGTGCATTACACCCCATCAGGTCACATGTCAGGGCCCTGCTGGAGAGTGAGCCCAGTAGTCAGGCCACTTCAGGATAACCAGACCAGGGCTTACAGTCTGAGGATAACCAGACAACCACTCAGAGATAACCTTGGCAGGTTCTTTAGAAACCCAGCCATTGTAAAATGCCACTTCCTTCAGGAGCTAATGCAACATATTTTTTATAACAGCTTGCCTACTAGTACTGCCTGTCAAAAGCAGTGTCAAAAGACAACCTTAGAGTTCTGGAAGTCCCTACATAACAATCGAGGAGCAGCGCTCTGAGTAAACACCAAGACAGCACTTGAGACTGGTTTGTCTGTAAACAAGCTCCGAACACCAAACACACACACACACACACACACACAACACTGAAGCACACACGACACACCCAAAACAGGTTTAGCTGCATTCAGGCGGAGTTGAAACCCACTCAATCCAATACTTTCACAAAAAAAATGCACAAATTACAGTCAACAGCTCATATTTCATTATTCAAGTGAGGAACAAGGAAGAAAAGAAAAAAGTATAGAGACAAATATGGCCTCGGTAAATCACATGTCTCTCAGTGAGTCACTACTGCTCCTCAACCCATAAGGACAGACTGAAGGATAATGAGATTCTCCTGACTGGGTTGTTGTGTCATTAGGACTTCTGTAATTGACCTATTGAAAGGGCACAATACAAAGTAACGCCCATCAGCGACAATGTTCTGGCGTCTCTGTTTCTATAGCTTACCCTCACAGACAACAATTACAGGTGTAGAATACAATGGTGTTAGTCATGCTGAGAGCACGTATTTGGGTATGAATGTCCCTTTGTGTCTTACTACTCCAGAGGGCAACGTTAGGAGCATAAACACTTTCACAAAGTTGTTGTCTCCTTCACCAACAAGCAGTGAGGAATATACTTCTTTAGAAACATAGGATCGCCATGACAAACTATACCCAGAATGCAAAGCAGGATGCAAAGCTCACAGCAGTGAGCGATGGATGTGGTCGATAGAAGCATCATTTCCCTGAGGAACAGTCCAGCAAATGAATGACCAGTCTGTCACACACACACACACACGTCGGAAAAGGGACATTCTGCAAATGTAAACCATGTAAACAGCTGAAACAGGAGACAGACACAAAGGGAATTATGGTAACGCCTCAGCTCAAGCTAAATAGAGGACAATGTCAACACAATGTTGAAATCAACGGTCCCTCAGCTAAGTATTTGGGCAGCAAACATGATGGTTTCTGTGTACAGGTATGAGCCACACTGGCCTCCCTTCCCCCCTCCCTCCCCATAGCATACATGCACACAGATCAGAGGTCATGATTTATCTATGAGTCAGAGCCGAAAGGCCAAAGGTCAAATATGCACATACTGGCAATGTTGGAAAGTGGTTTGGCAGCTCGGTAGCCTAAATGATGCAGAAGAAGAAGCAGGAGAGAACCATCTTGCACCTGCAACTGATCCCATTAAAAAAAAAGGTCAAGGAGTCAGACAGACATAGCAGTTAAGTTAAAAGACTTTTCACAGTGGTACTAAGGACACCTCTGTTTTGTCTCCAACCCCCACCCACCCCAACCCCCCATTGGCAGGGGGGGGGGGGGGGCTCCTGCATAATTGATTGAGTTAGCGTGCTGGTCATGTCACAGACATTATAGGCACGGGCCCAAGATACTAAAGGACACAAACGCAAAACAGGAGTCCGTTCGATCCGACCAATGTTTTGGTTAAGCTAGTTCCCTTGGGAGTCTTCCGCGAGGCGGCACATTCTCCCCCCCCCCCTCGCCATTCCACTTTACACCCGAGAGCAGCGTCCAGCGTTGGATTTCAGACGGGTTGTCATGGTAACAAGTGAACATTAAGACCTCTTTGTCCTAATGAAGGGCCACGGCAGCCTCCACAAGCGCAGAGGCTGATCTAAGTATACTACTTTGACTGTCCTGCTTAGACCCCTTCAAGAACCCTCACAGGACTTCAATTATTCATAAGAGCTCAGATGTGCAGCAGCGTGAAAGGTAAGCGTCAGAAGAGAGGAAGCAGCGTTGACTCAAATGTCTGCATTTTGCGAGACCGGATTCATAACAAATTATGATTAACAGATCAAAATAAAACGGCCACATTTTTGTATATCTGAGGGGACTTAATACTTTTGTTTATTATATTGATCTAAGGAACACACATAACACGCTTTTCTTTCAAAAAATTATATTATTGCTATTGTCTACATTTTTCACATCTGTAAATAATACTAAATACTCCTGCAGTAGACAGGATCAAACTAGAAATATTCATACTCTGAACAAAGCCAGTTCTTGTCGCTTTAATTCGTCCAAAAATGAGGCCGGTGAAACAGCAGCTTTATGCTGTGGTGTGCATGTCACCTCAAGTCTCAACACCTCCAGAGAACCAAAAAAGCTCCGGCAAAATCTCACCAGCATATAGTTCCAGACAGCACATCACACATCTCGTATGTGTCTTTATCCGCGAATAAACATCCCCTAAAACTGCACCTCATTTCAAAGCCAAATCAATAAAACGACCTCACAAAGGAAAATCTCACAGGCACATGGGCGAAACCCTTTCACAGGAGCAGATAGGTGGTCTTCCTTCCCCCTCCCACATGTCCCATCTGCATGTGACAGTAAGCTTTCTAGTAAAGCTGTGCAGTAGTACAGCAGTCCACGACGCAGCGGGGTCTCCCCCCACTGACCTACAAACTCTCCGAGAGCCACTTAGCATCACAAAATATGATGCCTTCCACTTCCACATGGATACCCCATCATCACAGACCTGGTTTTTTAATGACCTCATCTGCCTATTCAAAGCATGAGAAGAATGCAAGCACGAAGGTCCTTCTTTTACAATGCTCATTTCAAATGTAGCCTCCCTGGGTTTTTTTTACATGTGCAATACTCCAGAGTTGGACAGTAGATCTCCACCCTTGCGCTAAGGGGATTCCCCCTGAGTTTTGGCCTTGATTCCCTCAGATCCTCTCGGGCATCCCAAGAGGAGAACATCTGTCAGGGAGCATCAGAAAGACTTGGGAGGTTTCAGCACATCACATGCTAACAGCCACGGTTTGTGTCTCGCGCCGGTAGCTGCCCCAAGATCCTCCTGAGTTCCTGCTCACCTGTCAACTTCCACCCTAGACACACTGACGGCTGTGATGAGTAATCACAACAGCAGGCTGGTCCCTGCAGCTCTAGGAGCAAGGTGGAGCCACAATAACAGGTTTCCTCTGGGCTGAACAAACAAGAGCTTTTATGACCTTTATTCAGGAGGGAACAGCATTTTTTCTGAGGAATTCGGAATCAATAGGGAAAGGCAGAGTGAATTAAGGAAGGGCTACATATTTCCTTTCAATTACTGAAGTTGTATTACCTGTAGTGAGTGTGTACAATTTACCAACAAATTTATTTAAAAGCATCTATTCTGTTTTTTACTGATATGAATTGAACAGGGTAAGAGCTTTGGGGGTCCCAGTTACAACAACCAACACTGCACATTAACACTATCCCTGGACACTCACTGTTCAGTCGTCTTCCAACCAACTCAACAGCTATAGAAACTGATTATGGTGTGGGTACTGACTCATACCCAATCAGAGAACAGGACATCTTGCTCCAGCAGTAATATCTGTTGTTCTTCAACATTAGCCTTCTGGGAGGGGAACTGATGACGTCACCATGTTTGGGCAGGGAGATAACTGCAGTCCTGGGCTGGTTCAGCAGATTATCTAGCAGAGGGGAAAGCATCCTCACACTGTATATAACATACTCCAAACTGCAGTCAGTCTCAGAGCCTAGTCCTTTAGCCTGGTTTTGGGGGTGACTTTGGCCAGAGGGTGTGGCAGAGCCAGTCGGGCTGGGTGTTGATGCCCTGAGCAGGCTGGCCACCCACAGTGAAACAGCAGCCTGGACCCATGGCTAGGGATTGCGTAACACATGACACATAAGCCAGGTTGCTAAAGTACAATTGAGCTTGTGTCAAACCATAACCAAATTTAAACTGGAATATGTGATGACTCCCAGGCTCATCTCATTGTCACTGGCTAGAGAGATTTGTTTACATCTAGGGAAGTATCTTTCCAGGCATTATGGATTCAATAAATTATAGTCGTGAATGAGGAAGTAATAGCTAAGAGAACAATTGTGTAGGTGAGAGTGTAAAAGGTTATACTATATATTTTAGGAAGACACATCAATGCAATGAACAAGAGTAGGGCTGTAAATTATCCCAAATTTGGGAGTGGGAGTACATCCAACAAAAGGATTCTCTAAAGTGGGTGTGTATCCGCGTCATGAGAGCGGGTGGTTTTTACACACGCGCCTCTTGAATATCCGCCCTTTCGCATTATAGTTGATTAATATACCTATATTTTTATGTTCAAGGACCAATGAGTAAGCTATGAATGTACCTGTTCAGTTGCTAAAACTAGATCCATACCGTAAGCCTAAAACATGTGATTAGCACACATCATTCAAAGAGTGTTATGATTCAACTGATTATCATTACGGCCAATATTCAGCTACCTGTCAAAAATAACCTAGAGGCCTCAATGCACCAGTCGGGTTTGACATGCGGGCTACATCAAATCGGCTTAAAATCACATCGGCTAGTCTATAGGCCTAGACAAGAAAAAAATATAACATTTTGTGTCGTAGCCTAATGGTGCATTCATTCAGATGCAATGATGCTGTGCTTTAGACAACATCCCAAGAATGTGAGAAAAAAACAGCTATTAGGGTTAGGCTACAGTGCACGATCCATTCATGTGCTGCTCTTTGTGTGCCCAAAATCGCTGAGTTTACACACAGCCCTCAGTTCACCTTCATGCAAGCGTTTTTCATTAGATTGACAGATATGGAAAAATGTTGGATTACCGGGGGGGGAGCGTGTTGGAAAATAACATGATGAATAACATAACATGAAACTATAAATCACAACATACCTGCATTGCCGTATGATTTAGCCAACAGCCAACCGACACTTGCGCATATTTTTGCCCTAGTAAAATCGTACAAATCCAATGGCTTTATTTCTGGGACAACAAACGTCTTCCTCGTTGCATTTGAGTCCACCATAGCGAGTACCGAAACAGGCCGTGGAAACGGGAGGAGGAAACAGAACTAGAAAATAGTTGGTTACAATAAACGTTCAAAAATTCAAGCTATCATTATTGACTATTCCATAGCACAACGTCCTAGGAACACGGATGTGGGTAAGCGTTTTCTCCGGGGGAAAAAACTATATAGTAACGGGTTATCCAGTTCAAGATATTTCTCCACGAGTTTAGTGAATTAAACGGTCATGAGATGAAGGCGTGCGCGGTCTCACTCCCTACTGTTGCCCCCAACCCATCTGTACAAATGAAAAACACTTATCTCCCGTTTCGCACTATAATGCGTGTGGCTGGTTACAGTCGGCTAGAGCCCCGCGCAGATGACGGATTTTCAGGTGCCCCACACTGGCATCCCTCAGCCAGTTCACTGGCCAATAGCATTTAAGGAAAATTAGTGAGGGCGGGATTTACGACTTGTGAAAAAAACCAGCAGGTAGAGGTATGCTTGTGAAACAGGTGCACCCTTGCGGTCAACTAGTCAGCTCGTACACATGACAAAATAACGCTTATAATACTTCTTATCGCATTAGGTGTGCATGAACAAGCATACCCAACATTATCCCCTGTCGCTTGAAAGTTTCCGGAAATCTTTTTCACCCTTGAGCACTAACTTTGTAGGTGTATTACTGTTTTAAATCTAATTATAGATGGTACAGGACAGGTCCTTTATTTTTATTCAGTGATTCTCTTTTAGTTGTGTATACACTGACTTTGATAAGCTACTGAACATTAGTAGTACTTTTCAATCTAAACTTACATTACAAACACGTGATTCGATAAGTGTGGTTTTAGTTTGTTGATTAAAGAATAAGGGAAAACAGAAGATCCAGTCCATTCATGAACCAGTGGAAGTCAAGTCCTAGTTTCAATCTCCCAGCCACTTAACTCCTCCCCCATGTTTTTCTAGGGCAGGAAACTCCCTCTTGCCCACTGAAGGACTGCCATAGTCTCCTACCACTGTGAACACAAACGCTGATGTCCATTCCTGTCTCTGTTCAGAACTCCCACAATGTCATAAATGTAAGCCGACTCAAATTAAGCATCTCACATTCATCATCATTTTCGACCGTGCATCAACTTTCAAGGCTACAACAATACCAGTAACTGACCTGCATATGTGGGTTAGGGTGACATCTTGTGGCCAAAGCCCAAATGAGCATCATACAAGTATCCCTAATGATGTAAATCGTCATTTTTATTCACTGATTAGGTACAAACATAACAATGCAGACTTCCAAAACAATGGAAGAAAAAGACGAGCCCACATACAAAGAACCAACGATGAAGTCGTTACAGGGATTCCGTTCCCCCAATTCTAGGGAGCTCCTTCGAGCTTCTATCTACAGTGTTTGGCTGATGTCACTACCGGCTGGTGTCCGACATTCAGTCTTCTTTAAGGCCTCCGAACACAGCTGTGGGGACACTCTTTTGTTCCAGCTGCACCTCTGCGGAGTGAAGAGCAATAGACACGCATTTACATGAAGCAAGAAAAACATGGGTCACTTTATTTTGTTGGTATCATACATCTGCTTTGGTGGGATGGGGAGGGGGGGGGGGGGGGTGACGTGCCAGGAGGTTGTTCCAACTCACCCTCTGGACCCTGATCTTCCCCGTCTTCATCCTCCTCCTCTTCGTCGATGTCAATCTCATCAGGGTTGGCTTGCTTAGCCAGTTCAGCCAGCTCACTGCGAGATGTGTCACTCCTGGAGAGACGCGCGTCAACAACATTGAACCCATCATTTCAACCGTTTTCAACCCATTCAACGCATGCACACAAAGTACAACAGCGAGCTCTGCGGGAGAAAAAGATGGACGTTCTCGCACTTCATAGTGCAATTCTCTCCTCAAAAACGAGCCCCACGGGGGGGGAGACCCGCCCAGTCATGCCGCTGAGCTCTCTGAGGAGGGGGATGACTGGCCACTGAAGAGGGGACGGTGAGGGACTACTGACCTGACGAAGAGAATCTTCTCCTTGGGTTTGAGTTTGTCCTGTTCGGCCTCTGCCGCCAGCTGCTGTGCCCTCTGCTCCAGCATCTTCATGTCGTCGAGGCCTCCCTGCCCTGGGGCAAGATCTGAGACTGGACACAAACACGCAGTAGGGTTATACAGGAGGTCTTCATGGGGCAAACGGATGTCTCATATAATTAAATATGTACATACACACTATATGTAAACCATTGTGAGATGTCTTCTTTTTTTGTTTTGTTTAGAAGGCAAAATAGAAGACGCCCAACGTCTTTCGAGGCAGAGTGTGTGCACGTGTATGCGAGTGTGTGCACGAGTGTGTGTGCACGCGTCATGTCGCATACCGGCACCGAGGGTGGTGGCCTTCATCATCTGCGAGGTCATGAAGTTGACCTGGGTGTTGTACGTGGCCTGAACACTGCGCTTGATTCTCAGCATCTCCCTGATGGTGTCCTCGTTCCCGTGGCGGATCTCAAACTCCTTCCACGTCTGCCAGAAGTGGGCCGTCAGCTGCAAACAGCACAAACACAGGAGGCCCTTGTCAGCACGGAGCGGAGGGGACACGCGTTGTGGTGACCGAGGACAGTCACGCCGACTCACCCTGGGATCACAGATCTGGGAGCAGAAGGAATAGATGGCTCTGGCGCGGTCGATCTCGCCCAGTTTGCTCTCCATGTCAGCAAAGCGCAAGCACATATCCCTGGAGTGTTGATCTGGAAGGACCTGGGTGGGGGAGGAAAAGCGACACAATGTTGGTGACATTAATGAAAGGATTCATCGTTTTTGGTGAGATAAAGCCAAAACAGACATGATGGAATGTGAGCAAGCAAGCGGTCAGGGTACCTCTATAGCTTTCTGGTAAATAGCTCTGGTGTAGGTGACTCCGTAGATTTCCGCAGCTCTCTTGATGTAGATGTTGAACATTTGGTGTCTTTCGTCGTTTTCTACGGCCTCTGTGGCTCTCTCATAGACTGCCATGGCGTGGCGAGCGAGACCAAACTCCTCTTCCAGTTTGGCATACAGTAAGTAGATGGCTGCAAATAACGTCAAATCAAAATTGGCATTCTTTACCGAGTACATTTAAGAGTATTGACTTCCTTTGATGTACAAAATACAAAGTTTGACTTATTCTCGTGCTGATTCCTGAAATGTCCCCTATGTCTTTGTCAGCATAAATGTGATCCTTACTCTTGGCAAACTTTGCTGGGCAGCCATCCAGAGCCTGCTCAAATAGGTCTCTGGCTCTCTCCAGCTTCTTGCCCCCATATCGGTCAATAAACTTGGTGAGATAGGTGTTCCAGATGTCATACACATTGGGCCATCTGAAGAGAGCGATGCCACGCTCGTATGCCTGGAGAACACAACACTCATTTATTACAAAAGATGGTTGAACTGGTAGACATTCTTGAAGGACGAGGATTATTTTAGGGGTGTTACAATAGCATATATGGTTTTACCTTAAAGCTTTCCTCAAAGTAGCTGTGCTCTTCAAGGAACATGGCGTAGTTGATAATGATCTGAGGCGTGGCAATGCGCAGGTCTATGATGCGATCATACACTGCCTTGGTAGACTGAGAATGAGAATGAAAACAAAACTGTTGGTTCTCTTTGAATGACAAGAAAGGTGACAAAAATGCCAGCGCTCGAGGTTTGGTAATATTGTAATTAAGTCAACATACTACATGAACATACCATAGCACTGGTCAAAACCCAGATGCGCCATGAACATACCTGGAATGTCCCGAGACTCTCCTCCAGGTCTGCCAACATGGACCAGACCTTCAGGGACTTGTACACTCGATTCTGGACTGGCTCGGATGCATCGTAGTACTCGGCTTTCTTGGATGGGATGGCAGTAGCTTTCTACAGATTTGAAACGAGACCATAAATCACAGATAGCCATTTAAAAAGAAGCGCACGAAATTGAAGCAGTCTCCTCTTGCTGAATCCACAATGATCGTGCCTCTGTAGGTTCTTATGGTGAGATGGTTCTGCAATAGAAGTTTGTTCTCCTCACCCTCAGAATACGAAGTGCCTGATCATAGTTTTCATGGCGCAGCTCCATCTCTCCGTATTCACACCACACCCCTGCAAGATCATCCACCACCTTGTAGTTGACCTTGGTGGACTTCTCAAAGATGGTCCGGGCCTGATGGGAAATTATAGGGGGGAAAACAGTAGTTTAGAGGCGAGTGAGACATACTTGTAGCAATCCTTCAACTTGCTCATTCTTTTAAAAGCAGTTTGTTTGACAGTTTTCTATATATGGCCAATCTCTCTGACTTACGTCATCAAGCTGCTCGTTCTCCTCGTAGAACTTTGCAAAGGAGACCCAGAGGGAGGAAGGTTTCCCTGTGGCCTTCATCGGATCCACAGTCTGCACGGCCTCGGTGTAGGTGTTGATGATCTACCAGACGAAAGTGACATTCAGACATTGGGTACATTGCAAAACTGTATAGAATAAACGGCGTGGAATATATCTGAATACATCCACAGCGATGCATGGTTAGAAATGGCAGTGAATCAGGCGGACAGATCAGGGTGTTGTAGGACCTACCTGTCGTGGTTTCCCGTCGTACAGTTTGACCCTCTTATGCCACTCGTGGACGTTGTGGGGGTTCTGACGCAGCAGTACGCTGTTCAGCAGGAGGGGCCGCCGGGCAATCAGCTGCTCAAAGCGAGCGAGCCGAAGCTCCAGGTCGATGTCGTCTGGGAAAAATGGAACAAGACATCATGGAACATCATTCGTTCATTCTCATGGCCCATTTCATTCAGTCCAGCAAGGAAACCGGAGAGGTAAGATGGCTGTAGTACAATGGTCACTTTTATTATCCATAAGTAACAGTACAGGTACCAGAATCAGCTGTATTCGCCAAGTACGTTTACACAAAACAAGGAATTTACTGTGGCAGGAAGGTGCATACAATAAACATATACAAATATTAAATATAAAAAAGTAGAACATGTAAAACTGTCTAAATAATTCAAAACAATAGTATACAATGTAAAATATATAGTAGGTGCAAAATTACTGGTAGATTCTTTGGTCATGCTCCTCTGGACAATCCCTAGCGGTCTTCCTAAACCTACGATAACAATCTAAACCTATATTACATACTGCAAGTCCCAACCTATATGAGCTGCTACACTTATCAACAATTGCCATACATAAGTCCTAGATGAGGAAGACATCTGTAATAATCGTCACATACCATCTTCATCTTTGCCCATCTCCGAGGTTGTTTCCATCTTGGCCGCAATCATGCTTTCCTCAAACTGGGCATAGCTGTCAAACACCTGGGTGAAGTCCCTCACTGTTACCACTGTCAGGATGGCTTCCTCGTAGACGTCACGAGCCTGATTGGAGACGAGTGGTATCGTTTTCATCCATACCATAACACACAGCTCAGTAAAACCAGCCGTCATTTTATTTTTGACCATCAAATAGCATGGCAGCACCACATTCAACGCTGCAGAAGAAGAGGTTCTAGGATGTGGCACGTCACCTTCTCAAAGTGCCCGCTGCGGATGTAGTAGTCAGCGAGGGAGCACCACAGTTTGCCCAGCTGGTCCGTGAAACGCGTGAGGCCTCCTCGGATGATGGCGCCCACGTTCAGAGATTTCACCTTGTCGGGGTTCTGGGAGATCAGGTCACACATCTCGTGCCAAAGCTGTGAAGACCAACCACACAGCCACGTGGAGATGACATCAGTGAACATGCATTGAACTCAGGTGTCTCTATTAGGAATCGAACCCTTAAACCGTGACTCTTATTGCAAAGGTGTAAATGAAGTCATTGGATACAAACACCCGACCTGGTAGTTGGACTTTCCCTCCTTGGACACAAAGCTTTCGTCGTTGACCACCGACGCCAGACGCACGGCTGCCTCGTCCAGACGGCCAACGGAGCGGAGGTAATCGATGTACTCCTCTGCATTCTCTGGAGACAGCTGCATGGGAGGGGACGACAAGCGTGTCAGTACTTAACCGAGTTGAATAACGGACATCACAAACCCACACGCTAAAAAGATGTATGTGATGTTGGTACACTGACATGTGGTGATTATTTCGCCGATCTGAAGGACTTACCTTGAGGTATCTGCGATAAACCCGGATGGCTGTCTCTGGCAGAGGCAGGTTGCGTGCAAAGCGAAGGTACAGAGGCCAGATGCGAGGATGCTGTGTGACTGGAAGGGCTCTGAGCGCACGGTCAAAAGATCTCCTACACCTTGTGATCTTCGACTGAGACACCAGGAACTGGCAGTAGTCCAGCCATATTCTGGGCATCTTGAAAAGGGCAAAGAAAGGGTCACTGATACATCACTCCATAGTAACACACTCAAGAAACAAAACAAATCACCAAAGAGTTTGGTAATGGGTCAGAGAATTAGCATTACCTTGTGCATAAACACCAATGCTCTCTCATGGCAGTTGTTGACCTCCTCGTAAGTTGGCTCTGTGATGCACTTCCCCTTTACCTGTTTTCGTCTTTCCCTCAGGTAGTTGTACCATAACTTGTAACTGCAAGACCATTATAAAAGTATAAGCATGTTTTTGATCAATTCAATTAAGGTATTCCCATAGAGCAGACACTAAGCTCACAATGTTAATCTGATTCAGTAAATGCACTACAGGAAACCATAGCTAAATACTATGTTGCTATAATGAGGTTAGTTGTGTTAAGTACCTTCCAGGTAGTTCTTTCAATGCTCGTTCGTAGATCATATTCAGAATGGATTTGCCACCATTCTGTTTGAACTCAATGTAACGCATCCAGCACTTGACCGAATACGGGTTTCTGATGATCTCCTCTTCGTAAGGCAGGTCATCTTCTTCCTAAAAAATTGGTTTAAATAGTACAAAAACGTTAAGGCACATTATATTGCGCATGTCAGTTTAGGTGACATGCGAAGGCTGTGATGATAGACAACCTCTGTTACTTTAGCCTAGCCTTCTAAGCGTTAGTGCCTACTTGTTCACCTTTTCCAGTTATTTATAACTTTATATTCATCTAACTTTATTTTTAGTATGAACAGTATGTAGATCGCTAAAATATTAACCCGAAATGTTACTTAAATAAACTTTCGTAAGCAAAACCTCTCCTTGCCTGGGTAGAGAGCTACCCCAAAGAGGCAGTAATGATGTCGAGCTCCGAGGCTATAACTTATAAGAAGGCCGCACAAAGACTACGAAATCAGAGCAGTATTTGAAGTCAAAACGTGTAATAGCCTGTTACTACTTACAAACATGACATCCGGTTTCCCATTTTGCGATGGCATTTTGGTTTTCCGATCAAAAGTTATAATACATAAACTCCCTGAAATGTATTGTTAGCTAGTTCTTGCTAGCTAGCTAAATCGTATTTCCTCAACGTGTTCACAACGTATTGTTAGTCCCGCCTCTAAGAAAAATTCGAACCAATCGTTAGCCATAGACACTCAATACGGGCGTCCACTTTGGTGTTTAACCAGTGGTAAGAAAGAAATATTGCTCTATTTGAAATTGTGAAGCGTAAACGGAGCTGGGATTTGTGTGCAAAAGTGTAGAATTCATTACACAAACCGGCCCTGAAAGTTGCTCCGTCGTGGCAACTTCCAAGGAGCAGGTAGCCTTAACGTAGATAAGGGCAGCGTAAAGCCAGTTGAACTTTATAATGTGGTTGGTAGCCCATCAAAAATAACATCATTACCGATTGTCAAAGAACAAATGTTGACTTTTATTAATGACAAGCTGTTAACTCCCATGGGGGGGGGGGGGGGGAGTGCAATCGGCCAATGTTTTAAACGTTTATTGATAAGTAAGGATGTTCAATTGACTCATGGTTCACGTAATAAAAACACAAAAGTAACTTCATCAGTTCGAACAGTGCCAACTAAAATACTTGCACATTGCCTACGTAATAAAACTGCCTTACAAGTTGTATTTATTTTCAAACAAATAGCTAAATTGCCCCCCAAAATTTAGACTACGTTAAATGCATTGTTATTATCTTTTCCTGACACCTTCCTTCTTATCTTTCCTTCCATCCCCCTTTCCTGGATTTCCCTTTGCCTTCCCTGCATCCCCCTTTCCTTTACCCTTTCCAGGAACTCCTTTCTTGTCTCCTTCCCCTTCCAAGCCCTTCTGTAGCTGTGCGGTGTGAACTCTCTGTATCAGGGAGAAGTAGTCCTCATCGGGAATTATTGGGCTCGTCATAGGAGAACTGTTGCTTGGGGATGCATGACGCCTCTGTGCATCCCGATGGGGTGAGACAGGTCTACTGCATGAAGGCTCAGCTCTTGGATTAGGGGAGGAAGGCCTTGGGGAGCTCGGGTGTTTTGGGCTTGGCTTGCATGGGGAAGAGGGCCTTGAATGACTTTCCTCTTTTGGAACCAGGTTTAGGTTGAGGGAGAGAGGTCGTCCTGGAGCTGGACTCAGCGGGACGACAAGAGATTCTCCGGGGGCTCCGAGTGTGAGAAAGACTTCTGGAAATGTGCATGGCTGGTTGTTAGCCCTGCGTCCCTATACGGTGGATATAAAACTGTTTATTTCAAGTTCTAGTGTCATCCATTCCAACTGTATTATGAAACACTCAAACCCTATAAATAATACCTGTTGTGGTGTGAAGCTCATGGATAACGTCAAGGTCACCTGGGAAGAAAAATATAATTAGGGTACTTTGGGCTGTCATCCATAAATTCTCTGTTCAGTCAGTTCGTGGACCTGTATCTGATAGAAGAACAAATGAACTTATTTTTACAAACATGAAAAACTACCTGAGCTGGAGGATTCTGTGTATTTGAGGCAGGGCTAAAAGAGGCGGATCTGGGTGGTCCTCTAGGAGAAACTGGCTTTGTAAAGGTCTGGCAGTGAGCCACGGGTCTGGACCGGACCTTTCTGAGTGTAACTGGAGAGCCCTCAGTCCGTATGTTTTGAGGTGCCACACAGGAATCCTGAAATACCATCACAGGGTTAGACTATATAACTAGTTATGGCCATATGGCCATGATTATATGAAGGTAGATCAATAATATGATTTGTGCAATCGGAATGATATCGTACTTTTGTGTTTGCACTTCTTGAAGTCCCCTGTATCCCTGGTAACGAGGGAAGTGATACTCGCTGGTCATCAAGCCGGCGGCCCTGAGTTTTGGCCAAGAGTTTGAAGAATCTCTCAGAATCTGGACCTATCAGAGAGGAAGAGGAGGGGATCACTAAGGACTGATCAAAGATCAAACATGAACTTACAGCAGTGTTTTTGGTCATCGCAGACCTGTTGGTATATGGCTGGTGTTTTTCGGCGTGGACGGGGAGCTTCTGCTAGGGTCTATAGAGCAGCGCTGCTCATCCATATGGTCTCTCTGGGAGTGACTGATCATGGAGAAGAACTTGTCCTGCTCTGCCTATTGGTGAGATGAATGCACAGAATATGAATGAACGCTGTTTCTAGTCCAGCCCAAGAAGGTTGAATGCCTCAAAGCATGTTAAAAGTATAAGAGTTCTATGTGAAAGGAGTGAGTGGCATACCTGCTGCTGGTGACTGGTGTTGCTGTGAGGTCTTTCCTTTTCAGGGAAGGGGTTGAAGGAGGCTGACCTCCGGGGTGCGTGGCTCAGTGGGCCCAGGCCTGTATCGAGAGCCTGGGTGTCAGGTCTGGAATGGGACTTCTTCTGGGCAGATGGGGTCCCAAGGCTCTGGAGGATGTGCGGTGCAGAGCACCTCTGTTCGTCCATCCTGGAGCCCTGAAAAGTGGAACAATACATATCGAACATGATACAATTGTGCCAAAAACGACTTTACAGAGCTGACCTCCATTGGTTACAATATATGATCCAAATGACCTCCTTGTTATTCATAGGGGGACCAACCTGGAATTTGGAGACCATGTAACACAGGTTGTTTGAGTCCTGTCCAGACTTGGATGTGCTCCCTCCATTTTGAATTTGTGGCGCTGATGGCAGAGTGGCGCGCTGGTCATCCAGCCTGCGACCCTGAGTGTTGGCCAAGAGCCTAAAGAAATGGTCACCTTCAGGGCCTGTTGGTGAGAGAGAAGGATTCAGGAGTTTGCGGTTATACTATTCAAATGGAAAACAAATCTGACCTTGTGAAGGAAAAAAAATTAACCGCTTTTTAATTAGTTGAGAAGTCAATCCCACCTGACGGCACTGTGCTGCCACTGTGTCTTGGTGTGGAGGGGGAGCTCCTGCTGGGATCTATGGAGCAGCGCTGCTCATCCATACGGCCTCTCTGAGAGTGACTGATCATGGAGAAGAACTTGTCCTGCTCTGCCGCCGGGGGTACGTTCTATTGGATGATTCAATGCACCAGAAGACAACAAGGTTATCAGAACTGTGCTGAGGTTAGACCCATTGCTTGACGTAGACAATGCCAAATGAATTGAAATTCCGGTGGGATGACAGAAAGCACGGCGGCCATAATGATGAGTGGGGATCAGCAGTACAAACCGGAGCCTGGGTGTGTTTATCCTTGATTTTGGGCCTTTCTATCTCTGAGCCTGGGCTAAAGGAGGCAGATCTTGGAGGACCTCTGCTGGAAGATCCTGGCTCTAGACAGTTCTTCCTTTGGGCAGCAGGAGACCCCTGGCTCAAGTGGATCTGGGGTAAAGAACACCTCTGCTCCTCCATCCGGGAACTCTGAAAAGATTTGAACCATCTTATCCAAATACTGAGAATAAATATAACTGTATGTATTCTACCGATTGATGTGTGGTGAGGTAAACTAAACCGATGTCAAAAGTGCAGTCTCATATTTTGTTTGCAACATCCACAGTACCATGGGCCCAATGTGTACCTGGACTTTGGAGACCATGTAACACAGGTAGTTTGAGTCCTGTCCAGCCGTTGACGAGCTACTTGCTTTCTGTATCCCTGGTAACGAAGGCAGTGTCACACGCTGGTCGTCCAGCCTGTGGCCCTGAGTGTTGGCCAGGAGCCTGAAGAACTGGTCACCTTCAGGGCCTGTCAGAGAAACCAGGACTTTGAGCATATCTCTCTAGCCATGCAATTCTGGAATAATCTACTGTAATTGTGCTGTATACAATGTGGGATTTGAGTGTTATGGCCGTGATGGAGTTGTTTGAGTGTTCTAATAGGCGTCTGTGATGCAAGTCTTACCGGAGGGAACTGTGGAAGCAGTTTTCTTCGGTGTGGAGGGGGAGCTCCTGCTGGGATCTATGGAGCAGCGCTGCTCATCCATACGGCCTCTCTGAGAGTGACTGATCATGGAGAAGAACTTGTCCTGCTCTGCTGGAGCTGGGGGGACTTCCTTTTGGAAACACACATCAGGAACACTGATCTAAACCCAACCTGAACACAAGCTAACCACAGTAAATCACACATAAGTCACAAGGAGAAAAGTGCAGAAAATGAGCCATTGTGTTTTACGTACTTGGCTTTTACGTGTGGGGTCTGGTTCTGGTGTGGTTTGGGTTGTGGAGGGTTCTACAGACTGCACCTTCCTGGATGTCACTGGAGTGCTTTCAGTAAGAATAATTATGGGTGCAGAACACCTCGAGGCCTGCTGAAACAAAGCAACAATTATATATTTCATTTTGCGTTTTTATCTGTACAGCAATAGTTGCCTATTGTATCAGCAGATGCTTCGCTAATTCAACACATGCCTTTTTCTCTGCAAGCTACATCATGTGAAATGTCAAATACATTAACTATAAAATGTCAGAAATCTTTTATATTGCCAGACCACCATACTATAACAAGTTGAGAAATATACTGTAACTCATCACACACACAAAAGCCAATCTAAAAACAACGTACTTGGAATCGGAAGGAATATATTGAACCCTTGACTGTCAGATACAACTACTTCAGTTACATACCAGCACAATGCTTTGGGCTCCAGTCTGCATCTCTACCTGAGTAGCTGACATCACACTTCTCTCCAGCAAACGTGAAGAACTTCTGGTAACAATAAAAAATACAGAAAACGACCTACTTCAGATAACAAACTGATCAGTCAGTCTGGTAATAGTCCCACAACAGAATACGATGTGATTCCAGGTTGCTCCAAATGCATAAGAAGTAGGTTGTGGTGAGGGAGAGTGCTTTTATAAAGGACATAAGCTCTACGTATGAACCCGCTCCCATTAAGGGCCCAGCCGTCGCTTTCCGCTTAATAGCGCCATCTGTAATCCCAGATGCAAAATATATAATCCCCTTCATGCACAGGGATGATCTTTTCTCTCGTAGAAACATCCGCACAGACATTGTAAACACCTCATGGCGGTATATTCACAAATCCTTAATGTTCTTGTGGAGACCCATGTCTGGTGTTTGTGGGTCACTTTATATTAGGATATAGCTAACAGAAGACAGATATTGTAATGTATGAAGTTTTATTGATCATTTTCAAAAGAAACAAAAAGGCCCACCACACTTCCTTCCCATCCTTATAAAAAAGTACATGATAAAAGTGCATTTCAGAGGAAGATAGACATTCTGGAAGAGGTGACAAAAATACAAGAAACAAGCTATTGTAACCGTGGACATCAGTAGTCATTTTATCAGTTTTCCACTGCGTTTACATTTAACAGATGGGCACAATTCCATATTGAATAGAAGGACATTATTCTGGGGGATGAAACAACCTAAGGAAAGTTCTGCTTCAAACAGGATGAAAGGATTTTCAAGTAAATCTGAAATAATCATGGTGATATTTCACTCATTTGCAACACAATTACAGAAGAAGGCAAAACATAGATTTGTATAATCTTCATAAAAGGTATTTGCTTAAATTAAATATTTAGAACATAATTTTCAATCACAGCATTATATACACACAATTTGTTTTACTTTAGGCTTCCAAGCATTAAAATAAGAATCCCAAGCAAGTTTACTTTAAATGATTACATCAAAAATGTAACTTTCACAGACTTGTCCAACCCTGCAACAAAAGACCAGTATCAAATATTCTCCCAATTAAAGATAAGAGTATACTTGGAAAAGCCATCCAGGGACGACCATCTCTCCTCAGGCATGTCTAACCCTCAGCTGCTGGGACCTGGTCCAGGTTTTTCAGGTCCTGCAAAAAGCTTGTGGGAGTGAGGATGTGCGAAGAGCCTAAGAACAGGAAAAAAGAACAGGAAAACGTATTATAAACAGGCAGTTTGTGCTTGTTAGGGGGTTCAATGGGGTCAAACCTTTGTCTCACTTACCAATCAGGACCTCCCACTTTCCCTCGGTGGCTCGAGTGACCTCATAGGCCGAGCGCATCTCAGAGTGAGACACACCACCAATCACAAAGATGATGAGACGAGGGCCAGAACGATACTCTGCTGCAGACTTTTTCTTGGGCCAGTGCCCAAACCGTGCACTGCTGTAGAATACACCATGTAAAGTTATTACAATTCAGCATTATGCAACTTAATTAACAAAGGCTGTGTACTACAAAAAAGTATATATACTCACACTGTGTTACATGCTGTGATGCGAGTGGTCTGAACTCTGCTACTATGTTCTGACTGAGGTTGGACATTAACCCTTGCTAGCCTTTTCGGACATCTCAAGTCTTTTAGTATTTTAGGTTAAGCACAATGATATATATATATATATATAGTATATCCCATTCATTAGTAGGTATATCCCATTCATTAGTAGGTACCATCGTGCTTAACCTTAAGTACTAAAAGACTTAACAAGACGGCCGAAAAGGCTAGCAAGGGTTAATGTCCAACCTCAGTCAGAACATAGTAGCAGAGTTCAGACCACTTACATCACAGCATCAGCTAAATAAAGCAGGAAACCACCAGATGTTAGTACTAGGATCACCGTGTTAACATTAATGACCACTCCGATTAAAACTCGGGAATGTGTGCTCTGGCAAAACGGAAGAGGGCAAAGCCTTAACCATTAGGTGGCACCGATTATGAAGTCTTGTGGTTCCTATATACGAATACTGTCGACTATATCAGCCGGTTTCCGGTGTGACAAGACATGAAAGTTACCATGCCTCCTGGACATATGTGTCTAAGAATAGAACACAAGGCTGCAGTAGTACACAATGCTGCAGAACAAATTGCCCTTAAGGGGGGGGGGGGGGGAGACAATAAAAGGCTACTAAATAATTTCCCGCTTTGCCAAAAACAACTAGACGGGCACATGCTTGGGAAGACCAACCTGACGGCAGTCTGCTGGGTGCTGATCAGAGCAGGCTCAGTGAGAAACGGCCACTGCTTCTTGTCCAGCTTGTCTTCTATAACATACTGGGAAGACAAATGGAGCCAGTCAGGGCGACTGGACAGATCGTTTGGTGGCTCGGTACGTGTCCAACTCAATCACCATGCGGATGGTGTCCAAAACAAATGGGACATCATCGCAACCAAGGCTTTTCCGGTTCCCTCCTACCTCCATCACGTCTTTCATGGTGGGCGTCCAGCGAGAAAGCTGGTAGGTGCTCTCCGTGCGCTCTTTCTTATCTGGCAGGGTTGTCCCAGCATTGGGACCCTAAAACACAAACCAACGTCACATGACTCCATCCAAAGGTTTGGACATTGTGGCCCAAAGACACAGCACTGGAGTGTGGGACTTAAGATGGACACCTTACCCCAGCAATGATGGGGCAGCCCAAGTGCTGCATGTTGGTAATGATGTTGCTGTTTGCCTGGACGTTGGCATGTTGGATGAGCTTGGTGAGGTTCTCCTCTCCAATCCCTGTGGTGGCAGTCACACAGTGTCATTCTTCACAAGAATGACAGACTGCTGAGCTTGATCACGTTTTTTTTAAAATAAATTCCCAGCGTCATAAAATATGAATCCATTGGAAGCGCATTTGGCCATTGGATGTGTGCTTTTAGACATAGAATAAAGCACTTCATGATGAATAGTGCCGTATGAATCCTTTACCCTTTTTCTTGTGGAATATGTACAAAAGTATAATCCGTATCTTGTCAAAGGGCTCGATGTTTGTGTCGAGGAGAACGGGGACAATGCTCTTCATGGCGTCCTTCAGGGGTTCCCCCTCCGCGTCGGAGCCCATGGCTAAATCCTGGGGACAACACGAAACGAGGGCTGCTTTACCACTTCCTCTGAGAACCACCGCGAGTTATACAAAGTTCTGTATGCACAGTCGTGACTGTGATGGATGTGTTCCAGGGAGATTAAAGACAAGCCTTCTTCCCAGATCTAAAAGGCTGCATAAGACCCGACACCCATCATGGTCCATCGATGACTAGTGTTACTCAAATGTGGGACTTTGATGAACACATGCAGAGTCAGGCATCTTTGGTTATAGTTATGTTACAGTACATGCAGACTCAAGCTCATCATGCACAGCACATATGATTAAGAGGCGGCGTTCAGACACACTACTGATGACCCATTAGGGCTATGTGATAAGTCAACCACACACACACACTAACAGTTCATCCTAAAGTACCTCAAACACACATAAATCACTACTCTGACTGTGCCTTCTCCGATTTCAGTCTCGCAGGATCAACACAACCGCTGCCATTTCTGTTTCTGTTGAACGCAGCCAGTTTATGGTCTGCTGAAAGCTCAGTAACATTAACTCGAGTGGTCATGTTGTACGTTCAACAGTGATGTAACAGCTTACTGTGCATTATGCCATATTCGACGAGTGAACGTTCCATATGTGCCGTTTATGCAATGTTACCATGAAGATTCCTTGTTCAAACTGAACACACCCAGCACCTACAGCATAATCCTCACATAAACCATAGCAGAGTGATATGAATGGAGGCAGTGAGGTCACCAACATGAGTTATATATTACCCGCAACTCGTTACATCACTGAAATCTTCTGTCAAACAAAGGTCAAGGTATTTCACCGAAACATCCCAAATCCATGCAGCTTTTCCAAGGGAGGGATACCACACCACTCAGTGTTGTGTTGCACTGACCTGCTCGACCTCACAAAGCTTTTCCAGAGACGTTTTGAACTTCTTCATGCAGGCTTCTGCCAGGTGCAAGTGAACCGAGTACTGAAAATCGAAACATTGGACAACAATTCAAAATTCAAATACAGAGATTTCTCAAATGGACCACACTGAAATTCCACTGGCAAATCAGCAACCACTATACATCCCCATGCGCCGTCACATCGGTTTTCCTTCAGGTCCTTACATATGGCCAAAACCCTTTTTGGAGCATGTCGTATGCTTTGTAGGAACACCTACCATGCTCAGCTCCTTCTGATACTGCGGCATCTTCTTCAGCATCTGAGAGAGGTCTTTGATATTGGACTTGTCTGTGGACATCCTCTTACTCTCGCAGAAGGTCCGGAGCAGCTCGGTCACTTTTCTGTGCGAGATTCAGAAAAGCCTAGCATGACGTCACGTCCAAATGCGCAGCATTTCCTTCATTTCAGGGCCTTCTCCTACCAGCGGGCCATACTTACATGGTGACATCTGCTATGTGCATGTGTCTCAGCTGTACCCATAACTCATCATCTTCGTCCAGTAAAACCTCCTTTTCCTTAGCGTCCCCGATTCCGGTAGATTGATGTCTAGGACAATGTAAAGGGATTGCGTGGTCTTATTCGCAGGCACACATACACTTCAATGGTCCATCTGACCAATGTGGTTTACAGACTCACTTGTATATGTCCTGTTGGATATCCAGAAGGTCGTAGACCATGGCCTGGAAGGTCAGTTCATGCAGAATAGGGGAGATTGGATCAAAGCCACGGTCCACAATCAGCAACTGAGACCGCGCCTTATCAGCACCCTATAATCCATAAATGGCGTGTCCAGAAAACATCAGAATATGACTGTAGATATACTGTAGATGCCTGCTAACGAGATCTGTGTGTGGGGCGGGTCATTTCCTTTCATAACCTGATGACACATCTGTGATGTCAGATGATCATGTCTACGATTTGGGGATGTCAAGATGTTTATCTGTGATTAAACATTGGAATTTCAGGCATGGATGAGTAAGAGGTTTCACCCGTGTTACTTGTCAGACAGACGACCTACGGGTACTATCTCAATCAGGAAATATATTTGGAGGTTCTATTGACAGTGAGGTGAGGCAACGGAAGGGAAGTGATGCGACAGATACAAAAAGAGGGGGGAAGTATACATGCCTGTGGAGATCCAGCTCAGGCCTAGAGGAATGTCAGCCATGAAAGACAGATACAGGAAAAAAAACGAAGAAGGTTCTAGCAGATGGCGAAAACTGGTAAAAGCAGTGAACAGAATCAAGCAAGAAAATAGAGAACCACCAGTGAAAGATGCAGCTCAACATTTGTGAAATCAAACAGAAGTATGGCCTTAGTCAATTGCCACAACCCCCCGGCCATTAAGAGCAGGATAGATGAAGTTCAAGTGCTGTCATGTAGGTTCTCACCTCCCCCATGCTGGGGTTGTCTGCTTTATGGGCGATTAGACGCTGAGAAACTTCCTCAGCCAGTCTGGCATTCTCCTCTGGACCACTGTGAAGACGAATCACACGCAGACACAATGATTGAGGGTCCTGTCGGAATCCACATCAGCCACGGACGATGACATGGGTAGGGTTAGGTACCTGCGGTAACGAATGGCGGGGAACTCCTTCAGTGTATCACAGAGGGTGGCGATCTGTTCAGCCAGATTCTCCATTAACCGGTCTTTATTTGCATTTCCCACAGGGCTGTAGATGGAGTGCATGGTGCTAGGCTTGTCCAAGGAAAACACCTGTACATCAGAAAAGTAATGACGGGTCAGGTGTAAGTGTCTGAGTTTCATTATCCCCATAATTAAAAAAGAGATGGCTGAAAACTCTCACCTGTGACTCATATGGCAGAAAAGCCACGTTAATCTCCTTCAGTGTCTTGATAACCCTGGCTAATCTTGATCTTCCGATCTCAGCGAAAAGGCCGTCAGGACAAGCTATCGACGAAGTTCAAAATGAGAACGAGACACGCACAATACTGACAGCGTGTAATCCTCGATGAAACCAACTTACTGTCTGTGAAGAAGATGTGTGCTGCTTTGTAAGTGAAGGCAGTCTCTTTGAAGTCGTTGATCAAAGCATGAACTGACTGCAATTGGAAGAGGAGAAAGGGGGAGTGTATTAAGGAGGACCATGGGAAATGTGTGTCATGGCTGAAACACTCGCAAGAAACTGCAAGACCAACCTTTTCCACTGGAGAGATCAAATAAATGGCCTCAAGGCTGGAGATGGGCTCCCTGCGCTTGTTAATGTCCTCCACAACTGCAAAGAGAAGGAAGCTCTAAGTCATGAGTCTGAAGACTCATTTACCTGATAATATCCGGGATAAAACAGGTCATGAATAGCTAGACGGAGATGTGATGCCTCGACTTTGCACATTCTATGAAGAGCAAGATTCACTTACTAGTTACCCCCTCTGCCATGATATCGGACATCTTGCAACAAGAGGATAGGATGCGCATGCTGATGTGATCCACAATAAGAACCTATTACACAAATGTGATTTACTGATTTTGAATGACTTAGATGAAGAATATCTGGTTTAGGGTTTAGAGAACCAGGGCTTACCTTCCATTCTCCTTCCTTCTTTACACTTTTGATGACTCCGTTCAGGATTTCTTGGAGGGAAAGCGTAAATAAATTATAAAACTACACAACTTCTATTCAAAAGATTGCATCCAATGTGGTTAGTTAACAAATTATCATTTAACAACTGCATTTGTGCCTATTCAAATAAAGACATATACTTGGAATGGAAGATACTGCCATCTGCGGGTTGTCGAGAATCTATATTTTTCTTAGATCTGACTATATTATGGATTTCCTTGTGGACTGGTTTATTCTCGTCAGTTGCATCAGTTAAAGTAATATATTAGAGTTTTTCACAATTGCACTAAACCCCATTCTCGGAATCAAATGTTCAGTGAACTAAACCAATTTGTCAAATCAGACCCTCTTTGGGCAAAACTCTAAACACATTCTCATTCACTTAACACATTTTGCACTGTGATGCACTTGTGCTGAAAAATGGCAAACACAGGCGGCAAACAGTAAACACAACTACACCACAGTTGTCATCTGTAAAACACAATGACTCAAAATTGTTCACACTTGTTTCTAATAGTGGTTTGGGACAATGTCATCTTTCACTGTGGTGTCCGTGTACGAGAATAGTTCAACATCAACCAGCATTTTTTTACTGTAAATGTTTGCCTTCCACCATACAGCCTTTTTCTCAACCCAATTGAAGAATTTTTCTCTGCATGGTGGTAAAAGGTCTATGACTGAAACCAATATACCAGGGTAAATTTCCCGCAGGCAATGGAATTGGCCTGTGGTAACATAGGTGTGGAGTGTTTTCTAGGCTGGATCCAGCACACCAGAGGGTTTTTTCTTTGTTCACAGAACTAAGTTGTGATGGTTACTGTAATATTTTCAAATCAAATCAAATTTACAGTATTTGTATAGCCCTTTTTACAAGCAATGTCACAGAGGGCTTCACATACGCCCATATAACTGCCCCTCAGCCAACCTTGAGTTTCAAGGATGACAAGGAAAAACTCACTTGAGATTTTTTTTTTACAGAAACCTTGGGATGAGCAATTCAGTGAGGGATCCCCTTCTCCAGAGACGGTTGGCAAAAGAGAGGTGCAGAACACAGGCTAAACATATTCATACATCAGGAAAGTGTCAATGGGTGTTGAAACACCAAAATCCAGTGTTTTGAAATCCAAAATCCATTTTCTGTATTGCGACAGTAAATGGATTTACTGTGTAAATATAAACAAATTCTTATTTACATGTAACTACATGCCCATCTCCATTTGTTTGTGTTGTGTAGACATGATTGGTCCATAGTGTTTATATATTGATTGGTTGTGTTTATGATCTGAAAGCATAGTTTGATTTTGAGCACAGGTTACATGGTTTAATAGGAGCGAGTGTTTGATTTTGCCAGAAGAGTCAGAAGTTTTGTAAATTGAGTTTGAATATTTGGTTTTGTGTTTACAGTTTTAAGAAAATGGTTGACTGTTTCAAGAAACATGTTTAAGCAATCGTGAAAAACTGTAACTGTAAACTGCATTTTATGTGGTCAAACGCATGAGTGATCACGAGACAGCTCCAGTATGCATCAACAAGTTGACATCAGGTATATCTTGTAATTTAACAGCTAGCATAATATTACCCCAAAGTCAAAAGACGTCGATTATAATTAAAACGAACCTTTTAGACATTGATACATATGCTAAAAGTTTTGTTTGGAAATAGGGTTTTGACAACTTGTCTTGTGGGTGTTATGTTGACAAGCTACTGAAGCTAGCTAGTTGGTTGCTAACAAGGAAGCTCTTGTATAACGAAGTATATACAGACGAGCTAACTAACTTGCTGGGTGATCAATTTAATATTGTTTCCAAACAAACTGTACAATCGCACAAAAGCAACATCAAACTACTTGGTAGTACAACTTTGTTTCTGTTTTATAAAGTTTTCTACTTACTCTCTCCGACTACAGCTTTTAGTCCACTTGGTGCCATCTTGACACTTCCGTATTGTTAATTTTTGTGTTCCTCTTGGAACTTTTGAAGTGTCAGCAACGCCCTCTATGAAAAGCTGAAGTACACTCTCACAATATGTAGATATAGTTGGCAAAAATATCCAAACGTAATAACTATGGGAAGTGTCCACTATCTACAATAGAGTCGGTCTAAAAAGAAATGCATGCGATTTGAGTGGGAAACGTGTCTTTATTTCATTATTATAACATTGTCCAAATCTTCAACATCAGATTCCCTATTGACACAGATTGGGCAAACATATAGGATTTTATATAATTTTAAAAATTCCATTAAATATATTCAAATTAACCTGCAATACCTGTTCTGAGTGTGAATTACACCAAGGGATGTTGAACCATCATGACCAACAATTAGGGCAAGTCCTGTGTCTATGATGACATTAAAACAAAGTCTGTTTATAAGAAATGAAAATCCTATGTTCTGAATAGTTCAAGCTTGGCAAAATCCAGTCCCTGCACAGATTAAATATACCTTCTATGGGAGGAGAGAATTCAGATACTGAGCCCAAACTCTCCAGACACAGTTTCTCAACCACTTCCCGAGCATTCACACGTGTATGCCCCACTCGGGTCAAATGGCCAAGTGCCATCCCCCTCTCCTGCGCCTCAGCAGTTTGATTAGGCAAGGAATCCAGTAGCTGACCTGTGATGGCTAGCAGCCTATCTTCTGATGATCCTGGGGGAAAGCACATCTGTTGCTCTTTGACAGTTGAGTATGTGTATAGTCTTGTGTAGGCAGTAGATGAGGGAGCATACCAGGTTCAGAATCACTACTGGATGTATGCTCATGGGAAAGCTTTGTTGACAATGTTCTCGTGGAGAGGGACTGCAGTGAGGGGCTGATGAGGCAAAGTCAACGTCATTAATTTCCCCTCAATGGTAACAATCAAATTATCAATTGTTGTTTGGTAATCTCTCTCTTACACTCTGAAACAAGGATCTCCTTGAAGCAGTTGCATTTGTATGCCTATCTGCAAAATATGATTGTGTAAACAATTTGTCAAATATTGTTCACAACTTGCACATCATCGGTATCGCTCGATCATGTAAAAAGCATTTAGATTTCTCTGACCTTAATAATGGAGTTATCAAGTTTGTTATCCTTCATATACCCTTCAAGAAGATAGTTTCGAGTCACATGTCCAGAGCCTGCAAACTCCGACAAGTTTAAATCAACATAACCAACCTAAAATACAACACAGATGCAGGGGTTAGAGGTTAAAGGGAACCCAGTAGTTCCTTCAGTCTCACCAAAGCATAACCTAAATGTAATTTAAAGCCCTGTCCAAACCCCAGAATCAGATTAATCTATTATCATTCAAGTGTCTTTGAATGTAATATCCCTTTTGGGCAGAGGAATATTATTCCTCAATACGCATATATTTTGTCAAAAGTCAACTGAGTTTCCGAACATCCTCTTTCTTACCTTTTTAAAAGATGTTCCTCCATGTTTGTCCTGTATACAGAAACGATGTCAATACAATTCCAATGAACATACCTGATAAACATCAATATTTTTTATTCCATAAATAGTCCAAATCACACAAAAGATAATGTTTTCTTA
This sequence comes from Hypomesus nipponensis, assembly GCF_054491055.1. Taxonomy (NCBI): domain Eukaryota; kingdom Metazoa; phylum Chordata; class Actinopteri; order Osmeriformes; family Osmeridae; genus Hypomesus; species Hypomesus nipponensis. The sequence goes on along the minus strand of NC_140377.1, from coordinate 8,341,571 downwards.
AAATGTTACTGACCTCACGGATAGATATTCTACACAAGCAGTTCTGTAGGACCCCTGTTGAGCTATTGACAGAAGTCCGGCACACAAACTTGAATAGCGTTCCCCACTGAACTGTGTTATGCTGAACCTCCTGTCTGTACAATATGCACACACAATAATGTTCCTCATGAGGCTATGGAGGGGGCTTCTGGATTGAATGTTACATATCACTTATTCTTTATCTCACCGTGGAGACTTCTCTGTATAGCTACCATCCAACATGCGAAGTTTACAGAAAAGCCACCCAGTGACCCTTGGGACATTGGCTAGCTCATCCAGTCGCAAAGAAACTGAAAAGTGATGTGTCCAGATGGGTGTATGAGTCGGGAGGAGAGATGACAAGCGCTTACCAGCGTCCATCATTTTAGTCTGTACAGGCCTCTATTCCTCGTGACAACTTCATGTCAAAGAAATCAATTACTTTCTTAACCGTGGTGAGGATAACAGGAAACAATATCAAATAACATGCTTTGTGATGTCATAGTTTCTAATGACCATGGCACCCTGGAAGTCTTTTATACAATGTTGGGCCTATGTTAGGGTGCGATATCTTCTCAGGTACATTCAGATTTAATCTTTCTTGTTCTACTTATTGTTCCCCAATTAGCCTACCAGATAATACAAAACTTTCAGGAATACAATAGTCACGCTTTAATGAATGATAGTAAGAAAAGTAAGGTCAAATCTAAATAATCGAAAAATAAATAATTTTGCATCTAAAATAAACAATGTGTGATGTGCACATCAATAAATGCAATATGTTCTTATTTGATTGCACTGAATGTATGCATTGTAAAAGTCTTTCAGCAGGACTGTTTACTGTATTGTGGTTTAATGAGGCACAGGAACAGTAATGTAGGGTGTATTCTCCATAGAAGTCAATGTTATTCGTTCAGTCCCTTCAGTCCAAGTCCCACTCTGGTGGTTTTCCACCAACTGTAGGCCAAATAGTTGACTTGCGGGCCTTTGGTCGCCTGCTGGGGGCATCCTCCCGTCTGCTCTGGATACCTCATTGCTCAGACTCCATGCCAATCTCTTTTAATATTCGCTGCTCCTTGCGGTTTCGCATACGCTCCTTGAAGTCTTCCAATTCTTTTCTCTATAGCACAGACAATTCAGAAAGGATTTGCCATAATTATTTACTAAAATGATCATTAACCCAAACTCTTCTACACTATATAATCATGATGGTTTCAATTGTTTCACTTACGTGCATTTTCTCGTCTGGTGGGAAGATCTCCCTCTGAAAGTTAAAACAATAAATGAAAGATGCCTACAGTAAATATTCATTACAAGGAACATTCAACAGTGCTCCAACCTATGCAAGTTTACTGCCCAACGCTGAAATGATGGATAAACAAACCTTTCTCTTCACTATGTATTCTTCAAAGTACTCAGCTTGATTTGAGATCCAAAACATGGTCACAGGGAATGACAGGTAAAGCATCATCTGCACGTAATAACCAGATGTATAGTTGTTAAATTACTAAAATTACACATTTTAGACGATTCAACCCTCTCCTCCCATATCAGGTTGGCCCTTCTACTAAATATATGCAAAGACTTGATGTCGCCAGGCTTCAGCTATTAAGCCAATGGGTTGTTTATTTTCTCATACAGTGACACGAGCGAGCATAGGCTGTGTAATAGTTATGAAATGAATGCCTACGGAAGTGAACTCCATTACATTTACATTTTACATTTATGCATTTAGCAGACGCTTTTATCCAAAGAATTCAACATGCGAGTGTCAATATATCCAAACCATATAAAAACATAACTAGCCAATGCCTTCTTAAAGAAAATGTATTAAGGGTAGCTAGCTAGCTAGCTAGCTGGTACTACTAGTGGCACTGGCACTGTAGTGCTAGCTAAACAACCTTCCTTTGGAGAAAAACAAACGCTTCTGCTATACTGTTATTAGCTAGTAGAGTTATTTATCTCAAATGAAAGTAACACCAGTCAGTCAGTATAACTAAATGGAAAGCTGGAGTGACGTAACATTGCGATTAATTGCAAGTAAACATGTATATTACATCACCCTTACCCGAAACACTTCTATTTTCACCCCCATCTTGGTTTCCAAACTCAACCTTCACAATTCTTCCGCATGCTAGAAAGACTATTGGTTTTGTGATGCGTCGTTTCGTAAATATCCAATCACTGATACGTAAGAGCATCGGGGTTGCCAGGTTTGAGAAAAGACAGTTGACATTGCCAGGTTTGAAACAAAAATCAGGATATGTTCAATTATGCATATAACCATTCTGATCCCGACAAAATAGTTGGTGAACGAGCCAGACTGTAGTATTAATTAGTACACTTGCAACTTGCAACTGCAGAAAGGGAAAAGAAGGCAATATTGTTCTAAAGAAAATTAAGGTGACCCGATGAAAATATTTCCACCAGTACCATAATCCACCACACATCGTCGCCAATGCATCATTTTGCAAACCTTTTCCATACGCTATTAGTAGGCTTTGACGGTCATTTCCAACATTCCTTTTGTTACCAGGTGAATATGATATATTATTTTTACCTTACACTGTGAAGTGCAGGATACAACATATACAATTCCTGAGCAGAGTTTGACAAAAAAAAAAAACACACATAAGGTTTTTTTGAATATTATTTCGAAAGCAACTTTCAAAGAACAACTGTTATGAAACCAGACAATTAAAAAATACATTCGTTAGTTTCTTATGTATAAATGATTTTCCACTAACTGATGAGGATAATGTAATTAGATAAATAAGGGGGGTAATGTTATGCTTTAGTAGCTAACGTTTCTCACGTCCCCTCTGCGCATAACGTCATCAACGACAAGAGGTGTTTGTTCTGGATCCTGCTTTGGAGAGAAAGATCCCGCGCGCCCTGACATCCAAATTAACAAGGTAAATACAACCCAAGTTGCGTACTGTTGAGTTTTAGAGTGGCAAATAATACGTGTTTTCAGTAAAGAAACTCCCAAGTCAGCTTAATGTTAGGTCTCTGTGCTTCGTTGTTACATGGTCGCCATGCATGCCATGTCTATATGCGGCGCCAACACATACTGACTGGCTAGCTGGCTAGCACAGTAGCACAGTCTCAGGAGCGAGTCTCTGACGGCGGCCTACTTAGCTGTCTCTGACTTGACTAGCTGTTTCTGTCTGTTTTAGGTGTGGGGCATTACGCCAGACACCCTTTCCAGGACAATTAAGTGTAATGTTGAATTTAAGTTAATTGAGGCAATCGTATTGACAATGAGTTGCATTGCCTGTCTTGTCATACGCTAAAAGTAACTGGCTAGCTAGCTAGCTAGCAGCTTAGCGTATGTGAAAGGGTGACTGATGATAATGGCGCACACTCTCGTCGTCTCGAGACCTGTGTTTTGGGGTTAAATTATGTAGTGGTGCCTACATTCATAAACAATACTAGCTTGATGCTGTGTAGGTAACGGACTGTTGATGGTCTTAATTTTACTAAACTGATCACTAGTTTGAACGCTAATTACAGTTTGTTGTGTTGGTTGGGTGATGCGACGGAGTAGCTACTTCCGATTCTGCTCTTTTTGCGGATTTGTTGGCGGATAAGTGGTATTCATAATTGCTGTTACGCATGCCGGGACCGTAATGCCTCTTCCAGTGGTGGTAGGCTAGTGTTATGAATTTGTAGTAGCACCAAATAGCTTAGCTGTAAATGGTTAGGTTTTACAGCATAAATAAGTAGGAATTAACTGTATTTAAATTGATCATTGCAGTCTCGACGAAGGAAAATACATTTCCGTCTTCAATAACAGATCATACGACGAGGTTACTACTTTGACATTTTGCGTAAGATTAACGTTAGTCTATCATTGAGGACCCTGCGCGCTTCGGCTGTACTGTACTGGCTAACTAGTTTGCCCCTGCAGTGGCCTACCTCCACAAGTCATTTATCTATCCAAATGTTTGTCAGGATATAATATGTAATACAGAAATTGATTAGTCAAACTGTCAATTGAATTGTTGTAAAATGTTTGATAAGCAGCTAGGTTTACGTAGCCAGTGGAATGTGCTAGGAACTGGTCAGCCAGCTAGCTTTGAGCTGTTCCAAGTCGCCATTTTGTGCTAGCAGAGGTAGCTAATATAGAGATCAACTTTCACCACAAATATGAGGCTACAAGCAAACGACCCTGGTTATTTATTATGTAATGGTCTAACATGAATAAAGGAACATTTTACAGTGTAACTATCATGCAGATGAGACCTGTGAGGTCAACTCAAGACAGTCTTTAGAGTCGCTGTATGTGGCAGTAGTAGGCTAGTAGTATTTCATACATATCCCCCATTCACTGAGGCACAAATCAACGCATCGTACAGCTGCTTTTATGTCCATGTCTGATGATTTCATGTGTCATTACCACAGCCAATTAGTTATAAATACATATTTTAAAGCATGCTGTTAATCAGACGTTTCGTGTCACCATGATAATCTCGATATCCTTCACCTTTCATCTATCTCAGCCAATGTGAAACCTCTGTTCAGTGACGTATATAGGTAGTTTCTGGTACAAAGTGCATTAGATAGCAATTTTGAAGACAACTGGGGGCGTGCAAACACAGCCTTGGGACTATGAGGGGGTGAGCTTTTGCAGGTTACTCTGACCCGAGAAACACTAGGAAAACCATGTGACCAGTGGCTTGTATTTTGGGTACAATGTATGCTGCTGTAAAACATCACCCCCTATCTGGGGAATTTTGGGGGGAGTATTAGGCCTCTTTAATTTATCACACTCTTGGTAATTTAGTGTTGCGTAACCTTTGTGGAGACGGCTGCATCGGCCTGCACTGTCTTTTCCTGCTTTACAAATCAATAGTGAATGTTCCATGGCATCTTCACCCGTGTCCCACTTGTGGATTATGTCTGAATGGAGAGGAGTGACTGAACAGGGACAGTTGAATCAGCTGTACTGCAACAAATCAATGTTATGTAATTAAACGGAAAGCAACATTTCCTCATTTGTTTACTTTTCCTACAAGCCTTACATACCTACCTTGCTGATTGTATCAATTGTGTCCACACCAGAACATGGGTCCCTAGTACTTGTGTCTGTGAAGATGTTTGTTTACCTCCACCCTACTCATTGTCCTTCTCCTATGTGTGTGTGTATAGGTAATCTGTTGGCTGGGATACTTCTCTGGAACAGGTGACACCCGCGACTACCTCCCTGGAGAAAGTTGGAGATGAAATGCACTCTCTTGTGAGTCGCCACACAGGGATACAAAAATGTAAGTCGTAAGCTCGCTCATTGTTACATCAATAATGTAGCCTTTGCTGTACACGGATCACATGCTGACAGAATGATTTATGCAAATACTGCCAGTAAAGCAGCACTGTCATCATACATGGCACATTTTGACAGAATGTCAATTAAAAGTTTCTTAAGATACTGTCAGTCAATGAGTTAATCTTTTAAGTGGGTGTCACTGATTAGAATTCTAAAAAGTAAGACTGTCCGTAAACTAAGCCCTGCTGTTGGTATTTGTTTTGAATATTGAACTGTCAGATCTCATGTCGTATCATGTCAGATTTTTTTGTAGTTTGTAGTTATTTCATTTATAATGTATGTGATATATGAAATGAGCGTATTGACTCATGACATGGAAGACATGTTTTATTCAAACACTGGGATCCTCTTGAGGACTGCATCCCTTCTCATCTGCTTCTTCCCCCTATGGGCTAACTCACTGCCACCTATACACGTACTACACACAGGACTAACTCACTGCCACCTATACACGCACTACACACAGGACTAACTCACTGCCACCTATACACGCACTACACAAAGGACTAACTCACTGCCACCTATACACGTACTACACACAGGACTAACTCACTGCCACCTATACACGTACTACACACAGGACTAACTCACTGCCACCTATACACATACTTCACACAGGACTAACTCACTGCCACCTATACACATATTACACACAAGACGAGCAGATCGCCCGCTCCCTCTCCTATGGCCTGGGTCCCTGTTGGTTGTGGCTGTTCAGATCTCCCAGATGATTAATAGACTCTGAAGGTGCTTCCTTGCCGAGTCTCATCATGTCGAAACTCTGCAGCTTCTTCTTGTGACCCAACCCCCATCCCCTGCCATGCTGCAGGCAAACCCTCCCCTCTTCCTTCCCCCTTTTCCTCCTCTGAGTGTTGCTCTCCTCCCTCCCCCCAGCCCCTCAAACGGCAGGGCCGTCGCCTTAGCCTCACCCCGATTCACTGTAGATTGGAGCTTTGTCACTCTGGCAGCTGCTGTATTGTCTGTGGGAGCGGTGGATATGGCACGTGGGCAGACTGGAGGGGCTGCCTGGGAAGGCGTCTCGCTGCCGTAAAGAAGGGGTCCTCCTGGGTTGGGTGTGTGAAATCGGAGCGCGTACATCTTTCACTGCCCTCCCAACAGGGGTATAGAGATCAGGGCTGTGCATTCACTCTCCTGCCATGGGAGGGGGGGGGGGGAGGACATCTAAGAGATTGGAATATGGTCCTTGTATGGACTTTGACTTCCTCTGCCGTGTGTGTGTTGGAAAGGATAGATATTCTCATCTCCAGGTTGTAGATTTGGGCAATTTCTAAATAAATGCATTAGGCCCTCATCTATGGATTCAACCTAGTCGGTAAAAATCACAAATATATTTAATTTTCAGCTCATGAAACCTTGGACCTACCTTTAAAAAAAAAAAAAAAAAAAAATGTTGCAGTTATGTTTGTGATCAGCATCAATTCTGATTGGTTGTGAGCACGTCAGGTAAATGAGTTGCCCCCGGACATCAGTAGCGTCCGTATTCCCCCTCCTCGATACCCCTGCGTTACAGTACCTCACGACATTAGCACTTGGGTGGTCTTTTTCTTTCTCTCGCTCTCTTTCTTCTTCAGTCCCCTTTCTACTCTTTCTCCCCCCGCTCAACCACTGTTCGTTACTAACACTTTCGTTCACACGCTCTCCTATTTAAGCTGCATCTCCCTGGTTGCATCTCCACCGCTGTGTCGTCTCAAAGATGTTGCGCACCCTGATTAGTGTAATTTCAATGAGTCATGATGACTTGAATTGTTTCTGTTGACAGATGGCTGAGCATGGGGTGGGAGAGAAATGAACTGTCTTCAGAGGGAATACGGGGGCTCTCCCACACATGCGCGCGCGCGCACGCACGCACACACGGATAGCAATAGATTATCGGATATCATTTACCCTGGTGTGTCCCACTCATCCTCTCCTCCTCCAATAATTTCCGGTGATGCCTTCCCTCTCTCTCCCTGTTCGTGTACAACAAAAACCCCAGCTTGCAGCTTTTGTATCGGTGTTGTCTAGACATGTGTGAATGTGAGGGCAGCATGGGAGCGGAGAGCAGATAAGGGAGCCCTTGATTTGGTGGGGGGAGGCGTGCACAAGATCAGTCTAAGGGGAGGGGAGCGAGTGGGGGGAGGGGTAGGGCATGCAGGGTGAAACGGGAAGGGGGGGGGGGGGGTGCAAAAGGTGTAAGGGAGAGGGAGGAATGGAAAGCAAGGGACCTCAAGCAATTGATGGGGGGGGGGGGGGGGAGAGGGAGGGAGGGAGGGGTGGAGTGAGCGTGGTAGAGGGAGGGGTGTGTGGGCTGAGACTGGGCTGAATGAGGAAGCAGCCAGAGCCATTTTCACTGTTGAGTAACTGCACGCTGCTACGTATGCCTGCTGGAGACGGAGCGAGAGAAAAGAAAGTGCTTCGCGTGAATTTTTTACCCGAGCCGTTTCGTCTCCCGTCTCCGTCCTCTCCCCCTCGCTCGCTCGCTCTCTCTCTCTCCCTCTCTGCTGCTGCTGCCTGCGAGTGGGGGGAGGCCAGCCTGGGGAGGACACACAATGGGCCGAAGAGCCTGTGGCAACTGGGCGGTTATGCTGCTGAGAGGGGGAGGGGGAAGAGAGAAGACCGGCACACACAGCTAACACAGCCTGCCGGCTGCAGGCCTCCACAGCCTCTCCTCTCTCAGGCTGAAACCACTCGGCTCTGAGGCTGCTTTCTGGGGCCTTTTTCCGGAATCATTGACCTGGATCATGGATACGTATTTGCTTGCCTAGATGGATTTTGGGGGATATATCTGATTTTTGGAGCCGTGAGAACGGACCTCTTTTGGGGTTTTGGACGAGGAAAAAGAAAGGAAGGAAACCCTTACTGCTCTCAGATCATATTCATTCTTTTTCTGTTTTGGTTTCTGTTAAAAGGAAGGCATAAATGGATTACAAGATGCATGCCAAATCTAATGATTTGCTGGATTTTCAAAAACTGGATGCCCTATTGGAAAAAATTGCACATTATTCAGTCTCTGTGAAAAGGTAAATTTTGTTCATACAGAAAGTGTATATATTTGTTTTTTTCTTCTATTCACATTCGATCAAATACAACCCATACTAATCTTGATACTAAATCCATGTAAGGAAAATCAAAAGGCATTTCTTGAAACTAGCCAAGTAGTTTTTAACAGAAACTGGGTGACGGCTCCAGTTAACATCATGAAGCGGGTTCGTAGACAAAAGCAAACATCAAGCAAGTATTTGCAATTCTGGTCAGAAGATCATGTTGAATTCAAAGTTTCAGATTTGAGTGGTTTAAGGACTGCATTGTTAACCAGTATTCTGCCAAAAGCCCAGAGTGACCAGCCTCCTGGTGAGAGAGGGGGGTGTGTGGAGGGGGAAGGGAGATTCAAGAAGCGGGAGGAGGGGGGGGTATTTGTTGTGGCAGTGGGCTAGTTTTTGGAAACCTCTCCTAATTCCTGGCAGGGCTTAGTAAATTGGCTGAAGGTTGAGAGAGAGGTCTTTTATTGCACATGGTTGCGTCTGTTCACAAGTTAAGAAACAGCCCTGTTCAGTGACTCATGGTTGTATGAGTCAAGAGCTTGCCACCCCACTCTAATCACCATAATGTCCATTGAAAATAATAATGTTCATAAAAATAGCCTGTCCTGCCACTTGCCAGCTTTTACTTTTGAGGGGAGTCACACCATTTTGATTCAATCCATTTTGGGCCTCCCGGCGTTTTGTAAGAACACGGAAACATCACCGGAGCATCTGCTTCTCAGTATGGGAGGAGATTATGGACTTATGGAATAGGTTTTCCACATGGCTGTGTGACCTCTTGACCCCAGGGCAGTCTCGATAACGCAGGTGTGACACCAGCATGTCGACTCGTGACCACGTAGCCTGGGTCCAGCCCCCCCGCCCCACCCCACCCAAGACGGAATGTATTTTCCCTTGAGCAGCCGGGGACAGCCTGGACTTTGGGCTTTGGCGTGGTTTACAGCCCCTGTAGCCTGCTGGCGGGTTCTTCATCCCCCCAGGGTGAGCGTGCGTCCACGTGGGCCGGACTGGGGGAGTGAGCGTGGGGCTGGCCGGAAGTAGCCATGTGGTGCAGCTGTGGGACATGCCAGCCTCCACTGACACGCATACTCGAGATGTCTCTGATGGTTCGGTGGGGGGGGGTCGCTGTCTCCGACAGCAGTATTTACAGTGATTTAAAGGAGCGCCGCCCGGCCCCCCTTCAAACGTCCAACCGACCTGCGGAAATGTCCGACAGTTGTCTAACCTCTGCTCGTTAGCCACAGCAAAGAGAAGATGTGACCATAGAGTGCATGCTTTGAATGGATTCATTTTCGTGTGGGTGTGTTATTGTCTATTGATAGTCTATCAGAGGGCACTGCTCCCTTGTGAGTGAGGGGGGGGGGGGGGGAGGAGACGGGGTGAAAGAGGAGAGGTGAGAGATGGATGAGCCTCGTTGGTGGAGTTGCATTAAATATTTATACGTTTTCTTTCAGGCGCTAGACCCCCCCCCCCCCCCCCCAAAAAAAACCCCAACCTGTCCAATGTTTTTGACCAGGGGCTCAGTGTTATTCTTCGACCATTATTTTGTCTGAACCCTCCCACTGAACATAAATGATTAATTGTTTACTTTCAGGAGGAACACAGCCATTTTGTTACCGGAATCCCCCCCCACACCCACACACACAAACCCCGCCCCTTTTTCCCTTCATGTACGACAGTAATCCCGAGGCTGTCGGCACTACCAGATATTTTACCCTCCGTAACCAGAGCCACTTCCTCCCCTTCAAACATTCCGCAGCAGTCCTGCTGCAATGATCTATGTCGAGGCCAAAAAGTCAAGTGTTCTTCCAGAGAAGAGGGGTGTGTTGGACGTGCCCTCGCAGGACGTATGGACTCACCTCTGTGGGAGGATCGCCTTCCGAACAGCGCACATGGCCCGTTCCTAATGGAAGGAGTTGTCATACCTGTTCCCTGGTGCCCATTGTTGGTTTCTAGACATGAAACCATGGCTGCCGACCCCCAGTCAGAGAGGTCAGCCGAAACTCATGACTTCACAGGGCTCTGGTCTCAAGTCAATTTACATCCTGATTGGATTGTCTTTTGAAGTGAACATGTCCATTGTCCCAGTGAAGAGGGCTCTTTCCCAAGTTAAACTCGTCCCCACTTTAAAAGTGTTAGGGCGGGAGAGTTTCACAAAAGTTATCACTGCCGAAGATGAGAGAGGGCATTCTTGGCCTGGTAAATCTTGTTCGCCTCGTCTCGTCAGGCTATTTGGGTTCAGGGGTTGATGTGTCAACAAATAAGAGACTAAACCCAACCGAGGCTAAAAAGTGAAACGAGGCTTGCCATGACAACATGCATGTTTTCGATTGCAACTGTAACTGAGTCGCTGGCTGTTGTGGACCATCTGGCCCGGCTGTCTGTCTGTCTGTGTGTAGAAACACTGCAGCCCAGCTGGAGCAGGCTTCTCCTGCGTCTACGACGAGTCACTGCGGAGACCTGGGATTGTCCCCATCTGCTGGAGCCACTCCTGGTGCCAGGTCTCCAGCCATCTGCACTGTTCCTGGCCGGCCGAAGGGATCAACGTCTAAGGGGCCTGTCTTAGACCAGGCTCCCCTGTGCTTTCTGGCCCTGTCGGGCCACCATTGGCTTGTTTTTACAGGCCACACACGCAGTCGACTGTGTCAGTTGGGAAATAACTTGGAACATTTTCACTGGGACAGTTACCACATAACTTGGAATCACTCAGGTCTGTTCCTCGTTTTTGTCGTGTCCGGTGGTGTCGGAAACCTGCAAGGAGTGGCGGGTTAGGTACCGGGCTCATCGGAATGATTTTCCTCTGACGTCATCCCTTGTGTGGGTCAGCATGTCATATTCGGTCTGAGGACGGGGGAGTAATCGCGTACTCGGAACAGCTTCCTGCTTCTCCCAGAGTGACTCATCAAGAATGCTGTTAGTCAGAGAGCCGCAAGGCGCTGTAGGTCCTGAAGCCGTATCGGTGTGTGTTTAGCAGTCTGAGGAATACTTTCGAGCGGGTTTTACCGACGCCCTCCTGATCACTAATATTTCAGTTTTGGAAGGCAGGCCTTGTTCCCTTTGCCTATTTTTAGCGGAGACGTTCTAGAGCAGCGTGTGGCCTTGGGCAGTGTACTATCTTAGCTGTCTTTGTGCTCTGCTGTGAACACAGTGTCCCAGTGTGGAGAGGAGGGTTGTTTTATACTGCCTGATGATGGTCCACATTAGCTTAAAATCTCCCAACCAAATTAAAAACCTCCATATCGGATCCTGTGTTGTGTCTAGGGATGGCAACAAGCCACAACACAGACGTCGCCGAGCCCAAGACTTGTAACCGAACCAAAACCCATCTCCGTTACGGTTGTGCACGTTAGTGAATGTTTGTTTTTCTTCTTCTTTCTCTCTTCGGGGGGGGGGGGGGGGGGGAGGAGGAGGAGCCTGCCTGAATTCCACGACGAGAAATCGAACTGTGGCGTTTGATCTCCGCGGAAAGCATGTGCCTGAGCGAGCGGCACGGTTGTCATTCGGACCCCGCAAAACACGCGTGGGGGTGACCGTCCGTTGGCCAATGATTGAGACTTCCTTGGCCGGGTGCTGCCTCGCGCGCTATACCAGGACACGACCTCCTCTTCTTTTAATGGGGGGGGTATTCTCCTGCCAAGGACTCCTCGTCAATTTCAACCAACCTCTGACACTCAAACGCGCGCACACACACACCAGAGCACTGAATAAGACATGAGGTGCCATGTTTGGATGTCAGGAAGCTGCGCCTCGCGCCTTGTTCCGCTGGAGTCGCGCGCGACACAGTTGGTTTCGTAGCGGCGCTCACAGACCTGGAGGAAGGCCGGTGCGCTTAGATAATAGGTGTGATTTTAAAGAGGATGTTTATGATGAAGTCAACCATCGTTTTATTCATCAAGTCATGACAGCAACCCAAGAGGGTGGTGGTGGTGGCGGGGGGGGGGGGGGAGCATGGTGTCTAAAGTGGGTGTGATTAATAACAGTGGTGATTAGAGTCTAATTGCGACCTGAGTGTAACGGTGTTGAGTGGGACGACAATTAACGACTGTTGATGTCAGGAAGTGGGCGAGAGACACCCCCCCCCCTCACGTCTGTGCTCCCCTCTCTCTCTCCCCCCTCCCCCCCCGAACAGAGAGCCCAGCGAGGAGTGCAATGGGATCAGCGGTGCTCTCTCCGTGGAGTCCGCGCCGGGCTCGAGACTGAACTGGTGTCCCGCGACCGCCCCTGCCCCGGCCCCTGCTCCGAACCCCGCTCCGGCCCTGGCGCTAGCGCCCCACCACCTCGCCAGCATGGGAGACGGCCTGGACGCAGCGCAGATGTCGGGCCCCAGCAGCGGCAGCAGCCAGGGGCAGCCCTTCAGCCAGCAGCCCCCCAGCTCCCTCAACCCCATGCCCCCTGCGCTCATCAACCCCAACAGGCCCAAGCGCCAGACCAATCAGCTGCAGTACCTGCTCAAGGTGGTGCTGAAGTCCTTGTGGAAGCACCAGTTCTCTTGGCCCTTCCAGGCGCCTGTGGATGCAGTCAAGCTCAACCTGCCTGTAAGTGGCTAGCTGGCCATTGTACTATGATGGGGGGGGGGGGGGTGAACAACAGTGGTTGGGTTATGAAATATATCTTTATATTGTATTTGTGCTTACCTATGTTGTTGGTATTGGTGTTTGTCATCATAGCAATATTTCTGTTTTCAGGACTACTACAAGATTATCAAGTGTCCTATGGACATGGGAACAATCAAGAAGAGACTGGAGACCAGTTACTACTGGAATGCCCAAGAATGTATCCAAGACTTCAATACCATGTTTACCAACTGCTACATATACAACAAGGTATGCACTGCACTCCATAATCAAAGGTATGCACTGAAGGGCTTGGCGATATGGGTAAAAAATGATCGATATTTACATTTCCATTCGATAGCGCTAATTAAGACGATAGACCCCAGATCCGTAGGAGTAGCAAATTAAGTCTCTTCTTCAACTTTTTCTCCAACACTCAGCATAAAGTTTAGGCAGCGCGGTGTGAGAGAAATGTTTGCGGCCAGGGAGCACGTACCTGGGGTCAAGTAACATAAGCTTTTTGAAAACTTGCATTTTATCAAGACCTTGGGGCAAACTCTTACGAAATGCTTTCTGCATGTTCCAACGAGTGATTTTGCTTCAGGTGGTAGAAAAGGTTTGTCGTATTACCAGACGTGGCTATCACTGCCACTGTTTTCAGCAGTAAGAATCATTTTCCACTTTTAACATTAGCTACGCCTCTTGAGGTGCTCAGTATATTTTAGTGAGCGCAGGCTACCCTTTCTCCGCAACTTCCTGCTGCATCCCAGAAATGAAATGGACTGCTGTTCCTAATTATTCTCTATCAATATTATTGAAAATGAATTAATGTTACGATATCTATATTGAGGGAAGTCATTACTTAGATATTTTATCGATTTTTCGCCCATCCCTAACACTGCACTCCATAGTCAATCGGCTAGATGTGTGGAAGGGGGGCGCAGCGGTGGTTGACCGTGTAAGAGTTTGTACCACTAAGGCAAAAAGATTGTTTTATCACGAAAATATTCCGAAAGCTCTTTGAAGTGTAGATTATAATCAATGGAAGACTGAAATTTGAGACTTATTTTAATATATTTGGTTTTCTTGTGCTTTGGTTTGACAGTTTTGTTTATATTCCTGATATGCACCTCCTTCAGTATTTGTAATTTATAAAGCCTTTGTGGATTTTAGTCTTCTACTTCGGATATTGCGTTGTGGAGAAGTTTTGTACAGTATCAAACCAAGCATTTGTGGGTGAAGTAAATTCATAGTGTATGTAGTGTGTATGAACATTATATCAACCTTTTTTTTTGTTGTTGAAAGGATTGATCTATTAGAACTGACACCAGATTATAATGCAATATGCCTTTGTGACTAGAAATGGGTGAAGGGATCTGAAAGGTCTAACTTTTGACTTTGGACCGTATGATCTCGCTGTTTACTTTGTATATATTGTAAAAAAAACAAAAACAAAACAGCCAAATGTGCGGTGATGGCCATCTTGTACACAAGTAATGACATAACCTGCGTACCCAGGTGCAGCCATGACCAGTGTTTGTCTCCCCCTGCAGCCTGGAGATGACATCGTCCTGATGGCCGAGGCTCTGGAGAAGATGTTTCTCCAGAAGATTACCGAGATGCCCCAGGAGGAGACTGAGATCACCGTCATGACGGGCAAGGGACGAGGCCGGGGCCGACGAGACGGAGGTGGGCCTCAACTCTGCCGTGGCTGACAGCCCTGCCGTCCTCTATGATCCACGACTCGCAAACGTTCCATGTCGTTTAATTTTTTTGTTACACACGCACGCACGCGTCCTCTGTCAACTCGCTCATCTTTCCGTGTCTGTTTTCTGCCCAGGTTTGAACTTGAAGCCAGGGCCCATGTCCGACTCGCCGTCCACGACTCCCCAAACCCGTGGCCTGGCCAGCCTTTCCCCAGGGCCACAGACCAGAGGACCAGGGCAGGGCCCGCCTTCTCTACCTCCCCAGCCCCCCATGCAGGCCCTGCCCTCCCGTGTGCCCCCTACGCTACCACCCAGTCACGCACCGCAGCTGGGAGCCCCCTACTCCCTGGGCCCGTCTGACTGCACTCCCCAAGCCCCCATCATGACCTCCGTGCCTCCCCCCGCCCAGACCACCCTGCCCCCCCTGTTGATCCAGAGCGCTGCCCCCATCATACAGAACCCTGTGCCCATGCCTAAAGTAAGTCTGACTGCGAGGGGTGGCTGGGGGATATGTTCTGAGAGGGCCATATTGTTCCGAACGCTTTTGATAGTCCCACCGACCAGCGTGTGCATCTTTTGGCGTCTGGTCTGAACGGTCTTTCTTTCTCTGCCTCCCCACCCGCGACCCCCGTGTTTCCTCTTCCCCTCTCTGTCGTACCTTTCACCACCTCCCAGCAGAGAAAGAGCCAGAAGAGGAAAGCAGACACGACGACCCCCACGGCAAACGACCAGCTGAGCGAGTCGTCTCCCGCCGAGTCCAAGTCTGGCAAGACGTTGCCACGGCGAGAGAGCGCCCGGCCCAACAAGCTGATTAAGAAGGAAGCGCCCGACTCCCAGCACCACATGGGCATGAGCCTGGGGCTGGGCCTGGGGCTGGGCCTGGGGATGGGGATGGGGCCCGGGGCGGTGGGAGGCCACAGCCCCAAGCAGCAGGAGCAGCTGCGCTACTGTGCGGGCCTCGTGAGGGAGATGCTCTCCAAGAAGCACACGGCGTACGCCTGGCCCTTCTTTAAGCCAGTGGACGTTCACGCGCTGGGGCTACACGACTACCACGACATCATCAAACACCCCATGGACCTAAGCACTATCAAGGTGCGTCAGTGGCGCTATCGGTTGACGGGTGGTCATTTGTTCAGTGTATGTTTTGGTGAAGGTGGGGTACTGTTGCTGGCTGGTAATAGTACTGCTGTGTTTCGTAGGCAAAGCTGGAAAACAGGCAATATCGGGAGGCCCAGGAGTTTGCGTCCGACGTGCGGTTAATGTTCTCCAACTGCTACAAGTATAATCCGCCAGACCACGAGGTGGTAGCCATGGCACGCAAGTTGCAGGTAAAACACAGAGCAGACACATGGCCATTAGCAGCCTACCTATTGATGTATACTGAAATGCCACTCAAAGTGGTTTGTCGCTGTCCTAACCCCGGGCTGTTTTCCCTCCGCGTGTGCGCCAGGACGTGTTTGAGATGCGCTTCGCCAAGATGCCAGACGAGCCTCAAGAAATGTTGGCCTCCGCTCCCATACCGGTCCTTCACCCCGCCCCCATCAAGCCCCAGCCACCGATGGGCCCCGCCTCCTCGTCCGACAGCTCCAGTGACTCGTCGTCCGAGTCCGATTCCTTCACGGACGACTCGGAGGAGGAGAGGGCCCAGAGGCTGGCGGAGCTCCAGGAGCAGGTGAGGAGGAATGAGGGGGAGGAGGAGGAATGAGGGGGAGGAGGAGGAATGAGGGGGAGGAGGAGGAATGAGGGGGAGGAGGAGGAATGAGGGGGAGGAGGAGGAATGAGGGGGAGGAGGAGGAATGAGGGGGAGGAGGAGGAATGAGGGGGAGGAGGAGGAATGAGGGGGAGGAGGAGGAATGAGGGGGAGGAGGAGGAATGAGGAGGAATGGGGGGGAGGAGGAATGGGGGGGGGAGGAGGAATGGGGAGGGAGGAGGAATGGGGAGGGAGGAGGAATGGGGAGGGAGGATGAATGGGGAGGGAGGAGGAATGGGGAGGGAGGAGGAATGGGGAGGGAGGAGGAATGGAGAGGGAAGAGGAATGGGGAGGGAGGAGGAATGGGGAGGGAGGAGGAATGGGGAGGGAGGAGGAATGGAGAGGGAAGAGGAATGGGGAGGGAGGAGGAATGGGGAGGGAGGAGGAATGGGGAGGGAGGAGGAATGGGGAGGGAGGAGGAATGGGGAGGGAAGAGGAATGGGGAGGGAGGAGGAATGGGGAGGGAAGAGGAATGGGGAGGGAGGAGGAATGGGGAGGGAAGAGGAATGGGGAGGGAAGAGGAATGGGGAGGGAAGAGGAATGGGGAGGGAGGAGGAATGGGGAGGGAGGAGGAATGGGGAGGGAGGAGGAATGGGGAGAGCAAGCGCATGTTTCCGCTGTCCCATTTGAGTGGTTCTCTGCCACCCCTGCCCCTGTGACCACTGGTTTGTGCTCTCTTCCTCTTACTTTCTCTCTCTCTGTCTCTGGCTCTCTCTCTCTCTGGCTCTGTCCCTCTCTCCCTCTCCCTCTTGCAGCTGAAGGCTGTCCACGAGCAGCTCGCCGCGCTCTCCCAGCCACAAGCCAGCAAACCAAAGAGGAAGGAGAAGGAGAAAAAGGAGAAGAAGAAAGACAAGCACAAAAAGAAGGGAGGCATGCCGACTCTGGTGGACGAGATCCAGGAGCCTGTGCCGGCGCTGCAGCTCCCTAAGAAGACCAAGAACCACAACAACAAC
Organism: Hypomesus nipponensis; assembly: GCF_054491055.1. Lineage (NCBI taxonomy): Eukaryota > Metazoa > Chordata > Actinopteri > Osmeriformes > Osmeridae > Hypomesus > Hypomesus nipponensis. Next base: position 8,324,221 of record NC_140377.1, on the reverse strand, counting down.
AACAAGGATCTCCTGCCCAAGAAGCCCAAGAGGCCCAGGTAGGTCCCTCAGACCCCCACCACTCATGCCCCTGGGCTACGCACTTGGCACGAGACACATTTTCCCCTCGAAAGTTAACCGCGTAAAAAAATAAATAAATAACCGTCTCCGTCCTGTCTCGCACCTCCCCCAGCAGTAAGAAGGAAGGGGTGAAGAACAATCGGTTGCTAGCCCCCCAGGCGGGGGGGCCCCCTACCCTGCAGCCCGTGCCTGGCCTGGAGCCCGAGGAGGACCTGGGGGAGTGTAAGCCCATGTCCTACGAGGAGAAGCGTCAGCTCAGCCTGGACATCAACAAGCTCCCCGGGGACAAGCTGGGCCGCGTGGTGCACATCATCCAGTCCCGGGAGCCCTCGCTGAAGAACTCGAACCCGGACGAGATCGAGATCGACTTTGAGACGCTCAAGCCCTCCACGCTCCGGGAGCTGGAGAGATACGTGTCGTCCTGTCTCCGCAAGAAGAAGAAGGCTCCCGGTGAGTTGCGCTTCCGGTTGGAGCATTTTCAAGTCCTTGTCACCGTATTTTTGCGGAGATAAAACCGCGGCTTGTACCGTGATTTTACAGTTTTCTTGTGGTTGTACGGCGTAAATATCGAAGTGGCGTATAGCCCAGTTTTAGAACAAAACGGTGGCTTTGTCTCAGGATCTCTACAGTCCGTGCAGCTGAATTAATGCTCAACACTTGATGGGGCTTATTTCTTGAAAGAGGAATTATTTACTATGTCGTCTCAGTTACACTATCAGGGCTTGGGAATACAGTGACTTGCTAAAGTAGGCAAATGGCTAGTAGAACATAACATTTCATAATCATTTCAGTTAATCAAACAGCCGCAAGACCCAGTGTAATGTTATACAGCTAGCAAACCAACGTTAGCTAGCATCGCTAACGACATTGGCTAATTCAACTTCGGTAGGCTATCCTCAGGATTTGCAAGATAACTAAATTTCTCTGGATAAGAGCGTCTGCTAAATGACTAAATGTAAATTTATACTATATCTAAAATAATTTCGTAGACATAACAACGGATTTTTTCCACGCATGGACATACTATCCACAACCGTAGAGTGTGATGCAGCATGCTGTAAGATCGCCTATACTCGTGCATTGCTTGGTATCATTGTTCCCGTATCAAGTGCGGCACATATTCCAGGGCGGGTTATAATCCAATTTACAAACACTAAGATCCCATTCGGGTGGGGTTCGGTTTATAGAAAAATGCGGCTTGTTTCCCGAAAAATACGGCAGTTTGCTCTCCCCCCATGACTTGTCACTGTGTATTAGAGACCTAGGGTCAGTCACCTTGTGCCTCGGGGGTTTTGACGGTGTCGCGTGTTCCGCAGTGGTCGAGAAAACCATGGAGGCCATGACTGCCGCTAAAAAGCCAGGCTCGTCTTCAGACAGCAGTGACTCCAGCTCCTCCGACAGCGAGGACTCTGAGATAGGTGAGACCCCACTCCTCCATAAGACGGATGCTTTTGTGTGGCGGGCGAAGGTCTCGGAAGAAGACTTCAATGTGTTTTGTTCCCCCTCCCCCAATGCCAGGCATGGTGCCCAAACTGAAGAAGAAAGCCCAGGCCACCAAGGAAGGGAAGAAGCCCCACGTGAACCCCATGGGTGGGGGTCCTGTGGGCTCCCACCCCCAGGTCCCCATGCTCCAGCCCAGCCTCCAGATCAAGCAGCAGCCGCCGCAGCAGCAGCAGCAGCAGCAGCACCCTCCTGCTCCGGCCGCCTTCATGCCCCCGCAGGTGACCGCTCTGGAGTCCTCCCAGATCCTGGAGAACAGCTTCGACTCCCTGCCGCACTTCGGCCAGCCGCTCATGCACCTGCCCCACCACGCCGGCCACGCCTCGTCGCCGGCCCCGCCTCACCTCAACGCCCATTCCGCCGGCGGCCCCGTCTCCCCGGAGACCCACCCCTTCCTCAACCAGCACCCCATCCTCACCTCCCCAGGTAGGCCCTTTCTCTAGAGGAATGTCTTCTTCTTTTTCCCCATGGGATGCCTGAGATGAGGAAAGTCTGTTTTGCGTTAGTCCAAATAATGTCACAGAATTAAATTGCCGGTGCGATTCCTAATTGTGTTTTCTCCCCCTTCCCTTCCCTTCTGTAGCCTTACACAACGCTCTACCCCAGCAGCCCTCTCGCCCCAGCAACAGAGCAGCACCTCTACCCCCCAAACCTCCCCAGCAAACAGGACCTCCGCAGGCCCAGCCAAGTGTGCAGCAGCAACAACAGCAGCAGCAGCAGCAACAACAGCAACAACAGCAGCAGCAGCAGCATCACCAACACCCCCAGCTCCAGGCCCAGCAGCCGCCCCCGCCCCAGCACCACCTCCCCGCCAACATCCTCCACCCCTCCCAGCCCCTGCGCCAACGCCCCCTGTCCCCTCCCACGCTGACCCCGCAGAGCCTGCTGTCGTCCCAGCCGCCCCAGATGCTGCTGGAGGACGACGAGGAGCCCGTGCCCTCCCTCCCCCTCAGCCAGGTCCAGCTGTACCTCCAGCAGCTCCAGCAGGGCCGCCAGGCCCAGCAGCCGGCCCAGCTCATGCAGTCTCTCCAGGCCCGCCAGCAGCAGCAGCAGCAGCAGGCAGGCCAGGCCCCGCTCCTGCAGACTGTCCAGGTCCAGTCCCAGCTCTCCTCCCAGGCCTCCCTGCCTCCGCCGCCGCTGTCAGTCCAGACTCAGGCTCAGGCCGCTCCCTCCCACCAGCCCCAGCAGCCCCCACAGATGCCCCCTCATCAGTCCCGCCACATGCTGCACACCCAGCAGCAGCAGCAGCAGCAGCAGCAGATGGCCTACGCCCAGGGCCCGGTCCAGACCGCTCAGCCACAGCCCGCTCAACACAAGGTGTCCATGCCCCCCACGAAAGCACAGCCCGTCGCCCAGCAGCAGCAGCAGCAGCAGCATCCCTCCCCTCGCCAGCTCAAGCCTGACCCCTATAACACGGGTGAGTTCCGGAGGTGGGGGGGGGGGGGCGGGGGGGCCAGTCTGCCACGAAAGCCACCGCGTTGCGCTTGTGATCTGTGCGGTTCGACCCGTGTCCTAACAGCCCCTCTCCCCTGTGTGCACCCACAGGCCACCTGAGAGAGAACCCCTCCCCTCTCATGATGCATTCCCCCCAGCTGCCCCAGTATCCTCCTGGAGCTCACCCGTCTCCCCCTCACAACCTGCAGCCCAAAAAGGTGAGTGGGGCCCCGCCGTGAAGGCCAAAATAAGGCCTGGGTGGGAGGGGGGGGGTGACCTGCCGATCTGGGGGTGGGGGTGTGTGTGTGGTTGAGGACAGGAGAGTCTGTGTAACTGCCGCCGTGTGTGTGTAACGGCCGCCGTGTGTTTTGAACAGCGAGCGCCTCAGGCCCACAGCGGGGTGAAGGAGGAGAAGCTGCCCCCGTCGCCAGTGATGCGAGGGGAGCCCTTCAACCCTGCCATGAGGCCAGACCCTCACAAGCACCCTGACAACAAACCCACACTACCAGGTCACAGCCAGCAGAGTGAGTAAACACACACACACTCTCTCTCTCTCCAGCTCATGCCGTTACCTGCACGCACACACGGGTACGTTGAAGTGCGTGTGTGTGTGTGTTATAGGCCAGGTTCTGAGACTGTGTGTGTGTGTGTGTGTGTGTGTGTGTGTAGATGTGAAGTCCATGGACAGCTCCAGGCCTGTGATCCGCTCCTCCGAGCACAGTGGGCCGCCCCCCTCCCTGCAGGACAAGGACAAGTTCAAGCAAGAGTCCAAGGCTCCCGCCGCCCCCAAAAAGGTACAGGTAAGTTGTGTGTCCCCACCCCCCCCACGTCCCCTCTGGGACTCCATTTCAAGTCCACGGCACAACATCAGCACCGCTGGACGACAGGACGTCGAAGCCGAAGAGGTTATCACTCGCGCGTCTGCTTCACCCCCCCCCCCCCCCTCATCTGTCCTGTGTCCTGTCCAGGATGTGAAGCTGAAGAACATGGGCTCTTGGGCCAGCCTGGCGCAGAAGTCCACCTCGGCCCCCTCGTCGGCGGTCAAGTCGTCAAGCGACAGCTTCGAGCAGTTCCGCCGGGCCGCCCGGGAGAAGGAGGAGAGGGAGAAGGCCCTGAAGGCCCAGGCCGAGCAGGCGGAGAAGGAGCGGCTCCGCCGAGAGCAGGAGAAGCTACGGTGAGGCCCCGCCGGACGTCCCAGAAGGGAAGCTGAGAGAGAGAGGGAGGAAGAGGAGAGAGGAAGAGGAGAGAGGAAGAGGAGAGAGGAAGAGGAGAGAGGAAGAGGAGAGAGGAAGAGGAGAGAGGAAGAGGAGAGAGGAAGAGGAGAGAGGAAGAGGAGAGAGGGAGAGGAGAGAGGGAGGAGAGAGGGAGAGGGAGAGGGAGAGGGGGAGAGGGAGGAGAGAGGGAGAGGGAAAAGGGGAGGGAGGAGAGAGAGAGAGGGGGAGAGGAGAGAGGGGGAGAGGAGAGAGGGGGAGAGGAGAGAGGGGGAGAGGAGAGAGGGGGAGAGGAGAGGAGGGGGAGAGGAGAGGAGGGGGAGAGGAGAGGAGGGGGAGAGGAGAGGAGGGGGAGAGGAGAGAGATCTTCATATCCTGAGGTGTGTGATGTCATGTTTTGCTCGTGTGTGTGTGTCCCTCAGGGGGCGTGATGAGGAGGAGGTCCTGGAGCCTCCCAGGAGGGTGCACGAGGAGCCTCGCCGGCGGCTGGAGCAGCAGCAGCAACAGCACGTCCAGGCCCCTCAGCAGCAGCCGCCGCAGCAGCAGCAGCCGCCCCAGATCCAGCCCCAGCCCGCGGCTGTCCAACAGCCCCCCCAGGCCCCCACGCCGCCTCAGCCCTCAGCCCAGAGCGCCCTGGACCAGCAGAGGGAGCTAGCGCGACGCCGGGAGCAGGAGAGGAGGAGGAGAGAAGCGGTAAGTGTTTTTTACGGGACACTCTGTGGGAGGGTTTTTTTTTTTCGCGGGTGGGAGGACGCCAGACTTGAAATTCTGTGGTCTGTCGTTGGCCTTTTTTTGGGCGGAGTTATTGTGCCGTTTGAATCATTCGGATCTCTCCTCTCTCTCTCCACAGATGGCAGCAACCATTGACATGAATTTCCAAAGTGACTTAATGGCTATCTTTGAGGAGAACCTGTTCTAAGGAGGGTGAGAGGAAGAGCAACCAGCGGCAAAAAGGACACGAGCACGAGCCGTGGCGGACTCTCTAACGACAGAGGCGATTGAGAAGCTATAAGGATATGACGGTTCCTTCAGAGACTCGACGTGAGCAGCTGACCCAGCCTGGACTGTAGAGGGCTGGAGGACATGGGGGGGGGGGGGAGCTGCCGCTCTGAGACGGCCTCGGTGGGACGGTTGGACATGGCTAACGGGGGGGGGAGGACGCTTACATTGTGTCAGGGGTCATTTCCAGGGGATCTGACCTTGTTTGCCTTCGACCGAGAGGGGGGAAAAGGACTCCTGGCATCCCGCTTGTGTCACACATGGACACGAAAGGAGAGACTTATCATGTAAATGAAAGGCATCGATACACAATAATGTAATGCTCTGATAATGTGCTGATGGTCTGCGCTGAACTGTTCAGAAACTGCCAGATGTCGTCTTTTTTTTTTCTCTTTTTTTTTTCTTTTTTTTTTTTTGGAGTTGGTTAAGAATACTAGTCTTTTATGTTGTATGTTTTGTTTGTTAGAGCAGAACACATGCAAGAAACTGGTGTGGTCAGGTGGGGGTAAACTTCCATATATATTGTGTATTTTTCTCAGCAGAGATTGTACAGCTTGCCTTACACCTTTTTCCTATACTCACACACACACACCCACACACACACACACACACACACACACGTGTGTGTTGTGACTATCACTTTCCCTTGCCTGAACATATGAACAAATCAATAACAGTTAGTCAGGAGGAGACTTTGTTTAGGCAGACTTTTTCATTATGTAGGATCTACTGTAAAATAAGTATTTTCTTATACTACAATTACTGTTCATTCATGTTTGAACCCCCTCACCGATACCCCCCCCGTCCCCACAGACATCTATGCCAAACAACCATTACTTTATGCTGAATTCCTAGTCCTTAAATGCTTCTTTTAACATGTTTTTAATATATTACGCCCCCCCCTCCTCTTCAATTTCAGTCTTTCACAAAAAACGTGTATTAGAAAAGGATAAATATAATATATGCATTCATTATTCCAGCAAGTGTTTATCCCAAACGGAACCATTGACATTTTACTTTCTGCATCTGCTTATCTGGTGGGGTGGGAGGGGCGGGAGGGGCGGGGTGGGAGGGGGCAGGGGGGGGGGTAGAATCTCATCAGTAGAGAGGCAACAGTCCAGCGGTTTCTGAGTTTTGCTTTAATATGATTTTTACAATAAATGTATTACATCTGTATTTGTTTTACTTCTGAACATGACATTGATGACGTTAATGTCCTTCACAGCTGGTACACATTTACACTACTGAACAAATTAGTTTGATGAGAAACTGAGTTGCTCCTTGTCCTTTTCACTTGTATTGACCTGAAATTTTGCAGTGCTCAGATCTAACCATACGGTTTGGCTTTGGGCCAGTTCCTCTTTTTGAGAAATCTTATGTCTAAGGAAGGGGGAAGGAGAGTTTAACCACAGATATTAGTGAACAACTTCATTTGGCTCTTAACAAAAAGAGAAGCTTATTTCAATTTAATTTCAGATAATGCAGAGAGCTGAGACCTGATAAGCTCTCAACTAGTCTTTGCATGAGTCTTGTTCACAATTTCATTGCAAGTTGACAGAAGACACACTGTTGGCAATACATAATATAATAAATAATCACAAAAAAAATTTAAGTAAAAAAAAAACACAAAAAAAAACGTTGAAAAAACTAAAACAGCTCTGGTTTATATCATTGTTCTTGTTCAATTCTAGTGGATGTGAGTTCTAATTCTGTTATCTTGAGTGTGTGAGGGGGGCTAAGGCTCAACGTGAAATCTGGCCATGCCCACTTGAGCTCTCTCTTATGGTGTTTTCTCCAGTGCCTGTATTGTATTGCGATTCTAGTTGGCTTATATTCCACTTGGGGTGGGTGGGAAACGGGTGGTGTGATATTTGAAGAGGGGGGGGGGGGGGGGGAGAGATTTGGGGAGAGCTTGTGTAGAAAGGCAAAAAGGAAAGTTGGCATTTTATATTTTACCCATTATCAATATTCAGGTTTAAATCTAGTTTTAGCTGGACTTCTATGATGAGTGTACACTTGACAACTACTTTTTCAGTTTGTTCAATCAGTAAGTTTTAGGTAGACATGTTTTCAGTGTTGCCACGTTAGCATTTATGAGTGTCAGTCTAGACCTTTGTGTGTATAGTTGGATGAATGTGAGAGTGTTGTATGATTTTAGTTTGTGGCGCAAAGAGGCATGTGACACATTTTAGAACAGCATTCTATCGGGATGAAAATACACAAATTGCTTCAAGAGAAAGTGTTTCTCTGCTTAAGTCACCTTTTTCTATTACAATGAAGTCCACCATATATGAATATATATAATTTTTATTGTTAGACTGGTTTTGAAAAGGTAAAGAAACTTTTCATTCCTTATAAGCCTTTAATTTTTTTTTTCCTCCATGCTATTCGTTGGACGTTATGTGCCATAGATATGGATTCTACAGAGAATGTGCTGACTGGAGAGTTTGCTTTATTCAGGTATTTTGTGTTACATTCGTTATGTTTTGGGTTTTGTGTTCAACATTTTCCTCGATTATCGTTTGGTATGTGAGTGGTCTATCGAGGTCTATGATTCAATCTGTTATGATCATGGAAGAAACTCATCTCTTTTATAGAAAATAAAAAATAAATGAAAAATGTTGGTATTGTTTCATTTAATTTTGAGACAAATGTTGTTCCTAACCAAGCAATGTATTGGTGTCTCCAAGTGTGACAGGTGATGGTGCTTTGCTGGACCAATAATGGGGCATCTAGTCATGAACAGACCTCTGGTGTTCACAGTCGTCACAGGATACAATCTGACGGGCACAGTTTGTAACACTGTCAAGGATGCACATTTCATCAAAGGACTGGGAAGTAAAAAAAAAAAAGAGGCCTATACGTGTCAAGAAACTGAACATTCTGCAAACCCTAATAACACCATTCATCAACATCTACAACAAAGAGTAGGCCTAATTCAGGCATAAATTAATACGTTCAAGAATGTAACTTTTGTTGTTTCCAACCCAACTATGTCGGTGCTGTTTACTTTTTGGGTACCACTCTGCCATAATCACTTCTTGCTTGGGGCCACTTAAAGGCTGCTGTAGGTAGCATAAAAATAGTATGAGAAACAGCGTCCCGAATGCAGGTTTGAACTTCCGCCCTTTCCTCCAGCTCCAGTTTGAGTAACCAAAGAGGAAAGCCCGCCTTGCCTACGGCAATTTGCTGGAACAGGATTGCTGGAACAAAATTGGCTGGAAAGCAGCAGTTGCAAAAATGTGAAAATGACATTCCATTGGCACGGAGCTGTTTGTGTTGCTAAACAACTCTCACAAGGCCTCATTAGCCACACAACATGTTTATAGGGGACAACATTTTTTTTGTTACTGAATAAATCTTACCTATTGTAGTCTACCTTTAATCATCTCACCCTGCTACTGGAGGGAAGGACAAAGCACACAGCCTTATGCCAGGGGATCGATGACCCTGAAAGCAATTCCAGTAGTCATTGGTGCAGTGAGACCCCCGAAGTTAGTCAACAATGTTGGACCTCCTCCTGGACAAAACTTGAACGTTCTAATTTCTGAGCCTACTCTTAACACACGGATATCCGACTGACCGGAGCAGAGGACTTGAACAGCATAACATTTCTGTATGTCAAACGAATGAAATGAGATCATCTACATTTGAGTTTCGATTGTATTTGATTCATAATCTTGAGAGATGGCATAAGCCATAAGGCGTTTAGGTCCTTGCAAACGCGATAACGTGTCATAATATGTTTGTTTAGCAATCGATGTCTAAACTTAGTTAGTAGACAAATTCATCTCATTATCAATTGACAATTAACCCTATTTACGGTAAATTGTCGTCTTACCTATTTACCGTAAATAGCCTCCTAGACTATAGACCTCCCACTGTGACAGCGAGTCAGGGAATGTTTTGGCCAACAGGGAGATTAGACAGGTGTGGCTGAGTGAGTGGGGGTATTGTGGTGCACGCGGAGGAAGGTTAGGATACATTTGATTATGTATTCGGTATTTGAGGTGGACTTTGAGTGAAGTTGATTTCAAAGTGGTAAGTAGCCTTCATTAATCATAGTCTCAATTGCTCCTTTTGGTAACGACGTTTGTTCGGTAATGCTTGCGGTTCTCAATGAGAGCCGCGCGGAGCACGTTGATTTATTGCACTAATGTGCTCGTGGTAACCCTTCATAATATCAAACCCTTTATTTGACGTTTTTGTTTTAGCCTATCCCTGCTGGGTTTGGTAATGGGGCTAAGAATTTCGACTATTATGGAGACAATTTTGTTTAGTCTAGGCTACCAGAAAAGCAACATTGGCAACAGGCATTAGATCGGTTGTAAACAAGATTTTCGCACTCCCTCCAGTGTTCTGACTTGTCAGTGAATTTGCCGGGAGCGTTCAGGTGACCCAAACTGACCTGGCTGTCAACGCTAGAATGTATTGTTGCCTCGTTCGTAAAAAAGAAACGACAAAGTAATGCCTCATAGACCAGAATAATGGCACAATTGATGGCATTTCCGGGGACAATGTTCAGTGTCATGTAACCTTATAGCCTCCTAACTACATGTGATTCATGGAATGAAACTGCAGGTTAATCATTCTGATTTTCCTTTTAAGTTTTGTAGATCAGATACGATTTCTAGTTCCAAGGAAATGGCATTAATAAACACTTAACAAACACAAATTTGTATTCTCTCTAGCAAAAGCAATGGAAATCAATGTTTGGAATAATTGTGACTACAGCCAAAATGTAACCTTCTTCTATGAACTGGTTGGGAAAAAAATCAGTGAAGAATGGACAACTCGTGACTTTGTCGTGATAGGACTGGGCTTGGTGGTGTGTCTTATTGTCATACTCTCCAACATGATGGTGATGACCGCCATCTTCATCAACCAGCGCTTTCACTTCCCAATCTACTTCCTCCTGGGCAACATGGCAGCCGCAGACCTGTTTGCAGGGCTCTCCTATGTCAACCTCATTTTGAACACAGGGCCCTGGACGAGCAGGCTGACCAAGCACCAGTGGTTTGTCCGGGGAGCCCTTATCGACATCAGTCTGACGGCCTCAGTGGCCAACCTGCTGGCCGTGGCCGTCGAGCGCCACCAGACCATCATCACCATGCAGCTGCACAGCCAGATGAGCCGGCGGCGCGTGGTGCTGCTCATCGTCTTCATCTGGGCCGTGTCGATCAGCATGGGCCTGGTGCCCTCCATGTTCTGGAACTGCGAGTGTGACCTGGCCGACTGCTCCACCATCGCCCCCCTCTACAGCCGGCGCTTCCTGGTCTTCTGGGCCCTGCTCAACCTGCTCACCTTCTTTGTCATGGTGGCCGTGTACGCCCGCATCTTTCTCTACGTGAGGCGCAGGAGCCGGCGTGCCACCCAGTACACCTCCCAGCTGTGGCACAGCCAGACCATCGTCAACCTGATGAAGACCATCTCCATGGTGCTGGGTGAGTAGAAGGACAGGACGAGAGGTTTGGACAGCAGCTGTCTCACCTGGTTCAAGTTCCTGACACTTAACGACGTAAGGCAAGCAAAAAGGATCTATCGTTTAGAATGTGTTGTTTGCAGTAGACGACAGTGAAAGTTAATCTCCAGGTCATCTCGTCGCTGTTCAAGTCTGAGCAAGCCTGTCATCTCACACAGTCACTGTGTTGTAAAGTTCCTAGAACACTGTTACTCAATACTGCATACTTTTTGTCTGTGTCACAGACTTACCAACCGCTAATGATACGAATCTCCATTAAACACATGTATTTATGTTGTTTTGCCAAAGATTGTTGCAATAGTTGTGCTCTTGAGACTCACCAAACTGGTACTCTCTCTACCATTTACGTATTTGTGAACAGGTTTTTCTTACTTTTCAACCCCTATGAACTTGCAAGCTTCAAGGAAGGATGCAAATTCGGTTTTCATTCATTTTTACATACTAGCTCAATGTTTTCTGTAAAGGCGTGTCTTTAATCATTTGTAATCGTAAATCCTTTAGTGAGTGTTCACCAAGGCGCTGATGATATTCTCGTCCTCTCCGCAGGAGCCTTTGTTATCTGTTGGACGCCAGGGTTGATGACCCTGTTACTGGATGGGCTAATGGGGAAAGACAGCCATGCCCAGACCTATGAAAAGTACTGTCTGGTCATAGCGGAGTGTAACTCTCTGGTCAACCCAATCATCTACTCTCTCCGGGACGAGGACATGAGGAGGACGTTCAAGAGTATACTCTGCTGGCCCTGCAGGAGGAGATGTGACCAGCAGGGGGAGCCCTCTCCTGAGTTTGAAACAGCACACCAAGAGGTACCATTTTATAAAACGGATCATTAACCGTTTTGTGAATTCCTTCGACTGTTCTTTCACTTGTCCCTTTAGACTAAAACTCAGGTTTTTACTCCTGCATAACTTCAAAAAGCACCTTTTATTCACTCTAGAGACGATCAATACAAGACTTTACAGCGCTTTGCCTTTGTTCCTACAGGATAATAAGGGTTGCACCATGAAAGAAAAGGACAGTGCCAGCAATACTCTAACTGATGCAGACACAGACTATAGACAAGCCCATCTGTTGATGGATGGATGATGTCATAGAATTAATATCCTAAAAGGACCTGTGGCTCATACCATTAACCGCTGAATGTATTAATCTGGCAACATTTCTCATGGATGATTGTGCATGCCTGTAAAGTACTGTATTTGTATATTTATAAAAAAAAACACTTGAGGCATCATTAGGTGTAGACTGATGTAAATATGAATGAACTTTGATGTTGAATTACCATACGTCGTCCAGCAATCCAAGTTTGTTTGCCTGTGAAAATCTGACTGCCAGAGTATTACATTATGTAAAATAACATCCAATGGTGCAATTCTCTCCTTTTATTTGTTTGAATGTCACAAGAGCATAAATGTAGTGACTAAAAGCATGGAATTAACATGACACCCCCCCTCCAAAACAAGCCCCAGAAAATGAAAATCACACTAATTATTTTATTAGTTTTCTAATAAGGAATACTACAGCTTGTCATATTTTTCCTTTTGTTTTTACTCTTTCTAGAACAATTCTAAATTGAGGTATAAAAGGATTACAGACTCACAAGTCTGAAAAAAGAAGGGTTTATGTACAAGAGAAATGGAGACAGAGGTAGAGAGACAAGTGGTAAATACAAGGGGAAGTGAAGAAGAGGGAAATGCAAAGATACTAATGAAACAAAAGTCAGTAACGGGTTACGAAAGCATTTGATTTGGTGCTGTGAAATCTTGTAAGCACAGGTAAGAACTTTAGTCAGGTTAGATCAATGAGAAGTTGGTCAAGATCTTTTCGGTAAGGGCCAAAGAGCCCTCTGTCTTGGGCCTCTTGCCTTTACGGTTCAGTTCATTATTTGACAAATGTATTTAACAAATGTATTTAACATGATTTACAAAGGGAATTTAAGGCTATTTGAAGATTATTGCCAGAATAGTTGCCAATTCTTTAAGGAGAATTTTAGCTGCACCAAACCAAGCTGAAACCCATAAACCCACAACATAACCCTATCATGAAGAATATCACTGAAATCATACAAAAATGTAATCAACCCCAACAGAACAAAAGGCCAAACCAACCACCCCCACGAAAGAGAAAAAAAAACAAGGTTTAGAAAACACTGAAACATTCCACAAACTGTACAGTGACATCCATTACGACTGGTAGAAAAAAAGGGGTAGCTAATTTGGTGTAGTGATAGCATTACTTGTAAGATATAGCCATATGAGAATGCTTATAATATAAGTAACAATAATAGTAAACAAGGATACAGTAAACTGGCTAATACATTGATGAGCTCAAAAACTCCTCAACCAAGTATTTTCTGTAACATGAATGAACAAAGTCTCAATTTACATTTCAATGTTCATAGGTCTTCGTTGAATATAGTGAGTTCCCATTACATTATCAAAACACCCTGCTACTTACATACGTTGCTTTATAAACAACTCAAACCAAAGAAATGAACAAAAGAAAAATCATGATTTGGCCCTAAACCGTTGTCATTATTGTAACAAACCCAGTGCTGCCTATTTGGTAACAGGAAGAGAAAAGCCCTTGCCAAGCGGCTAAATCCATCAACTAAAAATGCCTTTACCAGCGGATGCTCTATAATGGATACAAGCAGGGGGACAACATGCCATCACACAGAATGGGATGCCTTCCCAACTGCACACAATACAATCAAATCTTAAGCACAGGTGTGACAGATATGACAGACCTCAATTGCAACCCCTCCCCCCCTCCCCCAGCCCCCTTAAAAACCCAAACATAAAAGTAACTCGAGGCATGACAACACCACTCACAAAGACACAGGTACAAATACAATTCCCTCCTCTCCCTCGAAAAACGGAACAAAAGGGTGACTCGTCACCCCTATCGTAATTACATCGTTGAACATGGTATTTTTGGTTTTTGGTACGATAGACCTGTGGAAAACAAACAGGTTTTGAGGATATAAGGAGATCCTAGTTGAGCCCTGTCTAGCCTCGCATCGGCTGGTGGAAGAAGCCAGTCTCCGGGTGAAAACACACCAAGGAACTGACGGAACTGGAACGGGTCACCAGCCGGCACAGCTGCGACATCCAGGAGCTCTGTACGTACAGTGTACCAACGCGTGATGCATTTAGTCCTTTTTGGTCTGTGTCGTTATACCCCTTTATTTTTGCCAAGGAAAGGGGACGCAAAAAAAAACTCGGAAGATGAAATGATAACCGATCTTTACACCTAAAAGCCTACATGCATGGAAGACAGTTACATTTCTACATTAATGTCTCATTTTTTCCAATTACTCATCACTGCCCCAAACTCTGTCCACCCCCCCCCCCCCCCAACATGTCTTAGAAGTATGATCAAATTAATCTTATTTGGTGGCTGGTGCATTCTTTGTGAAACAGCATTTAGAAAAAAAGGCTACAATCAACTCAACTAGTTGACAGAAAGAAGTTTAAAGTCTACAAACCATCTACAAAACCTTATGATGACTACCCACAACGGGGCTGTTGGTGACAACCTCCCCCAAGCCTAGGGAGATCCCTCCCATCTCTCCTCTGCCCTCTCTCCCTCCCTCCCTCCCTCCCCCCCACCACCACCACCACCATCCTCAGTTCTGCCAGGCTCAGAGTCAGCAGTCTGCTAGCGTGATCTCCCACAGCTCTCTTACCAGATAGCTGCACCTGTATTGAGATGCCTGAAGTTTGTGCTTGACAGATTGCGTGTGTCTACTTCCCTAAAAGGAGCTCAAAGTGGGAGGCGTGTGCTCACATCTGTGCATATCTGACCTATATATATCTATGTATATATATATATATCTATATATATATATATATATCTATCTCACGTAAAAATCCTCACTAAAATGAAACATCAAGCAGTCAAAAGATGGAAGATACAACAGTGTCTTTGCGTGTAGTTGCCAGGAGGTTGTTCCTTGAGGAACAGGAGGGGTGACAACTATTGGAGGGGGGTGGGGGGGGGAGAGGCGGGCAGCACTTTGGTACAAGCAAGGTGAGCAGAGCTCCCTGGTGACCCGAGGTCACCTTGGTGACTGGCTGGAGTGTGTAACCAGTGTCACGTGTCATCGTCAATGCTTCATGGGGGAGGGAGGGAGGGAACGAGCTGAATCACAGTTGAGCTGAAGGGGGTCGGCCCCTTTGGAGTGCGGAGGTCGGTACAACGGGGACAGGCTGCGGACGCGGCCTCTCGACGTGCGTACGCGCGGGCGACGTGCAGACGTCACGACCCAGACACAGCCCCCTGGGAGCTCCCCAGGGTCTGTCTCCAACCCCCTCCGGCACAAACACACTGCAGGGTGGAAGACGAGTCCCTTCCATCTTCCCTTCAGCTGTCCGGTGTGTGACGAGAGTGTGAGTGTGTGTGTGTGTGTGTGTGTGTGTGAGATCGACATGGTTGCCTGGGTTGGTGGATCCCAGTCCGGATTCGGAGAGTGGTAGACGGGGGCAGAGCGTAACTGGGTCCAGGCTGGCTTCGGGAGCAGAGAGGCCCGGTGGGGCGGGAGGGTTGAAGGGACGGGGGGGGGGGACGGGGAGATGAGAGGGTGATGAGGCGGGAGTGTTTGGAGTGAGGGGGGGCCGTGGGGGTGGGTGGGTCTCAGTTAGACGTGTCAGAGTGGACGCTGCCGGGGGGAGCGGGTGGAGAAGTGACCGAGGAAGGGTTGGTGGGGCCCTGCCAGCTGCTGCTGTTGGCCTGCAACGGAAACACACGCAAAACGACGTCAACATTCACTCTGCGTGGGGGGGTTTTCCTGCAGCACGACACTCTTGGTCCTGATCATAAGAGCACGGGGGGGGCGTACTCACGTCCAGGGGGTGTGGGGTGAAGAGCGTGCTCGCAGACAGCTCCTCATAGCCGCCCATCAGGGGTGTAACACGGTGCAGGGTATCCACCTGGCCGGGACAGACGGGAAGGGAAAAACGACAACAATGAAAAAACACTTAGGAGGGGGTCAAACTGGAACCTGGAAACACTCCCTACAAAAACACAAATCCCCCCCCCCCCCCCCCCACCCCACCCCACCCCACACACACACACACAGAAACACACTGCGTCGGGAAGGCACTTGAAACGCAAGTCGGGGTGGTGGGGGTTGAGCAGAGCCAATTCGGCTCCCACAAACCTCTGCTTGCGTCTCCTACTCTAATCTGCAACCACCGAGAGGAGCGAAAGGTCACTCTGAGCCCAGGTGGGGGGGGGTCACGAGTCTCTTTGGCAGGACCCCGGGTCCCCAGCCTACCCGCTGGTCTCACTCCAAAGGAACGACAGACCGCAGAAAGAGCCAATCCGTGCATTTATTCACACAATGCAATGAGGTGGAATGGTTTATGACCCTCACAGTCAGTGCTGAGCTGCATGACCACCAGTCGGGCAGGTCCGCCACGACAGGCTCGCTACAGCAGAAATTGGGGGTTCCTCTCGGGGGGGGGGCAACACGACAGTGCACTTCCACTGGGTAACACACGACACCATGACAACAGGAGGGGGGGGGAGACCAAACCCAGGCAAGGGGGAAGGACAAGGGCATTCATACAGAGAGAGATACAGAGAAAGAGAGAGATAGAGAGACAGAGAGAGAGAGAAAGAGACAGACAGAGTGATGGGATGGAGGGATGCTAATGTAGAAATGCCCGGGTAGGTCGGAGGAACACCAATCACTAAATCACAGGATGGGGAGGGCCGTGTGCGACACAAGGCTTGTATCGGAAGGGGGGGGGGGGGGGGGGTGCTCAGGGTCAGGCGGGGGGAGGAAGTGGTGTCTAAGGGTAATGATAGGGCAGAGCCAGGGAGAAGACGCTAGAGGGCAGGTGGTCTGGGAAGTTAACCTGGGGGGGTGGGGGCAAGGGGAGGGGGCATTGAGGCAGGCTTTGCAGAAGTCCTCAGTGCCTACCTGCGGCTGAAGAGAGGGAGCGATGTTGAGACCCTCCCCGTTGACCGAGCGCAGGCCAAGGTAGGCGTCGCCTGTGTGAGACAAGCTGTAAGGCCCCGATGACCCTGTGGGCAACACACGTAGCCAATCAGGCACGCCGCGGGCGCCGGGGCCACGCCCGCTACCGACCGTGCAAAGGTACGCACACTAACGTAACCTGGCAAACGTGGTACCGGGGGGGGGGGGGGGGGGGGGGTCACTCGTCAGCCAAGAGGGAGTTATGGGTGCCGTGGGTGAAACCAACCGAACAGTGAAGAAACGGAAAAGGGTTTCCCCACAAGACTCAAAAGGTGACTGGGACATTATCGGGATCGCAACACTGACGTTACGCGTCAACATATCTTTGCACTGGGCGGAATCGAAAATCTAATCATAAATCCAAAACGACAAACACACGAAACAGATCTCGGTTCCCATGATTGGGTCGAATGTGTCTTCGCAGGCTGTGGTGTTTTCGGACGGCCCAGCGGGGGTAGGCCCGGGCACATGGAGAACAGAGGGCTGAGCATGATATGATCCTTCTACAGCTCACAATGACTGAATGATGACCTACCTGCTCCTGTCTGCTTCCTCAGCAAATAGGGGTAAGCTGGTATGTTGTCGTGTGCGCTAATGTATGATTGTATGTGTGTGGGTTGTGTATATATATATATATATATATATTAGTGTGTGTGCGTGTGTGTGTGAACGTGGGCGAAACGAAGACAGACAGGTAGCAGGGCGGCAGACATGCTTGCAGAAATGAAAGAAGCCGTGCTGAAGCACACAGGTGAGACGCGTGGAGCGCGGGGGGGGGGGGAGGGAGGGGGTCAAACCCAGGAAGAGACATACCGCCCTACGGGACAGACGAGAACAACATACATGTCAGAACCCGCGGGGGCCGAGGGCCTCGCAGCCAGGTCGTCAGACGAAAAACAGGCAAAACAAGTCTGACGCGTAAACCCCACAGGCAGGCAGACGAGACGAGACCGACAGACGGGGACAAAAACAAATATGGCCCTTGTCCTAGCGCTAGCGCGCGCGTGTATGTGCGAACTCGACGCCGCCTGTCGTGGTGCGGGTGGGTGGGTTGAGGTGTGGATGAGGAGGGAAGGGGGGGGGGGGGGGGGGGGCGAATGGGGCACACGGTACCTGAGTTGGGCGTCGCCGGAGAGTTAGCCTGGCTAGCCTGCGCCGACACACTGGCAGCATCCACCGCTGTTTTTACTGCGTAGAGGTTCGCTTCCTCCTGGAACTTACCAATGTTCTTCTTGTACCGAATTCTCTTGTTGCCGAACCAATTAGAGACCTGGAGTTGGGACACACGCAGCACAACAACGACAGGAGGATTAGCGTTCACAGGCCAAGAGGCGGGTGTGTGCGCAGAGTGGGGGTGTGTGTACCCGCAGGGTGTGTGGGGGCGGGGGGTTAGGCAGGGGGCGCCGACCTGAGAGACGGTGATGGCACACTTCTTGGCCAGCTCCTCCTTGGCTTCCTCGCTGGGGTAGGGGTTGGACAGGTGGGAGTAGAAGTACTCGTTCAGCACCTCAGTCGCCTGCTTGTTGAAGTTACGCCTCTTGCGCCTGTTTGGGGGGGGGGGGGGGAACGACAAGAGGGTCAGGGGTGACGGCGGGACGCGTTGCGGGCCGGCCTTGAGAGGCGGCCCCTCTGCGCCCGCGCACGCCGACCAGAGTTGCGGCCGCGTTCGCTCACGCACAGACGTTCTTGTCTTACCGGCACTGGTGAGGCCTGACAATTCCCTCCCATTCAAAATCGTGTTATCCCAAACCCCTCATTCGAACCCTAACCCTCATTCTCCATGTGGTGCCCCTAAAATCCAGTAGTGAGCAGTGAGGACCAATTAAAGCTCCACAGCCGTTGAAATGCACCTTAGTTTGCAACACCTGTGGCAGACTTCTGGTTCTCACAAGAATAGCGAAACAAACACAAAACACACACACACACACCTGGCGTCCAGGAAGCGCGAGCGCAGGATCATGACGGCCTCGCAGGTGCTCTGCTTCAGCTGCATCTGGATGGAGGAGAACTTGCGGTGGATGATGGCCACCATGCGCTCGATCTCCTTGGGCGAGATGGGCCGCGTGCGCGACTGCTCCCTCAGCAGGTTCATCACGTGGTTGGTGAACTCGCTGCAGGCCTGGGATGGAGGGAGAGACACAGAGAGAGAAAGAGACAAAGGGAGAAAGAGAGAAGGGGAGGGAGGGGAGGTTACGTAACTAAACCTGGAGGCGCGGACAGACACCGTGTGTTCACCCGACCCGACCGGCGAGCCCCCCCCGCCCTCCTTACCTGCTCGTATTTCTCC
Source organism: Hypomesus nipponensis (assembly GCF_054491055.1). Lineage (NCBI taxonomy): Eukaryota > Metazoa > Chordata > Actinopteri > Osmeriformes > Osmeridae > Hypomesus > Hypomesus nipponensis. The sequence goes on along the minus strand of NC_140377.1, from coordinate 8,305,259 downwards.
AGCTCGGAGTGGTAGATCTGGCGGATCTGGGCCAGCTTGGCCCTGTAGTCGGAGTGCTCGATGCTGCCGTCGTTGGGCGAGCCCCCCGCCGCCGCCGCCGCCGCCGCCGCGGCCGCCGAGCCCCCGCCCTTCTCGGGGCCGGACACGCCCTCGGCCAGCAGCATGTTGTCCAGCCGCATGATCTGGGGGTCCGGCGGGTCCTCCTCCTGCACCCCCCGGATACTCAGCACTGGAGGACGCAGAGGGGGGAACAGAGACTTGGGATGAGAGAGAGAGAGCGCAAAGCGAAAGTTGGGGAGGGAGGTGTTGCGAAAGGTCTGCTACTGTCCGACGAGTCCTCCGTTGGGAATTTGAAGTCGCTCTGGATTCCAGGGGGGGAACGCGAGTGAGGACACTTTATCAACGCTCCAACTCGAGCAGAAGTGCCCGGTCGAGAACATTTGTCAAGTTTCTCGACACGTCCCCCCCGTCCCCGAGTGGATGTGAAAGGGCGCCTCGCGGTTCACGCGTCCGCCAGCAGAGGGCAGCGCGGCCCCTCGGTGGCGGCCCGCCAGGGTGGGGGCGCATGAGGCATGGGGATAGTAATGGGAGTGCATGTGCTGTCAGTACGAGCTCCACTGGCCATAAGTACAGCTTTCAGACGCTCCACTCCACCACTGCATTAAAGCGGGACCTCTGTCAGCCTCCAGGCGAGCTCTCATCCCTCTCTCACACACTCCCTCTCTCACACACACACACACTCCCTACCTCCCTCTCTCACACACTTCCTCCCTCTCACTCTCTCTGTGTCTGTGGAACTCTACACCTGCACAGTTCCCTTTTCACCGTGAAACTCGTCTTCCTTCCTTTACTTTCTTTTTGTACAGCAGTTTCGGAATGCAGATATACCGTTGAAAACTTTTATTTTTATTTTTTTAAACAACACAGACTGAAAACGTAAGGGCAGAGAGCGCGTTGTGTTTTGTTCCACTCGTTCTTGTATTTTTCAGGGGGGTTGAGAGGCTCAGTGACATGCTCTGAGGGAGGCAAACCCTGGCTATATGTAGGATTATATTCACAGTGGCAAGTCAGTGGTATCTGACTTCCACTCTGGGGATTATGGCAGTCTGTCAGAGCTCATGGTGAAAGGTGAGGGGGGCTGCTTTACAGGAGGAAGCCCAGGGATTGGATTGTTTCTTTTAAATACGTACTTTTCGTTGAAACACAACCGCCACGACGAGCCAATCCCCAGTAAGCATTCGCAAGACCTTCGCTGTTAAACAAACTTCAAACTTAAGCCCTGTATGACAACCCTCGGTGTAGGAGAGACAGAGAGAGAAGGGGAGGGAGGAGACAGAGAGAGATAAAGAGGCAGAGAGAAAGAAAAAGAGAGAGGCAGAGAAAGAGAGAGAGAGAGAGAGAGAGAGAGAGAGAGAGCAGGCAAGCATTCTCTCCTGCTTACAGAGCCGAAACAAAGAACAAACATGAGAACAGTCTGCCATTTGTTCTTACGGTTAATAATAACCTGGGTGTAAATCCAAGCCAGAATACGGGGTTCGCTCCAAACTGAATAAACACGACCTGCCAACTCTGTGCCCCCCCCCCCCCCATCCCCTCCCCCCCCCCCCAACAAAGCCTCCCTTCTTTTAACTTCTGAGCGCCCTCTCCTTTTCTATAAAGTCTCCTTCCCTCCAATTCCAACTCTTTCTCTCCCATGCAGTTGCTTTTTTTTCTCTCTCTCTCTCCTGTTCCTTCTTGCCTGCTCGCTTTTCTCCACTTAGGTCCTCTCCGTCTCCCTCTCCCCTCCCTCACATTCCTTCTCTCCGTCGCTCCCCCTCTCCGGGGCTCAGGAATGCAGCGGGCCCAGCCGAACTGAACTAATGACCCCGACTCCTCCGTCCCTCCTCTGCCTTCCCCCCTCAGTCACTTGAGAGAGCTCGACTTTGGGCGCTTGGTGCAGACGCACCTATGGGGGCGGTTGGCGTGTCACTGCCGGTGGGAGACCTCACTGCGCGCGCTCAGACTGAGGGGTTGGTAAGTGCTTCTGCCGAGGCCTGAGGGGCCGCTCCACACTCTGTCCGCCTCCAGCGTGGGCCTGTCCGTCACCCCAGACGTCCAGGCTGACCGTCCAGAGCCTGGTTGTGGACGAGGGCTCGCCCCCGCCCCCCCCCCCCCCCCCCTTCCGCCTCGTCATGCGCGGAGGTAGGGACGTGACCCGCGGTCGAGAGAGGGCAACGCTGGCTCTGAGAGGTCTCTCATCGCCCCCCCACCCCCCCTAGTCTGCCCCCTTCCTCCCCTCTCCTCATTATGGCCCCCAGCTGTAGCCTAATGCCCTCCGATTCTCCTAATGACTTCAATTAAGCTGTGATTACTGACAATTACACTCGCACACAGTGTAGGGGGGCTTGAAGGGGTTGTGGGTATGTCAAGAGGAGGTCAGACGCGGGGAGGGAGAGTTGACGCAGGTTAAGACGACCGTGCTTGGGATGATCCCAAACACACCGAGCATAAATGCTCGTCCGACTGTACACACAGAACACGTTCCCAGGCATGAGACAAGGATTGGGCATCCGGTTGGCCTAAAAATCACCCACTGTTTAAGATGCGGGTGATTGGTGACATCCAAAACACAGCAGGAAAACAAGCCCAAGGGGAAGTAGAGGAAAGGGCCGCAAACTGTATTCCAGGCTCTTAGAAACACTCAATTATGGACCAGCTAGCTCCCCAGGCAGGCAGTGTGGCATTGAGAGACTGAACGAGCAACCCATACTATGAAATATTCAAGGTCTCCAGCTGGGTTTCCACTGCATACATAATCACCCTCATTTCGGCACAGCCAATATGGCGACGCTGTTGTTGTGTGTCTGTGTGTGCGGTGCGAGGTGTCTACGGTATACCCGAGCCGGCTGGAGGTGAGCAGAAGTCCACCCGACGCAGCGATGCTGTACATGAAGTGCAATATCTTCCAACACGTAAAAGGAGAGATGTGCCTTAAACGGAGTCACTATATCATCGCCCAGCACACACGCTTTACGCTCCTGTGTCTCTCCTCTCTCCTGCATCCCCTTTTCACTCTGGCCTCCCCCCACCACCCCACCCACCACACACACACACATCCCTTCCCCCTTCTCGGCAACCCCCCCAGCACCCCCCCCCCCCCTCCTCTCCCTCTGTTCTCCATTTCAGTCGAGTTCTCCATGTGAGCCGCAATCCCTCATGCTGTCAGCCCCCCCCCCCCTCTCCCTCTCTCAGTAGACAGACAGGATTAGCATTTTAATTGCATCAGCTCCCTTGGGTATTCTCAGCCTTTCACTGGGAGAGAGCAAGGGAGCGGGCGAGAGCGAGAGCAGGGGGGGGGGGGGAAGGCAAAGAAAGAAGGAAAAAAAAAAAAAAGGGAAAAAAGGTAAGGAGAGAGGGTAAAAGGAGAGCCAAGGAGAATTGGAAAAAAACACAAGGAGTCACAGGAGGAGATGTACAAGCAGAGAGAGAGAGAGAGACAGTGAGAAGCAGAGGAAAAGATGGCAGAGGGAATAGACAATGAATTCAGCCGTACACAAGCGACTGGAGACGAGGAGGTTGAATAATGTGTGGGAACGAAATACAGAAAAGGGTATTTGAAGACAAGGAGGGGAGAGAGAGAGACACAGAGAGAGAGAGAGATACAGAGACAGAAAGAGAGAGAGAGAGGTGTGGGGGGAGAGAGACAGAGAGAGAGAGCAAGAGAGAGAGAGAGGGGGGGGGGGAGGATTAATCTGGCTCGATTTGGAGAACGGGTGCGACAGAGGGAGGTTTTCGCATTTACAAGAAGCAAGACTCCACTCGCCACATACTAGCCATGAACAGATCGGATTTTGGGAGAAGCCCACCGAGCATGCGGAGGGGGGGGGCACACCAACAGGCTGCAGTGGATCCCGGAGGGTGTCGTGACCCAGACTGAGGGAGCGCGGCCTCCGCACAGACATGCAACAGAGACCCCCACGCGGGCACAACGCCGCTCGATCTGAAAGCTCGAGACCGAGCCGGAGAAAACGGGGACGCGGCCGGACGAGCCCGCGGGGTGGATGTCACGGTTTGACCGTGTCGGAGAGCAACTCTCAGCATCCTCTTCCTCCATCTCCCATCGCCGCGCGGAGAAACTGTTGCCCCCCCCCCCCCCCCCCCAGGGCCGGGTAGGTGAGGGAGGGTAGAGCAGTCCCCCCCCGCCCCTGGTGCGAGTCGGGGCGTTAAGCCCGCAGGGGCCACCACGGTGTCCCTCTGCACGCCGCTCGCTGGGCGCCATCCTTGTCGAGGGCTGTTTTGTTGTGGAGGAGAGTAAGCCGGGGAATCCATCCATATGTCACTTCCTGCTTTAAGCAGCTCAGGCTAATCACTGTTTGGCCGCTTTGCTGTAACCCTGTGGCACGCACCCGGGAACACACACACACACCATGTAAAAAAAATGCATGCAAACAGACACAGTCAAATCACACACACACACACACACACACACAACCCCAAACACTGCAGCCATATTGAGGGAGTGGTAAGCAGCCAGTGTTAACATAGTGGGATCTGATTAGGGTGTGAATGGGTACCACCCTGGGCAAACACGACTCGCCAAGCCAACACACCATTAATCACTTCTTAATGAACTAGCGAGGCGTTTTCATGAAGACCAAGTGCACTCCGGAGGAACCACTGGAAACCAGAACGTAACGCACCAACACGCGGGTCGCTCGATAAGAGATATCTGGAACTCGACGGCCGGCGCGCGGTCCTCACTCGCACGGGCGCTCCGTCGAGCCTAATATTGGATCGAAAAATGGGAACGGATGGTTGTGTAAGGTCATTCACATGCAGGCGCACGCACGCACGCACACGCACAGCGGCGCTCTTTCCTGGGGGTTTGAGACAAGATGGCGGAAGGCGAGAGGTAGAACTGTCACCGGGGGTGTGAGTGGGGGGGCAGAATGATGAGAGAGGGGAGCCAGGCAGGGAGGAAGAGCGCTCCGGCTCCCCACCCCCCCCCCCCCCCCCCGGTCCCAGCCTCGCTCAGTCTCTCCCCGCCGTCCTCATCAGCACAGCTGCCTCCCGCGCTCATTAGCGCCGCCTCTTAAGGAGCTCCTAAAGACTTTGTGAAAAATGAACGCTCGTTTGAGAGGTCGTTAATTTGCACTGTTATGCAAATGAGGTGGCAATTAAGCAATGGATAAGGGGGGGGGGGAGGAGAGCCCCATGCTCATCTATAACGAGCGAAACGAGCGATATGACACAGTCAGACAGCGGGCGGGGGAAGAACCGAAGCCGTGTCGCCGCGTGTCCTCTCCTCTGACCACGTCCTCGACGGCTCATACCGCCCTCCGTGGTTCGCTTGGCGCGCAGGCCAGCCGGCGCGCAGGCCAGCCGACGCCTGTCCCCCGACGAGCGCCTCGGAACCGAGAGACAACGGGGGCGCGACGGCACTGCCTCGTCCGCAGCCCCGAAGCAGAGGCAGTGACGCTCGGCTGCGTTCACACCTTTGCGTGAGACGCAGATTAATATAGATTAGCAGACAGCTCTTAATACCGCAATCCGAGTGTCACCCATCCAAAGCCTTCACCCTGCGCAGAGTCCTAGAGGCTTAGGAGGAGAGCGGGGTACTTAATGCCCCCGATAACCCAAAACACGGTCCTAATCCTGGGATAGCTTGCTGTCTGCCTGGCCACCCACCCACCCACCCCCTCATCCAACACCCGCCCACGCCTGATATCTCCATCTCTCCCCTCTGCATCTCTGACACGGTGTGAAATATGCACAAACATACTCTCTGGGACTTTGGCGTGCTGCTCTACAGGGAGGTGGGGGGAAGGGGGGGGGGGGGGGGGGGCGCTCCCATCAATTGTAATTAATCCTTAATTAGTCAGGATTAGGAGCTGGGCTCTGACACTCTCCCGCCCTGCCGCCACCACGCTAATGCAATCCAGCTGAGGCCACATTTACATATCTTTAATTAAAGAGATGTTGGCTGCCTTTACACAGCCCCCAGACTGAGAGGGGGGGGAGGGGGGGGGGTGACAAACACAGAGGGAGGTGGGATGAAGCGTGTTGGAGTAGAGCACTGCGATGTTTCACTCTGACCAACCTGATTAATCCCCCCCCCCCCCACTAAGAGTTCTCTGCAGAAGAATGGCTGATATGAAGGCCACAACGGCTTTAGCCAATGGATCAAACTGAGAATTCTAGTAGCATACCTCATGGCAGAGAGAAGGTTCATAGAGTTAAGAGGGGCTGCGTCCCCTTGAAGCCTTCGGGCGCACTGACAGAAGTATGTGCCAATGCACGTCCCTATACTATAAGGTCGTCTGACTTCAATTTGACACGTTAGCGCCACCATTACAGAAGTTGCCACGAAGGTGCTCAACGCCCCTGTAAAATCCCTCTCTGCGAAGACGCTGCTCCTTCCAGGAACACAAGACAGGGCCGGGCTAATCCCGGAGGGAATAACGCGACAGACAGGGAGAGAAGCAGTCAGCCCACACACCATTAGGCCGGGGCTGAGCCGGGCTGAGCCGGGCTGAGGGTCTGGGGTGCTCCATCGCTCCCCAGTTGGAGGGCTTGTGTCGTGGGGGGGGGGGGGGGGTTGTCTGTCAGGGCTAGGGGTCTGTGTGATATTAGCCGTCTGCCAATCTGGCCTGGGGAATGGACATGGAGTAATTACTGCTGCTCTTACTGCCTCATCAATCTCTCTCTATCGCTCCTTCTCGTCCTCCTCCTTCTCCCATCCCCTCCTCAACCCTCCCCCCACCCCACCACCACCACTTTTTTTTTTTTTTTTTAACAACCGCTTCGGCAAAGAGGGAGAAAAACCGATTGAGTGGCAGGGATAGCGGCGCACACAACCTCCAACAGAGGCGAGGGCAAACAAAACCAAATCATCTCGTAGCTGCCAGGTACTTGACTGAACGCGTTCACATAAAATAATACGGGCAGTCTTTTATTTTTTTTTATTCTCTTTTCTCCCCCCCCCAATGGTTTGGTTCCCTCTTCTGTCCCTCTGCCATTTAAGGCAACACATCGGGAACCCTCCTCAACGACATCCTCTGCGCTGAACAGGCGCTGCGAGGCTTTCAGTCGTTAAACTATCATAAAAAAGTCTGAGGTTTCCAACAACTCGTCAAATTTTACGACCGAGTTCAAATGAAGCTCTTTGGAAGCCAATGATACTTAGCGGTCTTAATTAGGCGAGTCATTCACAGGGCTGGAGGCTGTGTGTACTGAGAGCCGTGGGAGATGCTGAAGAAACAACATTAACCCAGAAAAACACGTCCGACAGCCTGTTTGACTGTCGGTTCCGTGCAGGATCCCTACGCAGTATCAAGGGTTATGTATAAAGGGCTATGTATAAAGGGCTATGTATAAAGGGCTATGTATAAAGGGTTATGTATAAAGGGCTATGTATAAAGGGCTATGTATAAAGGGCTATGTATAAAGGGCTATGTATAAAGGGCTATGTATAAAGGGTTATGTATAAAGGGCTATGTATAAAGGGCTATGTATAAAGGGCTATGTATAAAGGGCTATGTATAAAGGGTTATGTATAAAGGGCTATGTATAAAGGGCTATGTATAAAGGGCTATGTATAAAGGGCTATGTATAAAGGGCTATGTATAAAGGGTTATGTATAAAGGGCTATGTATAAAGGGCTATGTATAAAGGGCTATGTATAAAGGGTTATGTATAAAGGGCTATGTATAAAGGGCTATGTATGAAGGGTTACGTAAACGTGCCATCAGGTAGACAACTAACTGTTCCTTTATTACACGCAGACAAATAGTTAAAGGATGGACGAAAACTGATGTTTCACAGACTGTACAAGAAATATACATGGGAAACACTGGAGCCGGTGGCCGTGGTTCGGAAAGGGGGTGAACTTGCTTCGAAAGGCCGGGAGATTTGGCACTATACGTTCCGCCAAAACAACAGACCCCAGTTGAAGTTAGCTCCATCATTATCTTTTACAGCTGTTCTTGAAAACTGGCTGGAAACAAACAACTTCTCCATGTTGAGTGTGAAACAACTGTGCCCGCACAGACGATAACAAAACAAAAAAGGTTTACAGCAAAGAAAGACCATTTGATGGATGGATGTCTCTCCCACTGGTAAACCTTTCCCTCGCTGTTGGATCACATGACAGACTTCTAAGTGAGCAAGTTAGAGACTTGTCAGGAAGGAGTAAGCAAGAGGAAAACACAGAGGCACGGGCTTCTGAAAACATTTGGTGGGTAAAAAGTTGTCCCACTGCACCAAGAGCCGGGCTATTTTTACAGCTAAAGAAATACCCCAGAGACAGACGGGGAAACATCGCAGAGTGGGAAGCAAAATCATTTTCTCCGAAACTTTTGATCCATTCTTATCCCCTCGCCGGTCGTTTCACTTCCTTTCAGAGTGAATCCGTGACAAACATTTGAACCAAACCCTCATTTCACGCGGATGAAGGTCATGTTTAACGTGAGGGTGCGGGGCAGCACGGATCTCAGGGCGGAAGAGGAGAGGGGGCTGCTGGCATTTGAGAGGAACATTTCCTTAACAATGAAAACAATCTACCCAACTGCAGCACTCTGTGGAATTCACCTCCCCCACCACCCCCCCCAACTCCCTCGCTCCTCCTCCTCCTCCCCCACCACCCCTGCATTACCATATCAAAGCCCCCAGTTCAGAGCAAGTCTTCTCTTTCAAGAATGGGAGCAAGGCAGAGGGAGGAGAGGGGGGGGGGGGGGAGAGGAGAAGACCCAAGCAGCAGGAGTAGACCCAAGCCCGAGTTTGCTTTTATCCCTGCTGTTCTCTCTCTCTCTGTGTGTGTGTGTGTGTGTTTGTGTGTGTGTGTGTGTCTGAATGTGAATGCGTGTAAAAGACTGCAGAAAAATCTGTGGAGATACTGGAGGACTACTGATTGGGGGCTCCATGAGCTGCAGTCGAGAGCCTTGTCAATTCACATTCCACAAGCGCATAATGGCGCCTGCAGGGGGGTCTGCTGGGGCAGCAGGGGAACGGCAGAGCAGGTACAAGCTGATGGTGGGGGGGGGGTCACTACAAGCAGAGGAACCAGCACGGTCAAACAGTGGACGATCAGATGGGACAGATCTCTGCGTATTTATTTACGGAATGATTCCCAGCGGAACAGGCCACACACATGCAGAGGCAGTGCAAAGATAAAAAGGTGACTTATCATTCCAACCCTGTCTCCATCTCTACCCTCACCCACGCATCTTCCACAGCCACATCTCCCCCTCTCCCCCTCTCTCTCTACGAGACAGCTAAATGTGAAAATCAAAGGGAATGGCATTAGGGTAAATAGGACCACTGGTTGCCAAGGAAACTGGGTACCCCTGACCCCTCCCCCCCCCCCCCCCCAAGCAAAGCCCTTTAGTTTCCTCCAATGAGAAGAGAGCAATAATGCGTTATTGACAGATCGCCACAACATGCAGCAGTGCAGGGTTTTCAGCCTGTATTTCAACTGGTGAGATACCATGAGAGAAAACATGGGGGGGAGAGAGAGAGAAAGAGAGAGAGAGAAGGGAGGGACTCAAAGCCCCGCCCACCCTGTACCACCATAACCATCAATCCTCCATCCACTCCTGCCCTCCTCCTTTGAACCATGTTGGAGATCTGCTAGGCAGCTGACTGGAATAGCTAACAAGATGGGATCAAGAATTTGACTTTGGCGAATGAAATCTTCCACCATTGCAGCAACATCCTTCTGGTAACACCCGGATATTAGTGAGGGATATTTTTCGATTGGCTTACAAAAATAAATAAAAAATAAGCTATGGAATAAACTGGTAATACCCAGATTATAGAGTGAAATTTAAAAAGAAAGTAACCGTGTGGACCAGGGCAACATCACATACCAATAGAACTAAAAGCCTCTTTGAAATGGGGGAACTTACAGTGCATTTGTATTTCCATTAAACTGAACATGACCTGAGGGACATGAATGGAATGGTTATTTTACACCAGGTAAGACAATGATGGGGCAGCAATGTTTATCTCCCCACATGAGATCAACCTCCCCACCTATAAAAGGTAAAAAGGAATGCAGTTACTAATCCGACTGTACTTGACTCAGTATGAAGAGGCTTTAAACCACTAATTGAATCTTGTCAGCAAACCAGTCCACCTCGGCCCCTGCTGCAACATCAATGTAACTTATGACAGTGAGTACTGACTACCAATGCTCATACGACATCAATATCCCCCCACCAGGGAACCATTATCGGACAAACTAAACCCCCAATAAGCTGGGCTACATCAGATTGGGTCGGACTGTATAAGCTTCAGTGGAGTGAAGTGAGAAAGCAGTACCGAGGAGGGAGAGAGGGAGAGAGAGAGAGTCGTACCTGTCTTCTCTTTGATCTCGCAGAGAACGCTGAAGAGAGCAGGCTTCATTCTGTGACAGTTCAGCGCGTGTTTCCTGCCAGAGAGAAAGAGAGAGAGAGAGGAGAAGAAGAGAGGAGGGTGGGAGGCGTGATTAAAACTGGCGGACCTCAACTTCAGACCGTTTCCCTTCATAATACACAGATTTGTCGATGTACGGGGCTCGGCTATGGATCCCGCTCCCCTTAACCCCCAACCATCTGCAGAGATCCAAGCATGGTGGCAGCAACTGTACTCAAATGACCAGGGGGGGGATTCAGGCAGTTTCGACATTGTGCCGGTTTTCTCCTAAGCAATATTAACATGGGAGATAAGCCTTGGGAAATCCAAGTCAAAAGGGTAATCAATCCGTTTTTCATGCACCTCCTAATTACTCACCTGTCTGGAAACACCACTCATTCACACCAGACATGTGTCAGCGGCGTCAAACAAACTAAAACCAAAACAACCACGAAAAAGAAAAGAAATAGCACTGTCCGAGAGGTCTGAAACACAGCGGCTCTGCGCTAGGGGTGATGGAAGCCTACTGTGTTAAAAGCAGCCAGGCCCATGACAGGTTCTCACTGACATCTCAGGCCTGAGTGAGAGGCTGATCACTCTACTGAACACTCCCCGACATGACACAGTGGGGAGCGTTCACGCAGAAGGATGCTTCTGGAGCTACCCGTGTTCCTCGAGTCTGTCGTTTCTCCATCAAGTGCACATACTGACAGACACGTACGGAGACACGCCTCTCTAATGGCTCGGCGAGTCACGGACTCCCTCGGCAGTCTGGTCTGGGAGCTGCCGCGCTTACAATAGAGCCTCACACGAGGACGAGATCCGGAGACATTTGTGCCGTTCAAAAGACATTAGGCATGGGGTGGAAAGACGACATTTCGAAAGCGCAGTTTCAAGGTCCTACTGCCACTCTGGGGTAAGTGAGAGGAACATTTCAGGTGGACAAAAAGCGATTCACCCGATATTAAAGCCGAGTTGGAACAAGAATGCGTAAAAAGGCGATGGAACAGAATGAACAATGATTCCTGGAATGAAGGTAGTACAAACCGTCATCGGTTGATCCTCAGTGGGATGATGGGACTCGAGAGTGTTTCGGGGGAAAACAATGACACAGACCACGACACGACAGATGAAGAATGAGCACACCTGACCTCGACACCCCGTCCAGTTGTGTGTTGTACGCTATGTGATGCCTGTGTGGCCGTGCGCGTCGGTATGCGTGTGCCTGGCGGATACCGCGGCGGGAGAGTACACCGAGGTGACTCGGTGTGCGTGATCGTGTACGCCTGTGTGCGTCAGTTGTGTTTTTTGGACTGCTGGAGTGGGGAGGGGGGGGGTGCCTTCATCATGGAGGGGGGGGGGGGGGGATGAGCAAGAGGAGGGAGAGGGGGAGTGCTCATGCGGTCCAGTACTGACCTGTGCTGGAAGTTGAGCGGCAGGCCACCCCCTGCCGTGCCCCCCCCAGCTCCCCCTCCCTCTGTGGGGTCGTCTGATCCGCCCCAATGCGCCGGCGACTCTTCTGGCCAGCATCTGAACATAGGGTAACAGGGTGAGAGGATGAGGGCGGGCGGGCTGGCTGGCAGGAAGTGCAGGGCGCAACTGTGTCGTCCTCTGCTGCCCGGACATAAAGAACTCCCCTCCCCCCCCCCCCATCCCACCACACTGCTCCCCTCCGGGACGAGGGCTCCTCACCACTGCCCAGCACATCCCTCCTAGCCAGCTAGGTACGCGGGGAGGCAGACAGGCAGGTAGGTAGACTGACTGCTAGACAGGCAGGCAGTCTTTTGTGTCACATGGGATTGAAGCGGTACAGTAAGCTAAATACAGTACCAAGACTGCTTTAGCGCCTCATATTTCAGGGCCCTGGCTGGTACAGGAGCATGTAACAATGCCCCTAATAGATGCTAAATCAAATATAGTAATAATATATATTAAAAAAATATATATATACAAATAAAAAAAAAGAGAACCTTTGCTGAGACAGCTAACGGCATTCAGAGAGTTGTTCAAACAACTCTCTACAGTCTCCCCTTCGGTGAGACGTGGATGTGAACATCACAACATGCTTAAAACATGGACTGGAAAAGATGGTGCCCGTGCCAGAACTGTCCTTAAGTGGATTGGCATGCTTTGGCCAAAAGAGCATCATAAGTATCCTGACAGACTGATTCCAAGCCTTGCATAAGGGAGATGATTGTGTTTACAGGTCTGGACCGTAGTCCACAGGAATGTTGATTCCAAGCCCAGAGGGAACACTTACTGCATGTGGATATTCTGTTATGATAACCCAGTCCCACTGTCATCTTTAAATATAAATGGTCCAAAACATTGTTACTTTAGATGCTAATGACAAGGGTTCAGATTATGACTGATGTTACATCTAAAATGAGCAAAACATCAAGACGTGATGCACAAGAGGTAAAAAGGAGTCTGAAAAAAACAAAGCAGACGTATACTCGTCTCAACAAGCTTCTCATGGTAAAATGATATGCCACTGGTGAAAGGTTTGCTGTAAAGGTACTTAACTCCGCCAAAGCAGTCTAACTAATATACCCCAAAAAAGGCCCAATTAGGAATCAAGCCTTATTAATCAATTATTAATCAATACATGCAAATGTCCTATGTACAAATACCCTTAATACACATAATTTAACAACAGTAGAATATATGACATTCATGACAGATTTAATGTATGGCTACCCCTTCGTCGTGCATATTTTGAAAGGAAGAAAATATAATATCCTCCAATTCCTAGGCCGGCCTCGTAGCGTCCCCCCTCCCTCTCCTCATTAATAGAAACTCGATTTGCGGACAGCTGCACTCGCGTACACATTATAGGAGAATTGATTGCACCCTGCACACAATGAAAAGGATGAACACCAGGGAGGGAGGGAGTGAAAGAGGAGTGAATTAATTAAGAGAACCAGGTGGTCAAATGTTGGGTGGAAAATCACTAGCTAATGACACATCACACGGCGGCCACAGTTTCGTAGTGGACGCTGTCTATTGTTTAAATTCTGACGCGTACAAGCTCACCTTATGGCTCCTTGAAGCCGTATGGGAAATGAGTAAGGGTCATATGCTTTTTTGTGATACATATTCAGAAGTCATGATATTAAAACATATTACACACATTTTGAGAGTGGAACTACATGAATGATTGTCCAATCATCAGTCCAGTGCCACATACTGTTCATCAATACCCTTGTTGATGTCAGGTTTAATATTACCTACCAAACCAAGTCCCACAACACAACTATGTACATTTTAAAGATCATCATTTATAGAGACGGATACATTATTATTTTGAAATAAATTCTTCTAGATAAGCATTTTTTATAGATGAAGAAATGTAGACTATATTGAGGCATGTTGAGGTAATGGTGCATGCTATTGTAAATTGTTACAGAAACCATGGTGATGGTTCCACTCGTTATTCAGCTCTGACGCATGTGCCATTAAAGACGCAAAACTTTTTAAAGTTTGAATTCAAAAACTAAAAACTGAACTTAAATTCGTTGCTAGTTACTGAGTATATTCTGTACTTCCAAATATATAATCTAAATGAACGTTGGGTCAAAAGCTTCCAGCCTTGTAGGTACAAACATAGTACTGCATATGGACAATAAGCACGTGCAAGGTTTGAACAAAAAAGTCATACTTTTAGACTTACTATACGACGCCATATAACCATCATATAAAAATGAAGCTTATCAGAAAGAAACTGTGGATCTGATTTTTCCACAATTAAACCAGATGCGTAAATAGCCAATAAAGCGATGTCAAAATCCTACCAATTGCATTTGTCAATTAGCTGCTGTTGATACACAATTCAAAATGATGACAATAGAAAATGTGTATACATAAACATGATTTCTCGCGTTTTCAATCCCATTTCCCTTGGATGTTAGTATTACCTGGCCTGCGCCTCGTCGAGGCTTTCATCGGTGATGGCCATGATCTGCTGTAAAATATCCCCAATGTCTTGTTGAGGTTGGCCAAGTGACTGCTGTTTCCTGACCGAGTCTGGATCTCCCACATCGGCTTGCGATAATCCACCGAGTCCGGTGAGACCCGCCAGCATTCTGGTCTGGTCATCCATACTTTCAAAGAAACCTCGCTGTTTTCCTCAATCGAATACAGCACAATTAGCTAGCTCGCTAGCTAACAAAGTAGTCTCCAGCGCAAATCATACACCACTGCCTGATAGGTACTATTACCAAATAGCTGCGCTAAAAATACTCGAATGCGGTTCTACATTCACGTGCGATTTACAGTGGTGTCAATATTATTATATCAATTAAAACAATTAAGCTAGCGAATAAATACAGCTAGCCACTCTGGAGCTAGCTGTTTGAAGCCCCCCTTACGCAGAAAAAAACGGAGCTTAGCAAGCTATACATGCAGCGAATGTTGAGCTGGCAGACAGCGCCTCGCGCTACAACATTTTCAGGGGAAGAAAGACAATAATACACAGCTATGCACGATAGCTGTTGTAAAAATCCTGCCAACCTAAGAGAAAACAACGTGCAAAAACCCGTTCGCTCAACAACGCCAAGCTACGTCAAAAATCCCCTATGGTTCGGGTTTGCTTTTCAAAACAGTGCATGCCATTGTTTTCCAAAAGGAAGAGCGCTAGCTAGCTGCGCGAGGGACCAGTGTGCATCGTCCACCGAACACCACCACCAGTTACTAGCTACTGGCTAGCTTGTGTGTGTGCGTATGCTGATAAGGAGTAGCTGGCTAGCTATCCACTATAGTGTAGCTAGCATGTTAGATATCAGGCTAGCTAATTTAGGTCAACATGCTAATGATGATTAGCTATTGTATCGACTATACTTTGACGGCTAGGTAAGACTGGTTGGCATTTAACGTCATTGCATTTAACGTCATTGTGAAGATACGTGACTGTTTCAATAAAGCAAGCATTACTGCTGCTGATAGCCACATAGTTTGTAAGTTAGCTTCCTATTCAAGAATGGCCTGGCTTCTGTCTGTCTCGTACAGTACAGTCTAAATCCAATTTACTGTGAGGACGAGTCTGAGCGGTTTAGCTATGAGTCGTTGGGAAACAAATCACAATATTTACACAGTCAGTTGCATGCTTGTAATTCTAATGTTGATCACAATCATTTCATTTGGGAAATGTATTGAGTGTACAGTCGCACAATTGCATTGAATGTGGAATTTCACTTGTGAATTTAACTGCGAGTGCATATACTTGAATCATGAGATTGCTAGTCACGCTTACATTAAATACGCCTTTATAGGATGCATACGTTTTTTTGTGGTTTCATTCCATTGTTTTCCTTTTTTTAATTGACAATCTTGGTTTTCATGATGCTTTCCTCGTCTTTTTTGGGAGGGGGAGGGGTGGCGGATGAATGGTGAGATGTGTTTTGATTGCATTAAGTAATTTATTAGCCTTGATTTGCCCATTGATACAATCTGTCCAATTGAATTTCACCAAGTACTCAAATAAATCAATGAAGTATCCGATTGTAGTTGTAGCATAAAGTGTCAGAAAATGTAGGCCCCTCATATTACAGCAGCATCAATGATGAATCGGCTACATCTAATCTGTCTTTTTGTGCGAGAATGTGGACAGAGCAGATTGAAAACAAGTGTCCTCATTTTTTCTGCAAACGTGGACGTTTTTGGCGTAGTTCATCACTCAGAAAAGAGAGAGACAGCTTTCCCAGACGAATGGCTAGCTGAATGGACTCAGAGGCGCAACCTGGCGCGGCGTCGGAGAGATGATGGGTGTGCATGAAGAGCAGTACGACAAAACTGGCAGTGCTTTATGCTGACTCCTTGCACATCCCTCTGCTACAATCTGCAACTAATCAATCTAAAGTCGGATATGAAATAGAGGACTAGAGTATACAGTACCGACTTCGGTGTTGTGTTGTAGGGCTTGTGGCACGTGAAACGTTGAAACGAGCACAACTGTGCAAGGGTCACTAACCACATTTCATGTAGAATACAAGGAGCAGGAAGCTTCATCATCTAAATCTGTGTAATGTTTTATCTTTTACAATACGCACCCTTCCAAGTAACAGAACTTGGCGAACCTCACATCTCAGCCTCTAATTGCTAGTTTTACTTATGACATGGTTCCCTCAGTCACAAGGCACCTCATTTGTATGTCCAAGTCCCTGTTTCCGGCAGTAAGAAACAAAAACTCAATCACTTTCTCTGCATATTATTACAGAAATTGAAAGACCATTGAGGTTGCAACCTAAGGACGCCAAAGCCACTTAGTCCTGCCTATCGTATCATTATTCTGTCCTTTTAGACCTGTCTGTCTTTGCCCTTTCTCCCTTTGATAATTAGCTTCACGTCAGTCTCATATTAGACGGATGAAGCTGTTTTGTTGCATGCTTGTACAATACAAGGATCTAAAATGTATATATGCCTTCTTACAAGCAATGTCACAGGGGGGCTTCACAGATGCCTACAGATCAGCTTTAACCAGCCTAAACCTTCAGAGACAAGGAGAAGAAAAAAAAGAAAAAACTTGGAGAAACAGAAGGGGAAAATGTTTTAAGCAACCTTGGGAGGGGCAATCCTGCGAGGGGTGAAGTGCAGGCCATAGGTGGGAGCCAATTTAACAATAAGAATAGAAAGAAGAAGAAAAAAAAAAGAATCAAACGAAAAGTAAATGTGAGGCTCAATGGAAACCGTCATCACGGGATGACAGACGGGATAGAAGACGTGTGGAGACGTTATCCTGTTTTCTTCAGATAAGAAGAGTGAGAGGCCGTACATGAGAGAACTTAGCTATTGAGAGTCTTTAGGGGTGCAAGTGGGGGGATGAGAATCACTGCATAATGTCAGGGCTGCGTTCTGCCTCAGTGACCCAGCAGAACGCAAGAAGAGTCATGGTGTGGGGGAGGGGTTCTCTCCAACGGTCAGGGGACATGGAGGAGGTGGAAGAAATTTGGCGCTAGTGAGAAGTGGATCTGAAAACTACTGAGGCAAATGGCCGCAAGGGACAGGAAGCCAGAATCATTGTGCTAACTGGAAGCAACGTGTCCTGAGAGGAATGGTTTCACATTCAGAGGATGGGGTTATCTTGCAGAGCAAAGTGTTGAACGTTTTGATTTTTCCCATTTGGCCGCAATTTTTATGAATCTAGCTACTGTATCTGTGAGAGCATTTTCTTTCATTCCCCAAATAATAATTTAATTTGTTGCACAATAATTACACATTTACAGGTATGTCTCGTCTGTGATAACATGGGATAATCCATTAATAATAATAGTCATGTCTCTTTCAAATAAATTCTTTATGTTCATAAAGTTGAAACATTTACAGAACAACTTGGTAAAATATAGGAGGGTAAAATGTAGATTAGTACAATCTATGACTAATGCTAATCTTAGTTGAAAAAGCACAGTTTAACAAAACATCCAATCATATGAGATCTACTAAGCAGGTGAATGGTATAGGATCCATAAAGAGTAGTATTGCCCCCTGGTGGACAACAGCATGCACTACAAAACACATTCCCCTAAAAAAAGATTCAGAGACATGAAAGCAACACGACTGGCCTTGCAGTATAGGATGAACCTTAAGAACAATTCTGGGTGTTGATACCAGTAAAATGAATGAGTTGTCAGTTGCCAAAAGGAATAGTGATTAGGACAGCAAAGTGGGAACAGGACCTGCCAGCAGATTCCTGAGAGGATCTGAGGGAAGATGCTGGAATCCCGCCTCAGACGCTGAGGAAGAAAAAAAAAAAAGATATTGTTCTGACTTATCTTGTGTTGGACAAATATATAATACAAAGAAGTTATTGTCAGTTTCCTTACCCAATTGACTACTGGTCTCTTTCACCAGTAACTCTCCTTGTCCTTGGATGGATAGAAGTTCCCTCACCATCTTACACTGAGAGTCCATCTACAAAAGGGAGTGTCACACCACAGTTGAACCCTTCCAATATCATCAAAGCACATTGGTTAAATGCAATCATTGCACCGTATACTTACCACCAGCTCTATAGTGTGCAGTAGAGGCTGTTGTCGACACAGTACACTTTGGTAGTCAGGTTTACTGAGGATGATCTGGCTCTGTGAGGACAGGGACAGACAGGCCGGGTCTAACGGCACACCACCCTGCTGGCCTTGCTCCACCCGTCTGTCATGAGAAAGACAAAAACTAAACAATAATACATACACACACACCAATATATACCATGTTCCAAGATAGCCATTAGATGTAGAGTCAGATTGCGCAGTGAGTGACTCGGTGTTACTGCTGAGCATGACGGCTCACCTGGCCAATTCATCTGCTTTACTGCGATGTTTGTTGAGCAGGGACTCCCAAGATTCATTCTCAACCTGCAACCTGGATCCCAGGCGGTATCAACAGTGATTCGTCAAAGTGGAAAACCCACACGGAATGTTGAAATGTTGCAATAAAAAAGGCACTGGGTGAAAATACCTGTGGATGGTCTTCTGGGTCTGCTCCATAGCTTTCTGTATAGCAGGGTCCCTAACATAACAGGAGACGATAGTGAAGATTCAGAATGAAATGCATAATAGTAGAAAACCAAAACCACTCATTTAAAAAATACAATAGAGTATAATATAGAAGGCGTAACTGCGATACCTGGCAGTGCTTGTTGGAGGTTGCTTGCTGCTGATGTCTTTGGCCAGACAACACCATTCCTTTAGTATAGACTCCACTGAGCCAAGGAATATAACAGGGATATTAATTATGTAAATAATACATGAACTACTTACATTAACAACATGAGGACAAATTTAACCAGGGTCAACCACTAGGTCTTTACTTACTTGGAGTTTGAAATGATTCCAGACAAGCATTGGGTAATGTTTGCAGCGAGTCCTTTGTTTTCTGTAAAGCTAGCTGTAAACCAGAAGGAAATCAGACAAACAATCATCCGTATTATCTCACAAGAACTTCCGTTCCAGGGCTGACTGCCTCAATGAACTCCCTTCGCGTAATCCCTTGCACTCACTCTCATAGAGGCCTCCAAAAGCTTCTCCAGCTTGTCCTCCTCTGGTAAGGATGGGTCAATAGTACAGCAGAGAGCTGAGAGACAGATCAAGCATTCAATAAGATCGCATATACCTCCGATTCAGTTTACGTTGTGGTTGCTAAAAGTCACCAGAAGCATTACACCTCAAGATCCAGTAAACCGAGGGCGCTTACTCTGGGAGGGGTTACAGAGTGCAGGCAAGGACCGTCTGCCTCTTGTAGACTTCCTCCAGGATTTCCTCCGGGAGTTGGGACTCAGGGAAGTACCATCACCCTGAACACCGCCCTCCAGGTTCTGTTCCTGCACCTCTCCCGTGCTCGGCTCCATCGGCTTCTCTGTTGTCTCCAACAGCAGGGTGGAGGATGTAGGAGAGTGGATGCGAGGGGACTTCTGTGGGGGAGCTAAACTTGGACTATGAGAGCGGCCTCTTTTGGGTCCCTGAGGACTTTCCTATACAAAAGGGTAAATAAAACGAAAGTATGGTTATGGTTGTAGGTTAGATTGTAAATTATGACTACTTATGTTTTATATTTTATTTTATTCCCCTTAGTATTAGCTAGGCCCCCCCTTAGTATTAGCTAGACTTTGCTCCTTTTGTATAGTAAGTCCACATATTTAAGTCTCAATATTCCTATATGCACCTCCCTGCCAAAGTAAATTCCTTGTTTGTGCAAACATTCATGGCGAATAAAATCCCTTCTGATTCTGATTCTGGTAGTTATTTGATATTTGTTCAACTGCCATGTCTAGGTGAACCTACTGACGTCTTACCTTGCCCTGGGTATGGACATCATCAGTGTTGCATCCGCTGAAAAAGATATTTCAAATGATAATGTAATTTACAATACTCATATAACGTTTCAGAACTTGTAGCGAACTAGCAGGCTAACAACGTTATCTAGAATTTTTTTGTTAGCCTAGAACTATCCAATTGTACAGTTTGTGACGTTGGCAACACCATTAGCGTTAATTATCTAAAGTGCCATGTTCTCTGCTATAAAGAAACGCTTCTCACAACTATGTTAACAGCGTGCTGCTATGTTTAGTAAAAACAAATCTAAATTAGAACTGTTTTATACGGTTCAAGAATGAAATATAGCCGACCTGTTAACTTTTGTTCCACACTCCGCCATTTTTTGATCCAAATCTGCCCGCGCCCAAACAAACCAAACAGCCCCACCCCTTTACAAATCTTTGCATGCTGGGAACCGTAGTTCTTTTCCACCTCATACAATGCTCGCTAGTCATTACTAAACGTAAACCTGCACATCATTGCCTTTGCCTTATAACTATTCTAAACAGCAAGTCCTGTTTAAGTCTAGTTTAAGTCCTTTGATGTATACTCCAGTTGTCAGTATAATTATTACTGGTCATATAGCACATACACTAATATTGATTTCTCTGGGGAAGTGGACAATGCACTACTAGGACAATGTATTCATATTTACAAATATATCTAGCTACATAATAACCAATGAAACATGTTTTCCAAAGTAGTCCTACATGCTCATGTGCAATGTTGGGTATTACTAAGAGGTTTACGGTTGTGAATGGAAAATAAAACAGAGAGACGTGTAACTTGAAGTATTTTATAAGTCTGTAAGAGATTTGTCTTTTTACAAAATCAAGAGGGGAAAAAAAAATCGAACACTTCGCATTTCTCTTGGAGAACGCCCCTGTTTTTCTTGTCTGTGCATCTCACACTGGTTGACACACAGTTACCCACTCCACACAATACTGCAATTCTTGGCCATCTGTAGAAGGAGGCGGAAAGGGAGATAGGGGGAATAAAAGAGCATTGTGTGTCACAAAGAAATAGAGAATTTAAATACGTTGAATGAATTGGGAACAGAAGGTCAAAGGAGAAAGAGAGATGGGCTATTCTTTCAGGAGTGTGCAGTACTGTGCGCCATGCCTGTCCACCTCAGCCGTCGTTGTGCATATCACAACCGCCATTTTCTCCACCCAAAAAGTCTCCTTCTCTCCCTTTACAGTTTGGTTGACAAGGGAATTGGATGCTTGGGGCAGCTGTTGGCATGGCCACAGTTCAGGAAGGCAGCCTTAGGGTTCCCTTCCCCAGAAGAAACTGCAGGATGCGATCAACCAGCAGAGCAGCGACAAAGTCCACCACGAGCACCTGGGCAATTACCAGCTTGAACTGCAGAGTTGGCGGAGGAAGACAGGGTGCATGAATAAAACAAATTTGAAAAATAAAAAGGCTGACTAAATAAATAGCATTAAGAAAGTGATCCTTGTTGTAAAGTGTGCACACTCACCTCGGTCGGAATATCTACAAGTGCAAACTGCTCGTTGAATTCAGGTGACGATCCCATTAGTAGCCCCACAATGGCCAACCCTGAGAGGGCGATACTCCACAGCAGGGGGCGGTTCTCACTCAGAGACTCCATGAAAGGGTGGCCCTATCAGACAACACAGCTCGTCATTAAGTGGAATGCGTCTGTGGTGTCCTTCTACTTAGGATACTATTAGGAGAGAAAAAAGGACGAGTACCTTGTAGTTGATGGCAAAGGTGGCCATCTGCATGGCCATAGACATGATGTACACCGTGCTGTTTATAAGACTGGGCTCAAACTCTTTATACAGGTCTGCAAACCTTTCTTCCCTGCAAAAAAACGCCAACCCCACCCCCCCCAGGAGAACGAGATGAGATCAGGGCAGACAGACCAGACGGGAACCAGACCACTTACTGTGTGTGTGCGTGTATGTGTGTACCTGGGAGGACTTCGGCTCTGAGCCCCTCTGTACAGATACACCAGACTGCAGAAATGAACAGCAAACTGTAGCAGCACTGTCAACACGGTGTAGAAATTGAAGATGTTGGGTAGGGGCCGCTCTTTAGACAGGGTCTTCAGGGGCTGGGTAGACACAACTTGATGGTCAACAAACACATAGTCCTTTCACCGCCGGGATCATGCAATACACGCATTTCAAATCGGAGACCGAGTGGATGCATTTAGGACAGGTATGCGGCCGGCTGCCTATGAGTCACAGTACAAACAGCACACTGCTTCCTGACATTGGGCCCTCTCACCTTGGACCGAGAGATGAAAAGGAAGCAGCCAGCCAGCAGCAGGCCCTGCAAGGTGGCCTGGAAGTCGCTGAACTTGACCCCCTCCAGGTAGAGCACAGACTGGCTGTAGGCCAGGACGAGGGCATTCAGGGCCAGGATCTTAAACATCTGCAGGGTTGTCACCAGTGTGCAGCGTCCCTGCTTTATCACATGACAGACTGAGGACGGAGAGGAGATGGGAGACGGGTCATTTATTAGGAAGTGGGGAGAGCACGCTTGTTACTGTGGTGTGTTTGTGAGGTTGTTACTCACTGCACTGTATAGAAGACAGTTTGG
This sequence comes from Hypomesus nipponensis, assembly GCF_054491055.1. Classification (NCBI taxonomy): domain Eukaryota; kingdom Metazoa; phylum Chordata; class Actinopteri; order Osmeriformes; family Osmeridae; genus Hypomesus; species Hypomesus nipponensis. The sequence continues at coordinate 8,282,511 of NC_140377.1, read as the reverse complement.
AGGTGAACGGGGCGGCAATGGAGGCATCTCCCAGCTTCACTACTTGTATCTGGTCCTCCTCCAGCTCTCTTAAGACTTGACTGATTCTCTCCTGCAACAAGGTCAATCACAAAGGTTTTAGAGTCATCTATTGGTTCTCTGTTCCATACAACAGACATAGGCATCAGATAATCGGTCACGTAAAGCCTCAAGTCTGATCCGACTTCACACCTTCTGTGCAGCTAGCTGCTCTTCTCTCTGGGCCATCACCCTCTGTCTGGCTGCCCGAGAGGTCATCTTAATTCCTGAACTTGGGACCGGGGGTCTGGACTCAGGAACAGCTATCTCTTTGTCCCTTCCTCTTTTCCTTCTCTCTGGCATGCGTTCCGGAGCATTGGCCAACAGAGCCACACCTGAGGAATTGCGGAAAAACATCGACCATCAAACCATACCTAGTCAAGTCAAATGTATTTCTATAGCATATTTAAAAACAAAGAGTGTTTCACAACAACATATACACAAGGGAAAATATTGCTGTACAGGCTGTACTGAACTGTATTACAATTGTATTATAGGCTGGGGAGAATAAGTGGGTCTTAAAATTTGATTTACAAACATAAATAGCAGCAGAGGATCTAATGTGGAGCTGAAGACTATTCCAGTGGCGTGGGGCCACAGCTGGGAAGGCACGATCACCTTTCAAACAGGATTTGCGAACAGTTAAAAGCAGAGTATTTGAAAACCATAACGGCCCATTTGTCCTCGATACCCATTTGCCACCTTGCTTGATAAAACAGAGGAATCCGGCCCAGATACGGTGAGGTAGGTAAGACAGTCGAAATGCTCATTGGTCTTACCAATATGGGCGTGTTTGAGCGCTCCAACATCATTGGTCCCGTCCCCACACATCAATGTAATGTAGCCCAAACCCTTCAGGCTAGTGATCACAAACTCCTGAAACATCCAAATGAAATATGAATGAGTACGAACAGCCAACAAAACACAACGAGTACAGAACGACTCCCGTTTCTTCAGGATGTAAGGTCAACGGAAGAAAACCAAACCAGACCTTCTGTTTGGGGCTGACCCGTGCAAACACCTGCACATGAGGCAAGAGTGCGTGGAGCAGCTGCGAGTCACTGGACAATCTGGCCAGGCCCTCCCCGGTCACACAGAGGTCATACTGATTGGTGAACGAGGGCACAGAGGGAGGGGGCAGTGGTACGCACACGCTCCCATCTATAGACTCCCACTGCCACTCTCCTGGAAAAACGGAAACACTCAAGTCTGACACCGCATTACTATACACAAGACTGCAATTCTACATACGGTGGGGGGTGAGGAAGACGTACCCTGGTTGGGTCCAGTCTGCAGTATCAGAGTGTGTTCCTTCTGGATGAAGTGAAGCTCTTTGGCTACGTGGCACGCAGTCAGGGGGTTGTCCCCTGTAATCATTACCACCTGACAGAGAGACCGTTTCCATTTCATTCGTTGGGCGGATGCTTCAATCCAAAGTGACGTACAAATAGTACGTGGTGCATCTTTGATCCGACCCTGTGTGTGTGTCCATGTCGTGGGAGCGTTTCCGTGTTTTTAGGCGGTTTACTCACGTGATGGGACGCCTCCTGGATTTCTTTGATGACTGCCTTGCTGTCGGTCTTCAGGGGACAGGAGACCACCATGAAGCCGGCAAACTGCAGGTCACATTCCAGCGCGTCGCGGCTCATCTCACGCACCTGGACACCCGCCAAAAAAAAGGGGTTCCCGTCAACGTTGAGCCACCTCGGTTCTGAGCAAGCCGGGCCTATTTAGAGCCCTCCCTAGTCTGAGGTATTGACACACTGAGCTGCACAGTGAAACACAAGAGCCAGGTACCTGCTGGTGGCTGAGGTGTCCCAGCTCTTTGTAGCCCAGAGCCAGGACTCTGGCCCCTTCCCGAGACATCTCTCTGTGCACCTCGTCATAGCTGGCCGGACACTTTGAGAACTAGAAAAAATACCCGGGTTATTACAGCGGTAATGGCACGAACGTGTATTCGCCCAGTTTGGTCGGGTTGAGAAAACGTTGCGTCGGATGTTGCGCGAGTGAACGCACCATTCCCTTCAGTGTCTCGGGCGCCCCCTTCACAGTGGAGATGTAGCTGAGCTCTGTGGAGCCCAGTTTCTCAAACGAGGCCAGCACGGACATCCTCTTCAGAGCGCTGGCAAAGTGGAAGCGCTGGTGGATCTTCAGCCCCGGAGTCTTGATACCTCGAGGAAACACCTTCTCATCTGCCCACAGAGAATGCCACAGTTAGAGGTTTGAAACCCCCCCCCCCCCCGAGACATAAACATGCCCACGCGCACAGGCACCACGTCACAGGATGACAGAGAGACCGAGCAGAGGCAATTGCAAGTCAAGGGTGAGCGTGTTACCTTTGGTGAGGGTCCAGTCCGCAGCCGTTAGCATGGCTTTCTCCAGCGGGTCACCTACCAGCTGTCCATCATCTAGGGTAACCAGGGAGTGACACGTGGCCACCACTCGATGGGTGTCCACAGGGATCTCAGATACCGGCATCACCTCTCGCCCCTCCCTGTTTGCGAACAGAGAGAATGCTGAGGGAAGACAGAGCCACAGATGCCACGGCAGTGCTGTCAAACTCATTGGCCGCACAGAACCATAACCGTGAGATGTTTCGCTGTGTGGAGGAGGTCGTACTTTAGCCCTGCAACTCCGCGGACCACAAGACTGTCACTGGTCAGAGTTCCTGTCTTGTCGAAGCAGCACACCTCCACCTTCCCTGCAAACGGTATCCGGAAGGGCTCTGTGCAAAACACATCTACGGAAGGGAGCAGAGTCGGTGAGTCAAACGTTTTTACCGAAGCACAACACCCAACGTGCGGCGCGCACGCACACATAATGACTCACAGAGCTTGGCCAGGGCGATGAGGGAGGTGTTGACTGCGAGGGAGAGTTCAATGGGGAGCTCAGGGGGGACCACGGAGGTGAGGATGAGCGTGCACTCCAGGAACAGCTTGTATCTGTTCCTGCTTGGGTCCTTGGTCCCTGAGGGAGAGAGACAGAAATGCGGACATGTCATGATTCGGGTGTGCCCTGTCCAGACCTCAGGCTATTCAACATGACCTTTATCCCGGCGGTTGAACCTCATTCTATATATTTTATGAGCGTCTCACCTTCTACCCAGACATAACCAGCAGCAGCAATCGCAAACACCAGGAGGAAGAGAATGAAGATGAAGGTCTCCAGATTATTGGCCGTCACTCTCTTCACTCCAAAGAGGATGGTCCTCAGCAGTTTACCCTGTAGACAGACAGGGCTTACTCAAAATATCCAACTGTCAACAAAAAAAAGAGAAGAAAACCTTGCTTTCTTCCGTTTGATTGGCAAAAGTGAACGAACGGCAGGGACGAGGTGAGAACGGCATCTCCCTACCTGAGAGGTGTAGAACCCAGTTCTCAACACGTAAGCTACACAGCCATTGTCCACAGCTGCAGAGTAAGGACATGACGATTCATAGCATTATCTTGGTGGAAGACACTAAACGTATTGTATTTGTTTCCCCACGTTCCTTCAATTTGATCCACCGAATGCACTTACGTTTCAATCCAGCACTGGCTTTGAGAGGGGGGCTGTGTTGGACAACCTTGGTCCCACCGGAGATGATGTGAAGACGGGAATCTCCCTGCAGATCCAGGATCCTCTCTGGATCCAAGTCCTCCACGGGCTCCTACGAACGCAATCAGTACATTCAATGAGTTGTGGATACGCTCGGGCGGTTCTGTGTTCTGATTCTCATTCTAGATTCAGCCTGACCTTCATTTGGGGAACAGACTCTCCGGTCAGCATGGCCTCATCCACAATGCAGCGGCCCCTCAGTAACAGCACGTCACATGGTACCAAGTTATCCTGTGGGGAGCGTCCTAGGGAGGACCAGAAGCAAAGGCTCAACCTGTCAAACGGATGCTCAAGCACAGAACTTTGGCTATTTGTGAGGTGACAGACGGGAACCTTACCTATTGAGACAATGTCCCCAGGGACAAGTTCATCACTGGACACAGGCCTCCACTTCCTGTTTCGGTAAACCTGAGAGAGAACATTCGCATTGTTTCTTAGCAATGGCTTCGGAGACTGAAATCCAGTTTAAATGTGGTTTGTGGGGTGGAAACAGAATAAGAAGCTTTGTGGTTACCTGGATCATGTAGGGTTTGTTTCCCATGCGGCGGATCTCAGACATGTTCCTCATTTGCTGCTGGACTAGAGAAGCTTCGAACGCTACCAGCATGAAGAGTGTAAAGACACTATAGTACCAGTACTCATCCAGACACCACAGTCCCACACAGAACACCTGGGATGAGGACAGAATAAGTTCAAATGTTCCTACGAGTATTGGGCCAGCATACATGCTGCAGTTTAACCATCGCCATTGGTTTCACAAGCTAATACAGAAATTTGAGCTGTGATTTACGATTGAAAAATCTCAGTCAACGATCTTTTCCTCAGTAACATGACAAAGCGCACACACACACTACAAAGCACACACATTACAAAGTGCACACACACACACACACACACACACACACTAACACACCTGGAATACAAAGAAGGGAGCAGTAGCCCTCTCCTTGAAGAGCTCCAGGAAGTCTGGCACCACCATCTCAGCACGGTTGGTGCCGTAGCGTTTTTCTGCAGCCCGCAGGTCCGTCTCCTCCTGGTAGCCACGCCAGGACTGGAAAAAGCCCATTGGCTGACTGACGGGAAACGTCACAGGCAGGAAGCATTTCTTTTCCTTCCTGTCATAGGTATACCGTATCTTCTGGAACTCAAAGGACAGGATTTCCTCGCCATTATCATCCTGGAACAAGGGGAAAGAAATAAGGCCAGAATGTGTTTAGAATCACCACAAATTCTGCAAACACAGTATAACAATGGAGAGACTCACACCCATCATGTTACACAAATGGTAAACAGTAGGATCAGCATTCAGATGAAGACAAACTGCAGGTGATGGTCAGATCATTCTCAGACATTCTTCCAGCACCGACAGTAATGGAGTAATTTACACACCTTGTCCCACTGTAGTGCCACTAGCTCTGCTGAACCGTTGTTGGGTGTGGGAATCACTTTTGCCAGAGTAGCCTTGTGTGGATTTGGCTCCTGTGTGCAATAATTCACAGGTGAGCAATTCCTACACTACAATCTGGTAGATAAAGACCTCAAGTTTACAAATGCCCACAGTGACCCAAATCTAGAACTAAACCACCAAGCTGGCGCTTCCATAGCATAAATTATTATTCAATAAAAATATTAGTAACCAAATGCTATCCATTAACATATCAATGAAACACTTGTGTCCTTTGGTCAAATCCAAAGCCAACATACATCACTTTACCTTAGAGCAGGTGAGCAAACAGTGTGCGTGCACAGACCAATAACCGGACAGTGCTGTCAGAACGTGCGCGATCCCGATGGCGGCGAGAGCCAGAAGGCCTGCCTCTGGATACTCTGAGGCGCCATACACTCCGAGCCAGACATACAGCCAGCCCGGGTACAACAACCCCATAAAGGGGAGAACCGTCCCATGTAATACCCGGGGCCTGCGCCGGTAAAGCGTCACTGAGCTTACTAGCTCGTCGCTAGCTCCGTTGTCATGCTGGCTATGGTTAATAGAGGGGGCCATTTGCAACCCCCCCGGTCCCCGAATCCCATCTGAAGCCACATTCCCTTGTTTCGTAGCCTCATTCATTGTTCGTTCCTCTTTCTTCACCCCCCCTCTATCCACCACCACCCCCTTGCTATTGCTATTGGTGATGATGAGATAGATCCTTCTGTCCCTTTACTAGTCCGGTGTTCAGATCCAGTTTTCTGAATCGCTTTTTCGTTCACATTCAGCTGCTTCCGTGTACGCAACCACGTACGACAACGCAATGGCAGATTACTTCCTGCCGATAATTTCTACGATAGCATTTCGAACATCAAAATCTATTAAAATAAACGAAATACAACATTTAGTATTAGAAATAGTTTCGTTATTGAGCAAAATAAGGAAATTGTGATTTCACATTTTTATTGAGAATGTGCCCGTTTTTACGGAGAATGTCCCCTTTAAGAAGTCCATGCGCTCCCACACATGAGATTGAAAGTCTATTTGAACCAATGAAATAGCAAAACATGGCAGAACTCACAATTTACTGTCCTATCACACAAAAGGTAGGTGTGTACGGTAGTGACTTACACATGTTTTGCTGTAACCTTGATGTCGTAAAATATTTCCTATCATCTGTGTGGTAAACATGTAAGATTATTTTTTGTAACTTAATTCACGATGTAATGCATGCATGTTCTTGTTCTGTTTCAATGACTGCATTGTCTTTACAAAGCCTTCAAAGACATTGGAGGGGGTTGAACGGGTGGCGATTTCATCAAGATTTTACATGGCTGGTAAGTAGTTACGAGTGTCTGAATCTGCTTATGACTTTCATCAGGCAGGCTGCAATGGATATCACGAGTCGGTTCTGCCATAAAGAGATGGAAGAATATGGGGCATGTGTGGCCTCCAACCCATCATCATGGCAGAATCAGTGTGAAGACCTTAAAATGAAGGTTGCACAGTGCACATCCTCTCAGTAAGACCATCTCTGTTTTCAAGGCCTTTAGGTTGGCTTCGGGGCAGTTGTGAAGCCTTCTGTGACATTGCTTGTTAAAAGGGCTTTACATGTATGTTGATTTAACTTCACATGATTAGTCAGTAACCTCTTCACATGTTCTCTCTCTCTCTCTCTCTCTCTCTCTCTCTCTCTCTCTCTCTCTCTCTCTCTCTCTCTCTCGCATGTTCATGTAGCCCAGTGATCCAGAAGATCAGGTCCGATTGTGCCAGTGAGTTTACAGACTTTGAGCGCTGCCTCAGAGACAACCAGACCACACCGACCTCCTGCTCGCCTCACGTAGCACGCTTCCTTGGCTGTGCCGAGACAGTTGACCTGGCTGGGGTTGGTGAGTCGTCCGGATCCACAGATCAGTCGGGAGTGGACCCAATATCATCCTCTCATAGAGATCTAGAGCTTTCCAACACAGTGTTTGGACTATGCCGTCGAGTTTTGATACATTGTTTTTTGTGGTCCCTCTCTCAGCAGTGGATCCAGTCCCTCAGACGTCGTAGGATTCTGAAGGAAACCCTCACTCCAGAGCTGACGTCTCTGTGCTGCCCTACCATGACCATGACCAACAGATACTCTGGGGATGAACTAGTGTCGAAGGGGACCTGTTGTATTTGTCTGCTGATTTGAAAAGGGAACTCATTCACTGTTTGACGTTTGGATCGATTGGACTCCTTTCTGTGGAACACAAAAAGCTTCTCGAGATCCTCATCACCTCAAAGGGTGAAATAGACCTGTTCTTTGAGTTGACTGTGCAGCTGATTTGAATACTCTGAATAATAATATTGAGAAGAATATGATATCATATTATACTGACACTAGTCTTATTACTCATCCATCTGTTGAATGCTAGACCTGTCGACACCCCCCCCTCACACACACACACACACACACACACACAGCTACACACTCCCCTCTCCTCAGTTTTGAGTCTTAGTATAAAATTAAACCCTGGAATGTGTCATATCTCTCCCACACATCTTTCTTGGCGATCCACCGACTGAGGGGGAAAATGAGCCTGGGAAGAATGCAGGCAAAGGAGGGGGGGGGGGCTGCCTAGTCTGATTCGTTAGAACCAGTTTGATTATGGAGAGAGAGGCAGAGGGAGGACGTTGAGTTATGAGCCCTTTGACTACCAAGCAGAACGGTCCTCTATGGTTCAGTTATTAAAGGCTGCGAGGGTAATCAAGCACAAGGATTCTTAAAAACATAAGCGTTCTTTCCTGTTCATACCTTGTGGGAAGGGAGGCCGTGCATCGCCACACATCTAGGCTCAGGTCAGGGTGAATAATGTTGTGAAAGGGTGGTTTCCCAGGTGAATATACAGGTTATATTAAAGGAATAAGGATAACACATTCAATCACTGTTTACACTAAGAGTAACCGAACCAAAGTTTTACAGATCATAGACTTTCAGTCATTATTCAAAGGCAGACCTGAAAATACAACACAAAAACTTACATCCACAGAAATTCTAGTCTGTAAATTATACTTCTAGTAGTTCATAATCCAATAAAGTACAATGGAGTGGACCTCAGTTGCTGTCCTTGTCCATGGCCTGTTATGTCCCAGACGACTGGATTAAGAAAAAGTCATCAGTGCTTTATGTCTAAGGTGAGTCTAAACATTGTACTTTAGAATTAGACACATACACACTGTAGAATAGGTCATGCAACAACTAAAATAATTTAACATCAAAGGAGCAGGTACAAAATGTCTAACAACATGTTAACAATTACATTTTAAGTGTTAAGAGAGAAATAATTATTACAGTGACTATAATAGGCTAATGCAGTATTAATTTTTTTTAACACAGTTTTTACAGTATAACATCATATTGGTATATTTTGTAGGACCCTATTAGTATTGAACAGCAAACTTAATGAATACTTCACAGTATAAAAAAAGAACAGAAAAGCAATTGATACTTTCTTTTACACAACCCTGTTTCCATACAGCTCTCAAAAGGACCCTGTTACATAGCACATATGAACTTGATTCATATATTCTAAATGATCAGTTCATGATTAGCAGAGAAATTCGAACAAATCAAAAATTATGATCATAACACATTTTCTTGAGGAACATTGGTCGAAACATTATGCGTTGTGTTCCTATTTCACTCACTACCCCTGAGTCAGAGCTCAGGCAACATAAACATACACTCTAACCTGAGAGAAAATTATACAACAACCCTTCTGTCCTTCAAATACAGTACAATAACTAAGTCCCTATTATCCAGCTATACAGATGGCTCTCTGTTACACTGTTCCAGGTTCACCCTGTAACACAACCTCCCAGATCCATCTCCATCCCAGGACTCAAGCTCAGCGATGGGGGGGTGGGGGGGGGGGGTGAGGGGCATGGGGGGGGGGTCTCTCACTCTCAAACCTGTTGTAACCTCTCTGGTTTTTATATTCTCACATCCCTTGGCTGACAATCTCAAAAAAGGACCTTAAGCAACCTTTGCCTACAGGACACCCTATACCATGATACCATACAATAATTAATGAGTAGCTTATGAGTAGCTTTAGAATAGCATGTCTGGTGCATCATAAATACAAATGAATGACTGGACGGACTATACTCTCTGTGAATGTTCAGTCAGTACACACCCAGCATGTGATTCCAAAATGTGCATTGATTCCTATGGAAAAATGGGAGAGTAGGCCATAAGGCAGGGTTTAATCTTTTTCCTGCATGAGGGATGTCAAATAACAACGTCACAATGAGGGTTTATTTAGCAGCCACTGCACTCTGTGGAACTGTGGGGGGTCTTCCATGTGGGGTCCCTTTTGCTGTTTCTCTGAGATGAGGTGTCGCTGGAGTGGAGCTGGGGTCAGAGTTCAGCTGGGTCAGGAGGTGAAGTAGGAGTTCTGCATGGAGTAGAGGCGGTCGATGGGGTTTCCCACCCGCGCCGTCAGAAGCCCGCCGTCGGCAGTTGCCATGAGACAGTCACCAAGATGACTAAGGCTTCCGTCACTGTCCAGGTCGTGGAACACTGTCTCTGAGTCTAGAGGGGAAAGAGAGTCTGAGCATGTGAAAGGGGGAAATGACCAAATAAAGAACACAATAACAGTAGGATGTGACTCGAAAAGCCTCTAAATCTCATATCCTTCCTTCAAGGCCATGTCCTCGACGCCCGGTCTGCTTACCGTAGGAGTGCAGCTGCTCGTTGGGCATTTGAGGCGGAGTGAGGCCGTGACGGAACGGCTCTCCTCCATAGATGTTGGGATCCAGAGCGAGCAGCTGCTGACGTGGCAGAGAGGGGTACCCCAGCAGGCCGTCCAATCCGTGACTACTAGATCCATCTGGACGGGGAAAAGCGTTCTTTTATCCTTCCACCCTTATCAGTCACTCTCATGCTCTCCTTCACCATTTTTGCGTGTCCCTCCCTCCCTCCCTCCCTCCCTCCCTCCCTCCCTCCCTCCCTCCCTCCCTCCCTCTTTCTCTGCCCCCAACTCTTTCTCTCTCTCTCTCTCTCTCTCTCTCTCTCTCTCTCTCTCTCTCTCTCGCTCTCTCTCTCTCTCTCTCTCTCTCTCTCTCTCTTTCTCTCTCTCTCTCTCTCTCTCTCTCTCTCTCTCTCTCTCTCTCTCTCTCTCTGTTTCTTACCCTCACTGTCATCATTGCTCTGCCGGCCTCCTCTGCTCGGCCCTCGCCTGGTCCCGCCCAGCTGCTCCTGCTCCTGCTGCTGCTGCTGTTGCTGCTGCCTGCGAGCTATCTTCTTCATCTGAAACACAAGCTCACTCCGTCAGGCTCATAATGCGTAGGTGCGTGTGTGTATGTGCCTGTCCTAAAGGTAGATGAATGGGCCTCACCTTTGCTCTCTGGTTTTGGAACCACACTTGAACGACCCGCACTGTCAACCCAGTCTCTGCTGCCAGAGTCTCTCTAACCTACGATGTGGAGAAACACAGCATTTACTGGATGTATGGAGGAGAGAGAGAGTGAGAGTGAGAGAGAGAGAGAGAGAGAGAGAGAGAGAGAGAGAGAGAGAGAGAGAGAGAGAGAGAGAGAGAGAGAGAGAGAGAGAGAGAGAGCAAGAAATATTGTATACTGACCTTTCGGCAAGGTTTGGAGGACACCTCAAAGGAGGCCTTGAAGGCCCTTCGCTGCTGTGTGGTGAGGATTGTACGCGGCCGTTTGGAGCGTTTGTGTTCCTTCCCGTCATCTCCCCCCTTTCCTCCAGCAGAACCACCTCCACCGTCCTCATCCTCACTCTTCACTGAGAGGCAAGGAAACCAAACATACTCCATTCACAGTGGGCTCAATAGTGACCACAACACCATTGCGTTTTAAAAGCTTCCTCGTAGTGACCTGTCCTTTACCTGACTCAGTGGGGGTGGGACTGATGGCCGCCAGCATCTCGCGCTCCTTCTCGTAGTCCCCTCGACAGAGCAGCTGGCCCTCTTTCAGCACAAACTCGTCCCCGCGCTGGAGCCTGCGCTCGCACTCACAGCAGCTGAAGCAGCCCAGGTGGTACACCTGGCCCAGCACACGCATGATCAGCTCCGAGCGACCAATCACCTGCAGGCAGGCGCTGCACTTCCTCACAAACAGCCTGGAGACACACAGGAAGACAGGCCCATGAATATGAGAGCCCAGAACACACGGACAATGCATACGATTGTAGGATGAGCAACCTGAAGGATCAAAGTGTGGATGAATACATTGAAGGAGTGCTTGACGCCAAGAAGAGGGGTGAATAACCTTTAAATTCATTTGTCAGCTTTTTAGCGCCTCCGTTTTATTCTGCTTCTGGGATTTTCCGTCATTAACGATCACATCATCAAACAAGTTTGACATCTATTGGCATTACATTGACATTACAGTACATTTTAAATTTTAAATTAATTTTTTTTACATTTACATTACAGTAGCGTTCAATGCCTGAATGAAATTCCTCATCATTGACACTGGGTGGCAGTAGTCAACTAATGATAAAGAAGCTGGCGTTGCAGTGATGGATTTCAATTGACTTTCACCAAATCCTCATATGTGTTTAATCATTTGAGGCCCAATTCATGTACAGTCCAGTCAGGGGTTTTGTTAAATTTGTGTACAAATTGTAGACAGTTTGTAAGGTCTTTCTTTCCGTCTATGGGTTTCCTCTCTGGGCACTTTCTCTATTGTCCTCTACCTTCAGTGTGTGTGATGAGGCCCCTAAATTACGCATCTAATTTCTTCTCACCGACATTTCCATTCAGTGCGAAGGTTGAAAACACTGGCTTTGAGATTTCTCTCAAATCCTTGTTTTCTCCCCCCCCCCCATCTCCATCTCCACCCCCACCTTTCATTTTTTTCTTGCCAGCATTCCCAGTTCTCTTTTACACCCTCCCACCCTCCCTCCCAGTTCACCGAAACTAATAAAGACAGGATTAATTAGATTGTTGTTTAAACAGTGCGATGCCCAGACAGACGCTGTAAACTCATAACCAGGGATTGGGGATAGCATGGGGTTAATCTCTTTCCTCGCTCTTTTGCACATTAAAACACAAACACACACACACACACACTCACAGACACACACACACAAACATTCCCTGATCCATGTACCAATACATGTATTGACAGGTAAACCAGGTACCCTTGCTATGTAATGTGTATACCTGCAGGAAATATTGACATTAGGGAGACGCCAGCCAGTACACCAGTGAGACAACAGATCACAGAACTATGCAGATGAAGGAACGGTTTTCGTGAAGACAGAATTTTGAAAAGCAAATCAGAGGGACAGAGAAAGAAAAGATGGCACCAGAGGGAAGGAGGGAGGGTTCAAAGTGTCGTGGCTCCCTGACTGGGTGAGAGGAAGGTGTTGCTACCCAAATCTGGAGGCCAGAGAGGGAGCCAGGTCCACACATTAGAGGCCCTAATCTGTGATCTTGTCCCAAACACAGCTGCCATGGCTAATCTACCTCAATCCATCTGCCAAACGCTCCCCAAACTCCCCAGATCACGGCCACGCACACAAACACTTTGGAAGACAAAATAAAATCACCACAGATCCGAGTTTTACAAACGAGGCTACCATTGAGTCATACAAACGTGTATGTAGGCAGCCCACAATTATGTTTTCATTCACACAATACATTTGATCACAGAAACAAGTGTCAACACACACAACTTTTTCAATGCTAATCCAGCCCACAGCCAGAATCACTCAGTTCTCCCAATACACACAACATCCACAAACTACAATGCTCCAAATGAAAGTGAAACACGATAAGTGAGGAACAGAATTTAATGTACTCTGTAAATTCTGGTTCTGGATTGTTGTTGTATCCATGCACTACTCAGTACAGTACAGTAAGAATCTACTCAACATGGAAATTGAAAGCAACTTTGAGCAACAGACCCAGGGGGTCACTAAGTAGATCATACTAATCCTTCAAATAGTGTAAGTCACACTGGCCTTTCTCTGGGGTACATGGCTCATATTAACACCATTCACAATAAACAAAGTGGATTGGTTTTTGGGGTATGAAAGCTTTAAAGCTGCCTAAAAATATATGATTCAAGCTAAATTTGTCGGGATATTCTTGTATCTGCCGTAAACCACTTTCCAAATATCTTTCACAGACCATGGAGGTTTGGAAAAACTTAAATTGACATAACTTTGTTGGAACACATCCTATAGTTTTTTAGGAAGGGCGAATGGGGGGTATGGGTAAAGCCACAAACATGGATCATGCGATTGAAGAGTGAGAAGTATTGAGAGAGTAAAGGTGAGACAAGGCTTCTTGATGTTTCTATTCAGAGCCTAGGCATACTGAGAGGATAACAGAGCCTGTATTGTCTGCACGTGGCATTCAATCCCGTGGCTTGCTCTGTCCAAGCCTTCTTTTAGCAAACACACCAAGGACTGAGATACAATAGCTTGTATATTATTGTCCTCTGATCAGACACCTGAGACTGATGACATGTTTGCATGCCTATACAACATAGTAAGCCACAATTAAAGGTTTGGTCTGAGGGGAAAATAGGGGGGAAAATGACTCAATGGCTATGTCTTTGGGTATACAATATACAGTATCTGATCTATCAGTAAATTGTGTCAAATCGAATCAAATCGATATTGTCAAACAAACGATAGGCAACAAATCATACTTTAAAGTCGTGTTCGTTTTAGTATCATTCGGGGGTGTGCATGTGTGTGCGTGCATGTGAGTGTATGTGTGTGCGTGTGTGTGTGTGTGTGAGCGGATATTGCTCTGTGAAGCAAAATGGCTCAGAGCCAGGGTTCAGTAATCACATCATCTCCTTTTATTAAATCTCCCTGCACTGCTTCTGTGTTATTAAAATCTCCCAGCATTCCCCACGATACCCACTACCCCTGCCACCACCGAATACACGTATGCACGCACCCCCGCCCGCCCACCCGCCCACCCGCCCACCCGCCCCCCCAACACACACACTTACACACAACGGTGCACACACCTAAACCTAAACACAAACATATAGATAACTGATATTGTACAGATCAGAAAAAGAATAACACGCACATATACATACAGTATACGTTTAACAACAAATATGATCCTGCTATAAGTCCTGCTGTTTTCCCTAAATAAATCAATGTAAATGAGAGGATCACTTTTGTTGGTTTTACTATAAGTAGTGAAGTAATAAGTATTCTTAGCTTGTCTTAATATACACAGTTTGGGCCTATTACATATACAATAGTACAATAGTAGCTGATATAACAGTGTAACAAGCTAGTCCCCATGGACCCTTGACTGTTCTCACAGTTATTTTGTTACACACTGGTAACATACTGGAAAAGTGTTAATACTGAGCATTGTCATAAAATGTGTTGATGCTCTCTGTAGAAGCATGACAGAGAAAGAGACTCAAGACTCTTCATTGACAGTGAGATATGACGTTACATAATCAATGTAATATACCTGCATGAGAGCATGAGAATAGGCATATATATATATATCATATGTGTATGTGTGTGTCTATGCCTTATGCCTGCAAGAGTGTGAAAGGAATGTGCCGATGTGTGTGTGTGAAGATATTGATGAGCGTATGTGTGTGTGTGTGTGTGTTAGTTTAGATAAAACAGTTAATCCCCAGGCCACCAGAACGCAATATCCTGTCTGCCCGTTTCTCATTTCCTGTCTCTCTCTGGCGGAGCGGGAAGCAGTGGGGAGGGGGAGGCGGGGGATGGGGGGACCCGTTGCCCCAGAAACAGGAGATACAGCCGCCCCATTTGAGAATGTCTATGGCGTTCTCTCCATCTCTATCTCTCTCTCTCTCTCTCTGGTCCTCCCCCCTTTCTCTTTTTTGTCGCTCTTCTTTTATTATCTCAGATTTAATAAAGCCAAGGCGAGCAGCTTGTTCTGCCATGAAACATTTATTAGCTGTCTGTAATGAAATTGTTGTGGGGGAGGTAAGATGACGGGGCCTCATCGCACATTATGCAAAAACAGTGGCAATATTACAGGGGGTGACACCTCACTCTACCTACTTCTCCCTGATTCCACCTCCCTCGTAACTTCACATTTTTTGCCCCATTCTCCATTCTCCCCTCTGCATACGTTCTCTCCGCGTCCCCTCGTTACGGTGGACTCTTTCCTTTTTTCCCAGTTCGTGAAGGTTTTATTGGAGTTTTTCTCCATTTTACTTGATACATAGATACAGTAGATAGATATGTGGAATTAGAGCAGTGAATCAAAAGAGTTATACGCAAATTTCACACAGCGGTGTGTTTGAAGCAAGCTATACACAGGTCACTATTCACGAGGTACGCAAGAAGTATACATGAACAAATAATTAACCAGTGAGCTGGTACAGATGAGAGCAAGTATGCTTGATTCACCACACAATATAGTATTAGAAGAGAAGAGATGTATAACCATCTCGATCCACTTCTAGTCTCCCCTTTTCTCCCACAACTCCCTCCCTCACCTGTTGACCTCGTTCATGAGGGGAATGCCCTACTGTGGTGAGAACAGACTGACTACAAAGCAAGAATAGACCTTGTGAAAAAGTTTAAATTCAAGTATTTCTTGCTTCTCAGCATGGGCATGCAGTCTTGAGTGTAGCCTGGACCGTAGCCTAGGCAGTGACCGCCTAAGAAGAGTCCCCATGGACCTTGGGCAGCAACGTTTATATCTGAGCTGTCAAGACCAGCAGATCCAAAATAGACCTCAGCACTCCCTCAGCCTCCCCTGCAGTGACTACATCATCTGAATTTGACTTCAGGGTTGTTCAAAAAGGTTAGTCAACAACTCACTTAAGGCAAGTACTGCCCTCAGTGTTAAGTAGTGTTCCTGCTGAACTGTCAGTGACCTGGTGTGTATCTCAGTAATCAGTTGTGTGTCCACAGGTGCTTCTAAAGTTAATTAGGGGCGGAGCTTAGCTCGTAAAAGTTAGCATTAGGACACGTTTACAGTAAATGCAAAGCCCTTCACAGTAAAGGATGAACTAGGTAGAGATTTGTGTGTGTGGCATGCCTCTGGAAAATGTGAGGAGTGAATTTAGTTTAAATTAAAGTGTTGCCATCTTGGATGTTTTACATGTCAAGATCTACTGCTCTCCTCCCTTAGCAGGTCTCCCACTAAAAATAAACAATTTCCTGATAAATGAATGGTCTTTGGCATTCCTTTACTTGTTCCTCTTGCTAAAAAACATAATAAGAAAGGCTACAAAAGGGCCTTGTGTAGTGCCTCTATCTACATTAAAAGTTTCTGAAGAAGGGTTTTAACTTAAACTCCTTCCAACACATCTACTGGAATGACATTCAGTCAATACAGTATGTATGCATTTCAAAGATTAGTTATCATAAAATGCAACTAATATCTGCTGCAGTGTTAGAGTAAAAATATTCACATAAGGGGAACTCACACAGATCTACTTGATGTAGATGAATGTAGAAATAGAATTGAAAGGTTAACGTCGGTTATACGCTTCAAATAAAGTACTAAAGGGGGTGCAATCTATACAGCACACATTCATTATTAATGTTGTGACTTAAAGTCATGGTTTAAATCGTGTCTATGGTTGAACCCATCACGTGTCACTTCAAAACAAGAAACGAGGCACAAGTAACAGTTCTCTAGCCTGTGCTAGCCCTTTCTCCACTTGAGGGGCTGAGAATGCTGGGTAATTAGCACAGCATACAATCAACCCCCCTCCCTTCCTCCCTCTCCTCCCATACCGAGACACAAAGAGGCTCTGAGCAGGGAGACGATTAAGAGAAAACGAGGGATAAACGGGGAGATAAACTGATTGGTGTCATCACTGCTATCAATCTCAACAAGAAGGAAATGAGGTTTGGAATAGAGAAATATTATTACAAACCAGACAGTGACAAACGAGGTACTGGAGAGAGGGCGAAAGAAGGAACAAACGAGAGAAAAGGAGCAAAATAAAGGAGGGGGGGGGGGAGGGGTGTGAAGATAGGATCCTCGTCCTCAGTTCCACCATGCAGGAGAGAGAAAAAACGGGACCCGGAACACTTATAAACACGTGTAAGCCGGGAGAATGACACCGGTGTGCCTGTGTGAGAGACGGCAGCTTCCTCGGTGGAGCTGTCTCCCATGTCTAACACAGTGGGTTGGTGGATCTAGCCCCCCCCCCCTCCCCCACAGAGTGATGTATTCTACTCAGGGTTTAGTAACTATACACCCCCCAGATGCCCAGCTCTCCCAGGGCAGGAGATCCAGACGGTAGGGGGATCTGGAGAGGAGTCTGCCGGGGGCCTCCCAGCTAACAGTCCACACTGATCCTGCCTGGGCTCCAGACCTCCAGCCTGGGGCACGGGGGCCTCTCTGCTCTGAAGCGTATATTAGGCTCCTCTTTAAGGTGAGGTGGACATGAAGCTTGTCTATGTGTGTGTGCATTAGAGAGGTGTGTGCCCATGGGAGGTGGTCTGTCTGTCTGTCTGTCTGTGTGTCTGTCTGTCTGCCTTCCAGCACAGTCAATGTGGAAATATTTAAAAACAAGTTTAAGACCGAGATACTATTTGCGAGCGGCAATGAGATGTTATACAGAAAGTACGGCTCATATCAAGTCATTCCATGAATTTTAAAGTGCGGTCGTAGCAGGAACCGCATAAGTCATGCTGTAAGTGACAGCTACACAGGGGAGCACAAACCACACTTCTAACAGACTGTATTTCAAACTGATTCTTATGTTAGAAGGTATCAAGGTTTTGTCTTAAAAGGAACGTGATAACAGATGAATCTGTGTTGAGACAGTGTTGCATTACTGTTTCAGACTGGTCGGACAATTTCAATATCAGATTCATTATTTCACATGGTAGTATATCGTAAAGGGCAACAACAAAAAATACATCCCCCTCAAATTTCAAGAATGACACTAACATTTCAAATTATTGTGCATGCTTCCCGTACCTGGTACTGTACACACACCTGCTGTAGGCTAAGGGGCAGGGTGTGTGTGCGGCGCAAGATGCTGATGGACAGACTGCAGGGAACACAGGGAGACATTGTTGCTGATCTCCTGAAGGTCAGAAGCGTTGGCGTGTGCCAAGTCTTGCACAGACGCAATATGGCCACTCACTTAGTAATTAACATATAGGGGCCGCAGCACTGCTGCACACAACACACAACCCACAGCCATCCACTAAGAAGGACAGGATCACAAACTATAAACTACATATATGTTATGTATCCGATAGATTATGTCCACCCTTAAAATGGTTCAGCACTATGGAGGTCTTCAGTACAAATTAGTATTGCACAAAATGAGGTTAAAAAAAAAAACCTCCAAACATCCATTGTGCTCTTTGAAGGGGGAAATTGGTACATTAAGAATACCAGTTCCTTGTATATTCTGTATCTAAGAATTTCACGGGGCGTTAAAAAACACATAGCTCGGACACAAACGACGAGATTATTTTCCCCGTCGTTCACCGTTTACTCGTATCACTTGGCTCTCGTCTAGCCTTTGCTCTCTCTCCCTCTACCAGTCCCTTTTCACTCCTGCCTGCCTGTCTCTCCTTCTCTCCTCCAGATGTCGGGTACAGTGGGAGAGTCTGGGCTGCTGGATTCCGTCTGACACATTTCACAACAATGATAACGAGCTACAGGATTGTCCTTCAGCCGTCCACCCCTGGAGATTGCGCCACACTGGCCCACAGTATGACCAATACACTTACACACACGCATACACAAACACTTGAATACACTGTTATGTCCATGGTGCACACACACACACACACACACACACGTGCACACACACGCACACACAGACACACACACACACACACACACACAGACACAGACACACCTGCATGCTTGGCACACCCACAAACACACAGCGTCCAAACATTCTGTTATTCAGACTTGAAATGTTACCTTTCTGGCAATTGAAATGCTTTTGTTGAATTTTATAATTTTTTTCAGATAGGTTCTCCTTACTTTTCATAGTCGTGCTTGCAGTAAAGCAGGCGGTCTCTGCTGTAACAGGTCCCACTAAGCGCGCTGAGACAAACGGCACACTTGACGCAGGTCTCGTGCCAGGAGCGTTCATTCACGCGTAACAAAAAACGGTCAGCGATTGGCGACTCGCAACCGGCACACACCTCTCCTCCTCTAAGTTCAGAACCTGTATGTTGACAGACACATAGGATGATAAGACAAAAAATAAGTGCATGACAAGAACGGAGTATAAGTGAGTCGGAACAGTAAATAAATAGCAATGCTTCATGTGACCATGATCATTTTTTGGGGTTATCGGTTAACTCATTCAGTGCGTAATGTGATTTAATATGAGTAACGCTATAGCCTACATATACACATGAAAGTCTATATGATGTTGATGGAGATATATGATGTTATAAATTACAACACAAAAGGTTAGCAAGTCGTTAAGCCTTTAAATGCAATTGTAAACTCAATGTATCCAGCATCACCGAACGGCGTCGAGGACAGAGGCTGCTGAAGACAAGATTTGGTCTCTTCAGTTTTCATCCCGTCTGTACTTCCTTCGGTGTGATCGCTGAAAAAAAAACAAGGGTTAAAGTCAAAGGTCATACTACCCTTCTAAATGTATAACATCAAATTAGCCAAATATCAAGACCCCTGTCAGGATTCCCAGCAAACAGACCCACAAAGGTTGACTTGGCGCAGTACCCAATCGAAATTTAACGCAAGTTGAAAGCAGTTAATTATCGGAAAGTAATCTAGTGGCCCTCTGTAGTTTATTTACTTGCACCACATTATACCCGGCGAAGTCAGTGAGGCCACAACTGCAGATCTTCTTGATCGTGACCAAGAACTAAGTGTTGGGATTAAGTCCATGATAACCCGCTGGCACACAAGCGCGCAAACTTTTAGTGTGAATTCAACCAACAAAATATTCTGTAGAACTTCATCCAATGTTTAATGCACAATGCAAAATATATGTCCAGTGTCGTCAATACAATAGGGTATTGTGGTATTCAATAAACAATTCGGTGTTAAATGGCGTTAAATTATGATTCTATAGGCCAATCAACAGTATAGCAAAATGTGTGTGATAATAATATTATTATTATTAATTATAATATAATAAATAATAATAGAACAAAATGATAACAGGCATAATTGTAATAATACAACTATGACAACATTAATTATAATAACCGCGTTCATTTTGATAACGATCCGTTTTGCTCGAGATTCATGGTTTGATGTGTGAGTCCTATTAGTTAATTTCAACTATAATTATATTGTATAATTGTATAATTATATACACAAGTTTTATATAAACACATTTTATTCTGCATTCAAAATCATCATGTTGATAAAAAAAAGTATGTAGCCTAATAGTAGCTTAAGTATGTAGGCTACTCTTTTCCATCCGAGGCCCATTCTTTTTCAAACACACCGACTCATGTAATATTTTCAATAATAAGCTACTTTTAATATAATTCTTTCCATAATTGCTCTCCATCAGAGTAAAAATCGAAATCGAAAAGTAAATCAGCATATAAAAAAGTGCAATTGTTGGAAAGACGACTGCAAATATTGTACACTTTAAAGTTATTATTCCACATCCAAAAGAGTGTTAATTGTTTATCCTTGAAATCAATGCATGCCTACAATAAAGAAGCCTTAAAGAAACCATGTATTTTATTCAGAGTGGAATAAGACAACTGTGATATGATTTTTAACTATAAGATAGTCAATATAGGCAAGTCGTACGTCTAAGATCATTATTAAGTTAAAAGGCTATCGAAAATCCGACATTTACAAGTACATTTAAAATTAATTCACATAATCTGCTAAACAGAATCAGAAATTAAAGGGCCATGTGTCGGGTATTTTAGTAAAAAAAAAAAAAAAAACATAGCCCATGTCCACCTGAATGAGTCAGAGATCTTGTTTACGCGCCTCCGTCATAATGCTTATTATCATTAAAAAGTGAATATTTGAGGGAGGTATGAGTGGGTTGGCATATATATAGTCAGAATTGCCGTAAAAGACTAGTGAAGCCGAGGATATCGAGATTTCCTCTCTTCTGAAATTACAATTCATATCACAACTTATACTTTTGGGCAAACGTAGAAAAAGACGAGACTAATACAACTCTCAAGCTCACTATATTAGGGGTTGATTTTAAATGTTCAGCAATAAAGCCACATTACCCTATACTGATGAGAACCCACATCGTTATGAAAATGATGTCTAACAATAACACGTCGGCTATAAACTAAAGGAATTAAGATCAGCCTCACTTTAAATATAAAAAACTGATAAATAAGCATGATGAAGAACAGTACCTGAAGCATTCTATAGGCACACGAAGAATAAAAAATATCTGTGTGACAAGTGACAAGCATGAACACATTTTCTTTAGTGAAAAATGTCAGACTTGCACGGTTCCGGCAACCTGTCGGTGCTTTGCGGTGGGCACATACCTTGAGGTGAAACACACTCCCCCCGAAATCTCTGTAGGCAGCATGAAAACCAAAAAAATCACTGTGGTTTTTGGTAAAACAACAAAGTCTGATCCGGCAACCCCGTTTCCAATCCCAGAACGCGATTAAAAGCAAACTATCATCATGGTCACGCACTCAATTTGGCTACCTATTGCCTGCTGCTTTTTCACCACCAGCCAAGTGGGCTCTCAGAATTCATTGTGCGTAAAGCGGGGAGGGAGGGGATGGTCGGGAAGGGAGGGAGAACATGTTCAAGATAGTCTTGGATAGGTAAAATACTGACGTTTTAGAAATGTCGTAAGGAAAAACGGTGCCGAAGGTGTCGAAACAATATGGTGTCGGGAGTTTTGGAGACTCATTTAACCTATTTAAAAAGTGACTGAGATAGTTGGCCATGCAAAACTCATCTTGATCTATTAGTTGCATCCAACGTAGTGGCACAGCGAAGACCATCCAGTGAGGTAGCTTTGCTTCCTTTTTAGTAAAACTTATAAAACTAAGATCAAAATATTTGGAGAAAATATCTAGTTTCGTCAGATGTGAGAAAGCTTCACTACAAAATACATCAGTATAAAGGCAGTAGTCTCCTATTATAATTGTCGTTCCCTCGTGCCCCGGTTTGTGCACTGTTGCTTCTCGTGCAAGATACTACTGCCCTCTTGTGAGTCTAGAATGTAATTGGAACTGAGTCGTCAGCTTTCATAAAATAAAACAAAAACAAATAAGAGTACATGTTTTTTGTTTATTAATAGAAATAGTCCAGCATAGTATAATCAGCTGCCTTTGGAACCCAATATGAACATATATACCTGTTTACATGAGACTTATTTTCATTTTGTAACACCTGTGGTTGTTAATTCTGGAATTTACAGACAGATATGGCCACCAAGCCACTAAGCATTTAGTCTATCATCTATGTCTAAATATTTTGTTATCAATCTGATCAAATACTGTACACATAGCACAGGCCTATTTGACCCACGCCTAATCAGTCTGTGTTTGAGAGCTGGTCTTCATTTCAAAACTGTCAAACATGGGTAACTTGGCTAATAACAAGTATAAAGATATGGGTCTTAGTCATTTGAGAGTAATATACAATGTCACTGCTATTTTTAGGCTCAGGAACAATCTGCTAATTGAAACAACTTCAGTTCACACAAGTTGTTTAAATAAGTAAGCATTTAATTGATGTAACTTTCTAAAAGGTCTATGGTGTTTGGTGTGAGTATGTCTGTGTTACAAAACTAAAGACTGCTTTATTATACCCCTGAGTGTATTTTATTGTATCTCTGAGTGTTTTTTTAATTGTGTCTCTGAGTGTATTTCTATTTGTGCGTAGACATTTCTTCCAAAGTAGGTTATTGGTTCCAATCTTCATTAGACAAAATGGATGGGCTCATCATTCCCAGTATCATTGCGCCTCAGCTTCAACCCAGACAGGATTTTCTGGGCAGGTCCAGTAAGGCTCTGCTCTGCAGGAGTTCTCTGCAAGGACTGCCTTAGTGGCTGCCTCTCGCAAACTCTCAGCCTGTTGTTGGATTGATCGGTGTTCCGACCAGTCAGGGATGCGGCTTGACTCTCAAGTCCCTCCTGCCGAGTGAAGCTCAGCTTTGCACTGGTCATTGTTGCGGTTGCGTCTGTTGATGTCACAGATGCTGCACCTAACCCCAGCCTTCCCTGTGCGACCTCCCAGAGGCGTGTCTGAATGCCTGGCTGCTTCTCAGAGGCATGTCCAGCATGACTGGAAGGGCGGGGTGGCTCCAGGGCAGTGCCTATGAGCTGTGCCTGGCTCAGGGCCCCTGGCTCTGGGGAGGAGCTGCTGCTGCTGTATGCACTACCAGTCTGGGTCCTGTCTGTGGCCTCTGCTAGCACCTCCTCCCCAGGCAGGCCTGTCCGAAGGCCAGAGCTGTGTCGCTGGGCTGCTGGGGTGGCCTGTCGCTGGTACCTGGCTGGCTGCCTGCTAAAGCTGCACCGGGGGGGTGTTCCAACGGGAGGGTCTGTCTCAGCCAGCGTATCTGCTAAAGGAGCAGCTGTAGCCCCCCTCAGAGCCAAGACTGGAGGAGGGGAGAGGAAAGGAAGAGGACAATGAGACTAGCAGGGATACACAAGGTCCATGACAACACACTTCATGAACACCCTTGGGGGTCTGACAGGCTTGCAGCAGAAGAAAGCAGAGGAAAGCAGCGGTAACAGCTTTAATCCAGGACATGACTTTGACTTTTGGGCTTCATTAAGAAAAAAAACACCAAGTAGATATACTGTCAGACGCTACAGCTACGAACACAAAAGCAACACAACCAACGAAATCCTTGTTACTAACTCAACTTATGACGACTGTGGTACTGTATCCCGCATACCTGCTCTCTCATTGGTCTCAGGGCTGAGCTGGTCCACTGCCTCATTGGATGATGACTTGTCAGATATATAACCCTCGCTTGAGTCTCTCTTGATTGTTCGAGTCTGTTGAAATGACACACAAACTCTGTGTTGGATGTAGATGTTCGGGGTACTGGACCAGGTCGACTGTCTCTGACACCAGCCAGTGAGGTAACATTGAGGTAGACCAAAGATCAGTTACAGGTAAACAAACAAGACTATTCCACGGCAAGGTCAACATACTGTCAAACTAAGAATTGATGTAAAGACATGTGCTCCCCTGTCCCAACCAACCCAAGGACCACCCAAGGTTTGCCTTCATCTTTGACCTGTTGTAGAATATATGTATATAGATTTGAGGAATAATGTTTTCAAAATATTCACTCCTGAAAGGATGTCAACTAGATAAGTATTGTTGGGTAATGGCTGAGAGCAGCCATACAGGGATGGACGTGTAAGACCTGGCAAAGGAGCTGGACCACTTCACAGGCCAGAGAGGAAGCTAGCGTTAATCCTGACACCGTTAAACTTGATGCTAATCGTCTCAGTGTTAAGCAGGACACAGTCTGGCTGCAGGCACAGAGCGACAGGTAGCAGAAGAAGCAAGTGCAGAAGCAGCCCAGGCGGAGTTCTCGTCTCGCTGTGTGCGTGACGGAGAGACGTGGGGCTCAAACGCACTGTGTTACCAGAGAAGAACTGAGAAGCAGAAAAGCTGGACTTTTCTGGAGGATTTTTTTTTTTTCCATCTTTAACTGTCATTCATAAAAAAAAAATGACAGGGGGAGTGTCTGTGGTGGTTCTTACCTCCAGGGAGCGCGGCCGTTCTCTGGTGGAGGCTTCAGGCGCCTGGGGGGCAGGGGAGGAGGCCTCCTCCGCCAGGGGACAGGAGGACCTGGGAGGGGTGTCTGGAAGAGGGGCAGTGGGAGGAGGTGGAGGGGGGGTGCACGACCTCTGGGGAGGACCAAAGATCTGTTGGTGGTGTGTGATGAGGAACTCCACCAGAAGTGCTTGGTAGGTGGTCTCCAGGAGGGCTATCATAGACACATCCACTGACACTAGGGGGCGCAGCAGGGTTGGGCCAAACACAATGCCTAAGTTCCCTGGAGACATCTTGTTCTCCTCGTAGCTTTCTGAAACCCTGCAGGGGGGGGGGGGGGGGGGACGAGGGGCAGAGAGAGAAGAATTTGAGCCAATCAGAAACAGAGGTGATCTCGTGTGAATAAATACATTTGAGCAAATACTGTGTCAGCAGTATACCGGTGGAGGTGAATCATCATGTGCTGCAGAGTGTAGTAGCGGTATGGAGGCAGTCTGTCCAGCAACTCTTTCAGGCTCTGAATGATAGCCTCCACTATCCCATCATTATCTTCAGTTTGTGGCTTCTCAGTCAAATGCTGGATCTTTTTTCCCACGGTGATGAAGTCATTGTACAGGTCAAAGGTCAACAGTGGCTCGGGAAGCTATGGGAGGTAAATGAAGAGCGATGTCTCGATTGAAAAGCCACGTAACATGGATTGACTGTAAAGCTAAAACACATAAATTAGGGTTTTAATCCTGGTCACGTCCGTTCCGTGTCTGGATTCGGCTCTATACAGAATAGATGATCATGGGATATCATCAGAGACATTACCTCCTTAAAGAAATGCTTGAGGACTGAGGTGATGTCGTGCGGTGAGATGCCTGAAAGGTCCACTTGCTCCCTCTGAGCCTCGAAGGCCTGACACAGCCTCTGGATACGGGGCTTGGAGCCGCTGACCCGATACACCCCCTGAGAGGAAAGGCAGAGGAGTGGAGAGACTGTGGCTACCTCCACATCGTGTCCGACGGTGCCGACAGCGCTGCCATATTATGTACACGTATACCTGCACCGTGAGGGCTCGCCTCTCGATCTCGGCCGTGCAGAGCGGCACCACGAAGGGCACCTCGTCTGGTCTGTCACGGGGCAGCAGGGAGAAGCCCACCCCGAACAGGATCCCCTTCCTGTACTCGCACTCCAGCTGACACACATCCAGGCACTTCCTGTGGACCGCCAGGCCACACTGAGGGGGAGACAGACCCAAGTGAGGAACACAAAGTACCGTCCCTGTCCAAGGTTTGGAAACACCTCGTCGTTCCTATTGTTTACATGCAGCAAACTAAGTCGCTTAACGGTATTACGTTTTACTTTGATCGCAATGTATATATTGGTACAAAAAGCGTAATTTTCATCAAACTGTTACATTTGGAGCAATGTTTGGAGAACATGCTGACTCATTATATACATGCAGGTTAAATACCCCACAGACCGTGATTGAGCGATGCATCGAGCATTAAAAACAAGGAAAAACAGGTGGCGCACGCGTGTTTTTCTCAGAAATAATCAAAGACTCGGCGTCTCCACACGTCTGACAGGCACTGTACGTGCGTTCAGCTGCATTTGGGGGAGTCTGGTCGACCACGGCGTCGCTACCCACCTCCTCGCACTCGATCCCGTTCACCACGATGTAGTTCTCGCACTGTTTGCACTTCACCATCTTGCTCTTCATCTTCCTGAGGCGGTGCGTCAAGGCGGCGCGGGAGGTGGTGCGCACCTTGCACACCGCCCCGTTTCCCTCGGGGGTGGAGTCCAGACCCTCTGTGAGGGGCGCAAACAGACGTACAAGCTCTTAAGTGGACGGTACACAGCATGGTGTGAATCCCTTTGTTTCTGCCTATAATTACATTTACATTTAGTCATTTAGCAGACGCTCTTATCCAGAGCGACTTACAGTAAGTACAGGGACATTCTCCCTGAGGCAAGTAGGGTGAAGTGCCTTGCCCAAGGACACAACGTCATTTGGCACAGCCAGGAATCAAACCAACAACCTTCTGATTTATAGCCAGACTCCCTAACCACTCAGCCATCTGACCCCCCAATACAAGAAACTAAAAAGATGGTCCATACAGTACAGTATAGCAACAGAGTAGAGATTCTGTGTCGGTTGGATGAGACATACCTGATTCCAAGACTGTCCCCATATCCCTCTCGTCGAGGTCGTCTGACGACATGGTCCCAACGGACGGGGCTTTGGGAAGTCTTCTGCTCCCGTGGGCTGCAACAAGGAGTAGACCAATCAGAAAGGCAGATCCGACGAGAGAGTCAGAAGCACAGAGCATGAAGACGGTTTGAAGGCCGCGGAAAGCACGTTCTGTGAGGACAAGCTTACCTGGACTCGTCAGAGATTCCATGCTCCCTCCCATGCTCTCACTGTCACTGTAACCCGCTCGCCCTGTGTGAAAACAGAACACGCCGCAGAACGCTCAGCCAATGAAATGACACCACACAACGACACCAAAGCCAAGCTATGGCAGTCCTTACGTCCATCGTTGGGTCGTTTCCCCAGGCAGTCCTCTGGCAGAGCATATGAATCCTGGATCGAGCTGAGAGTGCTGCTGGCTTTGCGACGACCGCAGCTATTACACGTGAAGAAACGTGGGAACAGAAACACGGACAGACTTAATCACGGCTTGGCCTGTGTGGACGAAAACAAGGTTCTTCTCCACCCACGGCGTGACCCGAGGTCTACGTTTTGGGAGTTGATTTGTCTTTCTCACTCAGCCGAGTGGAGACACAGAGAGAGCCTGGACTCGGGGTATCCACGCCATGTCACAGTAGCAGGGGAGGAAAGGCGCTTTCTGCAGTACCTCTTTCCCTGGGGGATAAACTCCTGGAAGGTGAAGGTCTGATGGGGCGGCTCGTGCCGGCGTCTTGCCATGATGTAGAGCAGGTAGGGCTCGCCTGGTTCGCATGGTCTGCAGGTCAGCTCCAGGTTATGGTAGCCCAGAGGGATAGATTCAGTCTGCTGCCGCTGGTAGAAGAACATGTTGACTGTGGCCTAGCGGCCAGGAACAGGAGGATAGAGTTACTCGTCTCATTTATTCAATCCCTGTGTTCAGCCCTAAACAAGTTTTAATAATATGTACAGTGTTTCATTCATCCAAAGCGACATACGTCGGTGGATTTGAACTGGCAAGCTCTTGATGTGCAGTCAAAGGCCCTCTCGCACTGAACTATACCTATTCCTATTGATTGGCCATGGCCCTGCTAGTCCTGGCTACATCAGCTCTCTAGGAAGACCCCTTTGGTCAGTGGAACTGGCCTTTCAGTTAAGGGTACACACCTCTTTCAACACGGTGTCCCCCTGGCAGATCAGCTTGCGCGTGTGAACGATTATCCTCTCCTTGACCTTCTCCAGCTCCTCCTGGTGACTATTGGCTTCACTCACACACTGCTTGTATAGCAGCTCTGCCTCGGTCACCTGGGAGAGAGAGAGAGGTAGAGATAGAGAGAGGTAGAGAGAGAGGTAAAGAGAGAAAGAGAGAGACAGAGAGGGAAGGAGAGAGTGCAAATCAGATGATGGCCAGTATAATTTTGTCAACTGTGTTTTCAATGAAATCAAGGGCTAACCAAGTATGTAAGGGACATGTTCCAGGGTTAAGAGTGGTCTTACCTTGCCCTGGGCATCGTCCCTGGACTTCCTCCTCTTGTCCAAGGTCTTGTGACCAGCGGTGTCATCCACGGCCTTGGCCGTCACGGCCTTGGCCTTCTCCAGGTCCTCCGAGCGCTGCATGTACAGCTGGCGAGCCTTCTTCAGAGACGCCACCGCTTCGTTCTAGGAAATCCCATCATGCAGTTGAGTTCACATTACATTTAGACATTTAGCAGACGCTCTTATCCAGAGCGACTTACAGTAAGTAAAGGCACATTCCCCCGAGGCAAGTAGGATGAACTACCTTGCCCAAGGACACGTCATTTTTGCACGGCCGGGAATCAAACCAGCAACCTTCTGATAAATAGCCCAACTCCCTAACCACCTGACCCCCCGTACAATATACAGTGAGCATGAAGCACCACAATATCGTCCCACCCCTCCCTATAACATGAAGGCGTTCCAGCCCGGACACAGGACACTCACCATCCTCCTCTGTTCTCTGGACCACTGCTCCTTGAACTCCCGGCGCCACTTGTCAATCTCATTTTTCTTAGCAACCAGGCCCTTCCAGAGAGATACAGTACAATGACATCCCAGCCATCACACTAACATTGTCGATTCCATCAGTGTCTATTAGCTTGTGTGTGTGTGTGCGCGCGTGGAGGAGTACCTGGTAGCAGCGCTGCTGCAGCAGGTCTGCTGTATGTCTGGCACAGTTGCTGTTTTTCACATCCTGCTCCAGGGCCATGGTGTAGATATACTGGAGGGGCATCATGTCCTGCACAGATACCAGCCATGGTTTCACACAACGGACACCACGCATACACAACAAACACTCGATGGTAGGACGAGTTATAGAGGGGTTGCCATTTGTCTGCGAGCCAGGTCACATGGGAAGAGCGACTGAACGGTTCACGCCGTGCAGAGAGTTGTCTGTCGTGTAGGGAACAGTACCTGCTGGGAAACACAGGACTTGGCCCCCTCGGCTGCCTTCAGGATGTTCTTGGCAAACTCTTGCTCTGGAACCAAACAACAACCATCATTTCACTGAATATGCCGTTATAAAATTCGATGGCCATACAGTCGTGCATCTGTTTAAATGTGGCAGGTCACATACATTTATAACTAGAAATGAGTTATACAAATATTGATCAAAATACTGAGGATTTTGAATAGTCGACAGTGGAAAGTGGACGTAAAAAAAAGACTGTACTTTATTGAAAAAATCTATTCTAAATGCCTCCAGGCAGAGTCATTTCCAGAAAGAAAGTCAAAGGGCTGATGGAAAAAGTAATCGATAGAAAAAAAAACGGTAGCCAGAATATCAGTATTGACAGGATGTCTCTATGGCTTTTATACACACATTATCAATGAGAGCCAGCTCAACATGATCCATTTAGAAATATCTATGGTGATGGAACCAATGTGACAGGCTTTTAACAGAGCTAAAGTCCTGCTGTGCTCACTACTGACTAGCAACCAAAGAGTGTGCCGACGCTCAACTCTCACCACAGGGTCACAGTGTCGATACCCGGTTAGGACCTCTGTTGTTGCTTTAAAGGCTCCTGAACATCATTTAAGCTGTCCTGTGACTGATTGCGTTTCAGTGATTCTGTACTTGCAGTACAATTGCTGTAACTTCACCCTGTACCAGTTGGCTGACTCCGCCACTTGCGGAACATCTATTCTTCCCTCACAATATTCGGAGAAGATGAAGTCCATTGTGCAACGTTAGGTGCTGTGAACGCTACGTTTCAGTAATCTGCCCTCTTTCTTAGCCAACGTCCAACATCTCCACGGAGCTTTTGATCTGGGTACGGTCGTTGGATGGCAGTCTGGTGCCAGGGTAATCTCTTTGCTGCTCGTGTAAAACGCCATCCTCCCTATTCTCCTGCTGTTCCCTGTTAATCTGCCCTGTAATCCCTGTCATTCTGGGGTTCGCTGGGGGGGACGATACAGCTCACTGTCCTCATCACTGATCAGGCTACCAATTAGATTATCTGTGTTATCGCAGAGACATACTCGCGAGCCCGACGTTTCTGCACTCAAAGACATGCCGTGCTGGCTCTCAACCAGTAGAGGGCATGGTTGAGAACCCTGTGCTTTGGGTTGCTCAGGTCATACAATCCTATTACAGACTAATAACACCATACATTCTCTCTCCGCAGGCTATATTTAGACTGGACGCTATTCCAGGAATGATGCGACTGTTAACCTTTCTGAGTAGATCTGCTTCGGTACCTGTAATTACGATTCCATAAAAACCCAAGCAAACAACTGACAGCATTAAACCAGTAGGAAACAGCTTGAAAAATGCCATCCTTTATTGATGATCCCATTAACCTTAATGTGAGAGGACATGTTTGTATTTAATAAATACCTTTATGCGTCTGATCATGTTTGGATGTATCAGCTAGTCCGGGGACTCACCCAGGCAGATTCTCTTCTCCATCCAGGCCAGGAGGTCTTTGGCGTAGCGGCACCACATCTTGGCGTACTGGAGAGCGATCTCCACTCCGCCCTCACTGCGGCTGAGGGCCAGGTCAGCATCCTGGGCTGAGAGGGAGTACATCAGCATCACTGGAGACCCAGCATAGCTGTACACCCAGATAACCCTGGCAGAGGGCCTCTGCCCCACTGTCACACAAGAACCCCCCCCCCCCGCTTCCTCTCTGGGGCACACAGAGACCCCTGCTGGGAGACCCCCTCTCCCCTGGTCCTTCTAGATCTTAACTTCCTTCTCAACTGAGAGGGCAGGACTGAACATAGAAAGCCCTTCCAGTCTTCCCCAGGTCATCCATAATGTGTGATCCCAAATAAAAATGAAAACGGAAAATAAACCGTCAGTCCTTTTTCTCAGTTCCTTGTACCCTGAAAAACCCAGAAATGGGGTCGAGTCACACAGATTGTGTAAAGGTAAAAAAGGGTTGATAGGGAATTAAAGGCAGTCCTCATGTTTCCCACTGGGTATCATCGTGGTATTCTTCAGTACCCTGGTTACGTGGTCAGAAAGTCAAGCATTGTGGGGGAAATATTTTGGGGGAGAGAAATGCCCACGTTCTTCCTGGCCCCAGCAGAATGACCACAGTATTAAAAGGTCCTCCCAGGATCCAGAATCCAACATACAACAACAAGCTTTGGCAAGGTTCCTTCCCTTCTGCTCTCTCTCTCTCTCTCTCTCTCTCTCTCTCTCTCTCTCTCTCTCTCTCTCTCTCTCTCTCTCTCTCTCTCTCTCTGCTCCTCTGGCCTTTGACACCTGTCCCAAAGCTCTCTTCTCAGCCACCAGACAGATGTCTTCGCTGAAGAAGGCAGGTCCCCGTCGCGTGAATGACGTAACCTCAGCAGCCCATGCTTGGGCAGGTCTGTGGTCGGCACGGCAGGGTGCGGGTGTCAAGTCAGACGTGAGCGGCGGCACCTCTCGTCTTCCTCTCGGACTCGGATGATGTGCAACCACCGTGGTCATGTGCTCCTGCCCTCCCTCTCGCCTCCACTCTCTCTTTTTTCCCTTTCTCTCAGTCCTCTGTTGCCTTTCACTGCAGTCAACACGTCTTCCGTCTCATCCACTCGCCAGCATGCAGCTCTGTTCTGGAGGATATTTTTCTTATGTGTTCTTCGTGTTGTAGTGTCCACTCTCCTTGCGCCCAGTCAGCGAAATATTTTAAGAACCCAATTATTGGTCAAATCCAGGCAAAATCCACAGGAAATCTCTAGCTAGATTGTATCCCGTGTTGACCTCTCTTGCTCTCTTTCTTTGGGTGCCTTTCTACGATTCCCGTCAGCCTTGGAGTGTCGGTTTCCTACTGCTTGCTTCTTTGCTCCGCAGGGCTGGGGCTGGGGATTAACCAAGAAGGTTCCAGATTGTGGAGTGACAGGCTTTAGAGCAGAGCAAGGTTTACCTCCTGGTGTGTGACTCAGCTCCTGGGGGGGAGGACGGGGGTGGGGGACGGAGGATGGTAGCTCAGCCCAAACTAAGCTGTCGAGGTCCCTCTTCCATCATTACGCACAAACGCAATTTCTGTAAGCGCCCGTCCAGAGAATCTGTAGCGGTCGGTCTCTGACCAGCCTTCATCAGAGGTGGACGTCAGAGGTCTCGTCTGATGAAAACCCCGTGTTTGACATGTCCGCCAGGAATCAATTATTTGTTGTAAAAGCGAGTTACACAAGTGCATAAGCCTGCCCCCTATTGTTATTGATCCATTTCTGTCAAACGCGACACACTTAGGTACATTATCGAGAGATCGATCACTCCCTGCACATCGGGGAATGTCATTGCGTGAAGCAGGCACCAGACCACTCACCTCACCCCAACTCGCTGACCTTCCATTAGGTTTATGACAGATCAGATTAAAACTGGTAGCAGAGAGAATCGGCGGGTGGGAGGGGTTAGAGTCGGGTGGTGTCGAGATGGCCTGCACAGATGTATGTCCTTCCATGCATTCAGTTCCCAGAGGTTTCCAATCTACACTTCCGCGTTATTCAAACACTATATGCGTCTGCTGTAATCCCTAATCTCTACTGGGCTGGGCATTCCCAAGAACCTGGGAGAGATTGAACTCAGAGTTGAGACACCTGCCTTCATGGGTCTGGGCTGGTGATCACATGTTGGGTATGGCTCCGTACTCTCTATTCTATTCTCTCAAGTCTCCTCACTATGTTCAGTTTGAGAGCCTGCTCTCTGTTTGTCTCCCTCCACAGATCCCCCGCTCTACTACTTGAGAGTGAGGTAAAACTTGACAGCAGATGCCCTGTCGTCTAATCCTTTCCCCACCCCCGTCTTATCTTGATCTTGTCAGCTCAGGGCAATTAGTCCATGAGACTGATTAGATGTAAACAAGAAAGGTTGAGATTAGGAGCTGTGACGGAGATTATATAGAACTGTGTGGCTGTGGCACACTGCTACTATCTTCGGTCCCGCCCTCACATCGCTCATCCCCCTGTTGTGATTGGCTGTCCAATGCTGTCCGTCACATAGCTATGTTTCCACAGGAGAATGGGATAGTAAGAGGAACATATGGTCCTTGTGGTGTAGAGATCTCTGAATCAGTAAACTCCAGGACAACAATGTCCTCTGTTTACAATTAAGTGTAATCTTCCATTGTAATGCTTTGCATACTGTAAACCATGTTGGCATAAATCCATTAAGGCTGATCTCTGCCCGTAATCAAGCCCAATTAAACACAGCCAGCACAAAAGGAAATAACATGAACATGTTTAGTGTGCCCCCCACATGCAACACACATGAACTATATTTACCTGAGAGACTGCCGTCATTTTCATAGCCATCAGTGGCCAGCTCTTGGGAATTGACATCGTCACACTGTTGAGTGACATAGGCATGTGTAAGTCCACTGGAATCAGTGTCCGAAAAAGGACTGAAGACCATTCCTTCTGGTCCATGTTGTAGCACAGCATGAAGCTCTCACCACACTGTTCTGCAGCTCTGAGGGGTCACAGTTCTGCACATCTGTAGACGGGGTCCCTGGCAGAGACTGGGAATCAGGGTCCTGCAGCAGTTCATCCACAGTACTGAGGAACACACACAAACACACACACATGCAGGCACACATGTACACACGCACACACACGCACACACACACACATACAGAAAACATAGGGTAAATATAATACACACGGATACTGAGTCATGTGATATCAGGATCATTTGATGTCACGTAGTTGGATTACTAACTCACTTCCTCTCTTGTCATATTAGACAAAAGCATGGTTCTCACTGGACTTATTTAGGGGTTTTGAGTAATCTGAAGCTCAGTAAAGAGCTCTTGTATAAAACACTTACGAGTAAACTAAAGACAACTCAAAGGCATCAAAGTCCCGAAAGATCTCGCTGTAGCGCTTGGTCTCTGATCTGATTGGAGCCTTCACATCTGGGTGAGGAAAGGACAACAAACTTGTGAGCAAGACATTTTCAGAAATATTACTATAAATGTACTGAGCATACTCACACCTACTAACAGTTCTTCAAACAAGATCACTGTCAAACATTTGTGTAGGAATGGCCTTGTGTATGAGCCAGCACACCTTCACCGAGATGTTTTGGAGGATTTTACTTAACAAGGCATTGCTGTCTTTTTGAAGAAGAACAAAAAACAACAGAAAATGACTGCGTCAACTTTACGGCCAACACCCGGCCCATTACAGATGTTGTGGAGCCGTAAAGAGAGTTTGTGGGTTCAAATTGGGCTGGAGGAGGTGACAGCATGTGCAGTAGTATTTGTGTATGTAAAAGACATTTGCTCACAAAAACAGTCCAGTTGCCACTTCAACACATTGCTGAGTTGTCAGTTTCAGCTGAGTGTGAACAAACACACGTTAGCTTCAAGCAAAATTCAGACATGTGAGGGGTACTGTTGGTGAGGAAAGTCATTTGAGAAAGAGAGAAGCTATGGTGTTGAACATTGATGAGGAAAACAAGAGAAAGGAAGCTTGAAATGGAGTCCTGGATAATATGACACATGCTAAAACAGAGAAACAACCAAACTTTAATAAAAGTGTCTAAAGGACATTGAATGGTGCACAGCTAACCACGGGGAAGCCCCAATATTTCAGACGAGAGCAGGTAAATCATGTTGTACTTTGGAGCAGACCATTCAGTTGCAGTGAAAGACACTGCAACTGAAACACAGCAACATCGAATGAGAAAACCCAACAGTATCGCCGTGCTTCTTTTCATTTAGGTCAACCACATCCTGCTTGCAGTTTGAGTCATGTTCTTCTTTGGAGACAGAAAGCCTTTGTCTACAGAGGTTGTCAGATCTTAATGGGGAAGGATAGGTATATAGGAGTTACTGTATCATAGCTATATTTAAATAGTTCTGTCCAATGAAGATTCTTCGGTTCTATTTGAATAGATTGTTTCCACCATATGACATTTATGAAAGTCCTTGAGCTGATGGTGAAGGTTCAAATTTCAAAGCATGTTTGTAATATAACATGTGCATTAAGTATCCATATTTGTCAATTCAAATACGGTACATCTCCTTTTTGTAAGGAACTGAATTCAACAGAACAAACACCTACTGTTTCTTGTAATAATTGAGGAAGAGCACAGGAAGTTCACTTATCCTGCACTGACTGGAAGGGTGTAGCATGCAACCACAAGCACAAACTGAGAAAGACACCCCCAAAAAACTCTTATACAAATGATCCCACGCAGCAATGTATCTGAGCTACAGTCAAACATTGGTACAACAGGTGCCTTGCCCTCCAAAATGTGCACGAGCAGCAAAAAGCTTCTGACCAACTGAAGACAGCGTTGGCCACTGAGAGAGGTGGGCCTTTCCCTGATCATCTCCCTGTAATCTGCTGGTACTCACCTGTGGATGTAGATGGCTGCTTGTCTGGGATCTGTGCTTCCTCCATGTCCATATCTCTCTGAGCCTCAAGAGCACGCACCACTGGCCTACCACGGTAACCACATCAACTCTTTGCTTGGCCTTGGTCTCTCTCAAACATGAGGAACAGAAGCTTTAGAGCCGTGGACCAAATCAATTCCCTATTTTTGATGTGTGCAAACAGCTACAGACTGTGGACGCTTCTGTTAAGCGGTGGGTAGGACTCCTGCTATTTGCTCTTCTTGTTCTCAAAAAGATCTCTAGGGGAACGGAGTTGGCCAATACGTTGACACCATCACGAGAAGAGGAAGTGTGCCTCTTTGTCACATAAGCCACACCTACAGTGTTGCACATAGATAAATATGTGTCAGGGAGAAAAAGAAGGTCTGTTTTGAAAAGTGTGTTTAAGCCACATTCATAAGGGTTGGTTTGTTGTGAGCAAGGAATTGTGTAATATTCAGGTGAGTCATACATCTTCTGTGTGTTGCATTACTGACACCTTTGGCCAAATGAGAACAAAGAAATATGTCCATATTTATGGCTTTCATAAAAGTGCTGTTGACAAGCTTATGAATGAGGTGAGGGTCATGCCATGCAGGTATTACAGTTGTCAATATGCCAGTTTTGACCTTTGCCCTTTCTCCTTTCTTGAACCGTGTTCGGTCTCAGTGTATGACTCACAAACACGTTACCACCATCAAGAAACACTTCACTGAAACCCAGCAATTTATATTGTACAACAGTGAGCGCTTCACAGACTGAGAATGTGACTGACCTGACAGTGAGTGGCAGAGCACAGACAAGTAATGGCTGACAGGAGGCCCAGCAAGAGCTGGGTAACGCTCTGACAGCTGCTGAAGTGAGTCCTGCAGGGAGTGCAGCCTCATGGCCACACTGAGCTGACAAGGGCAACCTGGCTCTGAGAAAAAGAAGAAAATGGCTGGTGAACCATGCATTTAGACTAATCAAATCACAGAGCTAAGCTAACACAATGTGGCCATATAACTTTCACAAAGTTGCTACCGGCATTTCAACTGTCACAATTGCCAGTTGCAAACTTCAACACTTGAAGAATGAGGACACCGTGAGGTTGTCGCATGAAGTCGTAGGCTATGGTTCGGTAATTTGTCAGTCCTCTAATTTGTTATGGTAAAAATAAATAAATAAATAAATACAATTACACATTGTCAAAATAGCTGTAGTAGTTCTAACATTACAAAACATGAGCTCCTGCTACACGAGTAAAATGTTATGCGCATTTCATCGCTGGAAGTCTATTTAAAAACGTACATATCACTAACACAACTTACCAGTACTGCAGAAGAGAAGTTTGAGTTGTTTAAAATTGCTGGCCACTGTGCGAAGCTTTGACACTGTCCATGATAGGTTGTGGTACTCCACCATCCTCCCAACATCGCTTAGATGCTGCGATGGTGTTGAAATAAAGCCTGTCAATTGTGAATTATTATCCACCAGACCTTCCGGCCCATTGAGTAGGTGGGCATTATCCATGTCCATCCGCGACGTATTCTGAATCGATATTTCTGACGTCTCCACCAATGGTTTAAAAGGCCGATTTGTCATTACTGAGCTATTTCATCACGTCAATTCTTCACAACAGTAGCCTAAAAGTGTGTTGAAAGATTTCAGAAGACTTTGTCTTCTGGTTGTCTAAATTAAAATAAGGAATTGTTTCCAGTGGTTGAGGACATTGTGTGTCCTAAACGCTAATAGGTTTCTGTTTCCATGCCATCTAACTTTTGTTCCTCAAAGCATCTTGCCCAACAGCATTCCTATGTTGAGACAAGTCGTCTCAACTCATGACATATGTAATTGTTATAGGGGATAAAAATAACAGTGGCTCTAGAACAACACAGGCCTGAAACGTCACATCGAGTCATGATTTAGCTGTGAGGGCCACATTATCACGCTTTAGAAGAAACTTCAAGACACAACTCAGAACTAAAATATTTTATTCTTTGGTACCAGGACAGGTTAATGAGGATTTTGTCTGATAATCTGAAGTCAACTACAAACGCTACCCTCAAAGTGTTATTACCCAACTTAAACCGCATAAAAGTCTACAATGCTGGAGGTCCTAGGTTCCAGAGACAAGTACGTCCCAACAATAAATAACCCGGATGAAAAAGCAAAGCATCTTATATTTTGAACAGGCTTTTATCAAGTAGTTCACACCCAGAGAGCTCTGTTTTACACTCAACCCACTCTATGGAGAACTGACCGACAGAGTTTGGATGTGGCTGGGTGGAATCTGTGTGGGAATTTTATTGCCTTTGCAAATCATATGCCTTCCTAACCACAAAGTGTGAGGCGTTTACGGTGGTTGGTCTCGCCTATAACCCTAGCAGCCGTTCTGACGGTGGGGTTAGCTTGAAAACAGACAGGCAGAGGTTTCAGGGGAATCAAGGAATGCGTTATATCGAGTAGTACCGTAACTCAATTCTGAAGGGTTGACAGGGGGCCCAGAACTAAGCTTTAATTACTACTGCTTCATATTAATCTGCACGTCTTGTAGTTAAATGCTTTAAGGTGCACTCCTTTTTTTCTGGTGAAATATACTAAAAACACAGAAAGCAGCTTTTTAAGCATTTCCATGCAAAATACTCAAGCACACACACTTGGTTTAAAAAAAAAGAGAGAAAGATTTAAGCTTCAAAAAATCAAAAGAAAGCTGATTGCATCTCTTTCCAGGTCCAACCAGCATACAATACAAGAACACACATATTTTATAACGGTCTATTCTGCTCAGACTTTAAAATGTACAATGAGTAAGGCACTGGTGACATTGAAAAAATTCAAGAAACGTGATTGCAGTTCACTGGCCAATCAAAGACATGGAAATGTAACATTCGATCAAGACACTGAAATGTAACGGTAAACTCACATAACTGCACAAGAGCAGGGGGACTTGAACCACGTTGGTTCAAGTCAAGAACCAACATGGGAGTAGGTGTAAAAAATAAAATACTAATTAAGTTGCAACTGATCCCTTTTAGAACGGCCTCTTTCAGACAAATGAATTACCAATAATCCTGCAATTAAGCAGCAAAGTGGGGGGGGGGAAATGAAGCTGGTTCAGTAACAGTCTTCTGGTTCCGCGAGGCTCCTGGACTGATCTTTCTCTCATAGCTCGTCCCTTGCTGTGCTGTCCAGGGTGGACTGGAGGACATCAGAGTTCTGGGCTTCCGTGCTGATCTCCGCCTGCTCCTGGGTCTTCCCTGAGCGGCCCCTGTCCCAGTCCGTACGGACCTTCTCATTGTCCCACACGGTGGAGGTCTCCGTGTCGCTAATATAGCCTGGGTCACCTGTGTAATGGGTCGGGAACACCAGCAGAGGTTCTGCTGAGAAAGCCTTCAGGTCCCGGGTCTCAAACTGCTCCATGTAATCTGAGCTGGAGAAAAGACAGGAGATACTAGGGGTCACTGGATGGCTTTGGGAGAAGCAGCATCTGAAGGGACAGACAGGAAGTCGGGGCGCTTTAATCAAGCAGAAGAAACTTACACAGGATGTTTATTGTACATGACAGGGAGGAACTCATCCACTGGCAGCATCCTCTTTAAAGGCTCTGCTTTCAGGAGCTTCTGAGCGCCTTGTAATGACATCATATATCCCAGCGTCCAATAGGAGTAGTCCGCCTCTACCAGGTTATGGATATTGGGCACAGATTTCTCTGGGTGTTCCACCTGCATTCTCTTCCGTCCAATATAACTAGGAGATGGGAAAACACATCTCAAATACATCTTTCTAAAGTTGTAAAGGCAATGGTTGTGCTCAGCAAGATACTGTAGAGCAGAGGTCTTCACCCCTGGTCCTCAGGGACCCCCTGTACTGCACGTTTTAGATGTTTACCTGCTCCAACGCACCTGATTCAAATCAATGGGTCGTTAGTTACGCAGAAGCCTGTTAACGACCATTCATTTGAATCATGTGTGTTGGAGCAGGGAAACATCTAAAACATGTAGGGCAGGGGGTCCCTGAGGACCAGGGTTGAAGACCTCTGCTGTAGAGGATAGAGATAGAGAGAGAAAAAATCTTACATGAGGTCCCAGTCCAGATTCTGGCTGCTCACTTCCATCATCAGGTTCTGCAAGCGACGCTTAAAGAACACCTCAAAGCGCAGATCATCTTCAATCACCAAGGAGGTCTTCAAACCCCGCTCCACAATCTGAGCACAAACAAGACCCTCATCAACGTCTCATACATCCGTAAACTCTGGAGTTCATCCACAACAGCTCTATGACTCATCTCCTCAAGGTGAGCCGAGAGCCTAAACCTGGCAGCTCACCTCTTTCCAGATGTTGTGATGGGAGAGGAAGCATCCCAGCTCTCCCTTGGTCAGAGGGCGCCCATGGTAGGGGTCGCTGTAGCCTGGGAGCATGTGGATGCCCAGGTCATTAACCTCGCTGACGTTCATTGCTCTGAAATTGCACGAGAGACAGTCAAAAAAGGTGCTTTGAGAATGTCTGTCTGTCTGTCTGTCTGTCTATTGCCTGTCTGTCTGTGTGTGTCTGTCTGTCTGTGTGCGTGCAATGAAGCATTGTAAATGTACTGACGTCTGACTTGCCCAGACGCAGGGGGTTTACTTACGTGCCGTCCACAGCTGCGATAACCTTGCAGGCGATCTCCTGCTCATGCAGTGTACTTAGCATGCGATCCCTGCGGTCAGTTCTTCGCTGCAAGTTTATCATAAACACCTGCACACACAAGCCAGTGAGTCAACACATGCAATGCCACATTACCGAACAGCAGAGGGAGACATTAGCACCAAATGTAAGATTGGTAAGCACCCTTTTTGCAACCACCATCTTGAAAGGCGCCCACATTACTCACCTCATCAAAGCCAAGTTTGTCTGGTTGTCGTCTAGGGGCAGGTATGTATACGGAAGGCATCATTGGGGGGTTTCGCACTATAGTAAGAGGGAAGTTAGAAGGGTTTTACAAGAACGGAAGCATGCAACTGTCAACATGCACTCTGAAAGAAAAGAAAACAGAAGAGTTCAAAAGCATGCAGGAGAAAGGCTTTAGTTCCCTCTTTGCGCAATGTGTTTTTCTTGCATACCATTAACTTCCAACAAGGAATGCAGAAAACTGTCAGCTTCGTCCTTCAAGGAGTTGTGTGACCGCAATGGCACTGGGAAGTAGCCATAGGTTTCACTGTTGCATACAAACATTTGTACATCTAAGGAGAAAGGTGGAGGGAAAGTGTGTAAAGAAACAAGACAGTTACAGTAAAAAAAAAAAACCCACTTGGATATGCTACTACTATTTCCCATCCTCCCCTCCATGCACAGCATTATACAGTCAGGTACCTGCCATGCGAGCAGAGAAGGCAAATACAATAATGTCATCGAAGGCCCAGCTGTAATCTGGATGTGGTGGGTGGAAAGCCAGTTGCCTGGAAGCCTCCTTCCTCAGGTCTACAAGGAACATGGAGTGGACCATGGGCACAGCAAAGCAACCCTTTCGCACCTGCTTTCGTATGGGTATGTAGGCAGGAGTGCGCTTGTAGTAACCCTGAAAGACACAATGCACAACACAACCAATCAAGGACATTGCATTTGGCCTATCAAGCCCTCCCTCCCTCCCTCCCTCCCTCCCTCCCTCCCTCCCTCCCTCCCTCCCTCCCTCCCTCCCTCCCTCCCTCCCTCCCTCCCTCCCTCCCTCCCTCCCTCCCTCCCTCCCTCCCTCCCTCCCTCCCTCCCTCCCTCCCTCCCTCCCTCCCTCCCTCCCTCTCCCTCTCTCTCTCCCCCTCCCATACACACGCGAAATGGAAACACCAAGATCTACAAATGCACGGTACCTGGGAAGTCATCCCACACCAGAAGTTGGAATATGCGGCGCGGGACTCGAGCATGGGAGCCACAATGGTCTTGTTTTCACTGATGAGCTTCCACAAGACATTGGGGTTGGTCAGGAGGTTATCGCAGTCCACAGCCTGGGAACACGATGGAATGAGTGGGACGAAAGTAAGATTGAAGTGAGTGAAAAAGGGAAGATACATTACAGTGAAGATAATAGGTAACCTATTTTCAGAGCTTTGTGCGGCATTACTGTTCTCGAGTGACAACCAAAACAATCGGTGTCCCCATTCTGATTACAGCCAACAGAATCAGTGTCTGGAGGGGGAGGGAGCCTTGGCCAACATCACTGTAGATAACAGCCTTTCAAGAACGACATGACCTCAGCTGTGTTTACTCTGTATCATAATTATACAATGAGGTTCATGGACAATGTGGACCAAGTTAGGCTGGAGACAAATAACGCAGACCAAGGATCTGTAGTGCTTCTAAAGACAAGATGGACGGTCCTGTCTGCTCGTCAACATAAAGCCTGAATGATCTAGATTAGCCCCCTCTGAACCAGAAGTGAGACTGAAAGGCATGATTACACGGTCAGTTTCCAATTCCCTCCTGCTGTTTTGTGAATATGTTGTTGTTTTCCTGTTTCCTGTTGTTTGTCCCTCGGGACGACAGGCTCACGTGAACACACCAGGAAGTAGTCCGCCCACATCTCACGGGCAGACTCCAGCGCTGCCTGACGGAGCTTCATAACATGGGCGTAGCGCAGGTTCGTCCACTGTTTGGGACTGTCCTCGTCCTCATATCCTCTGACAAGAACAAAGTGGAGGAGGTCAGCGGGCCTATATCTAGTACATTTACATTTAGCAGACGCTCTTATCCAGAGCGACTTACAGTAAGTACAGGAACATTCTCCCTGAGGCAAGTAGGGTTAAGTGCCTTGCCCAAGGAAACAACATCATTTGGCACAGCCGGGAAATAGAACCAACAACCTTCTGATTGATAGCCCAACTCCCTAACCGCTCAGCCATCTGACCACATACACAAGCCCTTGCAATATGAGAGAAACTCACACAGGATCCTCCTGTGGCCTCCACTCCACATAGTGGTACAGGTTTTGTACTTTGATGAGCCAGTCCCGAAGAATGGCAGTAGTGTTGTCCACATTGTGGTCGGTCGCGACCCTGAAAACACAGGAACAAACCACAGGACGTATTATCAGTAAATCAAATACACACCAAAAAAAAACATAGCCTTAGAAGTGGATGTGGGTTATGGTGTGGCAGAGAATACCAAAAGACAATACCAGGGCTCGAATTGCATTACAGTACGTCCTTCTCAAAGGCCTATTGTCTGTGACTGTGTGAACCACCTCTAAAAGGATAAACAGAGGTCTTTGGGTGCTAAGCTAAAATATCCTGATGACATTCTCCGCTGAATCGAAAGCAATCGAACAAGCACGAACACAGGAGACATGCACGTCCACGGCTCGGGAGTTTTAGAAGTACAAACGCGAGACAAATGTATATGTGTGTGTACTGGCTTGCATGCCTGACACTATTCTGCTGGTTCTATCTCTGTTCCATCTAAGATCTCGTGTGCGCAGTGGGTCTTTGTGAGCCTGCCTGTGCTGAGACGCTATGCTATGGTGTTCCTGTTACAACACGACAAGACCTAGGGCCATTCACTCCTGAACCGTATAGCTCAGTTGAATGCGGTCTCCGGTCTTAGTTCCATTAGCAATGCTTCGTAGTTCTCAGCTGATGGCAGGCAGCCAGGTGGTTGTCAGGCCAAGCGGTGCTGATGTCACAGTGGTTTGTGAGAACACTGCAGCTCCCTGCTAAACCGCTTCTCCCTTCACCGTCAGCTGTCGGAGAAAGAACTCCTCGTCGCCAAACTCAGGATGGCAAGGCTCGCTGCTGATGTGCCACGGATTCAATCGTTCCGCTGCTCTCCAGGCATGGTCAACATTCCGCTCGACTTGCATCTGTTAGGACGCCGGATTACACTGACTGACTCACTCGGAGCATATGTCACCCCCCCCCCTGAACGCCTGTGTTCTGCTCTTCACTGGAAACAACGGGATGGGGAGACACGCTGGAGCCTAGCTACAGCTGTGTAAAGACACGTGTGGAAAGAGGCTGCAGAAACCTTAATTGTACTGTTGGTTGTATAAACACAACTTTAAACTGCTATGCCACCAGGAAGCTAGCTCTTCGATGACACGGGTGAGCAGTAGGCCTATTCATACGGAGGAGAAATTCAACTCTGTGAAACTCACCCCCCACCACCCCAAACTGAGAAGGGGTCTGTCTGCGAACTACAAGACAGGGGCAGAACGTGTAGGGGTGTAAGGGTGTCCTTGTAGAAGGAGGCATGTCTGGTCCTTTTCTAAATTCAAACTAAAGACCCACAGAAGATGTCCCTAACTCTTACCCTTTTGAAATTGGGATTAAAACCAGGCAGTGGGTTACTATCAAGTGGGTGTGTCTTCTCGTAGTAGGCGTTACTTGTACTGGGCATGTTTCTTCGTGTGTCTTGCTGTCTCACTGGCTGCAGA
Organism: Hypomesus nipponensis; assembly: GCF_054491055.1. Taxonomy (NCBI): domain Eukaryota; kingdom Metazoa; phylum Chordata; class Actinopteri; order Osmeriformes; family Osmeridae; genus Hypomesus; species Hypomesus nipponensis. Next base: position 8,238,426 of record NC_140377.1, on the reverse strand, counting down.
TGGATGCACACCACACCGACCCCAGGAGTTAAACTCACTATGGATATCAGTATGGATGCCACTCACCCATACCATTGAAGAGCTTTTTGTAGGCGTAGCTGGTTAAAGCGGTGTGCCAAAGCAACTCGGTAACATGTATATCCTCTTAGCGATCCAAGCCAGACCTCTAGGCCTCTTCAGTCACGTGTTTTCAAAAGAAAGTCCAAGCGGAAATCAAAACGTTCAATTTCATTGTGTTCAAGCTTCTATTACTCAAAAGCAGTAGGACTTACAGGGGTCCTGACAACTGGTGAAATAATTTCAAAATGTCACCTTTCAAATGAGACCACAATCATGGATGTACTCCTAATGGTTCAAGAACAGCTTTCAATTTACTACAAGAGGATATAAACTGTTTATACTAGTTTGGAAATAGCCAGATGTGGCTTTATTTGCTTATAAGACATGACCAAACAAACCAGATACACATTTGTAAACCTGCCTTTTTTTAAATGAGCAAGAGACTTTAACTAGTAAAGGCATACTTGACTGTATTTTCCCACCTACAGTGTGTCCACACGACCACACTTAGTGTGCAACCCTCTACACACTGCAGTCCATTCATTGAATAGGTGAGTGAAGAATATTCTGGAAGAACATTCCTGTCTCCGCCAGACGGCTGCTAGCTAGAATAGGGTGACTGTTTGAGCATGTTGTTTGGATGTGAATAGTGAAACCCCCTCCCCCTATACCCCAAACCTTTCAGCCTGCTAGTTTCAGACAGATGTTTATACAGCCTAAACTCCGTTTTCACTTCCCATTCTAGTCCAGATCAGGGTTGCCCTTAAGGTAAAGGAGAAGGGAAGAGGACGTGCTATGTTTGCTACAGAATGCAGGGCCCCACACAGGCACATAGCTACAACGGTCTTGGATACAGTTAGGCAGCGATCCCTCTTTAAAACGCCCTTTGCACTCATCAGTGACTTTATTCGGCCGTCCATATTTTACACCTCAATTAGATTCCAGCTCCACCATTCAGGAGGAGCTTCTGTTATCCACATCCATCCATCTGACAACCCTTCACTGACATCACTGAGGTGTGTGTAATACGGCCTGGGGACTGATTGAGGAGGTTCTGGGGTGACAACAGGTAAATAAATAACATTCATTACACAAAGTTATACAACAGCAAAGTATTGACAGACCTGATAATAACCTGATGTAGATCTACTTACCCTTGCCTAAATGGTCACAGGCGAGCTGCATCCAGTCGTATCAAGTGATCAAATGATTATCTGAGTATGTGAGCTACACTAATACCGTCATAACGTTAACTAGTTTGTCCAGCTAAATAATCTCCATTCGCATTGCTGATTTTTGACCTGGCTGTGGATCGTGAATGACGATTGTGCCGATGACTTACCATAGTGCAACGCGGTCTTTCGGGTAATTTAGTCGTTCAATAGTTCCAAGGAAATAAGGCAAAGAATGTTCTGAGTTTCGGCAGATGAGAGCAATCAGTACACGCGGGGCGAGAAGGGGGGATTCGGGGCTCCAACGCTCTTCTGGAAAATATCCTTGGGCTGGTCCGGAGAGGAGAGTTAGGAGGGTGGGCAGCAGTGAGATGAAGCGGTGCATTTCTAAGGACAATCAGGTAGTATGTAAAGCGCCTTACAAACCAAACATAAAAAAGCAACACGAAAATTAAAGCAATAGAATCTATATGCGTATATTGAAGTCCTTTCTCAACAATTCGCCAAATAAATTTAGCACCACTGTGACAACACTGCAAAGTCGTGTTTTAAAGGGGATGTGCCTCTAAAAAATTAAAGGGGACGGGCTTCACTGCAGTGCTGATGTAGCAGGAAGGATTTGCTACAAGTTTAGGATGAATATCCTACATTCCATATTGGGTAGCATTTATGACCACACCCACAAGTAATGTTTTACATGTTTTAATATGAATTTTTATTAGTAATTTCCTCAATTTGCATACAATAGTTGCTCATTGTTCATAAACCTGCAATTAAACCTGTATAACATCATTAAAACCTGTTCCAGCTTTACAGTAGCCACACAAAGTTAAATTAGTGGAGACAAAACTATGATGTTACCTTCGCAATACAACTTCTTCACGTAAAACATCACAACATTCCCTAACACAGGGTACATAGAGGTCTACTCGTGTATTTCATGGAAGTACAAGCAACCTTACTATACACTTGTCATTAGAGCAGTAAAGTAGGCCTACAAAACCAACCTTAAAATAATGCTTTCAGAGGTTCTGAGAGAAAATACTTTCAATCCTCGTAAATTCCCTAGAACAGTCCTGACTACTTTTTGCTTGTAATCTATATCCATACTCATACCCGTTCTTCAAGTGGAAACTATACTGGAATGATAGAATGATGGGTACTCTACTGTCAGGTTGAAAGGCAGTTGTTAGAGTTTTGCCCCTGGTCCTGGTCTCTCTACCTGGAGAGTGAGGGAGGCAGCTGCTGGGTCATCTATAAGCCAGAGCAGCTCACCGTGGGTGGGAACAACCAGAGCTGCAGGAAGAACTGGGCCTTCCCCACCTTCTAGCACTTGCTGTGAAAGAGAGAAATACTGTTGAATGGGAAAACCTGTACTTTTCATATACTTACATCTACTAAATTGTACGCAAACATTCTGTCATTTTAAGTGAGTAAAAGTTGTAGGTCTTGATAACATACTCCTCACAGTCTCCCGATAAATGGACACTGTATACTGTACCTTTAAAACAGTTGCTTTGCTGCCCCCTGTTGACACAAAGACCACACAGCGAGCCGAGTTCACCACAGGAAGAGTCATGGTCACACGCTGCGGTGGCGGCTTGGGCGAGTCGCTGATGGGAGCCACAATCTTCTCAGTTTCCTAAAAGAATTGGTACACACAAACCCATGTCACCATCAAATAAGTACACAGAGCCACCCGAGAGTAGCAACGACAGTACCACAAGACAGACAGTCAAAATACAGTACACTACGGATGAACTTGATTGACATGGACATATAACGAAGTTCAGAGTAAACACATGGATGAACCACACAATCATGGTATGTTGTCTTAAATAATACGATCAACATAGTGTCTACTCGTGTAAAAGAACATATCAAGAACCACAGCAAAGAGTATGGCTTGGCTCCAAATCTAAATGAGTTTGTGGAGATAATATAAATGCACGGTTTTAACGTGTCTAATTTAGCTCATGATTCTGAGGAGTGGCTGCGATGAATATGTACATTATGTTGAGGCTTTCCTCTCCATTACGAATAATTGCTCTTTTGAAGTCATGCATTTCAAAACAGCAGCAATTATAAAGGACTCCAACAGATAGGAATACATCTAAAAAGCCTTAATTGTGACCAGATGATGGAACGCCTCAGCTAATTACATTTCTCTATTCATACACAGATGAGACAGTAAAAATCAAGGCCAAAGATATGATGATAAACCTGTCTACCCATGTATCTGTTCTTCAGTTGTACTGAATGTCATCCAATCTAGAGCAGTTTGAACGATTTTGCCTCACCTCCAGGAGAGGGTGGTCGGGAAAGAGAGAGCAGGTGTGTCCATCAGGGCCCATTCCTAGCAGCAGCATGTCAAACATGGGAATATCCTCCTGTGGGAAGGTCTACACATCCAAAACAAAGACCTTACATGCAACACTCTTTCACCCATGTAATGACAAAATATTACTATAATAAAGGTTAGGTATTATCGTACTTCTTTTGACGTGTACATTTAGGCTGATGTTCAAAAGAAAAATGACTGTGTCTACCTCCTTCAGTTTGCGGGTGTAGTCTTCAGCACACTCCTCAACTGGTAAAGATGGATTGATGGCCAAGACCCCACTATCAGGGATATTGACTTTGGAGAACAGCTGATTCTGTGTGGAGAAAAGTGAAATTACCCAGTGGTGGTTTGAAAATATAGCCAAGTGTGGGTGCTATTTTACCTTTACTTCTTACAATACCTTGTATAGTCCATAGGTGCTCTCTGGATCATCAAATGGTACCAGCCTCTCGTCACAGAAGCCTACGACCCATTTGCTGCAGTCTAGTTGGGGCAGAGCAGGCAGCTCCTTGCCGAGCATGGACACCAGGCTGCCCCCAGAGAGACCCAGGGAGAATCGCCCATGAGACGAGATGGCCTTGTCAGCCCGACAGGCCACTAGATGAGCCAGCACTGGGCCGAGCTCTACCGATGAAGGGAAGGACACAACTCTTCTTCCTGACATTTCTGACAGAAGGGAGGTAAAGTTTGGGTTAGAGGTAAAGTTAAGGTGGACAGCCTGCTGTTGAAGAGTGTGAGCACTGCTCGTTCTGTACACTTGTATTGGCAGGGAAGTGTCCATTGCCACATTGTTTTGCAATTCACAATGACATTGCAGATATTATCCCTTTGACGATGCGTTTCAAGTTAATCAAACAATGCATACTTGTCTAATTGAATACGTTCATAGGCTGCTAGTTAATTTGTAATTCACTAATTATACAGCTAACCTGGGTTTGCTATATTCTGTAAATGATGCAGCTACTGCCTGCCTAGCTACAGTCTGAAAGACGAGAGAAACGAATCACCAAATAATGAATACAGATCATTCATACGTTGAATGCATGTGATGCAAAAAGTTCTTCCTTTTTCTTTCGTTAAGAAAGACGTTATGAGTGGGGTTTACCTTGTATCGTGTTTCAGGATTACTGTCGGCAAATAATCAGTTTCACTTCCTGAAACGTTTCTTCTATTGCATTATGGTCATTGTAGTATTTTGTCATCACGTCACATGTTGTAATTTACCTTCCGTCCTGTAGAAGGAAACCATGTGTTTTAATGTGCATTTTCGCCTACTCTAGTCGGGGCAATCTAAAGAAGAAGAATAAAAAGAAGAAGTCAGGGCACTCAGATGATAACATTATCTTAAATATCTGTCGCTTCTGGCAACGATATCTGTACGTCATTATTTTGAGAAGCTAAAATACACTCCACAGAATACAGAAAGGGTCATTAGGAAAATGTCTTCAATTTTTTCATTTCAATCACAGCTCCTTTCCATCATGGATTCTCTATCAAAAACAGCTGTGTTAGAAATTAGCAAACTGGTCGAGATCGAATCAAAGGTATTGAAGCTCGAAATAACTCGAGGCCGGAATGAAATTACATCGCTTACAGACAAATTGCAGCTGATGGAAAAATTGCTTTGGTCTGCACAAGAGCAAAAAGATGTTGCAGACAAACAGGCAAAAACACCAACTAGATTGAACGTTGGTTCTGAGAATTACTCTGGATGGACGAGTCCTTTAATTAAAAGGTTAGCGAAGCTAAATCCGTGGGTTAAGAATGAAAATTATGACATAGCCTACCCTGTCTAATATAGGCTGTTCTTATATCTTAGAGATAATTCGACGGAAAGCGGTTGTTCTCCATCTGACCACACTTTCGTTCCAGATGCTGACTTAACTTTTGGTGAAGTGAGTTCTGAACTGTGATAGGCTATGGCCAATATAGTATGTTAACAAATGGTGCAATTTTAAAACATGTTTTTTCTCTACAGCTGCCCTCATACTCAACGAGAGTCCAGCCAGAGTTGACCGTGATAAAAAAAGAGCCGTCAGAAGTCGATATAGGAAACTGTGAGACAAATTTGCAAAGCGAAAAGAGTGAGTGTCAATGTTGTAAATTGAATCAATCCAGTCTTAGCCAGGTGTACAGTAGGTCCTTGGCAAGGGCATTACATAGTCTTAAGTCGAATAACTAGCCTGCTATTACAAGTATGAAGGCAATATTATGCAGCATTCTATAATTTACTTATGAAAGCAAAACGTAGAATAATATTAATACATAATAATAATAATAATAATAATAACAATAATAATAATACATGAACTTCTGTTTTCTTAACAGGTACTATTTCACTTCCTGCAGATGCAAAGAAATGTCCAGATGAGCATCAGCTTTTTAAAGACAACCTGGTTGAAGTGCATGTGCCTGCTGGGAACCTTGTAAACCAGAGCACTCAGTCCTCTTCAACAGCAGGACCAGAGACATTGGACACGTGGTTTTCCTCAACATGCTTAAGGAACCCAAACACAAATCTCACAGATACACACTTAGATTCAATTCCAATGACAGGAAAAAGTTGTGGCAGACATGCTGTCCCACAAAGTTTCAGTATGGCAAAGAACATGAAGATGAACAATTTGAGAACCCCTCAAATACAGAAAAGATTTGGCTGCATGCAGTGTGGCAAAAGCTTCAGATGTTTTAGTCAGCTTGAAATCCATCAGCGAAGTCACACAGGAGAGAAACCATATAGATGCACTCTTTGTGGGAAGCGGTACGCACAGAAAGGTCATCTTTATACCCACCAGCGTACGCACACTGGAGAGAAACCATATCGTTGTCTTGTGTGTGGGAAGGGCTTCATACAGAAATGTACTCTAGACATGCATCAACGCACTCACACAGGAGAAAAACCTTTCATTTGCTCACAGTGTGGAAAGGGGTTTACCAAAAACTGTAACCTCACAAAACACCTTTCCATACATGCGCTTTGACATTAAACGAACAGCTCGATTCTACACAGCTTGACGCTTAAGAACATTTGGCTCTGTCCAACAGTAGTGGCAGCTATTTACTGACATGTATTTGTGGTGTTGTCACTAACTCTTAAGTAAATGCTTGCATCAATCATGTTTTTTGCTCAACTATTTGTAGTGACCAAAAAGACAAGTAATAGTATTATACATTTTTATATCAACAGAAACAGTACTACCAACAATCACGATGGTACATTCATTATTGCATCAGTAAGGATGGATAGATGCACCCACAAGCCAAATTATTCAGGTTGAGTGGATAGGAAATTAACCTGTTTGCCTATATTTGCTGTGACTTGTTTTTAATAAAAAATGTATATTTATAATTTTTTCATTAAGATTTTATGATTTCCACACAGGTAACTTGAATTTATTCACTGTACCTGGCCTGAAAGTTATAGGCTAGCATGGTCTATACACCACAATGCTGTATGAATGGGCTCCATACAGCACTGTGGTGTATAGGTTCAATAGATTTTTGATTGACGGTGTCTATGGGGTCACCCTGCCAATTTATCATCGCAGACCAAATAGTAATATAAACTAGCTCAAAATTGAACTGCTGCTCCATTTGAAGAATTGCACTTTTGTTTATAATAGACTACCTATCATGATCAAATGTATAAAAGTTTGTGTTCATCACGTAGACGACCTATCACTTCGAGCGTTAGTAGAAGCCCTTTCTGAAAAAATCCCCCACCCAAACCTTTCCACTGGAAAGCGTTTTAATTTGGGGCGAGCGAGCGAATGCTATGTTCTAATATACAGGGTATAGGCAGAGCCCGTTTACGGCCCATATTAGACATTCTCTGGTATAGGCCTATTTGTACTGACACAGGGTGGGTGTAAGCAGCGTGTTGCAAATGTCTGCGCAGTATGCGCATGAGTTCTGAAATATATGTCCTCTGATTGGTCATCAGTGTGGACACAAAAGTTGAGCTTTTCTCTTATTTAAGTTTGTAGGCTTTTACGAACGGTCAAAAACGTTTTAATCATATAAATATATTTTAAATGCATTCAGACATTTTAAGGATTCAAAAGCACAGGCACACCGAAAATTCCTGTCAGGAATTGCATTAAAACGTACCACACAGTCAGTACTATAGACATAATAAGTTTTTATTATGTCCATGGTCAGTACGGCCAGAGAATGTTTAATAGGGGAGAACTCACACTCTCGGAAAACTTCCGGGTTCTGAACTGGTTGCAGTTCCACCCTAGTTCCATATGAGAGCGCTAACGGTCCAGTGCAGAATGAATGGAGTCTATGGAACTATACCCTCAAAATCCACTTTTCTCATGATTTAATTTTTCGTCTAGTAATTTGAATGTTGAAAGGGGAGGCAAAAAAAATACACACTGCTGGGTGTTAGAAGTCGCTTTAAAGTGTCAATGACGTCATACACATCCTACGACCAGAGATACTGCTTTACGGCAAGCTCTGGTCACTTCCTTTTTTCTCTCGAGGCACAGCTGACAGGTTAAGCTCTCCCTGTCAAATACACATGCCAGAAAGAGTTTTGGCTTGCTAATGTTGTTGCAATGTTGCTAATGTTCTGACATTATGGTTCCGCTAGAGAATGTCCAATATAGTCTACACACTTAAGTACATCAGAATCTTATAACCTTTCTTTTTCTAAGTCAACGCATACTTACCTGTGCTATAGCTTTGTTAGGAAAACAATCAGGACTGTTACACTCCAACTGTAATATAACTACTTTATTGACAATGATCAGATACAGTAGAGTGTTCCAGATGGTAGTGAGTCTCTGTGATGGTCTTCTACTGATATCCACTCAGCCCAGCGAGTTCCAGCCAGGAGAGAAAGACCTAGTCCTCGTCCATACTGCTCAAAGTGGCTGGCTCCTGGCAACGTTCCTTCCGTTGTCCGGGAGAAAGTGGGCCAGGAGACCTGCAGGGTAGAAGAACAGAGAAGCAGGAAACCAGAACAAACATCCCACATCAGCCTCCTGGAGAGCATCCAGGCCCTGTGTCCAAGTGTCCTGGAGCAAGAGTCACCCAAGCTGCTCCCCATGAACAGGCTAGCCTTGCATGGCAGCTCCCTCGCTGTGGATGTGTATGAATGGGTGAATGAGAGGCATAATGTAAAGTGCTGTGGGTGCCAGAGAGAGAGAGAGAGAGAGAGAGAGAGAGAGAGAGAGAGAGAGAGAGAGAGAGAGAGGGAGAGGAAGGTGTGTGTGTGGGAGAGAGAGCCAGCCAGCCCTTTACGTTGCTGGATACTTAAACGTATCAGTAGGCCGTCCTACTGGCTCCAAGACATGTTTAATGTCTTGACGATGGACTTTTGAAGCGCACGAAACATTCGTACGTGTAGAGGACGTCTAGGGGGCTCCTGGTTGGTCTTGTGGTCCTTCGACTGCTCCAGATTGGCAGGCGAACCACACATAGCCCCTGCGACAAGATCACATTTTAAATTGGTGAATTCAAAGAGCTTTGTCAGAGTAAGTAGCCCAATCTACAGGATCACATTGTGATTCATTAAGGATGACAAGCAGTGGTGGTCGCTCACCAGGTGTGACGTGAGAGCTGGGGGGAAGCTCCTCCTGGGCTGAGGGCTTCTTGGGCTCTGTCTTTCTCTTCAGAAACTGCAGAAAACACAGAACATGCTGGAATCTATGGAAACTATATGACAACACCTCTCAGTCCACAAAAGCATCAAGATTAAGAACAACAACAGCCACTCAGTCCCAACAGTGCCTCTTCATTCTATACTTGCTCCATTACATGAATAGCCGACCCATGGTGATTCGTTCTGTACTCATATAATATACTATAAGCTCTGCTCTATAAGCTCTATTACATAAATAACCCACCTTGTTCTTGAAGAGCTTGGCTTTCTTGCTCCACCAGTTCAAGCGCTTCTTCTGCTTTTTTGTCTCTCGTGAAGAGGTTGACGCTGTCCCAGCATCGATCACCGCTGCAGGGCTTAGCTCACCGAGATCTTCCCCAGGACACGGAGCTGCAGCACCAGACTCACAGAGAGTGTCCATCACCCTCTCCATCAGGATCCGGACTGTGCGGTCCGGGCTCTCCTGGCAGGCCAGGCTGGAGGTCGAAGGAAGGTTCACTTCCAGGCTCTTCTGCAGCTGACCCTTAACCGAGCTCTCAGCAAAGCTTTGGATGAGCTCCTGTCTGGAGGGTATCGGGGGGATGATCTGAAATGCACGATCTTCGAGAGCCGACAGCTTGTCTGCAGCTCTCTGCAGGGTCGTCAGCGTGCTGTCATAAAGGAGCTGGCTGGAGGAGTGGACCTGCTCCCAGAACTTTATGCCACCAGATCTGATCTTTGTTGATGCCTTGTGCTGCTCAACTACCTCATGGAGATCGTCCAGGATCACACCAAGCAGATTCCCACAGTTCTCAGAGGAGACCAGCAGAGATGGACGCTCTGGGCTCTCTGGATTTACCGCATGAGGTGAGCCATGAGGGTTTGAGGGCTGGCGAGAGAGCTTCTGAGTTGCTCTCCTCATGGCCTGCTGGAACAGATCTTTCCCTTTGGTCGCATACTCTTTTATGATCTCGCCCACTCGCGTGTCATTAGAGTGCCCAGCTGCGGGTGAGCCCTGAGGACATAAAAAAATCAAGGTCTCTTGGACCTCGGTGGTTCTGTGTCCACTCCCTGGCAGAAGGGTGTCAACGAACAAGGAGCGGTAAATGTGGGAAAAGGACAACTCCGGCCGCCTTAGGATCAGCGAATGATCCAAGATGGCTGAGATGCCTTCGATCAGCTCATCTATCTCCACTTCCTCTATGCCCTTGTTTAGACAGGCCAACATCTGTTCGTTGGCCAGCTCCTGGAGTTTGGTCAAGCCTTCATTCTTCACGCTCTCCCGATAGCAGAACTCACTGCTTATGGCTCTGCAGGCAGCTGTCACCGTGTCGACAGACCGGATCAACAGAAGCCTGATAAGAGATGGGGGCAAACTTTCCAGAGACGTCTCGTTCATCAAAGAGACGCTCTCGTCCGCTGTCACATCTCCCATCCTGGAAGAGCTCACCAGGGGGGTCAGTTTGGCCGCTGCCTTGCAGACCATCTTCTTGGCTGCAGAAGAAACATCCAATGCGTCCCATCCTGTGAGAGAGGATCTGTTCCCTGCTCTGGATGTTGAAGACTGGCTTTCCAGCAACTCAACAGCACTTTTGATGGATTTGATGATCTCTTCGACCAGGTCACTGGCCATGGAATGTCCATAGCGACCACTCCCCAGATAAGGGATCAGGACCAAATCCTCAGTTTGTCCTTGGCTGGATGGCGATTTGGACGAGCCCTCCTTCCTACACGGCCCAAACTGCTCCTCCAGCTTCAGCTCCACAGCCTGGACAACGTTGGTCCTCGACATGGTGGTCAGGAGCTCTCCGAGGGACCTTCCCGAAGACCGACTGCTGCTCCCTGACGTCCTCAGCAGCGGTAGAGTCTGCACGTCGGCACAGACAGCAGAGAGGAAGTAGCTCACAGATGAAAAAACAGGCCCTTGAGCTTCTTCTTGGAGGGCGGCCCTGGCTGCCAGGACGTTGCCGATGACCGCCTCGATTACCTCAGCTGCCACAGAGCCCAGACTGGCCTTGGCCTCCACCTGCAGATCCGGAGAGGGGGTTCCACTGTGTCTGCTGGCTGTGCCAGGGCGCATTTTCTCCACTCCACTGACGCCCTGGGAAGTGGACGCAACCTCCAGGGCTTCCAGCTGGTCTTTTGACCCAGTGGCAGGAGGGGGAAGATCCGACGGCTCGACCAGGTCCATGTCCTCCAAACTTAAAGGCCTCACGGTCAACACCATGCTGAAGGTCCCCTTGTCTACAGACAGACTCCCCTCTCTTCCCTCATTCACCTCGGGCTGAGATGAGTCTGTATTATTTTTCTCCATGTCTCTCCCTCAAAGACTACCTCAGGTCCACGACTTGCTGTGACAGTCTGATTTGAGAGTGAGGCTTTCACACCCCTGTGAAAAGACAGACTTTTCCAAAGAACACAGAGAATATAATTACTTTTAATAATCTAATATATCTACTTACATATCTACATGAAAATCATTTGTCTTGGAAATGTAAACCTTTAAGGTGCAAAACAATGGGACCATATTACATTATAATATTTCTGTGTTCCAATACGAATTTGTCAAGGTTAAGGCGTTGCTGTGATCTAAATCCTTGTCCAATAAAATGTTTACGTAAAGCTGAGCACTGTGATCAGAACGGCATGTATTTGATGAATTACGTCATAATACAGCAACGTCATCAAACAGCAGACGTTGAAATTTGAAGATGGCTCTATTGACTTTTCCAAAACACACAGAGAATAGGCTACAATAACTTTTTCAGAATAATGTATAATCTACCTTTACATCTATCTACCCAAGATCATCATCTTGAAAATGTAAACCTTACAACTTGAAAAAAGTCTCCGTATCTTCCTTACAACTTGAAAAAGTCTCCGTATCTTCCTTACAACTTTAAGGTGCAAAACAATCTGAACATTAACTTACATTATAATATTTCTGTGTTCCAATACAAATTCGTCAAGGTGAAAGCGTCGTAGAGATCCAAATCATTGTCCAAGAAAATGTTCAACAAGAAATGAGAACAGTGATCAGAACGGCCTTTTATAGTTTAATTGATGAATTACGTCATAATACAGCAAACGTCATCAGACAGCAGATGGCGCTCTTTACACCCGGTCTGTTTAGAGTCCAGGCCGTGGTCTGTTATCACTGTTAAACCGGGGAGTACATTAAAGTGAAGATAAACTGTTTTAATCACGTTTTGAAAAGTGAAAATGTGTACCCCCCACCACACATTTTGTATCAAGAAAAAAATATATAACAGCGGTATCCACAGTTATATGGGGGGAATTCGGGTAATCTGGGACATCAGGTAATGTGGGACACCTAAATTAGATCGTTTTCTTCTCTGCTATGACAATATCTCCACAGAAGTTTGATTAATATCCTTAAACAGGGCTTGGTTCCGCTTTGGATGACATCAAGCGGGATCTCTGGTCGTAGTCAGTCCTTCAATAACCAATCAGCATTCATTAGCAGAATGCTAGCTTGTTTTGGGCAACAACGACTCCCCTTTTAAGAAATATAAATCAAAAAGTTAGTACTCGTTCATTCAAATTTCTATCCATGTTTAACATGCACAAACTACAATCAAATCTGAGATTTCTCAACGATAATCAGGCGAGAGAGATCAATTTAGCCATTTCGCTCCATAAACTCCCATTCATTTTGCACTCGACCGCGATCACCCCCAGTGGAACTCTGGTGTAACTGCAATACAATTCGGTACAAGTGGACAGGCTCTCCTTAAACAGGATTTGGTACGGCTGAAGTTTGGGTGTTTGTCTCTTTAAAAGGCAGTTCCCACAATCCTCACAACGTTAGAAACATGTTTTGTATGCCGGTGAACGCCGAGGCTCTTAACCGGCGAGGAAGAAGTTAAGCATACATACTACTATTGCGACCCGCAAAAGGGCCGCCGGCACATCGGTATAAATCGTGTAACTGTCCTTGATGTTTGGAAAAAGGTACAATTCTCCTCAGCCGGTTGCCAGTAACCAGTTAATGCTACTATATATATATAAAAATGAATACCATGGTTAATCGTGGAATTTTTCAGGCTCAATTAGCAGTAATTATGGATAAACTAACCAAAGCTGCGGTTGCTGAAATTGGAAAAGTGGCCGATGAGTGTTCCGCTGCGATGCATTCTGAAGTCTTTCAGCACAAGAATGAGATTGAGGCACTGAAGAAAAAATGCTATTTACTCGAGATTGAATTAAGGGCTTCGAGGAACACACACCATAAAGCAAACGGTCCGAGTGGGATTCGGGCATCTGATGAATTTAATCCTCTCCACAGGGGTAAATGATCTAGTTCAGCTATCAAAAATTTCAACGTTCCTTGAACAATGATACTGATCGGTGTTTTCATTTCACAGAGGCGCCAGTTGCCATAGATGGTGTGTTTGGAAAAGACTGGTGTATGAACCTATGGAAAGAAGGCAAACCTCCTCAACAAGAGTCGGTGGCATCCGACAGCTTGACAGATGTAACCCAGGTAAGTTAATGCTTGGTTTTGTGATCTCATGGTATGGAAAATTGCGAGTTAACTCAATACCTTGCTGTCCTTTTAGGCAATAAACTTGATCGACAACGAGCCTGAACTGATCTTTGTCAAAGAGGAGATGTTTGAGGACAGACCAACAGTCCAACAGCAGAAGGGACTTGCAGAGGACAGAGAAGGTAGGCTGATGGTTATGATTAAGTCATTAAAAAGTTGCGTTTTGGACTGGCAATGTATTTCATGCTCTTTCCTTTAAAAATGGACAGGGTGTGTATCAGCTGTGGATGGCATGGCAGTGGGAGCAATTGAAGATCTTCATCTCTATGAAAGTGGCATCAACCCATTTCCAATGCCTACTGACATCCGACAGGAACAAGGCGCAGCGTCCACATCTATGGAAAACCTAATAGAAGAACCATGTCTAGCTACTCACACAGACACAGCAGCAGACCCTATTACTGGGGAGGACATAGACTTCCCAGGGAATATGAATATAGATACTGCAAGAAAACCGACACACTTTCACAGACCAGGAAAGGACCAGAAGCAGTTTGACTGCTTGTTTTGTGGGAAGAGCTTTAGTTACATGAGCTACTTGAAAGTCCACATCCGACGTCACTCTGGAGAGAAGCCTTTCTGCTGCACGGTTTGTGGCAAGAGGTTCGCTCAGAAAACGTATCTGAAACTGCATCAGCGCACCCATTCAGGAGAAAAGCCATACAGCTGTATGGAGTGTGGAAAAAGTTTCTCCCAGAAAAGCTCTTTGAATGTACACATCAGAAGTCACACAGGGGAGAAGCCATACAGCTGTGTAGATTGTGGAAAGAGTTATGCCTATAAGCATGGGTTTAACCAACACCAATGTTTCAACTGATAGAAATAGTAGCCTAGATTAGTAATAAAAAAACACGACAGCATCTGTAGAGAAATGAGGGTGTTTTTTATTGAGATGTCTTCCACAATGGGAACATTGAGGCCCTGTAAAGTTATTGCTAAATAATATATATCCTTGCCGGTTAGGTCATAAATACAAAAGTTTTTAACAAATCTATTTTAACAAAAACATATGTTCTTGAGTTGAGTCCATTGAGGTTTCTATGAGTGTGCACGTAATATGCGAATTCGATCCATTGCTTAGGAGGGACACATGCTGATTGCTAATATGTGGTATCGATCTGAGGAGAATAGAAAAGAGTTCACTTGTTTAATTGATGGAATGTTCTGATACTGAGATGAGGTCACTCAACCTGTTGATCCAAGAAATTCAGTATCTGTGACAATCCTTTAAATACAAATGGAATTCTTATCTTTTGTGATTATTGTAGTAGGTATAAAAAAAAAAAAAAAACTAAATAATTATTAAATTGGTCAGATGAGCCCTTGTGTTATCTTTGGGTCATTGTGACGTTTCAGATTTCAGTCATTGTGACCCCCCCACGTGTTGTGACAATTTTACCTCATATAAAAATAAAGTGAAGCATTTTTTTTACCGTCAGCGTTGTCTCACACGAAGTGCGAAGGTAAAAAGAAAATGCTTTTTATTAGTTTTTGTATTGGGTAAAGTTGTCGCAGCACAACGATGGGTCATTGTGAACCTTTGGGTCATTGTGACCCGAAGGCAGCACAAGGGTTAGATTAGATGCAACTTTATAGTCATTTTGCACAGTTTGAATGCAGAGCCATTGAAGCTAGAAGACCCAGACCAGATAGACTGAGCTGGATCACAATGACCCGAAGATAACACTATCTAATGATTTAAGATAATGACAATAGGGAAGTGGAACAATGCAATAACCAGCGCTAGCTTGTTGAGAAGTGGAACATGCAACCGTACAGTGTAATGAAATCTGAGACAATAAACAATAAACAGACATACTAAAGTACAGTATAAATGACTTTACAGGGTCTTTAACGTTACTGTTTTCTACAACAAACACTGCCTTCTTTCTTTATCACAAGATCAACTTAAGGGTTGTCCACACAGACACTTTTCCATCTCACAAGCATTTATTGGAATAAAAAAAGTTCAACGTGTCTTTCTGGAGCAGGCAGTAGCCTGTTCTTGTTTCCCACATGACAGATGTTCCAGTGGAATAGAGGCCAGTCATGTAGCCTACTGTGCTCTGGGTGAAAAGTTGTGCAAATTATTGATAGGATGATTCTTCTCATTTGCCCTCAGAATTTGCCAAAGACAAAACTAAATTCACAAGATGTTATCATAAGATAAAGATCCCAAAAGCAGGTACTGTATGATACACCTGGGCAAACCAAATAATCTACATTACGTTTGTGTGTATTACCAGCATTTAATTTCAGTCTTCAACATGGATATCTTTTTATGATTTCCTTCTCCGAAATATTTTCTGTAGTTTCAGTTCAAAAGGACCATGTCAGCTGTATCAAAGGATAAGGTCCTGTACTGTAATGTCAAATCTGTGTCAGAAATATACAGTATGTGCTAGTTTTTGATTATTTTATTTTAATTGTGCTGAACATCCTGTTTTCATTTTTTTTTCATTTTCGCAGAGATTACCCACCAGTGAATAAAAAAAAGTATTTGCCTGAAAAATCATTGGCATAGTTATTTTACTCTATAATACTTGTTATGGTGTTTGTGCGTCCATACACATATATTGGCTTATTATTTTGCATTCTTTTTAGCAAGCACAATATAAATACAATTTGGTTGCAACATTATACTCCCATATTCCTCTCCAACACAGAAGTCTAAAAATAATGTTGTTACTTAGTAGTTGGGCCTTGATTATTAGTCACAGCCAAATGTTGCCTGCAGTGTGGTGCAACTAGAGTAGGGGAGGGTTGCTTTGGGAAAGGGATTCCTCTAGATCTATATCCAGTCTGACACCCATAGCCTACATACAGAACATACGTGTCCCACAGACCTGGGTTCAGACACATAAGTGTAGTTCCAGCTCCCAGAGAGAATGGATGGCAATATTTCATCTCTCATGGAAGATGAGTCCTCATGTGCTGTATGTGGGGAGATCTTCCTTCTTCCTGTGGTGCTCAGCTGCATTTCTTGTGGTTGCAACTTCTGTAACCCATGTCTGGAGAACTTCTGGGAACAGCAGGGTTCTAAAGAGTGTCCTCTGTGCTTTGAGGAGAACCGTGGACCTACCCAAAGATTATGTGTGGATCATGGAGCTAAACTCACCCTCTTCTGTGTTGGGGACTTGGAACCTATCTGCTCACAGTGCAAGAAGTCAGGGCATGTGAATCATAGAGTTTACCCCATTCACGAAGCTTTGGAGGACTGTAAGGTAAGCCCAAGGGGCTTACTAAAGCCTGCTTCACTAATTCTGTGTTGTGGGGAGTCCACATCCCATCCTAAATACTTAAACAGAACCTTTTGCCCCTCATCACACCGTCACACCTGTCCCTGTTCTTGACTCATGTCACATACTCTTGTGATCCCTCTCTTCTTTCTCGATTGTAGAAATGCATGCAATTGTGTCCAATTCTTTCAACGTCGCTTAATTCATGCCCATTGGTTCTGCGGGCTGACGTTCTACTGAGCTTGGATCAGGATGGTTGACAAGGCCGACACCAAAATAACAAGGATCCCTGACAAGTCACTGTACGACAGCCGGGCTGAAGAAGGCCTGGTGCAGATGCATACAGATGTCTAGCTACTGCTGCCAGAGAGTGGCAGTCATATGAGTCCTCCCTCTGCTGAATAATGGGGAGATCTTCCTTGTCTTGTGTGTCCCTCGGCTGTGTTTCCAATCCTGGAACCCCTCTCCATGGTTCTCTGCTCTAAAAATAGGCCCTCTGGTTACGCGTTTGATATTTCATCTGTCTCTTTAACATCCCATTGTAGCTCACTTGCACACACAAGAGTGCCTGGGTCTCATGGCTCATTACTAGCTTGGTCTTTCAAAAAAGGCTCCATCCATTGCTCTGTTCTAAGACTTATGAGTAGAAAAACATACAATAATATCTCAAAATATGTGACATGATCTGTACATTTACAGCACAACTTCAAAACAAACAAACAAACAGAAAACATCCAGTACCATATTCATTAATATGGCACAATATCATAATATCTAGGATGGTGCTTACCCTCTGCAACATTTTAAGAAGGATCGACATTCACCTTACAGCAAATATGGGAGTGTCTCATATGTCTTACTGTGTGACTCCTTAAGAAGAGTGATTGGTCAAATGTTAAAAATAGACCAAGGCCAAGTCCAAACCTGGGTGTGAGAAAATGTTCCAAGGGTCAGTGGAGGGGTATTTTCCTACCCAGTCTACGCAATAGGCGCTCTCCATCTAATAATACCTTAATAATCACAAGCTTAATTTGTGGTTATTGGTTTCTTCCGTTTCTTCAATAGATCCACTTCTTGCCGACCCACATCTTTTCCTGTCTTACAACTTACCTGAGACTATATCACAAAATGAAAGGAATTAATCAGTCATCAAGTCCCAGCTCTTTAAGTGCCTGTATCATCAGACAACTTTTTGAAAACGGCCAAACTGTCCTGCCCATTTTTATTCCAAAAATTATATTCAACAACCACATCAGGTATTAGCAAAAGCTGTCCCATCCACAACTGAAAACAAACTTACGGCCAGCCCGTAGTAATCTCTGACATGTCCTGGATATTTTCTCCATTCCGGTCCTTGAAAGACTCCAAGCTCCTAATCAATGCAAAAGACATTCCTGTAGTATCCCATAAATAAACGCTTGTTTTCCAGCAACAGGACGTTTGGAAGAGGTGAATCTGGAGTGGTGGGAGGAGCAGGGAAACCTTATCTGACCTTGCTGAACTAGTAACCACCTCAGAGGAAAGATGGCAACCAGACAGTCTCTCCATGAGGACAAACTCTCCTGCCCCATTTGTGGAAACATTCTGAAGGAACCTGTTTTGCTTTCCTGTAAACATAAGTTTTGTAAAGCTTGCCTGAAGGACTGCTGGGAGACTCAGGGGGGTAAGGAGTCTCACTGCTGTCCCCTGTGCTTGCGTCGTTCCTCCATGGACGAGATTATAGTGAGCACTATGCTGGAGAAGTCCTGTGAATCCTACAGGGAATACAAAAGGAATGATGATCCTCTGGCATGTAAGATGCATGGAGAAAAGCTCACATGGTTCTGCCTGGAGGACTTGGAGCCCACTTGCGGAGTGTGCCAGGCGACTGAAGCGCACAAGGGGCACAGACTGTACCCTGTTGAGGAGGGTGCACTTGACTGTAAGGTAGGAGAGGAAATGTTACGTATAAATGGATATAATTACACTAAACACAATTTACATTGTGTACACGAGTTTCTTATCGTGTTTGTTTTTCAGCACAGCGTATGTGGCATTGCAATTTGTGTGCACTGTAAGTGATCCACTAACGCTATTGTTATTCAGTACTGACAGCTTTTGCTACTTATTGCTACTTCGACACTCACAAATAGTGTCTAGGAACACCCATCTTAACATGACAGAGAAGACTATACAAGTCTTCTTTTTTACAAAACTAATACTCATACTGTGTATAAACACTCGTGTGCTTCTCCAAGTCTTATTTATTCCAAAAGGAATATTCTTGTCGCTTCTGGGAAAATTTTTATATTGCTCTAATAATAGACTCATATTTTGGGTGGGTCAGAGGGCCTCTGGGATCACTGAAACCAGAGTCCCACAAGGTTTCTCAAGTGTGTGCCACTCCGCATACCAGTCATGCACACCTGTCACCTCTGCGACACTCTCCGGCGATGAAGGAACCACGAGTACAGCAAGGCTAATGTAGGATCTGACTCTGAGTGGCCACGTTGTCATCATTATCTCTCTCTGCTCTAAATTAAGTCGCTCAACAGCATGACCCATACTGTTCTGTTGCCATGGCGAGAGGCCCATCTGCCTTCTTCGTCGGTCCTTCTCTCTCATTCTCGACACGATGCTGCAGTGGCCGTTGAGAGCTCCATGTCGTGCCGACATCTTGGCCCGCTACCTGCTTGACCCGGTGCTAACGTGTTGATGTGCTGCTATTCCATTCCAGGAAGAACTCAAGAGTGCATTGAAGCCACTCAAGGAGAAGCTGAAGCTGTACAAGAAGGCTAAGCTTGTTTGTGATCAAACGACAGCGCATATCAAGGTAGAGTATTTTTAGCAGTGCATTGTGACATATTCTAAGTATATACAGTGCTCACATGTTAATATAGATTGTGGCCCTCCAAACAGAACCAGGCAGAGCATACAGAGAGGCAGATCAAGGATGAATTTGAGGCTTTACACCAGTTTCTCCGAGACGAAGAGGCAACTAGACTGGTGGAACTCAAGGCTGAAGAGGACCTGAAGTGTCAGACTATAAACATGAAGCTTGAGGTGATGTCGAACGAGCTCACGTCCCTCTCCAATACAATCAGGATCGTGGAGCAGGAGATGAGATCTCCGGACATCCCGTTTCTGCAGGTAAAACGATGAGTCATGAACTGAATTACATTTACATTTAGTCATTTAGCAGACGCTCTTATCCAGAGCGACTTACAGTAAGTACAGGGACATTCCCCCCGAGGCAAGTAGGGTGAAGTGCCTTGCCCAAGGACACAATGTCATTTTGACGTGGCTGGGAATTGAACTGGCGACCTTCAGATCACTAGCCCAATTCCCTAACCGCTCAGCCACCTGACTCCCCCTTGAATTGACAAACACAATTTTAACTCAATCTGATGTGATAAAGCAGTACTTGAAACCATGAATACCGTATGTGTCCATTTAAGAGATGTATATCTCTTTCTCTTTCAGAACTACAAGGATACTATTAAGAGGTAAGTGCAGTTAGGGGTCAAGGGTATGACCCATGGGTCAGTCATGAAATAGCTAATCCGACGATACCCAATAACAAATACAAATGAGACCCAGTCTTATCAACACAGGATTCAGACTCTGCAGTGGCTGGCTGCACTCCTTTATAATGGACATATAACGACTGTGCGACTGTAATCCCAATGTCCTTCCAGAACCTGGCGCAAGCCCCTGGATCCACAGGAAATCTCCGGAGCCTTAATCGACGTGGCCAAGCACCTGGGCTCCCTGAAGTTCCACATCTGGGACAACATGAAGAGCATTATTTCATACAGTGAGTCATCGGCGCCTGAAGCCATCATTCCACACATCCTTCCTGCTCCATCCTCTCTCCCTTGCAGTCTAATTGCGTCTGTGTGTCGTCTGTCTCTGCCTATAGCCCCTGTGATTCTGGACCCCAACACGGCGGCGTGCTGCTTCGTCCTGTCCGAGGACCTGACGGTGGTGCAGTGCGGCGCCCAGATCTTCAAGCTGCCGGACAACCCCGAGCGCTTCGACATCAGCGCCGAGCTGCTGGGCTCTGAGGGCTTCCGCTCCGGCCGCCACAGCTGGGAAGTGGAGGTGAAGGACAACTCCTATTGGGTGGTGGGCGTGGCCAGCGAGTCCATCAACAGGAAGGGGAAGCACGTTCTGACGCCGTCGGAGGGATATTGGACGATACGGTTTCGCAACGGAGAGCACAAGGCCTGCACCGCCCCTTGGGAAGACCTGACTATGAAACAAGAGCCTCAGGTGATCAGGATTGTGCTGGACATGGACAGGGGCAAGTTGACCTTCTACGACCCTCGGGAGCGGACACCCCTCTACGCGTTCTCTGACCTCATCACACCCAGGGCGTTCCCTTACTTCTGCACGGCCTGTAAGGAGCACCCTCTGAAAGTCCTGCCTACGAGGCTGTCCGTTTCCGTGGAAATGTAGGGCGCCTGCATGGAGCGTCAACAGACAGAAATGTGTGGAAAAAACCATACTACCTTACTAACAACAGGGTGTGTACTACTGAGGGGTGAATATCAGAAGTCATTCATGAATGAAGCATGTTTAGTCGATACTTATTTGTCTTGACCTGTGTGAGAATGGTGTGTACTTTATCAAGTAAAAAAAAAAGCTCAGGAATAAGCTAAATTAGAACTAGCTTTTAAATAATAAAAGGTAAACGTTGTCTCTTTAAAATATTTATTTATTGCATTACACCCAAACATTGCTTGAAGGGCAGAGCAAGTATATTATTACTATTCACAATAAGTCATAGTAACAATGTTACTCTACAGGAAAAACACAGTTACAATAATTTAGCAATTTTAAGTAAGCTTTTCAGCATGAATGCAAGAAATTGTTATGAACTGGTAACCTTCTTGGCTGAAGTTCTCTCTTGGACAGCATGAAGACAAAATACTTTAGGACACCATGGGCACCAAAGTAAGGCACATAATATTGTGAGAATAATCATGTTAGAGAACAAATCCGCCATTACTTCAAACATGATAAAGAGTAGATTTAGTTTTATGCAATCCAATCATCCAATCAAAAATATTTAGTGTTGTGGGAAATGTGGGCGTTTGCGTGGCATGTGGCTTCCCATAATGAACCTCACAGTCTCACTAACACAGTAACTCACTCAAACATGGACAGTCAAGTATTTCCTAAATCTGTGTAACGTTCTTTTCAACTAAACTGTGCTTGTAGAACATAACTGCAAGGTCGGAGGCATTTCTGTTCATAAAAACTCTGTAACTAAGGTGCCTCATGCTTTGCCTTTTACTCGCCTTCTAATCAGCAGATCTGCTCCTTCTAAAAGCATAACCGCTTCAAGTAAGACCCACAGAATCCAAACTTTAAGTGCATTGTAGCTCAAAGGCTTAGCGGTGTTCATTTGGCTAACTGAGGAATTAAAAATAAAGTAAAAAGGTACAACTCCCTCTTGTGAGAACTGGGGTATTATTCATACAGTGTTAAAACAATTGTAACAGTACTTCATGGAGACTATTGATTAATCAGTAGCCATTCCATCTATGAGGCCCTGAAGGGTTTCAGATCTAGGTAGCTGGTGTGGGGCGGATAGGATGGATAGCTCATCTCATCGCTCTGCCTCCTCTTTCTACAGTACATGTTCAGTTGAGGCCCTTTTCACAGTGCCTCTCCGCTCAGTTTCATAGAAACATCCTGCCCTCCACTATGGCGCTATACAGAGCCTCAGTCACAGCCTCATAATGCCCTGCTCTGGAGTTTAGAAAGTAGATCTGGTCAGTTGAGAAGCGCGGGTCGTATCCTTCCCTCTGCAGCCGAGTCTTCTGGATCTTAAATGTACCTGGATGAGGGAAGCAGACACACACGGAAGAAGGAATGGGAAATAGAATACGAGGGGACAAAGGGCTAAAAAAAAAATCAAAATAGTAAAAAACAGGGTCCAAAACAGTTTGCAGACCTGTCGTGTCGACTTGTGGTGAGATTCGCAGGAACACAGGACGAGCGTAAGGGGGCAGCGTCTGTTGAACCCCTTGCAGGAAAGCTGCGCAGTCGAAATTCCCTGTTGTGTCCGCAACAGCTGCCATCCCTGCCTTTCCCTCCACACCTGAACAGGAAACACACACACACCCAGATCATCACTCTTCCTCATCGCTCGGGTCGGTGTTCCGTGGGGGAGAGGGAGGCTGGTCTGACCTGGCACTGTCACCCCGTACACTGCCACGTCTGCCTGGCCCAGCAGGGTGCTCAGAGTGCCCTCCACCTCCGTGGTGGAGACGTTCTCCCCCCGCCAACGGAACGTGTCCCCGCTGCGGTCCCGGAAGTACATGTATCCGAGCTCGTCCATCACCAGGACATCGCCTGGGTCACAGCAGGGAGGAGAGGAGGTGAGGAACACGATCAACCGAGGGCCAGTAAGATCAGATCGGGCACAGTTCTAGAGACTGCTTTGACTAGGGGAGGGAGGGGTTGGTTGGTTGGGCAAATACGACAGCAGCGGCCAAACGGAACCGAAAAACACTGAGGCCCCCCCACCTGACAGATATGCCGAATCGTTCTTTTTAAAGACATTGTGCGCAATCTTCTTCCTGGTGGCGTCTTGGCTGGCGTAGCCGTCGAAGCGCCGCAGCGGGTCCTGCTGGTTGATCCGGCCCACCAGCAGCCCTGGCTCGCCTGGAGGGGACAGAGGGATTGAACGAGTACAGGCCCGGATGCTGATTGGCTCGGTCACCCGTCCCTCAGATGGGGTCTCTTACCAGGGCGACAGGGCACGCAGAGCCCCTGGGTGTCTCTCACCAGCTCCATGGTCTCCTCTTCCACCTTCACCAGGCGGATAGGATACACGTTGGGCAGGATGCGGCTGTTGAACCCACACGCTCCCACCTGCAGAGTAGACCGCACGGCTGAAACACCACGACACGCAGACAGCCCGAGACCGAAGGCACTTCAACTCAAGACTTTGTGACCCCCCACCCCCCCCCTCCGCTGACCTTGCCGTCCATGTTGGCAATGCTACAGTTGCATTCGGTGGCTCCGTAGAACTCCCCGACCTGGGCGACGCCAAAGCGCTCCGTGAAAGCTTCCCACACGCTGGGGCGGAGGCCGTTCCCCACCGCCAGACGGACCCGGTGGCCCTTCTCGGAAGGACGCACGGGCTGGGACAGGAGGTATCGACAGATCTCGCCTATGTACTGCACCACCTGCAGGGTTGTGTGCGGGCATGAGACAGGCACAGACGTGATTCGCCGAGGGCTTCGTGAAAGAATCCCTAAAGCAAATGCTCTCATCTGAATGGCACCGTTGGACACACGACCAGGATATCAACATGGAGAACCACTCACAGTGCAGTTGTACTTGATGCAATCTTCCCAGAAACGACTGGCAGAGAATTTCTTCTTCACCACCACAGTGAGTCCATTGATGAGACACTGCCCTACTCCCATGATGTTACCTGTACAGGAGAGCAAGTCAGAATGACAAGTATAAGCAGTGATTAGGTGAGACCATGAAGCCTACAACTGAACACAAAGGATAGACACAGTATCCCATAATTCCGGACTTTTACATTTCCTCATTTATCAGAGGTCTTTATTCCATAGGCGCACACAAGATAATGAAAGCTCCTCACCGTCCAAATACAGAACACACCCAACTGGTTCAGCGTTTCATTTACCTGCTGAGTGGTAGAGCGGGAGGCAGTCGTAGATGACGTCGTCAGCGCGCATGCGGAAGGCATAGTATCCGAATGCAGCAATACGGTAATACCTGTGGGAGGATATAACACAGCACCAAAGGGGAGCTCAAAACATAGCACCTGGCTGTGCTGTAGCAATGTGAAGTCCACCACGGAGCCAGGTGTGTTTCTCATCTGGAAGCAAGGCAGATGGAAGACTCACCGGCTGTGTACCACAATGGCAGCTTTGGGGAGGCCAGTAGTCCCAGAGGTGTATATATAGAACAAGCGATCTGTGAGGACAAAGATGGAGGACGAGTGGGGTTGGAGCCAATGGGCAAGGGGGAAAACCATGGTAGCACAAGATGACCCTATCCCTATGTAACTGTAAACCGTTTATAGTTCTAGTTACATAGGCGCTTCCGTGTACTTACATACTATTATACAAGTGGAAAACATGCTTCATGTTTATGTGCACTTGTCCCAGGAGAGTGTGCCATTTCCTTTCCACTTGAGTAATAATATTGTTCGGTAGACACCTTATTTATTTTATATAGTGTATTTGTGGTTACTAAAAATATCAACAGGTACTTAATAGGAAAAATGACTTTTTGTATTGGCAAATTTTATCACTGCTTTACCGTATCTCTCTCTCTCTCTCTCTGGCTCTCTCTCTCCCTGTCTCTCTTTCTCTCTCACACACATACACACACACTCTTTAAAAAGACACATTGATACGTGATATTACGTATCGAGCGTAAGCTGTGGTAAAATATAGAGAACAGAAATGCAAGCTGTCCCTTGGCTGTAGAGCTAAAACCTATCCCTTAGGCCAAGGCTAAGCTATCCCTTAGGCCAAGGCTAAGCTACCCCTTGATGGTCCTGGTCTGTGAGAGGAGGGAGCAGCACAGCCTGTAACACACTCCAAGCTGAAGGATTTAGATTCGAACATAAAGGTCGAGTTTTTACGGCAATACAGTCACTGTACTCCCGTAAAACCGTACGGCTAAAACGTCCACGCATTAATTACAGGATATCGCTTATGACAAGCTCTTCATCTTGAGAACGTAGCGTCAAACCTGAATGGCCGCTTACCATTGAAGCCTTTCAGAGGGTAACAGGGGGGAGGCGGCTGTCTTGAGGCTGATGCTAAGATGGGGTCCAGAGGCTGGGCTCCGAGAGAGGCCAGGCGATCTGGACTGAGCTCTCCTGTGCAGAATCGTACCATGGACTGGTTCAGGGAAGAATTCACCTCCAGCATAGCTGCCGGGAGAACGGGAGAGATCCAAAGAGCTTCATGGTAGCATAGATAAGACAGAACGTTGCCCACCAAAATCAAATGGATTGGATTGCCCTCTTCCACCATTGCCAAAAAAAAAAACACACTTACCGTCAGCAAGCTCTGCTCCAAAGACAATCCCGCGTGATGCAGACACGCCGACACAGTGCACGAGGGAGTCGAGACGCAGGTTGAAGTTGATCAGAGCAGCCTCCACCCCTACCTTGGCCAGACCCAGCCACAGGGCCACCTGCAGTGGCCGGCTCTCCATGAATAGGGCGACCACATCCCCAGACACCCAGCCCTGGGCCAGTGCCCACTGGGCCACAGAGTTGGACAATTGATCCAACTGGGTGAAGGTCCATGTCTCCCCTGTGGCCTCGTACACCAGGGCTGGTTTATCAGGGTGGAGCTTCACTGTCTGGGCAAAGATGGAGGGGATGTTGCTTCGACGCCGCAGGTGCCGCCACAGAGCCAGCTTCACTTGCAAGAGCACGTAGAGGCCGCTGAGAATTTTGAGGAGACAATGTAAACTATGACTTTGTTGACATTTTATAGCATCGTTTACGGGGAAAAGGATGGCAACTCGTTAAAAGTAGCACAAAAACACCTAAGGCTTTGGTCAAATGCTCACTTGAGGTCTCTTTTGGCTGTGCGTACTGCAATGTAGAAGTACTTCCATCCACCTATGCCCAGGTAGACTCCGAAGCTTGCTGCCAGGCTCCAGGACCAGGGTACCCCGAGGAGGCGCATCAGACCCAGGGAGCCCACAGTCACTGAAGCACTTGCCACATTGCGCATTCTTGCAATGCAAAGGATGGTGAAGAGGAGAAATAGGGTGGGACGTGCGGTCAAGGGAAGTGTAATCAAGGGTGTAGTCAATTACACTCATTATTTTGTAGACTCACAGTATACCCACTTCTTAAGCAAATTCACTGTTGGAGGATAACCACTTCTTCAGTCACAATTATGCCGAAGGTATGTATAATCGAGACAGGAGAACAGAGAACATCAGTTATTAAATAATCGATCCATTCACTTCTCAAACAATTTGGCTGAAATCAGACTATTGGCAAATTGTACGTGATTTGTAAAGTAAACTATCGATTACACTTACCGACAGTATGATAGGCTACACGATTAAACGGCGAAATACTTAGAGCGATGTTTTTAACCTTTCACCTAAAAACCCTGTCGAGGAAAACTGGAATACTTGTTGGGTTTCACTAAACTATGGTACGAGTTCCAACTGCCAACGCCAGCTAAGTGAGCCAAAACCGTAGCTTATCCTGTAATGTTGTAATATTAACTGTAGTTTGCGACACAGTTTATAGTAAACGCGAATTGTTACTTCATCGTCTGTTTCATTAAACACATCATTGTTTACGCGTAACCGAGATCGAGATAAAAAAGATTATACGAATCGCTATCCAACTGATAAATGTTATGTTTTTGGGTGAAACCGCATTCGACTATTCTTTCTACTCCATATTGTATGTTATTGCAGTGCGACCAGTACAAAAATGCACCGCACGTCTCAGTGAGCTCATCTATTTGATAGCGCAGACGCCCATCAAACTCTCTGCTCAATTCAATTGGACGATGTCAGACAGAATCCGTTTCATACCACCCTTCGCTGCGCTGCCAATGCTACTGCTAACACTAGCCAGTAGATGCATGTGGGAATTGGGAAACAGCAATAGAAGACTACGCATGAGTTTTAAAAAGGCTACAGACTATCACATTACTTCAGTCAGATTGGATTGGTATTTGAATTAGGCTAGCCTAACGTGTCTTAGATTTTTAGAAATCTCTTCAAGGTGTTCATAGAGTTTTGTTTTGGAAATAAAACATTTTCCAGTTTACGTAACACTTTATTAATTGTTAAATACAACACGCATTGTCTTCATTCAGGATTGTGTTAGCACATGTTTCTATTGATTTCTTAAGTATTTTAACCACTATGAATTGTTTCTCTCTCTATCGCACACACACACACGCACGCACACACACACACACACACACACACACACACACACACACACACACACACACACACACACACACACACACACACACACACACACACACACACACACACACACACACACACACACAGCTCTTCATATCAATTTCTGAAGGTCAGTACTATTACGTAGGTTCCAGACTTTCTGTGTCTCAGTCACCGAATCTGCTTCTGGGTCTACGCATAGCGTTGTGGAACCAGATCCTGGACCCGTAGGTCGACATCCTGCTGAGACGAGCCGTGTTTCGTAGACTCTGTGGTGTGTTCCAGACTGAGAGGTTGACAATACAGAGCAGAAGCCCAGCTGTCTGAAATGAGCAGAGCAGACTTCTGGAGAATGCAAATATCCAACTTATTTAAGTGTTCTTAAACTTAGTGGTTTGTGCTATAGGCTACATGTAGTAAAATGGGAAAACTGTGCATAATGAAATGTTATTTGAATACAAGTAACCGATTTAGAATGGTGACTTCCATCAGTCAAGAGGAAACTAAAGGATGATGAAATGCAAAATGGACTCACCAGGAAGGGGCCTCAGCACACACACAGGAAACTAAAGTGATGAGAGCCAATTGGGCCATCATTTCAACATCCAGGCAACAGGAGGAGGATGAGCCAGAGGCGGAGGTCCCATATCGTCCAGAAGGTTTTTTTTCCTGAATCCTCGCCATCTTTTCCGGCATGCAGCAGTGCCAACCCACTGAATGTGTTGCAAAGCAGCGACAGGATGAGTGCTGAGAGTCCCAGACGTAAGAAGACTAGATCGAGGCTTGCATCAGCCGTGGACTGTGGCTCTTGGATGGGCAAGGAACACCAGGTGCCGAGGAACTGAATGTAACTGGGGAGTGTAAGTTTCCACCTCTACAAGTGCTAGTGCTGCCACCAGTAGCTCCAGGGAGCACAACAGCAACACCACCAGACGAACATGGGCCACGTGAAGCAGGGGTTGCGTGATGCCCATACAGCACTCCACAGCCGTTAGCAGACTTCCTTTGCTCCTGTTTCAGGTTGCCTTACTGTAGCCCTGTGTACTTGACTCAGACCCAGGTGCAGATAGAGGGCGAAGGCTCCAGCTTTCCGGGCCGGAACGT
Source organism: Hypomesus nipponensis (assembly GCF_054491055.1). Taxonomy (NCBI): domain Eukaryota; kingdom Metazoa; phylum Chordata; class Actinopteri; order Osmeriformes; family Osmeridae; genus Hypomesus; species Hypomesus nipponensis. The sequence goes on along the minus strand of NC_140377.1, from coordinate 8,209,397 downwards.
TGTGTCCTTGGGCAAGGCACTTCACCCTACTTGCCTTGGGGGGACTGTCCCTGTACTTACTGTAAGTCGCTCTGGATGAGAGCGTCTGCTAAATGATGAAATGTAAATGTAAATGAAGAAAAATGTGCAAAAGAGAATGATGCCGCTCTGAGGAAATGTATGATCTCTCAAGGTCCCAGACACCAGCACTGCTTTGTCAACTTCACCAGCATATATGGCATCCCATACTTTCTGGCACTTTTGTGTCACTTTCACATCTTCTTTTGTCACCTCTCAAAACATTTTTTGGGGGGGTACTTTCATGCCAATCAAGGAATCTGTGGAGTGGACAAGCAGAACCGCCATAACAAGCTGCAATTTCCTGTCAGAGAGGGAATAAATGACAAAGCAGCAAATGGTTCTATGAAAAGAGATGGGGAAAAGGGAGCAACAAAAGAGATTTGTGACGTCAAACCCATCATGTCATTGGATGGGACAAGGCTTCAAATTGACGGCATGAGCAATGAGACACCCTCCAGGTCCATAAATGAAGGGCCTGTATGTGAAGTCACTGGTGCACACATGCCACGCTAAAAGTGTGTGTGTGTGTGCAAGTTTTATAGTATGTTGTTAGAGGAACGATTAGCTTGAGAACCAGGCACTGTCCAAAGTTGTAATTTTGCAGGTGTCCAGTCCATCTAGGATGTGCGGTACCTTGGTTGTTTGGATTTGCACTCCGAGGACGCTAAAAATTATTAAACATGAAACATTTGTGCCCAGGAGTCTGTAACTTGACAACTTTGAGTACCAAAGCCACTTAGAAAACTGTTATCACCAGCTGCACTATCTATCTATAATTCCATAACTGTGTGTGTCACTGACATCTTACTAACTGCATCATAGACACTGTGCACTAAAATATTAAAGATGCAGTACCACAATCTTTGTTACTTACTGGTTTTTACTCAGTAATTGCCTAACCAATACAATTGTCTAGATTAACCTTATGTACAGTGTGATAATTTAAGATACTGGATATAATCATTTTGGTGGAGATGGTAATCTTTGGAATGTCTTGCATGTAAATGCATCACCGCCTGATATTTCAATGAAGCATCAGCTTACTTTGCACAATTAATCACAGATGAAACTGGATGAAATGCCACAGACTGGAGCAAAGATCAAGAGCAGAGAGCTTTCAGCTCACCATTCATCAAAAAAGCCATGACTGAACTAAATTAACTAGTTATTGATATAATAGGTATTGTTAAAAGCATCGTTCAAACTGAAAGATGCGCTGGATATTGGTGAATTTCATAAATAGAAATGTAATACAGAGACATTTCAATTTGGTGTTAATGCTTAAAGAGACATTCATCCACCTCAGTCCTATCTTTCACAGACTGTACTGTATGTCTTCTTACAGTCAATGAAGCGACTACAGAGCAGTAAGGGAAGGAGGTGAACTCATTTAGTTTCTGTTTTCATCCAGAGCCAGGTGAGCCCAGGCAACAACAAAGGTTTGGTGGAGCCCACTTGCTAATGGAGTCCAAGACAAATTCCTGAAAAAGATGGGGAGAACAGCAGAAGAAAACTTGGTTCAGAAATCTACAAGGGCATGAGATGAATCAAACTTCATCTTGTTGTTTTGATGTATAGGGTGCACAATTCCCTCCAACTTGCCACAGTGGCACTCACAGTCCTGGCCACAGCCCAGAATTCAATTACAGTCCTGCTAGTTTCTCAACTTGATTGTAACATTTTAGAACGTAAGTCACGTGCAGATCTTTGATTTATTGAATACCTTCCAACATATGTAAATCATTTGACATGATCAGTAAATAATTATTTCATTTCATTTTCATGAAACCTTTTGATTCTAAAGACTAGCTGAAGCTATAAATAATCTATCTAAAACATTTTTTTAAGACTGGCTGGCATCCCTGATGGCGCCTCTTCTCCTTCCTGTTTCACCACACAAGATTAGAGTCAGACTAAACTGACTAATACTGACCGGAAAACACTTCTACAAATGCAAGGCCACCATTTTTACATAACAGCAATGGATTGCAGTGACACTTTTCTGTTTGCATTTCTTAAATGGCTACAAATCATTTAAATCAGACTTCAACACTTCAGACATGTAATCTTTTATTTGTATAAAAAAGAACTGATGAAGAGTGCATGTTTGATACGTTATTGCATCTATTTTTCTATTTCATGAATATTAATATTGCTGTTGCACTTCATAAAATATTCTTAACATTAAACTAAAAGGAAAAGCTTATTTGTGGTTGTTCAGAGCTAACTTTACAAATGTTCCTGCACATAGCAAATTCCAGGTCAAGGAGGGGCATTGTAGCTAATCATCAGATGAGACTATAACACAGAATAATAACAATACTACACATTTTACATTCCAATTCCATCTTGCTCCCTTTATAGATGGTTATGGTTTGAAAATATATAAATACATATATGACATGAACATACATACACCAACAGAAAGCATTTAAGCAACATTTGATTGTTTTGTCATTTATGCTTTTTCTCTTGATTGTCTTAAAACATGAGATAAAGTACCTGGACGATACTGAACAAATTATAACTAAGCCAATGTGTAAAACAGAAACAAAGAGATTTGCCCAGCTTCAGTCCAAAATCTATCAGAACTGTCTATGTAACAACACATAAAATACTACAATACAACATACAATAAATAGCCGTTTAAATCTTTCCTCTCAATGCTTTAGACCAGCTCAATATTTACAGTACGGGCTATTAACAACATGGCCACCTCCTTATCCAACGGCAGGCTAACAGGGTTTCCATGTGTGAACTAATGTGACAAAGTCCGACAGTGTGAGAAGATCCTTGAACATGAATTGTTTGGTTAAATGTGAGACTCTCCAGTGTCCTGGGCACTCTTGGAAGTCTAGGAGAAACAGAGAGCACACAAAGAATCCATATACATGTTGTTTAAATGTGCACGGACAACTTCCATACTACATGCATCACTTCACATGACAACTTCCTTTCATACTCATTTCTGGATTACCTCACTCATTTTTGCTTGTAAATAGATCAAACAGTATCTCCTCAGTCATTTTTCCTCCTTTGTGTTGCTGAGGTCATTTTTGGATGTTCTTCAGTCTCATTGGAGGGGGAAGAACTGGACAAATTCCATCTCTGCTATAGTACTATACACTGCCCACACATAGCTCATTGGTTTAAATTAACGGTCTGATTTATTCAACGGGTCTCTGGAGGGATATTTTTACATTAAGTAGAAAAACTGCTAAAAGCAATTGGCTCCACAAAATGCCTGGTCAATTTAATTAGGTATTTAATGGGAATTTTATTACATGGATACCTTCGTTGTACTTTAATAGGATTGGTCTAAAAGTGGGGAATGTAATGCAGTATTTATTTAATTGGTTGTGGTTGTTAGATGAATGAAGATATAATGAAAGATGGAACATTGTAATGGTGACTACAACTTTCTCACAAACCTGGGATTTGCTTGTTTGGTTAGAACTGAACTCTGAGTACTTCTTCTTTTCCGGTGCACAGACCCTGGATAGGAACTTGCTGTACTCCTCTCTCACCTACAAGAAGCAAAAACCAAAGAGGGCACAGTCATTTCAAATGTGTAGTACATTTCTATACAGACCCACGTGCAGTAAGACGTATGTTTGCGAGTATCTTGATCAAACGTGCAGTATTTCTAACGTATAATACGTGCTAATTCACCTCAGAACTGAACAGTGACAAAAAAAACTGTGAAAACAGTGTGTGTGACTCACCGGTTTGGAGAGCAGACAGTGCATGACAAAAATGAACACCCCCTGGAGGCTGTTTAGGATGGTGAAGAGATAGGACATGGCCAGAGTGCCCTGGTCAAACTGGAAAACGCCAAAGATCCACATGGTGCCCAGCACACACAGCTGAGCCACCGCAGTAATGGTGAAGGCCCTGCAGAGGGTGCCAAAGAACACACGTTGAGATCCTGGACATGTTTGACCCTCCAATTGCTAGTCTGGTGGCCGGGTCTGGTGGCCGGGTCTGGTGAACTCACTTGATCTTGCGTAAGTTGTCGAGGTCAGGGTTTAGGCTTGAGAACTTCTGGGCCAGCTTCCACACAGTGATGAGGAAGAAGAAGACATTCACCTGGAGGAGAAACAGGGATTCTGTTGGTCTTTCAGGTGAGGATGAGAAAAATGTAGGATCAAACAAATGTTGATCTGTAGACAAATGGTACTTTTCTTTGATCTATGCTCCACACTTACTCACCATGATGATGACACAGACAGGGCCAAAGAAACTCCAAATGAAGTTATCTTCCAGGCTGAGCCAACAGCTAAAACACACACAATAAACATTACTGCTGAGTATCTGTAAATGACATACAATCCCTACATTGGTATACTGACCGATGTGATTGAAATGACTTTATTCTCTTCAATTCAGATTCAAACTAGAGGGCAGTGGAAACTCACTAGCGCGTCGTGCCATATCCCTTAGCATTGATAATGGCAGACAGGAGGACGATGATGGCAGGGACACCATAGCCCCCTGCCATCATGTAGAGAGATTTGAAGGTGGTGTTGAAGACCAGCACCACCATCCTGAAGAGCTGTACCCCCTCCAGACACATCCAACAAAACGCTGCCAGGAAGAAATAGTGCAGCAACCCTGCGACGATCCCACAGCCAACCTGCAGGGGGAGACAAAAGCAAGAAAAGAGAGAGATAGAGATAGAGAGGGTTAGGGTTAGTACAGGACAATCTCAGATACTTTTATAGTTGAAATAAAGAAACAAAATACTCTTCTATGTTCACCCTCCCTGATGCGACCCTATGATTGTGTCACGAGTTACCGGGTTCTCCGTGCGGGTGATGCCGGCGAGGAAGACAAAGTCCGCGATGAAGAGGCTGATGCAGAGGTGGAGGTGGATGGTGTTGCGGGTGCTCTGGATGGAGCGTAACAGGGTGAAGGTGAGGATGCAGAGGGACAGGCACACCAGAGACAGGGACAGGCCCACCCAGGTGATCACCTGCAGCTGGAACTCGTCCTGGTTCCGGGGGAAGATGGATGAACAAATGGAAAAAACAGACGGACCTGTTGTAATGCTGACATCTCAATATCGGGTTAGGGTTCAACTTAGGGGTACACTTCATATCTAAAACAAGACCTTCGAGATGTTTGATAAAAACCCAATGCAAGGGAGGTCATCCAAGGTAAATGAACGTGTGCTATCTGTTGTGACGGGACGGTAGCTGCAGGTATACCCTCACCTTTACTTCATGGAGGGCCATTAGCACAGCAAAGCTGCTGAGGTGATTACAGGAACACACTGTGTAATCCTTCTCTGACTCCAACACAGTGCAACCTCGGTCAGACCACGATCCACCGTCCAGCTTGGGCTCCCAATACGCACAGCTACGGGACCCTTTATCAGACTGGGAGACAAACGCACAGCACTTTACAACGGTGGAGTCACTGCCACTCACGACAATCAGGAAATGGCGACGACAAAGTTGAATGGAGACAGTGTTTTTCGTTCTACCTGCAGATGGTCAAAAGTGAACACTACGGGCTCTGTGAGGAGCGTGGTGTCGGTGTTGCTGACGCTGGCCGTCACCACTTTGGAGATGAGTTGCATCTGGTCCTCATATTTCTTCCCGCTCCTAAAGAAGGTCTGTTTGGATGTTTTCAAACCCTTATAGGTGAGGAGGGATATGGTTGCAAAACCTGTGGTGTTCGACATTAGAGACAGGCAGCAAGTCTGTGGTTAGCCAACACCCAGTAGAATTGGACATTTCTATTGGAATTGGTCTATTTCTCCATCGGATACCAGTACAGTCATGCTCAACATCATCGCTTTTAAGCTCAATGCTAACGATGGGATAGGTAAAGCTCAGTGGTGGAGCACTGGACTTAAGACAAAAAGGTTGCAGGTTCTAATCCCCTGCTGTCTGTCTTTGGATAAAAGGTACATTCCATTTCAATGAAAAAGAGTGTGACCTGGGTAGGATGAGGCATTTCCCGCAGCAGTCTCCCAGCTGCTGTTCAGACGCGTGTGATTGGAGGACAAGGAGACAGCCCCCGACGGGAAGTCTGCACCTCTCTTCAGCAGCTCCACCTCTGTGAAGTGATAACATTTAGATCCCACGAAACACAATCAGGACGTGTTTGTCGATTGAACAATAAGGTAAGTAGCAACTATTTTGATTTAAAAAAAAGTCAGTTAACCCGGTCACAGAAAACATAACTGACCTCTTGAAATAACTGCTTCTGTATGGTGGCTTTGAAGCCAAAACAGCCCTAAGTTTATGTCTTGCTTTGAGAACAGGAAAGTACAGGAGGGACATAAATATTGCTCTTATGTTCTGCTGGCTCTCTCTTACCGACTTGTTTGTAGGAGCGATGGGTCCTGGGGCTGTTCATCATGGGTCCGATCAGCTTTAGTGCGTTCTCCGCAAACTCCAGCAGGACTGTCACTTTCCTGTTATCATTAAGTCTCCCGCCTTGCAGGAGCCCATCTATCATAGACAACAGAGCCTAGACCCACACACAGAGGAGAGGAAGGGAGGGAGGGAGGGGTTGTTGAGGAGAAATGAGGAGTACGATTCAGAACCAGAGACTGTACCAAATACCTCAGCCCAACAACGCACACATCCTGAATTTGATTTAGCTGTGTTCGGGTTCCTTTCTCAATTCAACGCAGCAAAAATGACAGATAACACTATATAGTACGCAGAAGAATTCTGCTTAGCACAGTATAATGGTGATACCTCCTGGCCCATGTCACACATTTTGGAACATGAGCATCTATGTGTGGCAATAAAATAGTGCGTTATTTCTTATAAGCAGACACTTTCATCCAAGGCGACATACAAGGGGGTATTTGAACATGCAACCACTTGATCCGCACTCAAATGCTTTCCCACTCATCCCCATCCCAGTACAGTATGCCATATGTGGTGAGGTGTGCCTCCAGCATTGGTGGAGATGTTCTGAAGTCATTCGCCTCCCATTCGTGTAATGTGTGTTGTTAGGTAGTGGGTTAATCTCTGGCTGTGGAATGAGTGGCAGTACTGTACCTCCAGCAGGATCTCTCCCTCCACTTGCCGGGCCCCCACCAGCCCTCCGGTCTCGCTCAGCTCCAGACAACTGTTCCTCAGCAGGGTCACTGTGCTCTGTAGACCTGGGAGCCTCTGAGAACGAGGGAAGAGATGAAAGACAGAGAGGGGAATGGTGTCACACGACATAGAAGGTGAGGGATTTTGCACTGTGGTGGAATATGCAATGATAGAAACTCCTACCTCGAGATTGTCGTCAGAGTTAAATATCTCACAGTTGAGCTCTGTGGGAAAACAAGAGTGGATTTAGACAATGAAATGGTGTAGGGTGGTGGTGAACCCACCCCCTTGCACATGATGTGCGGAACATGTATTTTTAGAAACAGTTGGGTTTGTGAATCATTTCACCTTTGCACCTGGACTGTTCATTGCCATAGTTGGTGAATCCGACGTGGCAGGCACAATTGTAGCCATCAGCTTTAGTGGTACAGGTGCCATTTCCACAGAGTGAAGGATCTATCTTACACATCTCTGCAGATAAGAGACAGAAAGAGCCTTTAGCTATTGAACATCTCTCGAATTCACGCTTATGAAAAACCCTTTGAGCACTCTACAGACCTCTGTAGCCTATTCAACGCACCATAGATCAGTTACAGATCTTACCCTTGCATCCACCATTTTCACGTCGAAACCCAGAGTCACAGACGCATTGGTGACTTCCTGGGGTATTGATGCACTTGGCATGCTGCCCACATTTGGCAGCATCTTCACACTCATCTATGTCTGCAGAAAATAGTGAGTAAATAACGAATATATATAAATAAGAAGACCAGAGAAGCATGACACCACCAGGTAGCTTGGTTTGTGGTCTCATCCATCATATGTCAAGATCAGAAATGTTGAACGTTAACTTTGGGTCCACTTACCGTTACATGTGACTCCTTCACCAGACTGAAAGGTCTCCTTTCCGTTACTTGGGACAAATCCAATATGACACGTGCAGAAATAGTTGCCCACAGTGTTGCCACAGACTGAATTAGGACCACAGATATCCTTGTATTCTGCACACTCGTTGAAATCTTAGGGGACAAAAGAAAGACATAATGTCAGCTCTGAAGTGCATGCATCATATGGCATTACAGTAATATCACGCAGTATTGTTGGTGTTTTACAGTAGATCACGTCTTATCACATTTGATTATGTTTTAAGAAAATAAACATTATGTATAATCATTCTTTATGTCTAGTATAATTATGTTAGAATAATAAACACTTTTTTTACCTTGACATTTTACAGGATCCAAGGCGCTGAAGTTCCTGTCCTGCGGAGTAAAGCCTAGATCACACTGACAGTAGAAACTGCCATAGGTGTTGATGCACTTAGCATTTTCACCACAGATCGTCACAGGATTTTCTTCGTCGTAATCAGAGTCATATCCAGGTAGACACTCGTCAATGTCTGGGGGAAAATACCAGACAAACGAAGGAATACAAGTGAGCGATAATGAATAATCAATCATAAGAGAGATAAATGACTATTGAAAAAATAAATTAAAAACTACAGTACAGTGAGCATTTTCAGGATATACATCCAATAAATATCTATTGAGCAATGTTTATAAAACAAGAAAGCAATGCAGAAATTACTGAACCTAAAAACGAACTTCTGAGAGAACATGTTATTTGCACATCATTCTCTGATCCTGTTCTCCAAATGAGAGATAGTCATACCAATGCATGGATCGGTGCTTTTTTTTCTTGTCAATCCTTCTGGACATCCACCATGCACCATCTCCAAGGAGACAAGAAGAGCTACAAGGGAAGCGGAAGTATGTCACTTCAGTGCATAATCTGTAACCCTATGCTTTTCAAACAGGTACATTGTGTGTGTTCTCTGATTATTTTGAGATAAATACACTATCTTACTTTGAGGAGAGACTGTAAACATCTGGCAGTGCCTTCTACAAATAAGTGCTATAACATTCTGATTTCCTTTGATTGTTTCCACACCAATTGTGCTCACAGGATTTGCCTGTATAACCCATGAACTCTATATGTGTCTCAAGAGGTGACAACTTCCTGTGTAGCAGGAAACTGGCCATTGGCATAACATTGGGGATAATGACAATTGCTAAGGCAGGCAGGTCAACTAGGATTGTGGAAGAATTAGACACCAGGAGTAGCAGAGTGGATCATTTGAGCAAAATTAAGGTTTTAGTTCTGTTATACTTTGTTGACGAATCAAATAAACACCCAAGAAGAGTAAATAATTGTCTCAAAAATAATAATTGCTGCAAACCAATATATTTTCACTGTGCCAGACAGACAATTATTTTCTAGTTGCCACTGTAGCTCTCTAAGGACCTTTCCAGAATAGGACAGTCAACCATACCAGTAGGCCATTTTGTTTTTTTGTCAAAGATCATCAAAGAGTTCCTTCCTTCTCACATTCAGCTCTGTGTTATCACGTTGCTGTGATGTCATGGCAACAAGAGGGACAATGTTAACTTGTCTGAAAGAGTTTGCGCAAATGAGCGTGCCTGTGAGAAACCGATGTGTGCGAGTGTACGTTAAGAGAGTGTTTGTGAGTCTGTGGGTGTGTGTGGGCATTATCAGACAAGTATTTTAGTCAGGGATGAGCTCATGATGTATAGCCATTAAAAGCACAGTGGGCCTCTTTAGAGAGAGACCAAAAAAGTTTGGGTTGAAGAATAGAGACTGTGTTTTTCTATCTTTCCATTTCCCGCTCTCACTCCCTGTGGTTCTCATTCATTTGGTGTTCCCTTGGGCTCGGAGATTTATGTCTCCAAGTACAGGATAAAAGCTTGGATAGTGTTAAGACAACAGGACCACTCATTATGGATCAGTGTTGAGAATGTTACTTCGAAAAATATGCAGTAATGTACAGTCATATGTGACTTCCTGCACCAAAGAGCTTTAAGGCAAAAATGTCCTCTCTCAATAGTAGGCCTATGTGCATTCCAACTTTGTGAAATGTGGTGAGTAGTTAAAATAATTCACAATACTGCCACGTGGCAACCACAAATAAACCACTGAATATTACGTTAGTTTTAAAATAGCTGAACTATTTTACCCGCAAACTGATGAAAACGTTAGATCATTGGCTTTAGTTGTCATAGGAGCTTAGTGAAATAACAAAGTGCATCTGTGTAATGTAAGCAAATATTTCTCAGTGAGCTGTGAAAAGGGATGTCAATTATAGGTAAAAAACATAACTAAACATAATTAAAGGTATGTTGGGAGTTTCTTTCAACACACACATACAGCAAGTGGATAAGTTAATAACAAAATACCACCCAACTGTGTAGCTGCTGAAGCTGAGGATGAAACACACAACTCACTAGAAATCATAGATTAGCAAAGACTGATCACTAACACATCACTAATAAATACATGAATGTAAATATTGTAAATGATAAAAGGCCATACTTTGAAAGTATAAAAAATGGGCCAGTTACTGTGTTTGTTTTCAATCTGATAGAGAGCGACAAAGAGGAGTTATCCCCAATGAATCAGCATCTTAGCGCCTCAAATTCCACTGAAGCAAGTTTTAGTGCCTCAAATTCCACTGAAGCAAGTTTTCCAACCGAACTAACCATTTGACATCGCAGAACCTTCTCCATGGTAACATGACAACCGATTAAACAGATTCCCAATGTGACTCACCCAGCATCAGAAGACCTTCCCTGCTTATCATGGTGAGGAAAGAAAGCACAGCCTCAACGCAAAACAAACCAGGGCTTAACCCTTTTAACAGTTACCCAAGGTGGGGTACTGAAGAAATGTCTTCTTTTGTTTTCCAAAGTCTTTTGTATTCTCTTACAGCAGTGAGAAGTTCAGAAGAGACTTCAGCCTATGCAGTAACTCAGTCAAACGACTGCTGTGACATTTAGGGCTCTGCTGACATCACCAATACAGAGATAAAAGTACTAAGTGTTCTTTGATCGTGAGCCTAGAACTTGCTGTCAGTTTCAATCTCTCAGTCTCCTCCTCTCTTCCTCTTTCTTTCTTTGTCTGGCAGTGGAGGTCTGGGCTTCTGGGCTGTTTCTGGCTCTCTGACATGCTGGGGATTTCTGGGCCGACTTTCAGCTGACTTGCTGTCTGAGTCACGCCCCGGGGACAAGGATGGAAAAGAGGAGGGGTCGGTTGGGGAGCGAAGTGGAGTAACTTTGCCGCTGCCGCTACCACATGGACCAGCGGTGGTTGTGGTCTTTGTGAATGACGACACGATGGGCAGCAGGGGAGAGCTATCTTTATCGTTGTGTGTTCCTTTCCTTCTCTGTATGGGCCCCCCTCCCCCCGTTTCCAACGGTCTCCTTCGTCAACCTTTCTTCTCTCCCACTTTTCCCCCTGCACTTTAACAGCTGTGTTGACGCACAGCAGACACGCACCAAGGTTAGGAGGAGTCAGGGTTGGGAGGGGTCATTGTGATCGCGAACAATGCTGGTGTAGAAGCCCGCGCTTGGCCGTGCGGTCAGCTTTTACTTCTGATGCTGATGACAGGTATATGGCCCTCTGCTCCATGTCTTTGACCGTGTGCCCCCCTGCTGACATCAATGTTGTAACTATAGATACCCACAATTCTCAGTGAGAACAATGAAGCCCTTTCTTTATTCACTTCCTTTCTGCTACAATGATATGTTGGTCTTCAGTTGACCAGCAGTAACAGATTTAAAATGGTGTGTGACAATGCCTCACACAAAATGAGCAATTGTTATTGCAACATCTTTTACTTTCAACGGAAACCACATTGATGGAGTAATCGATGTGGGAGTCAGGTGGCTGAGCGGTTAGGGGATTGGGCTGGTAATCAGAAGGTTGCTGGTTTGATTCCCGGCCGTGCGAAATGACGTTGTGTCTCTTGCTTGCGTAGGGTAAAGCGTTGTTTTCAATATCTGTTCCCTGTGTTGAAATCTTCAAGTCACTGAAATATGAGTTATACGTATAAAAACAGTTTTGACTTTTTTTGAAGTTGCCATGACACAATGTTTTGTAGTCATAACACAATGTGCGGGCACTTCTGCAACGAAAGAATGATGTTTCCTCCTGCCATATGCATCGCTCTCATTGGCCATGACACGACATTCTCTGATGCTCAACTGGCGGGCGAGATGGTATGGGGAAGGTCGCAGTTGTGGGCTTCGGCTCTGTCAAAAAATCCCCCCCCCCCCCGGTTGCAACCTAATGAACAAGGTAAATGCGGGTCCTGAGGTCAGACCAGTAGAGAAACACTGCTGTACATGATTTGAGGAACTGAAAGTGCTATGAGTGCGGAAACATGATGTTTTATTTGACGTGTCAATTGTCCAAAACATTATAGTAAGACATCAGAAGTGTGAAACGTATCTGCTGTGTTGATGCCCAACAAAAAACAAAGATTATCAATGGAAAGGTTTAAGCTTATGGTTTATTTGTAGTAGGCCTGGGATCATTGGTCCATAAATGCCTGGCACTCAAATTAATGAAGTGGGTGGGTTACAGAGTGACTGATATACATTGGAACATTGGAAGTACAAATGTAGTTTCCATAAAATATTTCCTTCCAGGACACAGCATGGGGTAAGTGTATTTCCCTCAGAGGAATGACAATATTGTACTCAAAGTACTGCAAGGTCCAACTGTCTCTCTGCCTTTGAAAAATGTATGACAAGTTCCACTGAAAACACACCCTGACACTTGGAAGTGTGAACTTCCCTCAGTACTTGTGAAAATGTTTCAAGTAAAACACATGTACTCACATGACACATCTAACACGCCTCGCGCACATCCATGCACACACAGATGAGCTGATTATACAGAAGATATTTTCCATTCAGCTCTGTCCGTCTGCTCATACATTGACCCATGACTCTGTCCAGTGTGACCCCCTACATGATTCATATTGTTGTGTCGTATTACATACAGTAAAAATCGATGACCTTTACAACTTGGGTTGAGTAATAGGTACACACTGACATATTTTTGAGAGTGCAGTGGTACTCGTGGCTAATGGGTGCAGACAGCCAGGTCCCAAGCTGTTGGACAACAGTGCTGGCTGATACTGTGTGGACCTGGTGTTCGGTTGACAGACCGCTGGCCAAAGCTGCAGCGATTCTTCAGAGCAGACTCAGTCTGACCCTGTTGACCTGGGCTAGACCTCGTCCTGCCGGCTCGGCATTCATCCTAATCTCGGCGTGCCCATCTGTTGCCCAGGCACTGTACGCTTTGACATTGTGAGGGCTCTCACAGTTGAACATAATGCTTGTCAACCAGGAGCTCATTTCGATGTCGTTGCTTTTCTCTGCGGATCGCGATGGAATGTCGACGAAATTGTATTTGGGATTCATGTCTTTCTTGTTTTCGGGGAAAAAAGAAAAAGAGTTATGCAACTGTGCCACCTCACACGACGTGAACTGTGAATAAACTGTGTGTGCTGTAAGCGCTTGAGTCGAAGAACAATCACTTATGTTTGTCCTGAAACCAGTGTGCATACCAATGTGTATTCAAATTCACTCTTTTACTTGAAGTTATACTTTTCACTCCTTTAGTGGAAATATGTACTTTTGGCTGGGATCCAGATCACCCTGTTCTAATCCCTCCCTTGTCATACAGACATGTGTACATTGAGCAGTTTAGGATGTTTGCTTTCTGCTGATGTTTATTCTTATTTCGTTTTCTCTCTGAACGCTCAAACAATCTCAAAAGGTCTCAACAAGGCCCCGCTGTCTCAACAGCTTCCTGTCTGGAGAGAGAGAGGCCAGACTCTGCTGGCATGATAGAGAGACTAACACTGAGTCTGTACCTCATGGTGGGTAACACTACTATACATGCACCTCCCAATGATCTTGGACACATTATCAATGTGATAGCTATGGGTTTCCTATCGGATCTGAAATAAACCAGCAAATTGAAAAGAACCAGAAGTGGTGGATACACTGTAGTGATGCTATCTGGACTCACTTCATAGCTGCTCTGTCTTGTTCCTCGATCTGACTTTTAAAGCCAGATATTTTTAACCCATCCTACTTCTGTAACCACATCCGCTGTTCTATACGGGTAACCACCAGCGACTGTTTTACAACAAAAAAAGGTGATATCATAACCGCACACACATAACTGAGTACATGTAGCTCACAGAGACAGAAAGAGAGGGTGAAAAGCAGCAGCATTTGGAGATTATAGTGCTTGGTTGACATAAAGATAATCTTGAACCTTGAAGTAAAGTAATTTAGTTTGTATATCTTGTATGTGGGTAGGTGGACCCCTTTTGGCCCTGTAACATAACCATTACCCAACCTCAGAATAGACTTTCAGATCACTTGCCGCTTTCTCTTTCCGGTGCTGTTAGGGTGCTGTAGTGACAAAGAGCAAAACACTAAATCATTTCTACAGAGGGTAAGAAAAGGTTTTTGCCACTTCTAGACAAGGCTGGGCACCCTCCCTAACTTGTTGCTGAGCCAAGTTTCCTCTCGGAAACCATAAAAGGTTTTATTGAATTTCAATAGCTGTGCAAAGTCTCTCTCTCTCTCTCTCTCTCTCTCTCTCTCTCTCTCTCTCTCTCTCTCTCTCTCTCTCTCTCTCTCTCCCTCCCCCTCTCTCTCTTTCTCTCTCTCTCTCTCTCTCTCTCTCTCTCTCTCTCTCTCTCTCTCTCTCTCTCTCTCTCTCTCCCCCTCCCCCCCCCCCTCTCTCTCTCTCTCTCTCTCTCTGTCTCTCTCTCTCTCTCTCTCTCTCCATAAAGCCGCTTTCCCTCTTTTCTATTCATCACAAAACATTATTGCAACATCTGTTGGTCTGGGAGCATATTTCTTTCAAACTGTGTGCAGAACTTACCTAAATTACCTTTTTTTGAGCCATACAACTTCTGAACTTCTTGGTTGAGACAGTTATATAAAATATGCTGATGGTGGAGATGAATCAACACTATCTAACATCAGTACATACAGATGTAGCTCAGACAGGCAGGCTTGCACCAGCACACAGCTGACTGTTTCCTCTCTGTCTCTTATCAGTTGTCGCACACAGGATGGTGTGTTGACTTGTGGCGAGGCCTGTATCTCTGTAGCGTGTCTGTCTACGTGACATCAGCACAGCATGGATTGTTTTTCAGTAGTTACTTTTTTACGATGCAATGATTTTGGTAGTTAAGCCTGTGAAATGTGACAGTCGGTGTAGCAAACAGGACTTGTTGAGGGCTAAACTCCTGGTTGCTGCATGAGAACAAGCCAAACTAGTCAAATAGGTTGTTATGTAGGCCAACACCAATAACATGTAATGCAGCCTACCATTGGATCACAAAACACTCTTGTATTCAGTACGTATTTACTGAGTTAGTGCTAAAAGATATTTCCTTTCTCAAGATCCTGGCAATGCACTAATGCCATGTCAGTAAATAAATTCAATTTACAATGGACAAAGATCCATCTTTAGACTTGTACATTTCTCCTTTGTTCAGTGTTAGCTGTTTCTTTATGTGATAACTGATTAGTGTGAAAAAGAAACCCGTCATGTTGTCAGGATAGACTTTGTCAGAACGAAAAATAAAACAGCTCATGTTGTCATAACAGCTACTGTCCCAAAAATAATCTATGACAATGTCATTTTCAGAATCAAAAGCTAGATAACTGAGCAGATAACCGACAGACAGACGACAACCTACGAAGACCTACATACCTACCCAGAGGAAAATAAAACTACCAAAGAGCTCTCAAAAATGTCTCATGCATTTCTCGTAGACAAGAATGAGGTATGTATGAAACCAAAACGAGATTATGGCTTATTTCTCCTGTTTCTCATGTTTTTCTCCTGAGAAAAGGCCTCACAAAATCTCAAATTAGTCTCCTTTTGGGTTTCATAATAGATCTCATCAAGCACTGAAATAAGTCTCAGATTTTCTCAAGTTGTGTGCCTCTTTTTGATCTCAGGCAGAGATATCAGAGAGCTCTCTTTATAATCTCAATCTATTCACATCCTAGTCTCATTCATGCATCTCATGCTGAGCTCAGACACAACAACCAAAGAGCTCTCCACAAGCACTCTCTGAATTCTCATCCAGATGTATTGTTTTCTTTAAAAATTAACTCAACTTGCCCATTGTAATGTTGTTTATATGCTTGTCCATGACGAAAGGCAGAATCCCCTCAAAGCAGCTGGGCCGGACTCTGTCTCTCAAGCCACCCTCAAGCACTGCGCTGACCAGCTGTCTCCGGTGTTTACCTACATCTTTAACACCTCCCTTGAGACATGCCATGTGCCAGTGTCTCAAGTCCTCCACCATCATCCCTGTGCCCAAAAAGCCAAGGCCAACAGGACATACTGACTACAGACCCGTCGCCCTAACCTCTGTGGTAATGAAGTCTTTCGAGCGCCTGGTGCTGGCACACCTTAAATCCATCACTGACCCTCTACTGGACCTCCTGCAGTTTGCCTACAGAGCCAACGGGTCTGTGGACGATGCAGTTAACATGGCCCTCCACTTCACCCTACAGCACCTGGACTCCCCAGCATCCTATGCCAGGATCCTGTTTGTGGACTTCAGCTCTGCCTTCAACACCATCATCCCGGCCCTGCTTCAGGACAAGCTCTCCCAGCTGAACGTGCCTGATTCCACCTGCAGGTGGATCACAGACTTCCTGTCTGACAGGAAGCAGTGCGTTAAGCTGGGAACACAAGTCTTTGACTCCCGGTCCATCAGTACCGGATCACCTCAGGGCTGCGTCCTTTCTCCTCTGCTCTTCTCCCTGTACACCAACAGTTGCACCTCCAGTCATCCGTCCGTCAAACTCCTGAAGTTTGCGGACGACACCACCCTTATTGGGCTCATCTCTGGTGGAGACAAGTCTGGTTATAGGTGGGAAGCGGCCAACCTGGTGACCTGGTGCAGCCAGAACAACTTAGAGCTCAATGCTCTTAAGACAGTGGAGATGGTTGTGGACTTCAGGAGGAACACAGCCCCACTCACCCCCATCACCGTGTGACTCCCCAGTCAACACTGTGGAGTCCTTCCGCTTCCTGGGCACTATCCTCTCCCAGGACCTCAAGTGGGAACTGAACATCAGCTCCCTCATCAAGAAAGCACAACAGAGGATGTACTTCCTCCGGCAGCTGAAGAAGTTCAACCTGCCAAAGACAATGATGGTGCACTTCTACTCAGCCATCATTGACTCTATCCTCACCTCCTCCATCAACGTCTGGTACGCTGCTGCCACTGCCAAGGACAAGAGCAGACTGCAGCGTATCATCCGCACAGCTGAAAAGGTGATTGGCTGCAATCTGCCTACCCTCGAGGACCTGCACACCTCGAGGACCCTGAGGCGAGCGAGGAAGATTGTGGCCGACTCCTCCCACCCTGGACACTCCCTGTTTCAGTCACTCCCCTCCGGCAGAAGGCTGCGGTCCATCAGGACCAATACCTCACGCCACAAAAACAGTTTCTTCCCTTCCGCTGTTGGCCTCTTCAACAAGGCCAAGGGACCACACTGACTCTAATGACTTCCTGCTTAAAACACACTACTTTTTGCACTGCATTACAAAATTGTATCTTGTACATTTGTATTTTTTGTAATATTTGTATTTTTATATTGTAATTTACGGCAACTTATATTTTATTTTATTGTATATTTTATTCTAATCTAATCCCACTTAGTACTGCTAGTTTATGTACCCTTAGTATAGATAGTCCACATATTTAAATTTTAGGTCCCTATATATTTATTGTATGCACCTTCCTGCCAAAGCAAATTCCTTGTCTGTGCAAACTTTCATGGCGAATAAATCCCATTCTGGTCTCCAGAAAAAGAAAAGAAAATTCCCATTACATTTTAAACAGATGTTTTGATATTTACATGGCGAAAGTTGAGGTTAACATAATGCAGACAAAAGCAAATTTAACAATATGTTTTCACTGGATATTTCAATAATCTATCAATATTACTTGCACTTGAATAGGACAAATAGAAATGGAAAACAGTAGAGAGGATAACCACACTGTAAAGAAAATCCATAATTTTAACAGTGAAAGGTAGTAGAGTAGCAACAGTAAAAAACTGTTAATTATAAAACATGAATAAACAGATAAGTACTGTTAATGTAAATACAAGAAAGTTTGCATTACTAACTTTTGCATTATTGCTTTGTAAAAACTACAACTGTTTTACCGTGAAAACAACGGTAAAGTAGGCCTACACAAAAACCCAAAATGGTAAATCACTGTGTTTAGCCTACTACAGATGCATGCGGTTAGAACTGTTTTTACCCTTTTGTTTTTTCACAATACATCACAATGATATGCTCAACAAGAACATGTGTGTAATAGCAATTTTACGCCAGCACAAAAAATGCTGGTTAAATATACACTGAAAAAAATTAGACTGGCCTGGATTGGATTAAACTAAGCATCTTTTGTGTATTTTACACACTTGTGTCATGTTCTTTAGCAAAATGTGATCGCATTGTGTAGAATGCAGAAAGTGTAGGCCTACATGAAATTATTTAGGTCATTTTGTGATAAAGTGAATCAATCAAGTAACTTCAAGTAAGGCTTTCAAATTGTCTCGCGATAGCCGTGCAATCGCGCATTGCGCGCAAATCACTCACTCAACGGTTCAGTCATCACTCGCTCAATGGCTCAACTCAGTGGAAGAAATTTGTCGTTTATCTGTGTTTCCACTCCAGCCATCACTCATCTCAAATATGTAAGTATGCATGGCTACCAATAGCTACCTGGTGATTTGGGGTTTGACTTTCACAATTTTCTAAAGAAATAAGTTAATGTTAGCATTAGGATTACCTTTGGCAATCACATGCAAGGCAACTAGCTACTGTAGCTACGAACCTTCGTCCACCATCTTAGATAGCCGACACACCATGAGACTAGCTTGCTATAATTTACATGCTAGTGACACTATATTGTGTCAAACCTGGGAACCGAGTAGGTTTGTCTGAACTTGTGTAATACTTTTGTGTGTTAGCCCCCTTAACTTCGCTATGTGGGGGTGCTCACATGAAACTCGCGGGCCACCTGAACGTATGTGCATGGCATGGGTCTCCGACCATGTGGAGCCCACATAAGTCTCCGACCACGCAATGTGACTTTCCTACAAATACATACCAAAGACAGTCTAAATTCAAATTTTCAGCTTTCATGTGCTTATTTAGTTGTTTAAAAACGACCTCAAATCAGCAACATTAGCAATTTGAGCGGCAAGCCTGAAATTATTGCTAGGCGATGCCGGATATGATGATAAGAATTCGATCTACTGTAAAATCAATTAGATGGTTGAACACTCATGCACCCCAGTTGAGGGTGGAATTCCAGTGCTATAGTCAAAGTTAGCAACCACGTTTTAAACCGACATAACAAAATGCTACAAATGAAGGTACATTATTATAACCAAACGTTTTCTGTTGTTATTACATTTACGTTTTTGTGTGACGTTGCCGCCTCAGAGTGGTTGGAGGCTAACGTCGTTCCACTAAATATATTTATGAGAAACCCTGCTCTAGAACTTAGGCTACACAATGTATTAATTGCATGCATGATACAAGTGTTTTTCTGTTGCAGCAGATTTACATTTTCTCACTACATTGTCACCTGGCGTCAGCTCTGCAACCGTGGGCTCTAGTTTTTGTGGTGAGTATTACATTAAGTTGCAATTGCCATTATTGTTGTATGGACTGTTTATGTCAAGACCGTTGATGGAGGTTCTTTCTGTCTCAGACATTAACTTGCATGTATTTCAAAAACACAAAACCTACGGCGGTGAAAAACATCTGATCCCGGTAATCATGAGTTCATAATTACGATGGTGTATTCTGTCTTTTTTTTGGACTATTTTGGTTATTGGAGTGGTATTTTTAAAACAAAGTTTTAACATTGGAGTGAACTAGTGTTGCACAGTAAACCTGTACTAAAAAGAGACACTTTTACATAGCTTCAGTGTTCCTGTGCATGCATGGGAGACTCTGACAGAACACCTTCTCTGTAGCACTCCATCCAGTCCAGAACCCAGGGTCCTGAAGTCTCGACTTTTACGATACTCAAACGATGCGATGTTAATATACCTCTCTGATCTAACGAGTCTGACTAGCTGTCGTGACCTCTCAGGTGGGCTTTGGCTATGATGGAGAGCTGGAGAGATGGTTGTTCTGCTAGGTTCTCCTGTCTCTGCACAGGAACTGCAGCTCTTTTGCAGTGATCGTCAAGGAGCCTAATGACAAATTATGGTCAGAATTATGTAGGCCCATGCTTAACCCCTTCACCAAGTTTCATACAAATCGGGCTGGTAGTTTTTGCGTAATCCTGTTCACACACATACAGACCAACATTCAAACACACACACGGGAGAGAAAACATTACCTTCCGCCCTGCTACGGTTTTGTCTGGGGGTGTTTAAACCAAAAAAAGTCCCACACAGCTTCCTTTTTGGGACTGAGGCCATTGTACAACAGGTCAAGGTACAGCGTAGCGTTAGCATGCCAAGTTGATGCCTTCTCTGCGGAGTGCAGACTGCTTTGCTCTCGAGATTCACATGACCAAATCGCAGCCGTTGCCATGTTTTAACATATCACAATATTATTGCAAATGCGATTAGTTGTTGAGCCCTAAAAGGAGGGGGGTGTTTTGTGTGTGATCAGGGCAAAAACTGGACATTGACTATTTCCCTGGTAACAATTAAGTCAGGATTTTCCACACCATGGTTACAGTACGCAAGGGGAATTTATCTTGAATTTGTGCTTTCTTTTATTCTTGCAGCCTACATCATGGATGGACACCTGTGGAGAAGGCCAGGGTCAAAAAAGCCTTCATCAACAAATGCCGTCTGAGAGTCGAAAATACACAGATATTAGGAGTGGAACGGTACATGTATTCGTATTAAACCATACGGTATGGGCGTCATGGTTCGGTGCATGAAATTACACAGAGAATACACGGTATAAAAATTTAAAATTAATTAATGTAATACGGATTGGCGCCGCCGTGAATCAGAGATAGCTAGCAGCACTAAGGACGAGTATGGCGAGTGGTGGCGACCCACGAGAGATAGAGGACCCGCTGGCCTCCTTAAAACCCTTGTGCTGCCTTCGGGTCACATGACCCAAAGGTTCATAATGAACCATCGTTGTGTTTACCCAATTTTACCCAATACAAACAAATAAAAATAATTTTCTTTTAACCTTCGCAATGTGGGGGGTCTGAGACAGCCCAACGGTTAAAAGAACTGCCTTCTTGTGATTTATATATATAATATGTGTGTTATTCCAATTGTTTAGACGTTACGATGACAAATGTAGCAGTTACGCATAATCAAATACAAAAACAATTGTAGAATAAGCAGTGCTTTTACTGTCCGTTCACTGCGGATGACAAGCGAAAAACTCACTTGCGCACTTCCATCCTGTATTCTTCAACATGTACGTTGAAAAGCACAACTCTGCTGTGTTTTTGCACGTAAATGTTATGCCAGTAATCACCTACGTTACGTATCCAACATGGACCAATTAAAATAGAGATATTACTGGACATTTGCGCAGCTAACGTCATTACACCAGCTACATTGTAAGCGTAATCCCTGCAAAATTCAAGTAAAAATGACAGCAGTGGTGTCTGCCGATATCACAGACTGACATCATCGCACGTCACTGATTGTGGGGTATGTGAGTGGAAATACATCTAACATGCTAACGCATCTGGCGTGTGCTAAATGACGCCATCACCCAGGTGTGCCAATCACTGGAACGAGACGAAAAAAACTGTCCTACTTCTCCCTACAGTGCTTAACCAGCCATACACATACAAATAGGGCCAAAAAAATCTGTGACGCAATCGGAATTGACATGTCATCTTCAATGCGCCCGTATTCACTCATAGAGGAACTTGGTTTGTTTTGCTTTTCCCTCCGTTTTACCGAACTCGTACCGAACCGTGATGTATGAACCGCGGTATGAACCGAACCGTGACTTCAGTGTACCATTCCACCCCTAATAGATATACATTCTTTATATGTTAAGTTCAGATTGTTCTTCTGCTAATGTTCAGCAACAACTAAAAGTTTTGTTTTTGCTCAGATATACTGTATATATCTATTTAAGGATCCCTACAGAGATTGCCCTTTCTGTCAAAGTGATCATTTTTGTTTAACATTAAATAAAGGGTCCATTTGCATGCATTTGTTGAAAGTTTCCTTGATTTTTTTCCATTAGTATATAAATATATATGACTCATATATTGCTCAATATTTGCTCTGGTACTGCTCATTTTCTTTCCTAATGAGAACAAAGTGAGCCATTAATGAGACTGAGCAAGTTATCTCCATCAAGTCTCAACTATGACTCCTGCTAATGTTGCTCTATCTCACCTATTGCTCCTAGTGAATTTTAGGAGCAACATATGAGAAATGGATATATGACTCATATATTGCTCAATTTTAGCTCTGGTACTGCTCATTTTCTTTCCTAATGAGAACAAAATGAGCCATTAATGAGACTGAGCAAGTTATCTCCATCAAGTCTCAACTATGACTCCTGCTAATGTTGCTCTATCTCACCTATTGCTCCTAGTGAATTTTAGGAGCAACACTTGAGAAATGGTTCAGATCAAATTGAAATTAAAACGAGGCTGAACTGAGAGTCACAGTTTTGTCTCATGAGCTGTAGAATAGCAACCTTTGAGCAATACAATTTTCCTCTGGGTACGCACACACAAGCAGCGCATTACTGAGTTTCTCATAAGAAAATAGACCCACCTAGTGGGCAACTTTTTATACAACACTTTAAGCGCTGCTTCGTAAACGTATCGGCTTTGTCAGTTCTGTCAGAAGAAAGGGCAATTGCTCCAAATGGCAGATTTGGTTGACCTATCCCAATAGAGCTAAGCTTGAATGAACATGAATAACTGCTTTAAACGCAGCTGAATGAACGGACCTTTGTAACAAGTGTTTTCCAATACAATACAACATTTTCCACGGCTATGTGAGGCTGAGTAAAGGCAGACTCACCGTGCTTGTACTGTACTGTATACTTGATTGTGTCAGAGTTTTATCTCAGCAGTTGTGTTTCTTCCTGTCATTTGGTTCAACAGAGACATTGGAAGGCACCAAAGTAAGCCTACACTAAACCGTTGTTTTGGATCAAAGCAGCTGCAGAATGTACTGTACATGTAATATAACTGTTAGCCTATTGGGACAAAAACATTTTGGAATGTTAGTGCTGATGGCAATTACCGGTAATAAATATGGAAACAGTGATAGAAATTGTGATAGTTTAGTTTCTTTGTGTTGGCCCCAGATGTGAAACTAAAAATGATTAGACATGAATACAACCCCGTGACAGGCATTGTTTTTTTAATTACATTTCAAAGAGTTTAAAGGCCGCTCGAACAACTGAATGTGTTTAATATTTTTGAAGGAATCAAAATGAATGGGTGAATGAATAAATGAATGATCCAGACAGAAGACTCATTGTGTGGTAGATGAGTCCTGGGGTTTGAGGAGGGCATCTTGGAGCTACATTTTTTTGTTGAGAAACATTGCCAACAACTTAATGGACAAGATCAGTTAGTTATAAGCTGAGGTAAGCTAAAACGGTGAACCATAACATCTGCCAAGTTTGATATTTTTTATATCTCCATGTTTTGTCTTTATGTAAAATGCAGGGCAAAGGTTTGCAGTATACACTTAAACCACACTTATTGTTTTAGACACATTAGATTCTTGTTCTTTGGTTGAGTGTCTTATTTCATTCTTAAGCAATGCTGAATGTCATCAACAATGGCAGTGTATCTAAGGTGTGCCTTTAGGGACAAAGGTTGGAGAGTCATTCTGCAGCCATACACTAATCCTTCTCTAGGATGTGGAAGCACATGAGCTCAATGTGACGTAGAACTTAGTCAAGTTAACTCAGTTGGGACTTATCAAATAAGGCTGTCAATGGCTTTCATTCTTGTTTAAAATCCAGTTTTACAGCGAGCAGGTAAGACCAGCAGTTCTGTTACTTTTTATGTATTAGGTCTAATTTAAGATGTATTAAGTATATCGTTTTACTGTTATCTTGTTTATTATCTTCAGTCATGTCTGGAAACCTCCCTCAGTCTTATTATACAATAATAATAATAATACAATGTGCTTGGAAACAAACTTATCTAAAGACATGTTACAACATGTGGTCCATTCAGCTTCATTGCTTTCAAGTGCACCCCTCAATTATTTTTTTTCAGTCTATATGGGGAACGCAAGCAGTAGTAATCAGTGGTAGAGTCTTATACAAGTCAAACGAGGTGTTCTGACGTTCCCACAGCTGGTGACCTACCCACTGGCTCGTTCGCATAAGAAACCCTTATCTATAGCGTTTATTAAGAGTATGTATTTTACGTGTAGTTATTTGTATCATGGCAACAAGAAAGTAAACAATGATCCTCTTCCAGGCTACCATACTTATCCATCACGTGTGCAGTCATTTTTGCTGAGGTAAAACAGGTGTATTCTAGAAACGGCTAGAAACAGGAGCTTTCTTAAAAGCTCAAAGTTCAAATATTGACGGCTACACAAATTGATGGCCAACTGTCATCCCAAAGTCAACTCACGTCAAACTGTTTTTTACTCCCAAGGGAGGAACTTTGATGATGACATATGCTAATGATGAATGGATAGATGCTGGTAAATCGTTTATGGTCTCTCTGCTACATTGTTGACTTTTACCGGGTTTTTCATGTGTCGATAAGAGTAGGATTACATTTGTTTATCTGCTTTTACACATAATGAAAACACATCCTTTTCCACTCTCACAGGCTGAATGAGGATGTCTGTATCAATCCGTAGGATCGGACGATGGGTCTGGACAGTTTTTTTTCTGCTGGCCTTTCTGGTCTCTTCCCTCCTGTTCTACAGTTCACCATCCGATTGGGTCGTCCTCCTGGCTGGGATTTTCAATTTTCAGTCAAGGGAAGTGATTGTGCTGGTCTGGCACTGGCCCTTTGGACATCCATTTGAGCTGACAGCTTGTGGCTCAAGTTACAACATCCATGGCTGTCATCTAACAGCTGAAAGGGAGCTTTTTAGCAAAGCTGATGCTGTTCTCATCCACCACAGAGAGATAGCCACGGATTGCTCTAATCTGCCTACCTTACCCCGACCCCCCTCCCAGAAGTGGGTGTGGATGAATCATGAATCCCCCTCCAACACAGAAGAAATTGCGTGCCTGGATAATGTCTTCAACGTGACCCTCAGTTACAGACAGGACGCCGATATCCACGTGCCTTACGGATCCATCGTTAGGACAGAAGAGAGGGCAACCGTCATCCCCTTCAAAAACAGACTGGTCTGCTGGTTTGTCAGCAACTGGAAACCGCAGCATAGAAGAGTGAGGTATTACAAGGAGTTACGCAATCACATCCGCATCCACACTTATGGGCTCCCTTTTGGCAGGAAGGTCACTAAGAGTGACTACAGGCTCATTATCTCCAGCTGTAAGTTCTACTTGTCCTTTGAGAACTCCATACACACGGATTACATCACCGAGAAACTCTACCAAGCCCTCAAGTTGGGTTCCGTTCCTATCGTGATGGGCCCATCCAGACAGAACTACGAGAAGTTCATCCCCGGAGACGCCTTCATCCACGTGGATGACTTTGAGTCTCCCTCGGGCCTAGCCAAACACCTCCAGTACCTGGACCGGAACGAGGACAGCTATCGTGGGTTCTTCCGGTGGCAGAAGGACCATGAGGTGAGCCTCACTAGCATCTCCGTGCAGAACGCCTGTTACACCTGCGACTACATCCGACGCCATCCTGAGCGCCGGACCGTCAAGCAACTCTACAAATGGTTCTGGGACGGCACAGATTCGAGCTGAGATGGGACCCAAGAGGTCAAAATGTTTCCCAGGTGACGAAACACTAATGCCCCCAAGTCAAATATGTGGAATCCTATTGTGTAATCCTAAATGTAATTAAATCAAAACTGTACTTACTACCCTTGGCATGTTCATGCGTATTTGACTGAACACAGTAAACAGGAATGTTTGAAGTAGGAACCTAACCTACAAAAGCCTAATGCAATAGAAGGATCTAGCATGGCGACAATGCAGAAAGTTTGTCATTATAATGTAATGCTGTTGCTGTCAATAGGGGGCACTCTAGACCCACCATTCACTGTGCATTGTCTGGACAGACAATACTCCATTTCATAAATCGCCATTTCAAAAGCACAAAATTAATATTTATGTATGTGGGAAAATGAATCCCATTTGTCATATAAATGAAAAATGGGCTCAAATTAGAGGTCGGAGACATGGTGGAGATTATCGTGTTGCTTAATGCTTAATTGGAGCCAGCTACTAATTAGCTTGGCTTTTATCATCCAACTTATGAACAGCTCCCGAATTTCCTCAACTTTTGAAAATGTTGACAATGAAGTGTGGGCCCTGGAAATGAATTTCAAGTTGTTGTACTATGAGGAAGTCTTATCACTGTGCTTGGTGCTTGTTATCAGTGTTCTTGCCACAACCTTCACCCTCACACAATCAACACTCCATTCAAGCCTCTATTCCTCTGCTTAAACCACAAACAGATGTGGTCAGATGGCTGAGTGGCAAGGGAGACGGGCTAGTAATCAGAAGGTTGCCGGATTGATTCCCCGCCGTGCTAAATGAAGTTGTGTCCTTGGGCAAGGCACTTCACCCTACTTGCCTGGGGGGGGAATGTCCCTGTACTTACTGTAAGTCACTCTGGATAAGAGCGTCTGCTAAATGACAAAAAAAACGTTAAAACCCTGTTCCCTGTATTCTTTTCTTTACAGTCACTCTCACAAATGACATGTGTTGTTCATGGACACCGTCTTTTCTTTAGCCGAGGAGTCATTGCAAGAGAGGAGACCTTGACTACATCAATCTCAGTCGCATCCATTCTATTTCCACCTCCATTAACGCGAGTTAATGTTCCATGCCGATGTCTTTACTTACTCCGCCTGTCACTCCCCGCGTCTCAGTCTGAACAGGCAGATGACACGGCGTGTCTGTTCAGACTGAGCACTCGGGGTGTTGGGGAGTAGCTCTTGGAGAGTGCTGCCTGTAGTTGTCTAAGTGCATAAGACCTCTGCTTGTGTCTGCAGTGCAGTATATGCACAGAGGCGTAGGTTGTGGCCTCCCTGTGCACACTGCCTGCCAAGGTGAATAAATGGTTTCAAAGTGATGTGGCTGCACACACGACTTACCTGAGAACAAAGCGCCACACATTTCACAGCTCTGCACCTGAGCCAGGATATCCACCTCTGGACTGCAAATACTGGCTCTGGCATCAAACATTGCTCTGGCAATGTCACTTCCTCATATCGACGCTGGACTAAACAGGACGGGTCATTTGATTACTTTCGACTGTCCTCGTCTATTTCAAATATCTGTCAACTCTCCTCATCTCCTCTCTCTTGTTTTCTCTCTCTCTCTCTCTCTTTCTCTCTTGTTTTTTCTCTCTCTCTCTCTCTCTCTCTGTCTCTCTCTCTCTCTCTCTCTCTCTCCATTCCTGTCGCCCTTTCCCCCCGCTTCTCCCCTTCTTCCCCCGCTTGTCTTTGAATTATTGAGCTCTTTCTTTCTGAGGGATCAGTCCCTCTCATCAGAACTGGGCACCATCAGGTTTGCTTCACCGCTCCTTCACCCCGGTTACAGCAGACCCCATGTCGTCTCCCGGCACTAAGGAAATCACTCACTGGCCTCTCACTCTGTTCTCTCCCTCCCTCTCTCCACCACTTGCTCTCAACCTCTTTCTTGCCCCTCTCCTGCTACCTCCAACCCCCTCTGTATTTTTTGCTCCCTTTTACACTTGCCCGCCCCCTCCTTCCTGACACTTTCTCTCAGCGCCCTCCCTCCCCCTGTTTTTCTGTAATGTCATGGCCCACTGCCGGGTGTCACTAAGTTGATGGAGGGAAAAAATGGAGGTCTGAGGCAGGAAGGAGGGTTGACGACGCGTGCGTATGCGTGTGAGGCGCGAGAGAGAGAGAGGGAGGGGAGAGAGAGCCGGTGACAGGAAAGGAGAGAGAGAGAGAGAGAGAGCGAGCCCGAATCTGAGGCACAGTGGAAAAGAGAGAGTTGAGGGAGAGAGAGATGAGGGAGAGGGAGAGAGAGATGAGGGAGAGAGAGAGAGAGAGAGAGAGAGAGAGAGAGAGAGAGAGAGAGAGAGAGAGAGAGAGAGAGAGAGAGAGAGAGAGAGAGAGAGAGAGAGAGAGAGAAAGAGCCTGAATATGAGGCACAGTGGAAAAGAGAGAGAGAGAGAGTTGAGGGAGAGAGAGATGAGGGAGAGAGAGATGAGGGAGAGAGAGAGAGATGAGAGAGTGAGCCCGGGGGAGTGATGGGAGTGTAAAATGCTTCCGCCTGGCAGGGAGGAGCCCCTCCCTCCTCCCCAGGAGTATGAAGACTGGGGCTCCAGACCCCCCCTGAAGGTGTTTTATTACTGCCTCCCCCAGGAGCCCCCTCCACAACACAACCTTCACACACCACAGCATACACAAACATGGCACCCCTACAACCCTGGGCTGCGTTCAAACCAACTGACAACAAACTGACGCAAACTCCAAAACATCCAAGGCACTTTCCTTTGTGAACGTCATCCGGCGTGCATTCTGCGGACAGCGTGTACAAGGTACCTGGCACTTTCTGTCATGGTGAAGTAGGGAGTTGTGAGTTTTCTCTGATGGCGAGATAAATGTCTGCTTTCGCTTTTCTCTCACTCGCCTTGTTGTTTGGGTTCATTGTGCCCACTTGAAAGCATTGAAGCAAACTCTAAGAGCCAATTCCAGGAGTGCGGCTGCCGAGTGTGTGATCTAAAACACAATCAGTGTTGGCTCAGTACAATTGCAACATTAAAAAGTCAATAAGAACACACTGTTTAATACAATGATTTTCACGTGTCATCTCTCTTTATCGCTCAGGTCACTCGATAGAATGGATTCAATCACCACCAATCCAAAACCACTGATGCTGCCACTCAGTACGCGATGCACATTGTCACATGAAAACCCCCACACATGCAGCAGCATTGCACAAACCCCTTCCCCCTTCCACCCCAAAACACACACACACACACACACACACACACACATGGAGAGGGGGGGGGGTGTGTGTGAGCAGGATTCAGCACATGATCCTGTGAATCTGGGCATGAATTGTATTTGTAAAAGAGACAGATGTGTGCTCAACCACCAAGACGGTAAATGTGGGCTGCTATGCAGTCCGAATGCCCCAAACAGCTATTCAAACAGATTACCAGCAACAAACAGGCAACAGGGATCAGAACAAAACACAACAGTCGCGTGTGGATGCGGGCCGAACGGCCAATGAAAACACGCGACGGGGGCCTGGAGGGTGAGCTGAAAGGTTACAGATAAGAGTTAGGAAAGAAAAGTTGAGAAGGATGCAACGAGGAAGGGAGGGAGGTGAAGAGAGCGAGGGAGAATGGCTCCGGTTCCTCTGATTTGCGATGATCTTCAGAGGACGAGGGAATTGGTTGATCTGGTCCAGGTTATTAGCCAAGCTCTGTTAGACCATGTAATAGTCTCAGCGCAACAGGGAGCTGACGCTCCACGAGCAACTCTACCCTGGATGACACCCAGATATGCTTGATACTCCCAGCTGCAAAACAGGAAAAACATGCTGGGTGGCTGTTTACAGGTGTGTGTTTGTGTGTGCGTGTGCCTGCACGCGTGTGTGTGTGCACGACGTGCAGCTCGGGCCACAGACCGTTTGCATAAGTGCTGATTCCGCTGTTCCGATCCCAACAGCTCTGCATTTCTTTACAAACTTCCTCCGTCTCCTCTGCCCCTCATCTTCTCTCCTCCTCGTCGCCACGCCCCCTTGCTCCCTCACCCTGTACCTCAATTCGTCACGCATGCTTTTTCATTACCCCCCTCCGCACCCCTGTCTGCTCCCTTGGAGAGTTACAGTCAAACGGCACCAGGTCGCAGGCGGCCACCGGTAACCCGCTCAGGGAAAAGTGAGTGCTTGACAGTTATGAGACAGCTATCAACCTCAGTGGCTTGAGAGGGAGCAGGGAGGGACAATAGAGTGGGAGAGTGGGAGAAAGGGCAAGAGAGATAGAGAGTGATAGTGGGAGAGAGAAAGAGAGAGAGAAGGAGAGAGTGTGCGTGAGAGAGAGCGAGTTGGGGAGTGGGATAGGGACAGAGTGGGAAGGGGAGGGGGGAGGGGGGAGGGGGGAGGGGGGAAGGGGGAGGGGGGAGGGGGGAGGGGGGAAGTGAAAGTGTGAGAGTGGGAGAGAGGGAGAGAAACAGAGAGTGAGAGAGTGGGACTGTAGCAGAGAGAGAGGGAGGGAGAGAGGGAGAGATGGCGAGAGAGTGGGAGTGTGGGAGAGAGGGAGGGTGTGAGAGAGGAAGAGAGTGTGAGAGTGGGAGAGAGGGAGGGAGAGTGAAAGCCAAGCAGATGGACGACCCACAGTGGAAGTCCATTACTCAGAGACGACAAAAAAAGACCGAAAAATCCTACTCCACAAGCAAAGAGGCAAAACAGACTCTCAAGTGAAAGAGGAAAAAAAAAACCTGACTGCTTATCCAATTCATCGAGTCCAATTAAACCCAAGGACTGTTCATGGCGCGTGTCAGATTGGTGGTAGGTCTAAAAACAGACCGATTCTGAATCATCCAAGTGGTGACCTGGAGCTCAGAAGCCAGGTGTCAGATTGATCCTGTCTCCCTGAAGGAGGTGTTACCTGGGTCCTCTCTTCGTTCCAGCACCAGAGAGCAGGAGAAACAGGGAAAGGGTATCTACAATGACAGAACATTAAACAAGAGGCAGTAGTGATTTCTGCCTGTGGTTTTGATACTTTCGAAATTGCTGCATTCTCCAGAGCAAGTGACATCACACAAGTCCGAGTATACACACACACACACACACGCACACAAACAAGCACACAAACAAGCACACATACATTCACAAACAACCGTGCTGCACATTTGACTGAGCAATAAAACAGCGTTGTTTAAAGAGAGCAAATACAACAAATGAATCAATAAACAACCACCCTGCCAGGACATTTTATGTGGCATCTGTTTTCCATTCCTCTGCTCGGCACAAAGGGCTGGCCGGTTGCCGCGGCATTGTGGCCAATCGCTCTCAGCATGGGTGGGGTACGCAATCTGCATTGGGCTTTATAAAACACACACACACACTCGCAACATAGTCAGGCTGAGCGCCTCTTTGTCTGTTCCCAGCAGTTTGGATGTCTATCTGTCACTGGAAGAGACAGGGTGAGAAACAGAGACAGAGAGAGAGAAAGAGAGAGAGACAGAGACAGAGAGAGCAGAGAGAGAGAGAGAGAGAGAGAGAGAGAGAGAGAGAGAGAGAGAGAGAGAGAGAGAGACAGAGAGAGAGAGAGAGAGAGAGAGAGAGAGAGAGAGAGAGAGAGAGAGAGAGAGAGAGAGAGAAAGAAAGAAAGAAAGAAAGAAAGAAAGAAAGAAAGAAAGAAAGAGAAAAAAGAAAGAGGCAGAGGAAAAGAGAGAGAGTGAGTAGGACAGAGAGAGAGACAGAGGAAGGGAGGGGCAGAAACATAGAGACTGTGAGGGCTTTGCAGAACAGCAATGCTCCTTAGAGGGAGCTGGTGCATCACTGTACTGTTTTTCGCTTTTCTCCTTCACACTTCACTCTCCCATTCCTTCCTTCCTCCCTCTCCTCTCCTGACTGCCATTCCTTGTCTGCATCCCTTCCTCTTTCTCTCATTTTCCTGTGTCTACATCTATCCCTCCTCTACTCTCCCTCACTCTCAGCCATCTCTGTACCTCTGGGATCTCATTAAGCCACTAACTTCAAATGAATACAACAAACTGCAAAGACAAAATGAGAGATCTATAAAAAATATATAAAAAAAACCTGGGTTGTAATGAGCTTTCCCTGTTCTGGCGCCTTTCTCTCTCTCACCCTCTCGCTCTACTTCCGTCTTTGTCTCACTGGCTGCGTCTGTCAATTCAATTAATTTCAAACGGGCTTTATTGGCATGGCAGAGGCATTATGGTGGTGCCAAAGCTTTTAGAAATCAGACAAAAAAAATGGTGCATTATATCTGCCTCTCTGCGTCTTCCTCTGCTCCTCGTCTGGTTGTCTCGTCTCCTATTTCTGCCAGCATATAATCACTCCATCCAGCCATAGACACCCCACCCCCCCTCCTCCCCCTTCTCCTCCTCCCCGCCTGTCTTCCTCATTCCTCTCCTCTGTTCGGGCCTTTTTGGGTCTATTGTCCATCTGGAGGAACCCGGTAACAATAATGTTCTTTCTGTGTTTTTTCCCCGTTTTCGCTGCTGCTGCAGAGAGAGAGGGTGGAGGCTGCCCGTCTGGACGACTCTCAAACTCCCGGGTGTCTCCTCCTCTGTCTTCCGCCGCCAGCCCCCTGCATCTTGCCCGTGGCCTCTCTCTGTGCTCCCCCAGAGGGTGCTCAGTTGTGGGGGTTGGTTCTGGTCGTCTTTGGGCTCCACTCCCAGTCCCCTCCTCAGCCTGGTTGGTGAAGCTGTCACGCTGTGACCATCAGGGGAGCAGGGGGATGTCCAGACACTGTCTGTTTGTCTGTCTGTCTGACTTTCTAACTGTCTGTCTGTCTGTCTGTCCGTCTGACTTTCTAACTGTCTGTCTGTCTGTCTGGCTTTCTAACTGTCTGTCTGTCTGTCTGTCTGGCTTTCTAACTGTCTGTCTGTCCGTCTGACTTTCTGGCTTTCTGTGTCTCTGTCTGTCTGTCTGTCTGTCCGTCTGACTTTCTGGCTTTCTGTGTCTCTGTCTGTCTGTCTGTCCGTCTGACTTTCTGGCTTTCTGTGTCTCTGTCTGTCTGTCTGTCTGTCTGTCTATCCGTCTGACTTTCTGGCTTTCTGTGTCTCTGTCTGTCTGTCTGTCTGTCTGTCTTGGGGCAGGTGTGGAGGCTGGGGCAGGTGTGGAGGCTGGGGCAGGTGGGGAGGCTGGGGCAGGTGTGGAGGCTGGGGCAGGAAGGCCTGCCCTATTGGCACTTCCTCTCCAGGCCCTGTCTGACAGAGACCAGCTGGGAGGGGAAGGTACTGGCTCTGTCCAAGGTAGAGGTCAGGAAGCCTGGGAAACGAGATGACAGTCCTGGGAAAAAGATCTTATTATTTCAATCGATCAACCTTCAGCAAAACGAGTACCACCAAAGATCCAAGACTGTGTGACTAACATGGTGCTCCAAGGACTGGTACTGAGATCAGAGGCCACTGCCGCAGACGAGACAGAAGGAAACAGAGAGAGAGAGAGAGAAAGAGAAGAGGAGAAACAGTGAGTAAAGAGCGAGACGGGGAGCGAAAGAGAGAGGGAGCACAGGGAACAGGTCTAGAAAGAGAGGGAGAGGGCAGTGTATGAAAAAAAAGAAAAGAAAAAAGAATGGCAGGATTAAAGAAATCTTGATTTTGTCTGAGGGAGTATTGATTTTTTCCCTCCGGGTTGCCCATGTGCGCCGAGTCTGTTATTAGTTTAGAAACAAACAAAAAAAACAACAGCGAGGGAGTGAGTGGATAAGGGTGTTTTGGCTTTTGGTGTGTGTGTGTGTGTGTGTTTGTTCATGCGTGTGTGTGTGCATGAGTTTGTGCGTGAGTGTGTGTAAGTGTGCGTGAGTGTGTGTGTGTGTGTAGAGAGAGAGACCGGGCTGCTGGACTGGTATGGACCTCGGGTTTGGAGCGTTGGACGGTTGGAGATGTGGGGATTAGCGAGAGATTAGAGAGGTGATTACACAATGTCTTCGCTCTAATGATCCCCAACTGTTTGCTCATCTTATCATCCCCGCTGCAGCGCGTCCCAACTCTCCCATTGATATGAGATAACACAGGGATTACCCCCTGGGGAGATATGACCTGGGACAGTGGACACAGCCCAAACAGAGAGTGACAGAGAGAGAGACAGACAGACATATGGAGAGATGGAGAGAAGAGATAGAGAGAGAGGGAGTGACCGAGAGAGTGAGAGAGAGAGTGAGAGAGTGAGAGAGAGATAGAGAGAGAGAGAGAGAGAGAGAGAGAGAGAGAGAGAGAGAGAGAGAGAGAGAGAGAGAGAGGGAGAGAGAGAGAGAGAGAGAGGGAGAGAGAGATAGAGAGAGAGAGACAGAGAGAGACAGAGAGAGACAGAGAGAGACAGAGAGAGACAGAGTGAGGGAGACAGGGTAAGAGGGAAAACAGCAGACAGGGGGAGTGACTCACAGCACACGTGTGTTCGACCCCCGGATCTGTCATGAACATCGGTCAGAAGGGTTTCACTATGATTCCACTGACCCCCTGGAGAGTGCTCTGTCGAGAACACACTGTACGGCACATTACCAAAGGAGCTGGTGGAAGGATCCTGCTAACCATGTGTCATACTCTATACTGTCTGGATGACTAATCAGTGCTATAGCTCACAGGTAGGAGGTGGCCGAGGTGGGGTGTGTTGGTCCGTGAGTGTGGGAGTTTGCGAGAGCCTGTGTGCTTGTGTGTGCTCGATCTTCAGTGCTAACTTTCATGTCCGTGCACGCGCTGCGCTGTGTGTTGTGAGTGTACGTTGTGGACACAGTGCTGTCTACTGCATGCGACTGTTCCCCAGTTTCCCAGTGTGTGCGTACTGTAATGCTTCAATGTAAGTGTGGGAGAATGTGGGTCTCCACTTGTGTATGCACTTCTCTCCATGCCTGCACGCTGTTCTGATCTCCCCATTACAAGGTCGATTAAGCCACTAATCCCCAAAATACACGCGTCCAACAGCACGACAGTGAAGCAAGGGGGGGAAAAAAACCTTCTCCCCAGGAAAAAAAAAAAATATGGCTGAACCTTCTTGGAGCTTAAGCCGTGCACCAATACATCGTACAGAGCATGAGCACCGCTATGTGTTTTACCTCCCGAACCACACAGGGGATTAAGAGGCAAGCTGTAGCCTGGGAAACTGGATAGCCTTCCGCGCATGCAAATCACATGCCTCTATATGCTTCACATTATGTATCATTAAGGTTAATTGAATTATGCCTGCGAGATTGCAGTTGGAGATGTCAGTGTTGTGGAGGGAAAGTTACACTCTGCGCCACGCGCGCGGGAAACGCACAGATGAAAAAGATTTGAGATAGCTGAACACAACTTAATGGAAAGCAGATAAGAATCTCCTTACCTCCTTATTTCCTCTGCCATGCGTTACTTTGCTCGTCCTTCCAATCTGTCTCTCTTCTCCGTTGTGCTTTCTCTCTCTCTCTCTCTCTCTCTCTCTCTCTCTCTCTCTCTCTCTCTCTCTCTCTCTCTCCCTCTCTTCCTCTCGCCAGCCACCCTATCACACCTTCTTCATATGATTGCATGCTGAAACCTAGTAATTACAGAGGCTTTTTAATTATGCATCCCTGGTCCTGTCTCTCCATGCTCCTTGGATGGTGGGGGAATCGGCTTAACCTTTAATTAGTGTGTGAGCCTGGTGCAGGAGTTCAGTCAGAGAGGACGTCTGCGCTCCGCTCCACTGGCCTGGAGGCCTGCCGCTGCCTACCGTCATCACGGCTCACTTTCATTCCGTTCCGCGCCTCCTTTGGCCTTATCTTATCTGAGCCCCCCTCCCCCCCCGGCCTCCTACCTCTGGGCGGCCAGGCTTCAACCCCTCCACCCCCCCCCCCCCCCCTGCCCCAAATTAACTGTCTGACCCCCACACCCCAAACACCTGCCCATCCTCCTCGCTCTCTTTACCTACTAGCCCCCCTATTGCCGTATCAGCACCACCACCACCACCCCCCTCCTCCACCCCCCCACCCTCCCGCCCCAGCCCCGCCGACAGACAGACAAGCACACAGTGCTGTCGCAGCGCAACCACCAGCACCCCTCATGCCCTCGCGTCTCCCAGCCTAGCCTCACCAGCAGCCCCTGCGGCAGGGCACGGCTCCAGGCCTAAGTCCTCTCCGCATGGCCGTGTTGGGCTCCAGCCTAGCTTGAGCCAGTTAACACTGCTGACCTGACCTCCTTCTACCCATGTTTGTCGCTGGATGTTTGCAACTTGCCCACTGATTGGAACATCCTTTTTTGCATGCATACCGAGAGGAGGATGGGCAGAATGTATGCCTCTAGCCTAATTGAAATGTAATTAGAGAGATACCTTGATTGGGCCCGCCGGTCTTGTCCATGCGAGTCTCTTCATTGCTGCATCGAGACAACAAGTTACCTCCTAGTTTCACTCTCCTAGCCACATCCTGCACTCCAGTCTTACTGGTTCCTTGTTCAGATCTAACAACAAACATATGGATGGAAATAAAACAAATTAGGATCCTGCTTTATGAGGTAATTAGCATATAATGAAGCAAGTGCACACTGTTCATTTGTATTGCTTATTTATGGTTTATGAATGAGTAATTAGTGGTGGTAAGGGCACAGGTGATGTATGGTAGCTGAATGGGCCAGACATTAATAATGGATGTATGTCACCTTTTCTAAAGTTCTCATTTATGAATTGCAAATCAGGGAAAAGCCATCAGAGGTACAGGGACATTCATTTCCAAATCATATTTTAATGGTTCAATTTAAAGTGCCTTTGTATAATTACTTCTCATTGCTTGGATTGTGGGGATGAATGCCACTTCAAAGAAAAATTGATAATCTTGTTTTTCTTTCAGTCTTAAATATGAGCCAAATACACATCTGATTCCTTGTGATCTGCCAATGAGAAATAATTAAGTGGCACTTGCCACAAATGCAGGAGAGCCCCCAAAAGAATCTTGTCATTGTGCCAAAATAAATTACAATAAATCAAAAATAAAACACAACCCTCCTTAGTATCAAGTCTGAAGACGTAGTAGCTACAGTACTTACATTAGGTACCGTGACAGAAGACCACATTGTATTTCTTCCACAGGGAAACTCCATACATACTTTCCTTCAGATTTTTCTTTTTCTCTATTAGCTTGCCAGAAGTCTCTGGAGTCCAGGTGTTGCCAGTGGCTATGTACGTGTGTGGGGTGTATGGCTGTGCGCGTGTGTATTTGCTCGGATGATTATTATTTTTTGTACTGTAATTACATACAGCAGTGAGTGGAGTGGTGTGGCTGCTGTAGGTGATCAATCAGAGAGTAATGAGAGGCCCAGAGACCTGGAGGAGATTGACTGCAGCCCACACCTCTTCTGTCTCATTCCGATCCTAATCAGACCGTTCCCACAGGAGCACGGGGATGTTCGGGATGCTTTGCAAGCTGCTGCGCCACTTTGGTGGAGGGGTATCGAGAGCCCTCTCTCGATTTCCCCCCTTCCGCCCTCCGTCAATCTCCCGCCTTCCTCGTCCGCTCCCTCTGTCTCCTCCCCGCTCCCTGCTGCCCTGTTGCCCTGCTCCAACCCCCTCCCCACCAAACACAGACCACTTCACTGCCTCTGAGGCGATTGGAGTCGAGATCGGGAAGGTAGTCGTGCTACCTGGATGAACGGAAAAGAAGTGGTTCGATAAATGGCGAAATGAGGGAGTGGCAGAATTAAGAAGAAACCTCTGGACTTGGCTTGCTGGTTAAAAAAAGAACGCCACAATCAAATAATAGGGTCAAATGTAAAATGGAGTGAAGATTGAATGTGTTACTTTAATGAAAACAGTAAGCATCTGGAGGTGATTTAATTAGATGGAGGGGCCATGTTTTAATTAGATTTTCGAAACCCTTTCATTTGATTGGTATGTTTCCTACTCTATTAGAAATGTATGGGCAGGCGGCGGATTCTCTCCCAGCTAACGCTGTTCCTCATGCACAATGAATATTCAGTGCCAGCTCTTCTCTCGTTTTAATCATCAAGATGATTATGAAGGTTCGGCCCTGGCACAGCCGCACGTAGCAGGCCTCCGCAGAGAACCTCACATTTCCACTGGACTACATCATAAACGTAAAGAAGATTTCAAGCACGTTTGCAAGCTTACATCACGTCCCGAACGATTGAGATGAAGCGCGTGGACGATGCCATTTCGCTGTGTCCCGCTTCTAGAGTCAGAGAGATGGACTTCTGTCTATGTGTGGTTGAACCACCATGCAGCAGGTCTCTGGAGACAGTTGGGTTTATAATGATAAGATCTATCTCCGAGTGCGCGTGCGCTGCGGTGATGAATGTGTGCCTGCGCTTGAGAGGGAGAGACAGAAAGAGAGGAAAGGCAGAGAAAGAGGGACGATGGGGAGAAAGACAGTGCTCAAGTCACTTTTAGCACTCTGGAAAATTAAAAAGGCATGAAATATTCAACAGACAAAAACCACAGGCACTTTTCAATACACTGATATAGATACCTGCGTACTGAGAAGGGACAGAGAGAGAGAGAGAGAGAGAGAGAGAGAGAGAGAGAGAGAGAGAGAGTACAAAAAGGAGAGAGTGTATTGTGGTGTAATGAACCAATCCCTATGGAGCACATTAAGTAAAGCTGTGGGTATGATGTCCTTTTCAAAAGGCCGTCATCGTCATCGTTCCCTAGTAACCTAGGGAGCAATCACCTGGACATAAATGCCATGAAGATGCAGAGGTTTGTCATGACTACCGTGTGTCCCTGCGTTCTGTCTCGCAGCAAACTGTTCGGATCAAATAGTACACTGGACCAGCCTCCTCTGTCAACGCCTCTGCAATTGCACATTCCTGTCATGTCAGTAAATGGGTTGTACATTTCCTGGAAAGAGAACAGCTTTTCTTCAACAACGTTTTCAAAAATGTTCTAATCCCTAAGCGATATTCTATATGTTCAGGTCTGTGCCCTTTAACTTCCGAGTCGACGATCACGCCGGCGTGATCAGAGCGCTGGTCAGCTTTCGGACCACGAAGCATGTAAACAAAGACACTCAGAGGGCTGCCGTCGATTTCATGCGATAGTGCAGACCTGAAGCTACATTTGAGCGTTTGAGTTGTGTAAATCGGCCAAGTAAAACTTAACTTACGATTTTTTCAATTCCATGAAAAAAGTGCGTTAAAAAAAGCGCTCTTTTATGCGCTCGTTGCGTTTATTTGAATATTTTCATCGTTTTTTGTCCAAAAATGAAACGGAGAAAAACGGGTGATTCTGCTCACTCATTGCTATAGCGTGCACGAGAAAGCGAGAGGACAAAGAGACGTCTAAGAAAAAACGGATTAGGTTTATTATGACTAGTATTAGTCATAATAAACCTATTTTGAGTAGTTTTGGGGAGATTTTGAGTAGTTTAGGAGTACATTTGGACTTACTTTGGGTGAAATGAAGCGGACAGGATATCCTTACATGCCGTCGACTTTGTATTTCCGCTTGAGAGCAAAAAAAAAAAACATGTTGGCCTACCAAGATTCTGTTGTTGACAGCGAGAGGTGAGAAAAACATTTATTGCTTTCGTTTATTTTATTATCTAATTCTATTCTACTTCACTATAGTACAAATTCCTTAGAACATCTTGATTTTTGAATCTTTTACATGTTTTATTGACATACAGAGAATAAAGAGAAAAAAAAGAATTGCAACGGAGAATTACCACGGTAGTCAAAGAGAAGGTTATAAATGAGCCAAGTCTGACATCTAGTGGAGAAAAAAAATTTTTTTCAATTTTTTTGAATAATTTATGAAATATTATTTTGGACAGTTATTGATGGCACAATAACAGTGTATATGGATAGACCTGCTCTCTTTGTAAATATCTTGATTATATCTCAACTTTACCTTTTTATGTTCACATATACAACTTGTGCTTCAATATTAATCTTTTGAAAAGCTTTGTTGAGTTTGTGTGTGTGAAATATGGTCCAAAAACCATAATTTTCCCACACGGAGCTTGTGTTTTTGTGTCTGTTTGGGTCCAGTATGTTGAAAAGTATGCCAAAGTGAAAACCCTAATTTAACAGGTCATGTAGGTGAGATTGTGCTGAAAAAAATGATACCAAACATTGGTATGATAAACATTTCTTTATGCAGCATATCAAGGCCAAATCAAAGGTACTCAAAAACGGCCAAAATAGCTCCAGACTCCAGAGAGTTAAAGTGGGTTTGGGGAAACTTCAGATCACTAAACTACTACAAACTAAACTTAAAGGTTTTGATAAAAAAAAAAAAAAAAAACATTTGCTTGAAAAGATTTCATGTGGGTTGTCTGTGAAAAAAAATACAAGAATTACAGCTTGCTGGAACTATCACTTGAAATACTAATCCCTGTTCCAGAGAAGAGAATAATATGAGTTTTGTGGACAAACAACTGTGACGAACTCATGGGCATTTTGTCCCCCTTTTGCATTTAACACCTGTTTTGCTTCCCACGCTGAAAAGAGCTTTTAACTTTAGTGTTACAAGAATATACTGCGAGCAATTTACTTTTAATTCTAGTTGCAGGAAAAATAAACAGGTTACAACATCTGCTGTTTCCAAACTGGGCAAAGTTCTGTCAACATTGTCCATATGGTCACTGCCAACCAAAGTCTGCCCTTAAATAACTCTGCTTTGTTAATTAAATGGGAATTTTTTGGTTCACTTACAGTAATTGGAAAGGGGAATATGACTGCTGTTAGTTGAACAGACAACGAGGCAGGAGTAGGAGGGGGGGGGGGGGGGGTAATGAAGGAAAAGTGGAGAGTGTACTTAACTGTGTTGAGTATGGGTAAAATTGCGTCTGAAAGCTCTGTCTGTAACTTGCAGTCTGGTTGAGAGGAGTCTTGTCTGCCATACTGATAAGCTATCTGTTTTGGCAGGTAGAAAGAACAGCTAAATGAGACTTCCTGGGTTATTATTGCACATAGGTCAAGTACAGTCATTTCATGTTCAGTTGTATCATCATAACACACAGCACCCCTTGACTGGAGCCTTCTGAAACACGCAGAGGCATTCAATACCCACACGCTCAAAAACACACGCACACACACGTTTGTTTCACTATCCTAGAGGACGAACAATTCATTCCTACTTCAAAATCATGCTTTCCCTAACCCCAAACTCCAAACCCTAATTCTAACCTTTGCCCGACAGTTGAATTCTAACCCCAACACTAACCTGACCCTGACTGTAAACCCCATAAACCCCCTAGAAATAGCACACACAAGGGTAGTTGAACAGGACCACACACAAACGCATACAAACACAAACTCAAAGTAGCCAGTGTTCTGTGCACTTGGTGGTCAGCTTCATTTGCAGATACTCCAGGTGAAGTGGTTCTCCTTCCATTCTCCCCTTGCATTGGGGCATGGTGCGGTTCTGTGCTGTGTGAAGGACTGAGCCTGCTGGTACACCAGGGTTTGCCAGGGAGATTTTTATTCACCCTGGTGACGTGGCCAATTTCATCTTTCCTTCCTAGAGAGGGAGAAAGAGAGGGAGGGAGGGAGGGAGAGAACAATAGCAAGACAGAGAGAGAGAGAGAGAGAGAGAGAGAGGGGGGAGAGCGAGAAAAGTTGATGGTGTACTGACACATAGACACATTCCAGCCAGAGAAACGTGATCAGAAGCTCTCCTCCCTTGACAGGTGACAGTAAAATGAAAGGTGCTGGATCAGGATTTTCTGAGGATAAATATTTCCGCTTCTTTCATGATTAATAATTGCTCTCGGGGATTCCTCTGCACGTTGGCGCCCTGTCAATTAAGTGCACATCAATGGAGACAAGCTAACCTCCATTGGCCTACCCCTGTGAACACAACCGCCTTTTTCCCAGGAATCAATTCTCAATGGTCGACTTCAGTAAGCTCATTAGACTCTTGCTAGGCACAGACTCCATTACGAGTGTATAATTACCACAGCACTGCCTACATTCTTCTCAGAAAAAAGGAACACCTTCATTCTAGGCTTGACAGTAATTATTGTTATGATATATCACCTGGGAGGAAGGAACTAAACACAATTTTTACACTGTACTGCTGACAGCATGTGCTCTATGTGTCTGTGTGGGAGTGTGCGAATGAATGTACTGTCCTGTATGTCTGTTTCCATCTATAATCAATGAATTTGGGGGAGGTAAGTGAGAAATGTGTTGTTGTCGACAGCAAGTTTTACTTGTCTGAGTGATCCCATTCTGATCTCGGTGCAATTTTTGTATGCCTGCATGCGTTCATTGTGTGAGAATCACTTTTTGTGTGTGAATCTCTTCCACACTTTCCACAGTTACTGTTTGTACTGGATGTTTGTTCACATTTGGGCAAGTGTGAGTGAGCGTGTGTGTCTGTGAAAGTGTGTGTGTGTGTGCGTGTGTGATTGCGCAGCAGAATGTGTGTGTAAATGCACAGATGGGATCTGAGTGAGTGGAGCGGGGAGGGAAGGCTGCAGTGGGAGTAGCAGCCACGCGTTGCCTTGCTCCTCTGGCAGTCATTGCACAGGAAGTGTAACATGACATGAAGATAATTAAAAAACCAGATCCATATATATTAAAAACCCACAGTGGGAAGACAAGGCTGGGGATCATTAGGATTCTGTCCATAATGTAAACTTAGCCTAGGACCTAACCAGCCTGGAGGCAGAACAAGACTCTGGGAGAACTAATATTTCATTACCAGGCTCTAGTGGGACTGAGGGGTATAGAGGGACCTCTCCTCTCCTCTCCTCTCCTCTCCTCTCCTCTCCTCTCCTCTCCTCTCCTCTCCTCTCCTCTCCTCTCCTCTCCTCTCCTCTCCTCTCCTCTCCTCTCCTCTCCTCTCCTCTCCTCTCCTCCCCTCCCCTCCCCTCTCCTCTCCCTCCCTCCCCACCCCTCCCCACCCCTCTCTTCTCCACCCCTCCCCTCTCCTCTTTACTTTGATAATAACCTGAGAGTGTCCTGGGTCTGGCAGGTGGGAACCTACAGCCTCACAGGGGACAAACAGGAAAATGTCATTTTCTGTCCGTCCCACACATGAAAGGGTGACTCAACAAGCACTTAGCGCCAACTCCACAGGGGTTCAAGTCACCTCCTGCAACATGCAATATTAACTGTCACTGTGCGACAGAAAGACCATTTGCTATTGCTTTTTCTTTTACCCTCTCCTCGCCCCTCCCCACCGTCAGCCGTCTGATCCAGATCCAGACAGATCCACACGCGGGATGCAGAAGTGACACAGTGGGCTGTGTGTCAAATAACCCACCGTACCCGTACGTACCACATCTGGCCCTGTGGAACATGTGTGCTGGGTGCGAGGTTGAAAGACTAACACTTTCAGGTGGTTTTGACACAGCCACAATTGTTTCACACACAGAAAGAGGTTTCATGGCTCGTGTCAAAAGGATAGTCACTCTTGGTTGTTTTTTTCAGTTTGGTAAAGAGATATGTGCCCTGAACACCCAGGTAATAACAATCCAAGCATTCATGCAGCGAGAACACCACGTGATCTAACGGGATCCCAGTTGTTTGAAAGTGAATATATTTCTTGAGGGGATGATGAAATGAGAACATTGCAGAGGAGGTGAGACATGAAAAAAGTAGGAGAGATAGAAATGTGCTTGGAAGGAGTAGGAGGGCTGTGGAATTCTCTAGAAAAGAGAAAGAGCGTGAACAAGAGAGAGAGAGAGACGGAGAGAGATGTAGAATGAGGTAAAGAGATCGAAATCGAGAGCAAGAAAGAATGAG
Organism: Hypomesus nipponensis; assembly: GCF_054491055.1. Classification (NCBI taxonomy): domain Eukaryota; kingdom Metazoa; phylum Chordata; class Actinopteri; order Osmeriformes; family Osmeridae; genus Hypomesus; species Hypomesus nipponensis. The sequence goes on along the minus strand of NC_140377.1, from coordinate 8,165,896 downwards.
AGAAGTGATAATTGGCAGGTGGGAGCAAAAGAACAAAAAGCGAGGGAGGGAGGGAGGGTGAACGTGATAGACAGAGCAGAGAAGGACAGAGGGGAGTCCGAGTGCTCGAGAGAGTGATTACAGGAACGTTCGATGTTAGAAGTTGACATGCTCATTATGGGAAGCCATAAAGAGTGGATGTTACACCGAAAGGTGTAAGTGTCGTCCATTACAGCACTCCGGGGGCCTGAAATATACCCATCAAACCTCTCCGCAACCGCTGGACAGGAGCGCAAAGTGCTCCGATTGCCCCTAATCTGCCCCGCCCGTCCGTATGACAAGAGCCAGGGTCAAAGCACAACAGTTTGAAGTTCAGCCCCAGTCAGAGAGCAGTGTTCTGGGGTGTGTTGACGTGCGGCCTGGTTGGGCGGGGAGAAGCCCCAGATCCCCCCCCACAGCAGGCCTCTACCATGGCAGGCTGTTGGAGGAGGACACTCAAACCCCACGGGAAGCGACGGACCCGTCGGAACGTTCACCCCGACGCGTCGGAGGGCTGAGTCCAGGGTGGTGGTGGGTGGGGGGGCAGCTCGGCGCGCGTGCGGTTGCGCGGGGTGCGCGCGCGCGAGTGAGAGCCCGCAGGTGACTTCATCAGTCAGAGCCAGTCAGAGACGGGTGGGTTCCGCCGGTGTGACGGCCTCGTCAGCGGCCCATATTAAAGACATTAAACAGTGGGCCTGGCTGCTCATTAATCAGCCCTGGGAGGATGACAAGCGACTGGTGCTATCGCTCCGCCACAATCCACGCATGCTCCCGGCGGTCCGGGGGCCCAGTAATATAGCACGGCGAGCCAGATAACAGAGTGATGGATCGACTGCAGTCCCTCTGATTGGGATCCACCGGTGTAATACCACCTTGTCTGCCTTTATCAAGGAGCCCACAGAGGAAGCTAGCTCGGGCTGGCTTGCTTCTAATGAGCTTGATGATGGCAGGGGCCCCTCCCCCCCCCCTTCCCCCCCACCCACCCACCCCCCTCCCCCATCTCGGAGGGCGTGTCTGGGCGGAGGGCCTTCCTGTCTGCTCGGGTGACAGAATGAAGACGTGAGTGAAGAGATGGAGAAGAGTTTTGGAGAGAATTTATTGTGTGTTTAAGACTACTGATAAGGTCGGAGCGTCGCTGGGATAAAGGGACGTACGGCACCTTTAATGGCGTCCACGGTCGGTGTCGTTAACCTTATTGATAGCAGCCACACAGCCAGCCTCGTCGCCGTGTTCGTCATCCAGACGCTGGCACGTCATCCATTATGTACCGTTCTCCATTTTGTCCTTCCCTCAGCACAAACCCTCCCCCTGAAACCTCATTCTCCGGGAAGGCGTTTGAGGCTGATAGCAGGAGATGTGTGATTCACACCAATAATTGCTGTAGTTAGCAGCTCAATGTGATTAATGTGGCTTCATTAGGGCTTCCTGGAGGAGGGAGGCACTGGTGTAGAGAGCGATCCCAGGCTGAGGGACAGCCAACCCAGGCTGCCTTCCTGGCCACAGGGGCTGACGCGCCTCTGTGGGGCTCCACTAGGTGTCTCTCTTTAGACAGGCTACAGGGGGAGCTGGCCTGGGGGGTGGGGGGAGGGGGAACAGGGGTGGAGGGGGAAGAGGTCAGAAAGAGCTGAGTGGAGAGAAGAGGGCCAAGGGAGGAGCAGGGAGCTTTGCCATGCTCGTGGCTAAATCCTTTTTGTGCGGTTTTGTCTGCTGTGTGTCTGCTCTGCATCTCGTTGTTCTTCTGTTTCAAAATGGCGGTTTTGTCTTATCTGACCGAAGTAGGTTTATGGTCCTGTCCAACAGCCGCCACAAATTAATCTTTTTTTCCCACAGTATATGCCATTAAGCTGCTTCTGACTTTGCTCCAGCAACTACATCCAGACATATGGATTATGTCTTCCGTGATTCATTTTTTTTCTCAGAAAATCCTTCTGTGTGTATTCTTGGAATATCTATATTAGACTTCCGGTACAAGTCTCTGGCCCAAACAGTATTTTGGGGCGTCTTCATGTCTTCAAGCCACTTCCTTGCTCTCTCTCTCTCTCTCTCTCTCTCTCTCTCTCTCTCTCTCTCTCTCTCTCTCTCTCTCGCAAAAGCCGCTCGTCTCCTTTTCTCTTTGGCTTCACTCTCTGCCTCTGTGTGTGATGCTGCACGGCCGCCTCTCTCTCTCTCTCTCTTTTCGTTCGGAGCGAGAGCTTGCACGCGTTCTCATGTTCTCTTTTCTCAACGTTCCTTTGTGTGTGCTGCGGTCCTGTGATACCGAGGGTGCGGCTTTGTGTTCGAGGGTCAGGAGGGCAGCTCGGCACTCGCCCACGGCCCGCTTATCTCCACCTATATACACAGTAGGACTGGAGTCCAGCCAATCCCTTGGCTACCACGCAACATCTATGCAATCCCCACGGAATACGTGTGCAGGGAACCAGAGGGAAAATCTGTCAAACGCGAATAACACCAGTTCAATCTCAGTCTGAAATTGTGGGTGTGTGTGTTTGCTTGTGTTTGTGTGAGCCACGGTGTATGCGTGCGTGCGTGCGTGCGACTTTGTGCAGACCCTCCAGTGTGGTGTTTTGGATCGTGTTGGAACGTGACAGAACATTTGCATCGTGGAGCACGAGTCTCTCCCGGGCTGTGTGCGGACGCAGCGATGGAGGCTTCCTGCTGCAGCAGACACGGCCCCGGCATTAATGACTTTCATTATCGCTGCCACAGACGGCAGAGTGACAGGGAGCGACAGCACAGGAAGACGGAGTGGAGGAGACTCAAAATGGAAGATACCGGAATCAGCCTTTCACTCCCGTCTATCTCGGTCACGGTCACGCGCATGCAGCTGATTCGAGGTGCCGTTGTGTGCTGTGTGTGTGTGTGTGGGTGTGTGTGTGTGCGTGGGTGTGTGTGTGTGGTGTGTGTGTGTGTCCCACATAGAGCACCAGGGGAGCACGCCAAAGTCCAAAGAGGTGGAAGCAAGCATTCCCTTATTATTACAACATGTGAATTTTGTTCTGTATTATGAAAAACCCAGTGCAGACGGTTCTGGTTATGGGTATAATTGCATGTTGGCAAGGAGACATTACATATATCTTTTCATATGGCAACCATTGCTAGACGCAGGGTACAGTTGGAGGATAGTAAAACAAGCCATTCATGCAGGTGTCTAATGATCTCTGGGTGCAGATAAATCCTAATCAGCCCACAATGGAGAGGGAGGCGGCGGGAGAGGGAGAGAAAGAGAGGGGTGAGAGGGAGCAAGGGAGAGAGAGAAAAGAAAAGCATGTGTGTGTGTGTGTGTGTGTGTAAACTGCTCCATCAGTTTTACTCCCCAGTGTATTATCAAGCAGTGTGTCAGTAAACACTGTTAATGGGCCCGGACACTCCCCCTGTTCCACACAGGATCCCCTGCAGGGCCCCGTAGGGATTATACTACGCTGCTCTGTGGCTTGTCTGCCCTCTCCCGCTCTATTTCCACCTCCTTGTCATTTCAGTTCTCCCTCTCCCACCCCTCCGAGCCCCTCCTCTCTCTGTCGTTCGCGCCCCACCCCTGCTACTTCACGGCTTATTGTAATGGCTTCTCGGCTCATTGCTATCCCAGATGTTTTTTTGTAATGAAACAAGAGAAATGGCAAAGTGGACACAATGCCGTCTCTCCGGCTCCCTCCTGACGTAACCACGAGCCGATGGCATGAGGTGCCTGTTAGCGCCACACTGCTCTGCTTCCAGTCAGTAGGGTTAGCGACCGGCGGGAACCGCAGTCCTGTTTAATGAAGATTTACTCCCCAGGCTCCCCGCACGCTGACCCCCACATACTGCGCTTCAAAGTTCTATTTCAACCACCAAATTGATTTATTCATATTTCGATGTCATTGATGACTGTTGGGGCCACGACGTTGCTCATAATCAGGCGTGTTGTGTTCCCCGGGTTGCGTCGCAGTGTCTCCTTCTCATCAGCGCGCAGTGATCCCTCTCCTCCTCCGTCTTGGACCCCACCTGTGAAAGAGAGAGAAAGAGAGGGCTGTAAGTGCTTGTGTGATGTAAACCGCCTAATTTGGGGGGTGATTGATGGTTTAATATTGCTGCCTGCAACCTCGCTGCCCCCGCCTACCCAATGAAGCTGCGGGCAAGGCACGAAGCAGGAGCACTCTGTGTGTATAATGTCACTTCCCATTTCCACATTCAACACGGCCCGCCAAATTAAAACCAATTCGGAGCTTTGCCGGCGTGAGGCATGTGGTTTTTGCCTGCGTTTCGGGGTGCGAAGTCTGTTATTCCCCCTTTCTCGACACAGCTCGGAGCCACTTGAACACAGTATTGAGTGGATTTGGGGGCCACGTGGTTCCTCGTCAAAGCCACGTCTCTCTGCCCAACGCTCATTATTATTCATGGTGTTCTTTGTGATACACACCACGTCCCTTGGATGTGGGGCTTTTTTGGCGTTGTGGTTGACATTTCTTTATTTCCGTCGTGATTTCATCGTGACGGAATGAGTTTATGGGTTTATCTCAATGTATTCCGTAGGCTATGTGTCGTTGTCCATCGCTGGATGCGTAAACGTGATACATACCCGTGGAGAGTCTATGGAGTCGGTGTTTCTCAATTTCTTCTTTGGTGCATCTGTCTCTGGTTCTTCCTCCATGGACTGACGGACGGCGGACATCTCCCTGCCCCTCCCTCCCCTCTCTGGGCCTCTCTTGAAGACCCCTGCTACCTGGAGAGAAGACATCGAAGCTCATCCTCTCGGCATGTTCTCTAAAGAGACGGACCGACTGGAAGACTACGATTCTCCCCCCGTGTGTGTTTCGATCCGAATTCTTTTCATCGATTAGTCCGAAATGCATGGTGGAGGCCTGCAGCTTCAGATGATCATCTCCGGGGCTGGCGCTGCCGTATTGGAGATACGTTCTCCTGCAGTCTGCCACGAAGAAACATCAGTTTCAGCTCGGCTGATAAACAGCAGCCATACACAACAGAAACACGGAGCGACAACAAGGCCGTCTTCACAGAGGGCGCACATATGGAATACAAGTTAGATAAACGAATGCACGCGCGTGCCGCACGCACTCACGCGCCACACGCACTCGCCCGGTCACGGTCTCAAACGTTTGCAGTGCTAATATGTTTTTAATGTCTTTGGGATGTGTGGCCGCCATCTCTAATTTGTTTTTGTCTAAGCTGTGTGCTTATGTGGACTGGGGACATCAAAGCAGTATAAATAGCGTTTCTCATTAACCAGCCTTTCTCTCTCATTTATTTTCCCGGGCCTCAGTTGCCAGTTTGTCCACATGAGTGTCTTTTTTAGACGCCGCTTGTGAAGTTGTGGAGAGGAGTTGGGGGGGGGGGGGAAGGGGGGGTTGGGGGGAGGTAATGGGCTAATGCTCTGAACAGATAACAGATCTGCAGCTGTGTGCAGTTGGGTTGTCAATAGGCGCGTCTCTTTGGAGACCTCGTCAGGGGTTTGTACCCGCGCTTCGTGTGCTTCCCCCATCCTCCCATCGTCTTAGCAACACAACTGCATATTTGTGCAAACACTTTTTCGGTTTTCCTGCGGTTGAGGTCATGATTCATTAGACAGTACTGCAAATAGACCTAGTGTAAATCATAGCAAGGTCAAACACAGTCAATGAGCTGATGAGAATGTTAATATGTCAAGTAGTGTGAATGACAGTGCTCTCCCCTCTATAATCCTGTCTGCCTCCTCTCTCTCTCCCCTCCACCCCACAGACAAGCTCACATATTCTTTCACTGAGCAGGTTGAAGGCCTGAAAATGTGCATCGTGGGATTTAGAGTCTATTCCTGATACTGGAAAACAACAGCAATGCAAATCACCATGAACACACCACGACTGAATACATTATTCTTACCCACTTCATGTTGCTGTGGAAACTGTTTAAAAGTCAATAGGTCTGCGGTGGGTGCACAGATGAATGTGTGTACTGTGAGTAAGTGTCAATGTGCACTCACAATTGTGTGTTTGTTTCTGTCATTGTCTGTGACAGAACATTATAAAAAATCTTTTTTTTAAAGAAGGATAAGCTTAAATTGTTGTATCAATCCTGAGGTTTAGTGCCTGTGAGTTAAACTGAAAGAACTAATGGACTGACATTCGAAGACACGCGGTAAGAGAAAAATATGAGGAAGCAATGGAGCAGAGAGAAGAGAGAGGCAGATGACGGAGAGAGAGATCTGAGAGAGAAGGAGAAAGGGATTGAGCTGGATGCTGTTACAACAGCAAGTGAGAATGAGGGAGGGAATGAGGGAGGAAAGGTGTGTTTGTGTGTTTGCGTGTGTGCGTATGTGTGTAAGAGAGAGAGAGAGAGAGAGACAGAGAGAGAGAGAGAGAGAGAGAGAGAGAGAGAGAGAGAGAGAGAGAGAGAGAGAAACAGGGAGCGTGTATATATAGATTCTTACGGGGGCGGGTATTAAGCCGTCTTCGTGATGTGCAATGAATCGGCTCTATTAATGAAAGAGTGGGCTACTATGTGGACACAAGCCCAGGCAGGAGCTCTCTGCCTCCCCCCTCTCCCACACTCTCTTCCTCTCCATCTCTCCCCCTCTCCATCTCTCCCCCTTTCTCGCAGACTCACTCCCCGCGTCTGTATGCCCTCTCTATCTCTCCCTGCCTCTCTAGACTCCCTCTCCTCTCTATCTCTCCTTTCCCTCCCTCCCTCTCTGTCTCTCTCTCCCTCCCTCTCTATCTCTCCCTCCCTATCTCTCCCTCTCCTCTCCCTCTCTCCGTCTCTGTCTTTCTCTTCTCCTCTTTTGGCTCATATCGTTACCTATCATTACACCCCCCATTTGGCATCAGTCGGCCAGATCGATCACGCCCGATAACTCTGTCTCACTCCGGCCGGCCTATCTATCTCCATCTCCATCCCGCAAGTCTCTCATATCTCTTATTTACACCGCAGCTCGTCGTCTCACTCTTCCTGTTCCCGTCCTGCTCACTCCTGGATCATTTTCCGTCTCCAATCTGCGGCCCCATCTCACACCCCTCCAACTCGTGCTCTTTCAAATCCCTCTATCCCACACGTTCAAATTGACTGTCCTTTTTTCTTCTTCTTCTCCCCCCCCTCCCGCACGCTCATATGTCCGTCTCACACGTATCTTCCCACGTTGGACCCACGTGACGCCACTTTGTCCTCCTCGCGCACCTCTCGAATCCACTTACAGTGTAGTGGTTGTGTCGTGCCTCCCTGTCTGGGTCCTCTGCTCCCAGGACTCACTGCTCCTCTCCTGCCCCCTCCTTGCTGCCTCTGTTCTCCTTCCTTCCTTCCTTCCTTCCTTCCTTCCTTCCTTCCTTCCTTCCTTCCTTCCTTCCTTCCTTCCTTCCTTCCTTCCTTCCTTCCTTCCTTCCTTCCTTCCTTCCTTCCTTCCTTCCTTCCCTCCCTCCCTCCCTCCCTCCCTCCCTCCCTCCCTCCCTCCCTCCCTCCCTCCCTCCCTCCCTCCCTCCCTCCCTCCCTCCCTCCCTCCCTCCCTCCCTCCCTCCTCTTCCTCAAAGCTCTTGACAGGGGAGAGGAAGTAGGCATTTGTCAGCCAGGGAAGCTCCTGGCTAGCCTCAGCAGTCACTGCAGGCCACCAGGAGTGGGAAAAGGTCAGGGAGAAATAGTGAACAGGGGAGACAAGAGGGAGAGGGAGGGAGAGGGAGACAGACAGAGAGAGAGCGATGGACACCCGAGAGAAAGACGACCGAATATCATTCACACTGATCTCGTTGAGAGACTCGATAACGTGCTCTGACAAAAAGGAGAGATCCATCGGTCGCTTTCTCCCTCGGTTTGTTTCTTTCTCCTTCACTGTCGCCCTCCTTATTTATGTGTTTCCATCTAACGATGCTCTTATTTGTGTATGTACCCCATTGATTCTAATTGAATTTGGATGGACCCGGCCCTTGAGACAATTGTCTGCTGCAAGACTCTGATGGATTTTTAGGTTCCTCTGCAATCACTGGAGATTAATGGTGTGTGTGAGTGTGTATGTGAGTGTGTGTGCGTGTGTGTGTGAGGGGAAAGGGGGGGGGGGTGAGTGGAGTGGACAAAAAAAAGCAGCGATCAATCCCTCAATAATTTCATATTTGCACATCTTTATGTGGAGAGAAGAATGGAGGAGGAGGAGAGGGGGAGAGAAGAGAAGGGAGGAGAGGAGAAGAGAGCAGAAGAGAGGAGAGGGGAGGAGAGGAGGAGAAAAGGAAAGAAGGAGAGGACAGGAGAGATGAAGAGAGGCCTAACAACATGAACATCATACTGTAATCAGAGAGGGGGGCCGATAATGTGGCCATGTTCAAACATGACCTCCCTGTAGATGGAATACATTCATGAATGAATGGGGGGGGTTGCTCCAACTCTTATTATCACGTCCAGCACACCGTTGCGGTGCGACAACCCCCCTATCAACACCAGACAGCCTTGCCACCGTGACACAAGGATTGCAAATGCGGTGTGACATAACCTGCTCTTACGTTCAGTGTTATGACACTGCTGCCAGGGAAAGGATGCCATGCATGTTGCTCCGTCATGTGCATCGCCAATGCTACCCTCCCCTCGAATGTCAAAACACAAATGACTCACCCATACACACAACAATAAGCTGTCACTGATGTCATCTTTACAGAGAGCCCGCTCCAGAATATACGGTGCCCCGGGCCTCTTTGATCGTGCTCAGTGAGATCCATGCCTGGTACGGCCATTGTTCCCTGGCCAGCTCTGTAAAAGGACCGGGCTCTGAGCTATCCACCTGGGGCAGAGCTCTAAGCTGCAGTCTCACTCCCTGCAGGCTAGCTTCACTGACTGGATATCAGGTCCTATCAGTATGGGAGAGAGGTGCAGCAGGACCTGACTAGAGGATCCCATTTCAGCTGATCCAGCACAGCAAGAGCTGGCTGCCAAAGACTGCTATAAAAAATAAAAAAACGATGTGTGTGTGTGTGAGTGTGAGGTGAGTGGGTTTTAGAAAGAGAAGGCAGTGAGGGAGAGAGAGAGAGAGAGAGTGAGAGTGAGAGAGAGAGGGAATAAAAGGAAAAATCCAAGGGAGAAAGAGAGATGGAGAATATGTTTGCCCTGTTCACTCCGCTGTGTTTGTGTGGGCGTGCATTAACATGTGTGTGGGCTGGGATGGAGGCTGAATATGCAAAACTGTTTGCGCAAACTGGAGAATGGCTCCACAAAAGATGATACCTTTCCTTGACTTCTGTGCGCACCAAACAAATGTTTTTTTCACCATTTGGAATGGATGCACACCAGTCTCTCCAGCCCTGAGCAGTTTGAGTAGTCTACTAAAGCGCAAACAGAAGCTCTCTCGAAACCCACCTGACACTGAAGGTGAATCAACAGCCACAAAAGTTCTCAGCAAATTCATTCTATTTTCCGAGTGTTACTTATTGCTTGTTCTTGCTTATTGCTCCCATCCTTTCAGAAAGCAAGCAAGAACAGAAAACAGGAAGGATTCTGAGCCCACAAAACTGAACTACTTCTTCCATCTGTTTATCCATGATGGGATGATGGTTTCTCTACATTCACAGGGACCGCAATATGAAGATAATATGGAGTCAGACCGGGAAAATGGATCTCTCTGTTCTATTCCGTGCATGCAGGCCCATGTAGACCCTCAATCCACCTTCTCAATCCACATGTGGAATTTGTGTTCATTAGAGCTCCACCCAGTGGGGAAACATACACAGGACAGATGTTTTCCCACTGGAGGTCACAGTTCAATCTCAGAGATGGCAAACTGGTCACCTCACTCACTGAGACAATACGTCTTTCTTAAAGGTCTGTTCCTGTCACAACAAATATTTCCATCCAGTCTCTGAGGTTCGATTTGTGAACTCGAGCATTGTGTGATTTCCTCATAGTGTGTGTGTGTGTGTGTGTGTGCGTGCGCAGACCTGTTCTTTTCTTGAGCATGTGTATTTCTGTGTGTGTGTGTGTGTTTGTGTGAGTGTGTATCCTTTGTGTCGGTTGCGGGGGCGAGGCAGGTTGTTGCCAGTAAAGGGATTTGAAAAGCCCGATTTTGAACTTCTTCATGTTAGAAGTCAGTTTGATCCATGTCTGCAGCTGCTCCATCTCGCTTCAGGGCAGTGTGAACCACTGATAGATGAATTCCTCTGTGTAAGCTCATGTACGGGAAGCGGAGGTGTACAAAACGTGTGCTAGGCTAGGTGTAGCATACACACACACGTGTGTGTGTGTGTGTGTTTGTGGAGGTGCTGGGTGTGTGTGCGGGTGTGTATGTGCACGCTGCAGCCCCAATACGAGCTACCAAGTGTTTCGAATGACACATTCTGTGGCTCCATTTAGCATCCTCCTCCTGAAAGACTACCGTGGACTGACGAAGACACCCGGGTAACGGCTCATCAGGCCCCCCACCTCAGCCCAGTCCGGCCGTGGAGAGCCCTCTTCAAGACTGCCCGGACGTGCACCGGAGCCCAGTGGTCCGGAGGAGCCGCTGCGATCACAGAGCCCTTTTAGATGACCAGAAATCCGATTAAAGGAGCCCTGTTTTTCTCCCACTGTTGATGTTTAGATAAGTGGGCTGCTCCGATAAACGCTAAAAGCTCTTTTTCATTACGCCAAGAACTCATATTTCTAAGTGGATCGTTTTGCTCCTTCAGATTTGAGGGGATCAGGGAAGGGGCAGGCTGGAGCAGAGCCTGAATCCTGAATCGTCAGCCGTCCGGACCGAAAATAACGATGCCGGATGAAAAGCAAACAACACATCAGTGAAATAAAAAAGCACTGTTAGTTTACACATTTTTCCCAAAGATGTATTTGATCCTCTCCCTGTCTCCTTGTCTCCCTGTTCCTTTGCCATCTGTGTGTGTCTCTTTGTGTGCATGTGTGTGTTTGTGTTTGTGTGTGTTTGCACATGTGTATGCGTGTCTGTGGGTGTTTATGTTTACTGCATATAGCGGAAAGGCAAGTTAAACTTGCAAGGCTCTCCAGTCTCCCTCATCTCTGTGCGTGTTGGCAACGTGTCAGTTGAGTGATTGATGGCGTCTGTATGGCTGGCCAGTTATGTGGAGCAGTGGTTGAAGCGTTGGACTGGAGAATGAGATTACCTTTATATTGGACACTCTAATTCAGAGTTAGCTACGGGGTACGCTATGCAGCTGAGCCTGATGCAAATTCGCCTTCTGTTCAAAGCAATGCTGTGCCACCTACTCAGTGGTCAACTGAAACACTGCCGTCCATAAACAACTGAATGGTGTGTCCCTTGGGGCCTGGCCGTTGCAAGAGCTGAGACTTTGGATGTGGTGGGACTCCTTGATGAGGATTCCAATCAGTTAAGACAGGACTTCCTCATTCAGCCGTGCGGATAGGTATGCAGGTCCAGGCCTGGACTTCTGTCTCCATCACCGAGTGACCTTTGGCAGGCTGGCTACCTGCTCTTCCTGGGAGACCATGGTAGCCTCTGCTGCTGTAGGACTGTGCTGGATCGATAGCTCTGGCCGAAGCAGTGCTAGGACCCAGGATCAGTTCAGTATATAAGGGCATGTTATATATCTAAAAATGACTAAATGTAATGTAATATTATTATAAACAGGATAAACAGGGATTCAGGAGGAGGTGCCTCCTGAATCCCCCCTCCCTCCTCTGCTCGCCCCATAGGAAGATGGATATACATGGTCCATTTGGTAGGGAGGGATGAATTGCTGATATTTTCCTGATCCAAGACAATATTGTCATGACTTAACCTTTTCTCGCCAGGAACAAAGAATCCTCACGAACCAGCCAATCTGGGCCGTGCTGAGGCAGCAGAAAGAGCCCGGAGGCGGTGCCCATGTATATTTACCGAGTCTCCTCTCCATCCATCAAAAGCCATAGTGTGTTGGCTCCGCCTGTCTGTCAGTGTTCGCTCTCATTCCCGATCCACTTCCTCACATTGGGACTTCCCAGGGTCCCCTTCACTTGATATGTACGCGTTGAAAACAGAATGAGTGACTCTTCTCTCTTCTCGCTGTCCCTTCATCTCTCCCTTCATCTCTCCCTTCATCTCTCGCTGCTCTACTCAGTTTGCCTCCCTCTCTCGTTTTCTCCCTTTTGCAGTGGTGTGTGTGTATGTGTGTGTGTGTGTGCTGTCCCAGCAGGCAGTGGAGGGTAATTTGAGCCTGTGTGAGATGTGCTGTGGTGGAGGGGGGTGGGGGTGTTGGGTGGGTGGGCGGGCGGGCGGGCGGGGGGTGGGGGGGTGGGGTAGGTTGGTTGGTGTGCCGAGAAAGTGCCATTGCCAAAAGCTGCACGGATCAGTAACACCTTGTTAGAAAGACACAAAGTGTAAATGAGTCAAGGAGAGACCGAGGAAGGGAGTGATTGCGGCTTCATCCACACAGACAGAGCCGACGACCAGCTCCCCGAGCACCCTGCGTCACGTTTGCCGTTTCCCCCCTCCAAGTCCATTTGCACCTGACAAGGAGAGAGAAAGAGGGTTTTCTGCCTCAATCCACATGTGAGCCGAAACCCGGGGTGTGTGCAGTGCGTGCGTGTGTGCGGTGTCGTGCGGTTCCCACGTTTGGCGTGTCTGTATGGACGGAGAGCGGAGGGGACGAACGCGACGGAAAACACTTTGGAGTAAACACACAGGTGCACGCACAAAAACACACACACACACACACACACACAGAAAGTTGGAAGAAAGGAGAAGGGAGGTTGGTGCGGGCAGTTTTAATATGTTAGTCCGTCTCCCAGCCGGCCTCCCCTCCCCCGTTCAGGGACAGCACTAATGTCATTAACTGTGGGACAGATCTGTTCCATGTCTGCAGGCCTGCCAGTCGGCTGGTCTGCCCCGAGACCACTCTCCATCTAATCCCATCCTCCTCTCCTCCTCCTCCTCAACCTCCTCCTCCTCTCCTGCTCTACTCTGCGCCAGAGACAGGAAGAGGCGGCTGGGAGAAAAATCTAATAAATAAATGAGAGGATGCAGGAGGAAAAAAATATATAAATTAAGTTCTCGGTTCTCGTAAATCATGTTGCAAACTTCCAGTAGACAGGAGGGCGGAGCTTAGGACAGGAAGAGATACCAAAGGAGAACACAGAGGGAGTGAGAGCAAGAGAGAGAGAGAGAGAGAGAGAGAGAGAGAGAGAGAGAGGGGGGAGAGAGAGGGTGTGAGAGAAAGAAAGAGATGGAGAGACAGACAGAGGGAAAGAGACATAGGGAGAGAGAGACAGAGGGAGCGAGAGAGAGAGAGAGAGAGAGAGAGAGAGAGAGAGAGAGAGAGAGAGAGAGAGAGAGAGAGAGAGAGAGCGGGAAGCATTTCAGTTCAACCCTTAGCCCGTGCTGGGCTCCTGAGACTTGGCGGCGAGGTGTTTTTAATTGATTTTTGATTAGATAGACATGAGGGGGGAGGGTATCCATTAGCATGGGGGGAAACTGTAAGAGCAAGAGAAAGAGAGAGAAAGAGAGAGACCGAAAGAGAAAGAGACAGAGAGAGAGAGTGAGGGCGAGAGAGTATCAAAGACACTGTACGCCACACACCAGTGACAAGAGAACAGGAGCATAGGAATATGTTCTCTGCACTACAGGGACGTGCAGAGCAACTCTCTGTTTTACTCAAACCCTTTCACGGCTTAATTGACTCAATTATTTGGCTTAATTAGTCGCAATTACCCTGGAGTTCAAGGTACTCATTGACTGATGATAAAGCTTGGAACAGTTTATATTCTCTAGGTACAAAATTCCGCCAGATAAATACCGTCATATGAACGTGTGCGTGCAAGTATCAACAAACACATCCACACACCAAAATAAACGCACACACACAAAGCATAAGCACGCACATATACATACTGCATGCCTCGTTTACACGCTCGATAGGCATACCAATGAGTGAATCAATATTTCATAAGGAGAAAACACACGGATGAGAACTTTGGAATCCCATGTAGAATACTATACATTCTCATACACGTTCATTAGCGGGTCGACAAAAACACATTGACCAAGGCTCTGTCTGATTTAGATTGATTCTGTAGGACTCACAAACACACTGAAGTTTCACCACTAACACTGAGCTCAGTGCTGCTTATATTTGTTTTTGCATTTCCCCCCCAGGTTACAAGTATCTGGGTGGGAATCATTGAGAGAAACAGCCTTCAACAACATAAACATAAATTAAATTGGCTCCACAAGCAAACTTTCACTTTGCAACTTTTAACTTAGCTCTCTTCTCATAACTTTTCTGACTCCTGATACCTCATCAACATTTATCTGGTCAGTAAACCTGTCCCAGCAGCCCTGAAACACACACACAGACCTTGCCAACATCATCATATTCACATACGCTCCCGCTCACACCCACATATACTCCCCCCCACACACACATACACCGAGGTAGAGAGAGCTATCCAGTACTAATTTCCAAAGTGCAGTGGGGACCAAGCTTCCTCATAGATTCTGGCAGGATGGTGATGGTAATGGAGTGATGATCGTTTTAGAGAAGGAACAATCAAAGTGGGCAGGCCAGTGGTAGGAATCCTCCTGGACTTAGAGAGCTCACTCACATTGTATCCTATGACTAATTGGTAAATTAGTGAAAACCATTACAGGACATGAGGCTATGCTTTGGGGGACACCCCTAGCTCATTATACCCTCATATTTGGAGTAGAGGAGCCTATTGTTGGACAAATAAAGTAAATTATACAATTGGTCAGGTGAGAATGGCAATTAAGCCTGAGCTTTAGCTCGCAAGCTGGAGGAAACAAATACTCATCCACGCTGCATTTACCAAACTCTCTGGTGCCCGCGCTTGAATCACTGATGATCTTTAGCAGAAATGTGTAGGGGAGTGTGTGTGTGGAGCGTGGGTGGGTGTGAGTGTAGGTATGCGAGAAGTGCCTTCATGGGCCTGTGCATGAAACCGGTTGTGTTGTTTGCAGTCATGAATTATTGAAAGCCCGTATTTCTATTCTATTGTATATGCATATCAATGTGTCATAGGTCTATTCAACCAGTGAAACCAGCTTCGTATCACATCGCTTCATGACTACGCCAGCGTGTTCCACACCGGAAAACACTGTAAGCCAACTAATCTCCACAAATACATACTTGGAGGCCATGGAACAGTTCATCTCTAAGAGGGGTAATGTTAGCGTATCGGAAGGACAAATCTTCGGGGACATAGCATTTCTAGAACACACTCATCAACAGTTTTTTTCTAAAATCCCCATCTGAGGGAACAAAATCCACTGTTCTCAAGTTATAGTACACATTCCTTGCTTCAAATCTAATAAACAAGTGGCCGATGTGAAAAAGTTTTTCCAAGCAGTTTTTCTCTTTTCGACTCCAATCATTTCTCCACTAAATTAGTGTCCACTGGCTCCCACATTATTCCACCGGGAGTATGTACCCCTTTCGCTGCCTCCACTCATCTTGTATGGTATTCTCCTGTCTCTCTCCATCCATGTGAAAGACAGTTCAATATTTCCACAAGGACTTCATCGATCCCTCAAAAATAAATAAATAAATCAATTTCCCCCTCCCACCCAAACCAAATTGCCAGCAGTAAAACTAATATTGTCTTTAATCAGATGCAATTAGGCCAGCAAGTTAAGATCTCCTCCCAATTAAACCTTATTAGGTCCATAATATCATTAGAGGGGTTCTGGTGATGGCTTCCTACAGAAGCAGAGGAGGGGGGGATGGAGCAGTTGTCACTGGCAACAATCCCAGCCAATGACTGGGACCTCCCAACTAAATGTTATTGTACCTTGCTACAGTATTTATAATGGGCTCATCCACCCAGTGCAAACATTAAGTTAAAGACTTTTTGAAATGTGTTTGGTATTTTACAGAATTTTCATTGATTTATTCTGTTGCACTGCTTTTAACAAGTCGCAACGATTTTGTCAAAAGAATTCCAAACCATGCGTATTTTACATTTGACAGTAGGACGTAAAATAAAGTAGGCTGTAATGGTACAAAATATATGGTTCAGTGTCTAGCTCAGTAAGCCTGTAGCTTCTGGTGCTCAAAACGGAAGGAGGGATTGGTTTTTTGTTCAAATTTCCATGGAGCTAAAAGACAAACAATATTTTAGTCAAAGGAGCTCTCCATGGTGCTGAACAGCAGTCTCTCATTACGTAAAACTCTGAAGAGCCCAGAGAGAGAGAGAGAGAGAGAGAGAGAGAGAGAGAGAGAGAGAGAGAGAGAGAGAGAGAGAGAGAGAGAGAGAGAGAGAGACACAGAGAGAGACACAGAGAGAGACACAGAGAGAGACACAGAGAGCGAGACACAGAGAGAGACACACAGAGAGAGAGAGAGAGAGAGAGAGAGAGAGAGAGAGAGAGAGAGAGAGAGAGAGAGAGAGAGAGAGAGAGAGAGAAAGAGAGAGAGACACACACAGAGAAAGAGAGGGAGGGAGAGGGAGAGAGAGAGGAGTAGTAGCGAGAGAGAAGTCTTGAGGAGGACTGCTGAACAGCAATCTCTCATTACGTAAAACTCTGAAGAGCCCAGAGAGAGAGAGAGAGAGAGAGAGAGAGAGAGAGAGACACAGAGAGAGAGAGAGAGAGAGAGAGAGAGAGAGAGAGAGACACAGAGAGAGAGAGAGACACAGAGACACAGAGAGAAACAGAGAGAGAGAGAGAGAGAGAGAGAGAGAGAGAGAGAGAGAGAGAGAGAGAGAGAGAGAGAGAGACACAGAGAGAGACACAGAGAGCGAGACACAGAGAGAGACACACAGAGAGAGAGAGAGAGAGAGAGAGAGAGAGAGAGAGAGAGAGAGAGAGAGAGAGAGGGAGAGAGAGAGAGGAGAGAGAGAGAGAGAGAGAGAGAGAGAGAGAGAGAGAAAGAGAGAGAGACACACACAGAGAAAGAAAGGGAGGGAGAGGGAGAGAGAGAGGAGTAGTAGCGAGAGAGAAGTCTTGAGGAACATATTTGTGGTTCTCTGTCTTGGCAAAAAAACAACACTGGTGATAGAACTCATGATACCATTCTAAATCCACCAACTTTGGGAAAAGGAGTTCACAGTTCATGTCAGAAGATAATTTCTTTATGGGTTTGAAGATTATTGCCTTGTACAGTGTTTTGTTATCAAGCACTTCCTTTTTAAAAACAGAGTGTCAGTACAGAAGTAAAGAGAAGGACTGTGGAATGTCTGGATGTGACACCAATCAGGGATAATTACCCCACAGGTTTCCTCCTGTCTCTAATTGGCCCTCGCTGTCAATCAACAAGTCATCTCTGTTCGCAATTGAACGAAGAGGGATGACACAAGTGAGGGCAGCGGGATAATTGAAAGTAATTGAGCAAATTGCGTATTTGAGAAGTTGGCTTTATCAGCACTCTGGGGGCGGAACACGAGGAAGCGGAGAAGAAAGGTGAACGGGGGAGAAGTCAGATCTTACTGATAATGAACAAAACATGTCCTCACTTCCCTTTAGCCTGAGGAGGATCTCTCCAGCTTATCGGAATAATCATCCCCACTAACTGCACGTCTCCATGTCGGAACCCTGGAGGTGAGAGGCACCTTTGATACCTCCACTCCAGGCTCCTCCAGCGAGCTGTCCAGCCTCGGGTCTTCCACCCTGTCTGGAGAGCCTCTCCAACACAATGGGACCTTCCTACGTGTTCGAATCTACATATGTTAGAAGTTTAACGTGAGTTCTTGTGCGTGTGTGTTTGTGTGAGCTTGATGTTTGTTCGTGGTCAGCTTCCGGGTTTGTTTTAGCTGGTGGACCTGTATTACATGCACAGATATTTGATTTGCTGTTATGGTGTACTGTACGGCGCGGTTGTTCAAAATACTCTTTGTTGGATTGAAGTCGGCTTGTGAAAATCGCCATTTTACGTGCCTTTTGTCAGAGCACACGTTTGTACTTTCAGCCTGCCTGCATGTAAATACGGTCTTACTTTCACCGGAGATGGAGAGACCACACATGGGAAGGAAAGACGGTCCCTCAGATTGCCTTCTCATCTTCCTATCCTCCTCCTACTCTCCCCCATCCTCAAGAGCTACTTACCTTCTGCCGCTTAAAAAAAAGAAAGAAAACATTTCACTGTGCAATTTACATTTCCATATGCTGCCAGTGGCGCCAGCGAGAGGGGATAATTGGGCTGAATGTGGTGACGGTGAGAGTGGGATAGAGAGGGGATACAGAGAAGGCCAACTGAAAAAAGAAGCCATTACTGGATGCTTTTCCTTTTTTTCCACCACTCGTCATTTTGCCATCCTGCTCTCAGCCACTTGTGTAGCTGAAAAGATTTACCTTGGCCCCCCCCGTTCACTCTCACTCCCCCAGTCTCATTCTATACTTCCCACCCCCAGCGCTTCCCTCTCTCTCACTGACTCCCTCCCTCCTCTACCTCATCCATATTCATCTGGCGTTTCCCTCTCTCTCCCCCTGTCACCCACAGCACGGCGTTAATACACCAATTAGCCCTGAGAGCAGATAATGGACTATTTCATATTGCAAAAGAGAAAGAGAGACGGAGAGACACAGAGAGGGAGGGAGAGAGTGAGCGTGAGATATGGGTGTGGGTGTCTGTGTTAGAGATGTGGCCTCTGAAATCGCTAAAAAGTGCCGTTTGTTGTGGAGATCCATCCGATGGACGGAGCCTGATGGGAAGAGAGGCAGTTGGCGGTCACAGGGGTGTCAGATAAAAGCAGAGGTGTTCCGCCAACACTTTGGCGGTTAATGAAACCATGATGTCTGTTTGGCGTTATCCCGAGGCTCTCACTGGCTGCCGGGACTTTCACACCCAACTGAAATGCCAGCCACATGTATTTGCAAGATGTGGCAACCAAATTATAGATTAACTCAAACAGGGGCTTACCACTGCCTTTACCATGAAGGTATTAAGTCTGGACAGAAAAGTAGTGTACTGTACTTACGGAAATATAAGATATGATTAACATATGCACAATTCAAACATTATCATTATCACATAGCTACTTAAAAGCAAATGGGTCACACAGTTAAAGCATTATGTGCATTACACCATGTCAATGTATGAGGTTTTATGGTTGACATTTTTAAATTCTGTTTTAACGCCTTTGCACTAGGTACACTGGGCTATAACAGTTGTCACCACAATAGTTGCTAAGAGACTGATCTTGTACATGGGGAATGTTTGGTCAACACAAAGCATTGACTGAACAACGAATGTTCGATGAACCACAGTTCAGAGTATAGGACTATGGGGAGGGGACACAGTGTCACACTCCATTTACACATGGTTGTGTGACCACAACACTAACTAAAGCTAAATGACTGATGCAGGTATAAATTCAAACTATGAATTGAAACGGTGGTCCTAAATGAGAGCAGGTGGAGAGTGCACTCAGATAAGTCCAGTTGAACCTACCAGAAGATTATCTGGTTACTCACATAGGCTACTGTACAAGAGTTTGACAAAGCGTTTCCAGGCTTAGAGAGAATAGACAGATGGCTGCAAGGCAATAGCCCAAACAGATGTGTTGTAGTCTTCCTGCCTTGTCTCCTCCTTTACGGATAGTTGATATTTATTTATTTTGATATCCATTGCTGCTATCTGCTATGGTGTAGGTTGTCTTTTCTATTGTGTGTAACCTCTGTTTTTATTATTTACTCATCCTGTAAACGTGCACACAGATTTCCATCAGGGTGAATAAACGGAGGAATTTCATGTTTTTTTTTATATGGGAAGATAGGCTATGCTATCATGTTTTCTCGCACACCTGTCTGAAAGGAGCAAATGTTGACTAGAGATTCCCCATTACCACTTAACCGCTTCTACCTAAACCTCTGTGGAGATGTCACGTTTTTTATCGAGCCACACAGTGCTGTATAGCTACAGTAGCAACCTAACTGATGAGTGCCTCGACTGCCATTCAGTAGCCCGGAGTAGCCAACATCAGAACATTTAGGTTCCACGAACAAAAAACTGCTTTGTCGTCATAGTTTTAAGCAATTTACACACTGCTTATGTGCACTGTCAAACGACCAGATCGTTTTTTTTTCGTCGGAAAATAGCTTTTCATTTAAGTTACCGTGCAAGTCTTGTGTTGTGTCTGCGAGGAGACGGTCGACGGATTGTGCACAATAAACATTTTAATCCATCCGTTTATTTAATCTAGACCGTAGATGCTTAAAAACATCGACTGAATGGTCCTGAAGAGCGTAGAAGCCCACGTCAAAGTCCTCGTCAGCTAGAGGCAGTTCGACATATGACAAGGAGAAAGACAGAACGACTGAGACCAGCTCATCGCGAAATGGACATGGGTCGGTAAAACCTTTGATATTAGGGTTTTGGTCCTCGACGTGACACATCTGCAGAAAGGCTGAGTTAACAGTTGTGGATAATCTCTAAACTGCATCAAACCCGCATCGTCCTATGACCACAGATGTGTTATTTTGTAGAAGTAGGCTATCATGCTTAGGACGACCTCATCAGATATGTTTTGTAGCCTGTCAATTGAGACGCTTCAGACGAATATAGCAAGTTTCTCGTTAACGTGACCCTTTCAGAGACAGTTTCATTGGACATTTCAACCTCGGCTGCATGTTAGAATAAACCCCACTTGTCTGAAAATGAGGCAAGGTCGCATGGCTACTGCTTATTTTGATATCCATATGGGTGTTTTTTGAAAGTCTACCGGAGGGATATCATTCTACCACTGGTTTTATCATTTTAAATCCAGATTTCCAGTTTCTTTCAAGCAGTTGACGGGGTTGTCTTGAAGATAGCAGGTTATTAATTTTTAATCTTTATGCATCCGCACGAAGAAGGAACAAGAAAGGAGAAAACGACGGATAACCAGAAGGAAGAAGACAGAGTGAGACGAAAGGGAGGCAAGAATGAGTGAGATACACTAAGCAACGAAGGAAGGAGATTGGAGGAATCAAGGTAGGACACGAAGCTAAATGTTATTTACAATTATAGGATGCTGCAACGAATGTGATTTAAATGTAAGATGCCGCTTTGTAGCTATTACCCCAGGGTAGGCGCCCACAACACCGTTTATTTATTGATATACACTGCTTGAACGGTGAGTGCGTGTTTATGATGCGTCAGTAGCAGTCGTTTCGTATTAAAGCGTGCAGGTTATTATGTGCACTGACTTCTGTTTAACGAAAAGGACAGTAAGGTCATGCGTTTCGCCCAAATTTGATTGAGGTAAAACGTGCATCGCATCGATAATTCAGCTGTTACCTATTTAGTAATCAGCTCATACGTAAATTCTATGAATGGTGGACAAGTCGACCTACGTGGCCGTATCTAATTAAAATAGGGATACCAAGGTACAGTAGTTTTACATCATTAATGTCAATTTAACACAATTCTGGTCATATTTATGGCTCTGCGCAAAATCACTGCAACATAATGCAATTGCTTGGAAAGTACCCTATAGAACAAGCAGTCAGGGAGGAATTGCGCCATTCAGTTACATTTTTTAAAAGGCGACATAAGAATAGATTAAGCAGTTCATGTTATATAGCCTAGCCTACTGAATGTGTATAAATGAGTGAGTGATGAACTGTCATGAAGAGATTGCCTGGACGAATTGCCTTGCCGAAATGCACGAAAAATCCGGCCCGGCCAACCACCCGTGAGGAACAGAAGCGTGATATGTGTGAAAGAAAAATGTGATGAGGAGAGGAGGCATAAGAAGCGATGGGATATAGACTACCTCCCTCTATCTGTTTTAGCCTTTTCAGCAAGGCAGCGGGTTCTCTCGCAGCTAGACACCTTTTATCATAAGCGGGCTCATTGCGTGTTATACAAGAAAATCCGCATTAGAGCGCCGTAGAGCTGAAAAGTGAACTCGTCGCACGTCCCCAGTGTGCAGGAATAAAGCATTAATCCTCGACCTCGCAAAACCCCAAACTAGGCCTATTCGACACACTGTATAATTTCAAAGTTTAGACACGATATGAATACCACATGCTATATTGCTCATTGGTCGATTGAAGGATATGATGGTTCTCAAACTTTCATAATTGGACCTACATTTCAAGCTGATTGTGCGCACAGTAACCTATTACACTATTCAACATGTAGGCTTGTAGTGTTTTCTTTGAACACTGCCTCGCTTCCAAGCTTCTAAACTTAGTTGCATAGTCTAACATGTAAATATTCTCACTGGAATTCAAATCCTTCAGGTGGTGAAACGACAACATAGTAACTGTCCAATGGCTTTATCTTGGCATCCAAGCTGCCTTCAGCATAAGTCTTAAATTGGTTTCCAGCCAGACATTCCCTAGAAAAACAGAAGGATTTATATCCCTGTGTCTGTGTCCCATCACCATCAGAGAAATTATTCCTGGCGTTCAATAGATGAAAAATAGTGATACATTAGCACTGTATTAATGATGCCCCCAATTTTAATATGGCAGTAATCAGAAAGAGATTTATTTCAGTGTCATTTCTCAGAATTTGACGTGGCTACATAAGAGCTTAGGGGTTACAACCTGTTTACACTCAGGAATTTAATTGTGGAAGATCCACCGGGCCAATAACTCATCTACCATGCAAACACACTGTAAATTAATATTAATATCTCACTCAAAATAATTGATTGCAGTCTCTCTATAGTTCTCTCTCTTCTCTCTCTCTCTCTCTCTCTCTCTCTCTCTCTCTCTCTCTCTCTCTCTCTCTCTCTCTCTCTCTCTCTCTCTCTCTCTCTCTCTCTCTCTCAATCACATGGACACGCTATCTTTTTAAACTCAGCTTTGTCTTTAACTACAGTGACAGGATCAGCTCCAGACAGTGGTTCAAGCCACCTACCTTCTCTGTGTTCTGTCTGGTTGTTCCATTTTGCTCCATGTACAAATGGGTCTATGCCCTGCAGCCTCCAGAATGGCTGACTAAAAGGATATGTTAATACAAAGGAAGCAGGGAGATAGACCAGTGGTATGAATTTTTGAGATTGACCCAGGATGTAGCGCAATACCCCACGGAGAGCCCGCTGGATCTATGGAGGTTCAGAGAACAACCGGAGACAACCCAATCCCGAAGCTATAACATGCACTTGATCAGAGACACTGGATAATGTTGAAAGTAATGCCAAAAAATGGAAATTTGTTACCCGAATGTGTTCCTCTTTTTTACAGTATCCTAATTCATTACACCGTCTCACAAACCCTGGAGGCAGGAAATGGAGTAGCATGGTGTTAAAACTGTGTAGGGTTATGTGTGAGGGCCAATCATGCCTGGCCAATTAGAAAGCCCAGAAGAAGTGGGTACAAAAACATGCTCTTTTTAGCAGAGGTTATACTGTAGGGGATTCACAGCCGGGAGTCATTGTGAATTTGTAATGGATGGTGGTACGTGGTTGGAACGTGGTTTTTGACAACACAATACGCCTTTCCATAAAGATTGTAATGCCACTGTGAACCACTGGAGCTCGCAAGCCTATCCTGCTTCATGACTGCCTTTCATGGCCCGATGAACAGACTCCAATCATAATAGAATAACCGTGCTAATGGTCAATATAGATTTTTCTTGCAAAGTTGGATCACAGAAGCCATATCCATAGTGCACTACCAGATATAATATAAAACAAACATTTTCAGAAAGGATATTCGAAAAAGATTACTTTTAACATTACGACTAGTGGTACTCTCACCAGGGTTGTTTGTAGATCAACAGTATCATCAGTGTTTTTGCTTATTCAAATACAAATCTCAAAGTCATCTTTCTTGTTTTAAAAACTGGTCTTTATTTGTCACTCCACGTGTCTGAATTTTGGGGGAGCAACAAGTATTTTATTCATCATTTAATTAAATGTAAAATGTTTATTTTTTGTCAATGACAGTATAATGTAACACTACGGTCGCAATTTGAGAAAAAAACACTTCTGGTTTCCAGATATTAAAATACAAAAGTGCTGCAACGCCCACCCTCCTCCCACCATCACATTAACACTGTTTTCTTATCCAGATATATCCATTACATGACTCCATTGTATTATTCCACTAACATCTCTGTACAGCTGAACAGACGCAGTTGCATGAGACTCGGTACAGACAAATTCCATGAGATTATTACAAAGGAAGCGTATGAAATATACATTTAGTCTGGGATCTTGTCTTTTCGGGGCTGCGTGGCACTAGGGGAAGGTGTTGTGTGATGGATGGGGCTGGGCGGTGAGAGACCATGCATTTTTCATTGTGTGCCTGGCAGACTACTGCACCTGCCTCTCATGTGCATTGTGAGTAAGCCTTATAATTTTAAATAATGTCAGATGTGGCTCGCGAGCATGTTTTTGTACCGGTTTGACCTAGAAACTGTTTATCGTGTTGGCCCCCCCCTGTATTAGTACGGTTATATGGCTCCCCTGCATCTCCATCTCGCTTCCTGGTTCTACCTCTTTACCTGCCCGTTTACACTGATGTTCTTTGGTAGCCAAGCAGTGTGATAAGGGCTGTTCATAACAGGAAGAAGTCATTATGTTTTTAATGACAGTGTATTGTGGTGGAGGTGGAGTTGATTGGCAAGTTTTGATGTATTCTGCTGCTTAACAACATAGGGAGAGTGAGGAAATGGTTTTAAATAGCTAGCTGTGGCTTTAATTATTGTAATTAAACACACCCTATCATGTTTTTTAAAGATTAGGTTTGTAAAAAGGTTTTTCATTTACTTTTCAATAGAAGATTACACATTGCAGCCGGGACGTGCTTACCAAATGGGGGATTGGAGAGGGACGGAGAGTGAGAGAGAGAGAGGATGGGGAGAGCCAGGGAGCGAGGTGCACAATGGGCAACACGCTGAAATGGTCCTCGTTGTTGTGCAGGAGCACAAAGGAGACGGGAACCGCGTGTCCCTTTGGGGGCCGAGGCTCAGTTGTGGCCTTTGTGCCTCCGAGTGCCCGGCGAATGTTGCCGTCAATGCAGTGGCCTGTCACTGTTTGCTTCCAGTTCCCTGGCCTTTGTCACTAGTCCACATAGCCTCCCTCCCTCCCTCCCTCCCTCCCTCCCTCCCTCCCTCCCTCCCTCCCTCCCTCCCTCCCTCCCTCCCTCCCTCCCTCCCTCCCTCCCTCCCTCCCTCCCTCCCTCCCTCCCTCCCTCCCTCCCTCCCTCCCTCCCTCCCTCCCTCCCTCCCTCCCTCCCTCCCTCCCTCCCTCCCTCCCTCCCTCCCTCCCTCCCTCCCTCCCTCCCTCCCTCCCTCCCTCCCTCCCCTCCCCTCCCCTCCCCTCCCCTCCCCTCCCCTCCCCACACACACACACACACAGCAGCCCTGGGGTGTGGAGACTGGAGGTGGTGTGGTCCCCTACACTACACTCAAGATCAAGTCTTTTATTTGTCAGGTACACAGAACAACACAAGGTCAGACTGGGCACTGAAATTCTTAAGACAAGACAACGCAAGCACCTGGCATAACATAACATATAAGTACACAGAACATAATTTACATCTATGCTGAGCTTAAATAAGTGAAACTTCCTAAATATACAGATAGCAATAAATAATTGACCATACTAACCCTAATACTAGAACTTCCTAAATTACAGATAACAATAAATAATACACTATACTAACCCTAAATGCACATACAACCTATTTCAACCCTATAACCTATTCTAACCTAAGTGGAGTACAGTATCAGTCTAGGCTCATCCAGAAGGCCCCGCTCTTCACCAGGCCCTTCGCCCAGCACAGTGAAATGAGCACGAGCAACAAGTACACATGAATAGAAAAATCAATGAGAGTTCTTTTTCATAAATGTAGAGGTGTTAAATGAGCTGGAGGGGCCTATGTAGAAACAGTGGATGCCAGCCTGCATGGTGTGTTTGGGTTGTGTCTATCGACTGTGAGAGGGGTTGGTTTACAGCTGTGAAAAGGCTCTACCAGGGACCAATCAATGGACCAATCAGCCGCCCAAGCAAATTCATTTGGCTTCACTCAGATCCAGAAGGGAGCACCAAATTGGCGTGGCAAGGGAAAGGCCCATCAGTACCAACAACACCCACCCAAACAGCACCCGCTGCCCATAACGTCTTGCTCTGATTGGGCCCTTTGAGTGGCCTGATTTGACTATTCATACAGAGAAAGCTTGTTTCCCAATGTGTTGTTGCTGTGTAAACAGAAATGCCTTTCAGCATTTCGCTAAACTCTTGCGTCTCTTTCACCGTTTACAGACAGTGGCCCCTCAGGTGCACTGAGTTCTGAAAAACACTTGTGTAACAACATCCTCAAGCCACTGAACAATACTTTTTATCAATCTAAGTATTGCCTTGCTGGTTGCCTCAACAAAAGTACATCACAGACTGGTGCCATTAAGTAAAGCAGTTGTCACTAGACATAAGAGGCTGGAACGTAGTCTTTAGCTGACTCAAACCACTACAATTCTGCGGTGTAATCAACGGGTCTAAATACTATTTGTGACCACCATGTCAAATCCATGCTTTGTTAGGACTGCCAGAGACATTCTAAGCTTGTCGAGCACAAAAGGTATTCTCTGCTGCGGGGAGACAGAGACGAGGACCATTAGTACAGCTAAGTTAAGTTCTATTCCTTGTTAAGTTAAATAGCTTTCCTGTTTAACCTGTCCATCCGAAAAACGGTAGAACTAGGCAGATGAAAGGAAACAGGGATCGATGGACCTAATGGCTTTCGCAATCAATTCAGACTTTTTTTTTTTTTGAAGGAAACATTGGCATTGACTGACATTGGCCATCAGCTGGGAGCTGTTGTGGAGTGGCCTGGCTTCTCTAATGGACCTGGTCTGAGGTGTGAAGAGTGAGCGTCAGACTCCTCTGTGCTGTCCTGGCTGCTCTCCCCATGATTCTCTTTCTCTCTCTCTCCGCCCGTGTTGATATTGCCATTGCTGTGCTCATTACCTTCCCTCTCGATGCATAACACGGACACACCTGCTCTGTCGTGTAAAAACAAAACAAAAACACACACACACAAACACCCCTGCTCTCCTGTCACTGGACTCCAACGGACCTGTTTTCATACGCTTCATCTCCGTCTCAGTGCGAGCGACCCCTCCAGATGAACTGGTGCCTGGAGCTTTTTTCCAAACGTCTTCTCGACAATCAGCGCACCCCGATGAGGCGTTCCACTCAATCGGGAGGGTTGCGTAAACAGGAAGCAAATCTCGGAGCCAGACTGTGAATGCCCTTCCGATGAGTGCGTGCGTCAGCGCGCGCGTGTGTTTGTGTGTATTGGACGACTCGCCCGGTACGGGGAGCCGTGCTCGCTGGGGCCGGTCCACAGAGGACTTGGGGCTGCCGCCCCGACAGACCAGCCTCCCTGTGAGGGGAACCTGTTATTTGTGTCAGCAGCGATCCCTCTGGGGAATACGATGTTTGACTGGTGTGAGAGTATATTTGTTTCATAGTCCTGCGTGTGTGTGCGTGTCTAGGTGTCGGTTTGTGTGTGTGTGTGCAAGTGAATATATTTATGTGTGTGTGTGTGTGAGAGAGAGAGGCTTTGACTGTAAGAGGAGGCAACATGAGAAGGCAACTTGGGACCTGGGGCAGCTGTTTGTGTGCCTCCCTTCGGGGACGGCTGTGGAGGGGAGGGATGTGGGCAGGGATGGAGGGAGGGAAGAGAAGAGGGGGACGAAGGGGAGGGGGAGAGGGAGAGAAATCATACCGAGTGGCGTGAAAGGGCAACACAGACTGATAAACAACAGCCAGAAACACCCTGAGCATGAAGCACAGTCGGATGGCAGAAGCGAAGGGTGAAGAGGACAACGCTGTACGATTTGAAATAATAATAAACACCTAGAGCAGTAAACAGAGGCAAGGCGATGGAAAAAGAGAGGGGGGGGGGCGGCATCCTGAGTGGATTAATTAAGAATGATAATTACGCAGGGACTCCTGTCTCACCTGAGACAGGTCCTATGTGCCTCCCATCTCTCTGTACTACATCTTCAGGCGCAGACATGCCACCAAAATATTTCTTCCACTCCGCGCTTTGCATTAGTTCCGCACAGCATGCACAACAATTTCAACTGACCTTTTTTTTCCACGCTCTCTTGTATGACCACAATGTTTGAATGTTCACGGCAAACCACTTTCGCACATCACATACCACCATTGAAAACAAAACACACCTCATCATACTTCATCTGACCACAAAGTCCCCAAGCCACAGTTTAACCTGCCAGGACTTCCTAGCCACAGCCTGGTCTCCAGTGTCCACACCCCACATTCTGTCTTTCCTCACGCACGCGCGCACACTAACACCTAAGAATTCCTGGCTGGTCGAGGGCTGGTTTCTTTGTGTTTTTATTCATGGGATTGTTCCTGGGATTGTTGCACCCAAAGCAAGGGTAATGTAATCTTCAGTTCACTAATAAGCATGCATGGCTGACAGAAAATAGTGTTCCTGGGAATTTTTCCCCCCTTCTACTGGCTCTGGTTATCTTTGTGACTTGATTTATTTGAAAGATTGGTTTTATTGATCTTCTGAATTAATGCGGGGGCCACACAATCAGTGTGTTTTGGAACTATGCAGAATTTGACATCTTTGCGAACTCAAATGAATTGAGTGTACACTATTGATTGTGTTATCGAAAGTATTTATACAGCTATTTGTCTAAGGGCTGATTAATTCAGTATGTGAGGCAGAGTAGGTGTGTGTGTGGCTGAGTAGGTGTGTAGTTAGTGGTGTGTGTGTGTGTGTGTGTGTGTGTGTGCGTGTGTATTTGTGTAAGGCAAAGCGTTCGTGTGTGGGCATGCTTTTGGTAATTGCATCTGTTATGGATGGCAAGCTCTCTCTCTTTGTTGCAGTCCTAACTGCACCCATTCCTGTTAATACAAAATCACATTAGCGGACACTGTAATACATCACAGATACATACAAATGGACACACACATAACCCAATCCCCCCCCCCCCCCAAACACACACACACAGGTGTGAGTAATGAGTGGAGTTGTTTGGGTGTCCCGATGGAGCCGAGGGTCTGTCACACTGAGAGGACCCCACTGGCTCCCTCTTCTCTCCGTTCTCAGGATGGATCAGGATAAATCCTGACAGCTGTCTGCTGTTGTGCGCCCACTCGAGAACGACATTTTGGGGGGGGAAACGTTTTCTTTTCCGTTTTACAAATGAAAGCAGAATCCTCCTTGCGATCCGATTCATTGTGAATGCCCACACCTTACAAACAAAAAGATGCAAACTCGAACATCATAAATGCAAATTGAAAGGGGAACCTGTCAATTGGTCGTGGCAATGAAGGGATGAAATAACCTTGAACTTTTTTTGTTTCTATTTGCATGCAGCTGCCAAATAAGGCACTCTCGGTGGCTGTCGTTCGTGTTGGTCTTTGTCATCAAAGACCTTGAAGTCCTGTAAACCTTAATTGTGAAATGCCACACATTATTTTCATTTACATGAACTAC
Organism: Hypomesus nipponensis; assembly: GCF_054491055.1. NCBI lineage: Eukaryota > Metazoa > Chordata > Actinopteri > Osmeriformes > Osmeridae > Hypomesus > Hypomesus nipponensis. The sequence continues at coordinate 8,136,624 of NC_140377.1, read as the reverse complement.
ATGTATTTACATATTGGTAAGTTCATTAGATGAGAGTCGAGTGAGAGGGCAAGCTAGGTGCTCTCAGAGAACAGCTCCAACCGCTAATGTAATATATGGGTTATGTAAATTCCAGGTTCTATTTAATCAGCGAGTGGTCCACATAGGTCAGTCATGCAACCTGGTTCAAATATTTGTAATGGTATTAATCGAGAAGACAGGATAAATGTAAAATGTTAATATGCGGTTTGGATTTCTATGTACCCGACACTTCAGATCAGGACGTAGGCCTAACTTGGTTTGCCAAGAAAGCTACAGCTGTTTCTGTTTGACATTCAGGGTGGGCAGAGATGGAAATAACTAGACTAAGGAGAAGAACTAGCTTCCGCACACTTATTCCACTACAAATGTTATGGTTTAATGCTGTGCTTTGGGTCAAACAGAAAGCTTCAACAAAGTGTAAACACATACACATTGTGTGTTTGTGTGGTACCCTCATAACACTCCATGGGTAGCAGGTTTGAATGATGTTTGAAACGGTTGTGTGGCCTTCTGGTGTAAGTTTGTGCAAAAGGCTTTAACCTTGATCTCTGAGCTGGCCTTAAAAAAAAAAAAAAAAAAAAAAAATCAATCTCCACCTCGGCGCCTCGCTTTGCTGTGCGATTTGATTTTTGATTCACACAATCTGTTTACCAGTGCCCTCCCCTACATCTCTGCGGGCTAGCCTTCTGTGTGTGTTTATGCACTGTGCTTGTGCGCTACTCCTTCTCACGACACCCTTTGTTGACCCTGTCAGCCGTCCCTTTTCCCTTCGACCGAGCACCGTTTCAAACCTCCACCACTCACTCAAATACTGACCCGTGTTTACTCGTCGACACCAGGATATTTGTTTAGCAAAACGCGAATCCGGGGATAGACGTTTCCACGGCGAGTAACACGTGACTGTGCACACACACCTCTGCCCTGCCGTGCACTAACACGTGCCCCCTTGTCCCCCCCATCTTCCCCGTGTGTGCGCTGACAATTGGCATTCTCAACCCCTTTACTTCTGCCCGACCGACCTCTCCCTCACCCCAGGATGTTAGCAGATATGGATGGTAATACAAAGGACCCCCGATGAACCCAGATATTGAGCCCTTTTAAAGCATGAGGCTTTAAACAATATCCCCTCTCGTCGGCTGAGGGGGGAGGGGGAGGGGGGGGGGGGGCCCGGCCCGGCTGGGGCGGTGGGTCCCTCCCCGCAGCACGGCATTATGGGATTTATGACCCCCCTCCTCAGTCGCTCTCTCCACTGGCACCGCTCCCACTGGCTGGAATTAGCAGGCAAGGAAAACAAACAAATTACAGGGAAACAAACAGAACAGCTAATAAGCATGTAGTGACATGAAGAGAAGGCTTTCAGCAGGATGCAGGGAGGAAAGAAGAGAGGAAGAGACATACCCCCTCCCTCCTCTCTCTCTCTCTCTCTCTCTCTCTCTCTCTCTCTCTCTCTCTTGTCCCTTCCTGTGTATCTCCATTTCCACTCTGTCCCGCTCTCCTCTCCCCCCCGCCTCCACCCTCGGTGGGGATCATCCCCAGGTCTGGCCAGTGGGAGACAGATGGGCGCATGATGGATCTGACGTGATCGACAGCGGGGTGATGGATGGCTGGCTGGCTGATAGGGGATTAATGCAGTGCTGAGGCCGCTGCGTGGCCGAGCGGATGGCTCAGTGATAGATAGATAAAACTGACGAGCAGATAAACAAGAGAGCGCTAATCCACGCCCCCTTGATGGACGGAAAATCAAAGCCAGGCAAAAGAGCGCGGAGGGAGGGGTGGGGTCTTTTTACTCCTACTGGGCCCGGTGAGATAGCAGGGGCCCGCAGGAGGGGGAGGGCGTGGCGAGGGAGGAGCCAGGGGGCCCGGGGCTCCTCCGGGGGGGGTTGGATGTGACAGAGTCTGGGGGTGTGGAGATAGGACATGCTGTTTGAGAACGGGTGTTTGTTGATAGGACGACGTGACCGTGGGTGGAGGTTGGTGATGGGGAGCAGTGAGTGGGTGGAGTGGGAGAGAGTGAAGGTTAGTGATAGGGCATTGTGGGTGGGTGGAAGGGAACAGAGTGAAGGTTGGTGATAGGGCATAGTGGGTGGGCGGAGTACGAGAGAGTGGAGGCTGGTGGTCTGATTGGGTGAGATAGCGGCGGCTGATAGGATGTTGTGGATGAGGCGGGAGGGTATGTCTGCGCGGGAGAGATTGGACAAAGTCAAATTGGTCATAGTAGGATATGATGAGCTTACCGGACTGCGAGTCTCCTTGCATGGGGTTATGAGATAGGACGGGAAAAATGGTTGATTCTAGGTTAATAATAGACACCCACCTTCCGACCTCTTGTACAGTGACTAACCACTACGTTTATGCGAGGGGCCCATCTCCGTGTTTTCCCAAAACGTCACCCGCTCGAGCCGAAGGTCTGCCGTGACAAGAAAGAGAATGGGGATGGAGGTAACGGGGTGGGGGGGAAAGGGAGGAGGGGAAGTGGAGGCCAAGCCCGGGGAGAGAGAGCCCGTCTGAAAATAGGGACTGAGCTGCCCGTCCTCACGTTATTATCGAGCGCTAAGCTTTGTCTCTGCGCAGCGCTTCAGGGCACCCCAGGGGGTGTCGGCATCGATCCGCCGCGCTCAGAATGCACTCCCGCGTCACCTGTTTCAATGCGCGCACGCACGCACACATGCACACGCACTTCCCCCCCTTGGTGTCGAGAAACCGACTTTTATTTATCCGGCCTGTGATTTTGGCGGCGCGGATGACAACCTGATTAGCACTTAACAAGAGCTCCGAGATGTTCCCTCGGAACGGAAGGGGCGGGAATGTATAGAAAGAGGGAAGGCTGCAATCTTCCCCTCGTGGGAAGGGAGGGATGAATGAGATGAAAAGGTGTCCGACGGGAGGAGGATGTGGGGGCCGGGATCAGAAGAGGGAGAGAAAAAGCAAGGGAGTGAGAGCAATCGCTTGGGAAGAGAGCCGAGTCTGAGAAGCTGCAATCTGGAGTCACAAGTGCCAGACAAAGGAGAAGTGAGAGGAAGAGTGAGTCAGGTGGCTGAGCGGTTAGCAAATAGGGCTAGTAATCTGAAGGTCGCCAGTTCGATTCCTGGCTAACGCTCCGGATAAGAGCGTCTGCTAAATGACTAAATGTAAGAGGCGGAGGGGAAAAGACGAGACTCTGACACGAGCGGAATCGAACGAACGCGATCGTACGGGAGGGGAGGGAGGGAACGGAGAGATGACGTAAACGAGGGGGCCGTAAACGAGCGAAGGGAGAGGGCGAACGGAGGAGAGTGTCAGGGCCCGAGCACGTGAGCGCCTAATGGGGGTTAGTGATGCGAGCGTTGACAGGAAAGTGTCAGGCCTAACCACGCTGACCCCGCGGATCTCGGCGGATCGCGGGCGCCAGATGGGTTTGAGTGCCGCTCCGGACGTGAAGCGCCTGCAAAACGCGACGTGGATCTCGGCTCGGACGCGAAACAAATGCAGATTGGCGAGAGTGGGCGGACGTGTTTGCGAATATCTCTCCATGTGTCAGTGGCCTGTCCGTTTGATTTTAGATGCGCCGAGGCGGAACAGATTTTCTGGTTGCGACTGATAAAAGTAGCCGCGGTATTTAACTACCTGTCGGGAGCTCCGCCGTCATCGCCTCTCTTCCTGAGTCGTCAACAGGAAGCAAGAGTTTGTGTCTTTGTGTGTTTTAAAGCTGGAGATTAGACGCCTTGAAACAATGATTCGGATGATAATACCAGAGCTCTTGGCAGGCCGCAGAGGCACCATTTTGTCTCATGTAACAGATGAGCATGTTTAATGTCACACGGAGAGGGACAAGCTCGCTCTGCCGGTCCTCCATTCGAGCGGAGCTGTTAATACGGAGGGCTGACAGACACCCTCGCCACCCACACACACACACACCTGTCAACCCCCCACCTCACCGCCGCCACTCTGGCCACCTCACTGGTCCGTTTGTTTTGTGTTCGGATATCGGCGGCATCCTCTGCCTGAATGTGCTCCCGGCGTCTCCTTCCCCAGCCCCTCCGCAGGCCCTGTGCGTGTGAGGAAGGAAGCGGAGCAATTTGGTCTGTGAAATGTCAAGAGAATTAACACGGTATAAACCCCATTGTTTACCGTCTTCTTTCTCATCCTGCCTTTCTGTCCTCCTCCCCTCCCTGCCCCCCCCTCCCTCCTTCGCTCTATCCTGCTGTCAGCCAGGGTTCTTCCAGTTGTCTTCTCTAACGCTCCTGCTCTACAGCATGCTTGTCTGACCCTGTCTCCCCCACCCCTCGCCCAGCTAAGAGGCTCCATTATTTACGTGGTATCGTGTTTCACCATCAATTCTTGCGATGGAACAATTGAGACAGATTTCCCCGACTGTCACAATAGCAGTTGGACCCGGCAGAGGTTGGGAATGGGATTAGGCTTAAATGGAATTTAATTTTCACCGTTGCTGTCTCCGAAGCCTGTCTACCACCCAGACAGCGTGACGCGCTCTCAGAGTGCATCCTTGTGTGTGTGTGTGTGTGTGCGAGACAGAGAGTGTGTGTGTGAGTCTGTGTGTGTGTGTGTGTGTGTGTGTGACAGTAACATACAGTAGCATATGTAGCATTTGTAATATGATGCGGTTGTGTAGCGCTCGCTTTGTTCTTTGAAAGCACATTAGGACTGCCTGGGCCCATGGTAATGTAATTGTGTAGCAGTCCTCTTATGTTTTCTGCAAGAGAGTGTATAGTCAAGATTGAGCTTGGCACATGTCAGTGACTCACTGTATCTTGGAAAGCGAGAGAGCTTTTTGATTGATAACAGTGGAGAAACAAAAGGAGAGCAATATACCAGCTCCTTCCAAAGAAAAGAAGAAACTTTGTCCCCATTTCTTGTTGAAGGTAGGTATTTTTCCAGCGTTAATCAATGACAACATTTTGGTCATAGCAACCGCTTTGGGATGGAATGGATGGGTAAATAATGAGTAAATAGATAAATGAATAAGTGTTGGCGAAGTGTGAATCAGTGTTTTCGGATCGAGTTCCGAAGTCCTGCTGTGCGTCGGATTAAATTGGGAATCTGTTTGTGTGTGTGTGCGAGAGCTTGTGTGTGTGTCTCTGTGTGCAGTTTATTTTTTACTTTAAGAGTGTTTTTCAAACGCTACAGATGTTGTGTGCTGATGAATTAGTCTGGGTGTTGTTGTGACTCTCCTTTCTGTTTATGATCAATACCTGAATTCATGTGCAAGTAAATGGGCTATGCCACAGCCAGCCAGCCCCCCCACCCCCTCCACAGCCACCCCGATAGACTGAGGGAGGGACTAAGAAAGACAGAAGGAGAGAGTCAGAGTGCATATAGATGCCTGGAAAATAGAACATGTGCTCATAATGAATACATTACAGGGCCATATACAGCCATTTTAATTCTACTCATTATTGGTGGATTGGTGAGTATGTCTACCCACGGGGCTGGTGCTGGGTGGCAGGGTGGGGTTTAAGGTATGTGGAGTTGACTGGTTGACGGACACAGGATGGGTGCGTGTGTGTTTGAGAAGAGAAGATCCGGTAGGCGACTGAGCGATGACAGGATGGCTAGACAGGCCGCAGGTGTGGCTGTTAGCAGCGTGCGACCGTGCGTATACACGCACACACAGCTGCTAACAAGGGTGCTACTGCAGAGGCAACTGTGTCTGTGGCAAGGTTCTGGAGGAGAGTGTGGGGCCTCGAACAGGATCATCTGGATCCCAAGCTACTGCCCTCCTGCTCAGAGGGTGTCTGTCTTGATACAGCACATGCAGATTGAGCTGTGTGTGTCTGAGTGCATGTGTGTGTGTGTGTGTGTGTGTGTGTGACAGAGAAAAGAAGGCTATGGGGCGTGATGCTAGAGAAGTAGAATGGTGATTTGTGTGAGTATTGTTTTCCTGTAATCTCCTCAGATCCGATCAGCCACAGCCAATAATGCAACACTGAGCCAAATGTCGTGCTGCTCTTTCTTCATCTCTCTCTCTCTCTCTCTCTCTCTCTCTCTCTCTCTCTCTCTCTCTCTCTCTCTCTCTCTCTCTCTCTCTCTCTCTCTCTCTCTCTCTCTCTCTCTCTCTCTCTCTCTCTCTCTCTCTCTCTCTCTCACCCACACTATCTCTTTCTCTCTCTCTCTCTCACCCACACTATCTCTTTCTCTCTCTTGCTATCTCTCCCTCTTGTCTTCACTCCCTCCTGTTATTTTATTTTGCTGCAGTGGGGAGCTACCCTTGCTGCAGAGGGAAAGGCAAGGGTTAGGAGAGAGAGAGAGAGACTGAGAGTTGAATGAAGAGACATTATGAATCCAGGACGCCGATTGCTTGTGTACTCCCGATACAGGTTCACACACACACAGGGACAGACACGTACTCACATACACAGGTTGGTTTTTCTATCCTAGTGAGGACCGACAATTCACTATCATTCCAACACTAACACAAATTCTAACCCAGAACCCCTAAACTCCTTAAATCCCCCTAGAAAGAGCACTTGAACTTGCGGGACACACGATTGGTTCTCCCTTGTTTACAATCCTTGCAGCGACCTGTCCCCACAAGGGTAGTTAAACAAGACCACACACACACACACACACGGGCTTGTTTTTGGCTGGTGCGGGAATGGGCGCTTGGCACGGGGACGTGAAGCCTAACAGCCATGGCATCTGTCTCAGCAGCGGGAGCGTCCCGCCTCCCCAGTCCACACGTGACCCAGCCCCGCTTTCATTCACCCAGCCGCCCGCTGCCACAGCCTCAGGATGGGCCACTGCCACCACCTTCCCCCCCCCCTCCCCCATCGAGCCTCTCCGCTCTGCCAAGCACTGGCCACTCCCGTCCCCGTACGCGCTCTGCCCTCCGGCAACAACACCAAGAGCCGCGCGATATGGATCCTTCAAATATTCATAGCCGCAGCCACAGTGGAACCCGGCGCCGGCTCTCCGCCTCCATTTTGAGAGGGATCTCAACGAGCTGTCGCTAATGTGTGTGTGTGTGTGTGTGTGTGTGTGTGTGTGTGCGCTCCTGCTCTGAGGCATACACAATCAATGTGTATTGATGAGAAATGTAAGTAGTGCTTTAATTCCTCACTCAGTGACTTGCAGTCAACCCAGTCTGGCCTCCCCAGCTGATTGTGCACTGTGCTAAATATAAACCCTGATCCGCTCTCCATCCCTCCCTCGCTCTCCCTCCCTCTGTCTCCCTCCCTTGATTCTCTCTCTCTCTGTGTCTCTCTCTCTCTCTCTCTCTCTCTCTCTCTCTCTCTCCCAAGCTCCCTTCCACCCTAGCTCCCTCCATCTCTATGTCTTTCTCCTAGGGCTTAGACCAACCACCAGCCCGCGAAAGGGAACGTGCTTCACTACACTGACACTCAACCGGAGCTAGTAAAGATCAAACTAGCGCACGCTAACAAGCGCACACATACAGTATTACACATGCAGGCACACAAGCGTGCACACAGTTCTCCGCGTTTCTATTGGTGTAAAGAAATTCTCTCTCTCTCTCTCTCTCTCTCTCTCTCTCTCTCTCTCTCTCTCTCTCTCTCTCTCTCTCTCTCTCTCTCTCTCCCCCTCTCTCTCTCTTTGCTTTTTTCAATCTCTCTTTCTCTCATTCTCATTGTCTGTCACTCGCTCCCACTCGGTCTCCCAGTATCCACTCTTCACGAGGATGTGAGAGAAGGCTTCCAGGGCATTGAAACTCTAATATGCGTTTCTGCCTTTCTCAGCCACAGGCTGGATAAACATCCATGTGTAGCAGGAGCAGATGCCTCTGTCTCCCTCTAATGCCCTCTCCTCCCTTCCTCTCCACTTCCTCCCCCCCCCCCTCACTTCCTACCCCCGACTCTCTCCGTTTCCCCCTGTACCTCCCTCCTCCTCTAATGATGATTGCCCCCTCCCCTCTCTGTCTACCCCTCCCCCGACTCCCTTTCCTCCTCCTCCTCTTCGCCCCTCTCTTTTCTCTGTGTCTCTAATGTCTGCCTGGTGTGCTCTTTCTCCCCTCATCTCTCTGGCTGCGTGGCTAGCCCAGGGCCTCTGTGTTTCTCATCCTCCATTTTCCCCTCCCTCTATCTCCAGCTTATTTCTCTGGGGGGGAGGCGTTCCGTGTGCTCTCACGCGCTCTCTCTCTCTCTCTCTCTCTCTCTGTCTCTGTCTCTGTCTCTGTCTCTGTCTCTGTCTCTCTCTCTCTCTCTCTCTCTCTCTCTCTCTCTCTCTCTCTCTCTCTCTCTCTCTCTCTCTCTCTGTCTCTGTCTCTCTCTCTGTCTCTCTCTCTGTCTCTGTCTCTGTCTCTCTCTGTCTCTCTCTCTCTCTCTCTCTCGTCCAGCTCATCAAGTGTGTTGTAGGGTCTGGGATGCCGTGGATAGTGCGAGGACAAACAGGTGGCCTATTGGAGGAGAGATGGAGTGGAAGGTGTTATGTGCTTCTTAAGACTTGATTGTTGTGGCTGACGCGCGGGGGGGGATGTGGTGCAGCTGGAAGACTCCAGTCGACCGACCTGAGCACAGGCAGATGGATGAGGTGCCGGATGAGGCGAGAGGTCGTGTTTGAAATGGGGTGGGGTTGGATGAGAAACAGGGCAACGACAATCTGCTTTACTGGGTCGGACCGGTTTGGCCTTGATCGTGGAGACCTGTTCGGATGCCAACAGATTTGTCACGATTGGTCAGGTGGCTTGGTTGCTCATGTCATGTCCACGTTACCGTGTCGCACTGTTCTCCCAGCCACGGAACGCAGCCCGACCACACCACAACCATACCGTCGAGATGGAGAAGCGATAAAGAGACAGAGATATGGTGACAGAGAGAAAGAGAGAGCGAGAGAGAGCGAGGGCAAGAAAGAGACAGAGAGAGAGAGAGAGAGAGAGAGAGAGGGCAAGAAAGAGACAGAGAGAGAGAGACAGAGAGAGAGAGAGAGAGAGAGAGAGAGAGAGAAATAAAGGCAGAGGGGGCGAGAAAAGCCAGACGGGGAGAGAGAGAGAGAAATATATAGGTAGAGGGAGAGACGCAGGAGAGAGAGAGGTTAAGAGAAAGAGGGTGAGAGAGTCTGCGATGCAGCATGACAGAAAGGCCTTATTAAAGCTGTCCTCTATGGTTGCCCTCCGACTGATTCCTCCTGTAAATCTCCCCTTTAATTGGAGAGGGCGCAGGCCTCACTCACCAACGTATTCCAGGAGATGGATGGGGTAGAGAGAGAAAGAGATAGATGGAGAGAGAGAGAGGTCCAACCTGCCCGAGATGCGTGGGTGGAGAGCGAGAAAAAGATCCCCCCCCCCCCTCCCGTGCTTAGAGAGACAGAGAGAGACAGAGAGAGACAGAGAGAGACAGAGAGAGACAGAGAGAGACAGAGAGAGACAGAGAGAGACAGAGAGGGTGTAGATGGTGAGGAATTGCAAAGTGACCTGTGATATTTACATCCACCTGTAAAAGGGGCAGACGGGGTAGAAAAAAGGAGGACAGAGACGGCAGCCACGGCAGAGGCACATGCGGAGAAGGGTGCAGCCAGGCTGAGGGGACGAGAGGAGGACAAGGACAAGGACAAGGGGCGAGAGAGGGAGAAAACGAAGCGGCGAGAGGCCGGGGGGAGAGCGGGGACGGCGGTGAAAAGAAAAAAAGGAAGGTGAGAGAAAACGGAAGAAAGAGAGGCTGCTTTTCAACCAGAGTTGCAGGCGGAGTGGCCTTCCGTAATGGGGTTGCCATGACAACAGTGTAAAAAGAGTCGGTCTCTGCCAGTGTGTGTGTGTGTGTGTGTGTGTGTGCGCTCCACTCCATTAAGTAGTGTGCTTGTTTGTTTAGAAGACACACAGTTCCTAATTCAGTGCAGGTCCAAGCAGGGCACATTTCACCGCGTTGTTCAGGGGCCACGTGACGGCGAAAACAGCGCCGAGAAGCGCGCGCGTTGTGACAGAGCCCCCTTCCCAGCAGAGCAGCGGCCGTGTGTCGTCGTCGACGCCCGACTCTCTCCCCCGAGACGGACGCGGCGCGAGCCGGGTCAGGTGATGCCATCCTGGTCAGGTGACTGAGCAGCGAGGCCCAGCTGTCGTAGAGCGGAGGCGGTCCCGCAGGAGTGCCAATCTGTCATCATTACATCAATGACACGCATAGCACCGCTAGCAATGTCATCTCTTGTGTGTGCCAAAGCTAACGAGCGGACCTTAATTGTGAAATTAATTGAAAAACATTTTGATTAAAGACCACCATGCCCACCCCAGCCCCCCTCCTCTATCTTCATCAGTTCCCCATTCGTTTGTCTTTTTTCTCTTTTCTCCCTCGTCCCACCGTTTGACTGTGTTTGTCCCCTCACAGTACATTTACATTGAGTCATTTAGCAGATGCTATTACCCAGAGCGACTTACAGTTAGTACAGGGACATTCCCCCCGGAGGCAAGTAGGGTGAAGTGCCTTGCCCAAGGACACAACGTCATTTGGCATGGCCGGGAATCGATCCTGCAACCTTCTGATTACAAGCCCGATTTCCTAACCGCTCAGCCACCTCCCTCCCACAGTAGTTCCCTGTTTGTGTCAGGTTTCCTCGCACTTGTCTCCTCTCTCTTCTTTTGATACACCATATCGAATACGCCGGTTCTGTGCTTCTTACTCTCACCTTCCACACCTCACGCCATCGCACCCGTCCCCTCCTCTATAGTCCCCCTCTCATTCCCCACCATTTATTATTCTGATCTGAAATGATTTCGTTTTCCCCTTGCTGTCACTCTCCTCTATAGTTCTGTCCAATTACAACTCATTTTATGTCTCTGTTGATTCTCCCTCCCCCTCCCCCTCCTTCCCTCCTTTCTCTCTCATGGTCTGTTCCCCTCAGATTCACCCCCCCCAGCTCTGCTGTCTCTTCTCACGTCTCCATTACTGTCTGTTTTGGCCCTTTCCCTCTGTGCATGTGTGTCTTTCTCTCAGCAGGGGGTGGAGGGGTAGGGAGTGGAGGGGCGGGGCGGGGGTTTGAGGAGTGGGGGGTAGAGGGGCAGGGGGTAGAGGGGCAGGGGGTAGAGGGGCAGGGGGTGAAGACCGCTCCTGGGCCCTGCCTGGCCTTGACTTTTTGGAGCCCTCCTCGTTCTCCCTCACTCCCCACCCACCCCGCCCTCCCGTAGGGCTGTTCTTTGTAGCAGCGTGGCCTCAAAGACAAGCCAACCCCCCCCCCCTTCCTCTCTCTCCCCCACACTCCCTCTCTCCCACACACTCCCTCTCTCCCCTACTCTCCACATTGTCGGACTGTCTCTCTCTCTCTCTCTCTCTCTCTCTCTCTCTCTCTCTCTCTCTCTCTCTCTCTCTCTCTCTCTCTCTCTCTCTCTCTCTCTCTCTCTCTCTCTCTCTCTCTCTCTCTCTCTCTCTCTCTCTCTCTCTCTCCAGCCGTTCAGAGCCAGAGGGAGAGAAGCAGCGAGCGTTGCGGGTCGAGTGCGTCTCTGCTACCTCTCTTGCTCGCTCGCCCCGCTCCGTCCCCCCTCTCCTCTCTGTGTGAAGGGTTTATCATTCAGGCCCAGACCCCGTGGGTGGACTATATCCTTCACACGGAGAAGCCCCCTGTGTGGGGGTTTGCGTGCGGGCGCGGGCGTGGGCGTGCGTCTTTGCCGGCGTGCGCGTCGCACGCGAGACCGTGTGAGGTCATGGTGCGAGAGGGAGTATGTTGCACTTCGATAATGAGTGCGCTGAGGCTCATTAACGTCCGTGCCATTCAGTAACATTAGAGACGAGAGGGGGACATTGATCATCAACAAGTGATCGATAACGACAATAAGGTATCGAGTGAAACGCCAGTCTGTCGCCAGGGAGACGTCCGCCGCGCAGGACCCCCGTCGCCCCCCGGGGCAGCTCCCCACCCGCCCCGCCTCGGCAGGCTCGCGGTCATTTCCCAGCCGACAGAAAACAAAGGGGAACCTGATGAATTTTCCTTTTCTGCGCGTCATCAGGCAAACCTAGCCCTTGGTCAACAGGAGAATTGGACTCATGACGGAAATCGTCACGACCAAAAATCGCCACGGTGGCAACGCACATGCGTTTTGTTTTTCAGAATATATATATATATATATCAGACGCGTTGCTGTGTCGTCCCCTGCGAACAGAAGTAGGTTTGAGCCTGCCGGGTGAAGCGCGACTGTAAGGGGACTGATTGGGACCATGTTGGAACTGCTTTCACGGCTCCAAAGCAGAGATGACACTGTTGGGGGAGTATCAACAGAGCCCCCCCCCTCCCCCAGCGGGCCTCCCCGAGACCACTCCAACAGAGAGAGAGAGAGAAAGAGGGAGAGACAGAGAGAGACAGAGAGAGACAGAGAGAGACAGAGAGAGACAGAGAGAGACAGAGAGAGGGAGAGAGAGGGAGAGAGAGGGAGAGAGAGGGAGAGAGAGGGAGAGAGAGGGAGAGAGGATGAAGAAAAAGGGAAAAGAGACTGGAACACAGGGTGGCCGGTCGTCATGGCAACCGGAACGTCACGCGGCTCCCGAGCAGATTGCAGATTTCGCCGCTCCCCCCCCCCCCCCCTCGTCGCTCCCGACTCCGGCGTGGAAACAGGAACAGGTGTTACCAACAGCTTCCTCAAACACAAATGTGGGCGTCTCCTCCTCCTCCTCGCGGCTTTTGCCCGTCCCGTCAAATTCGGAATCGAGACTCCTCCCCCCGTCACCTCGAGGACAGGTCGGGCCAGGGTACCGGTGGGGACTGGGTGGTCAATATCTGTTGCCATGGATGCCAGTCCCTCCATGAAGCTGCCTGGGAAGGCAAGCACTCCTGCCGTGGTTGACATGCGAGCGCTGTTAGTGCGCTCGAATGTGTGTTTCACGTCGGCGTAGCTCATGCAGCCTCGTCTCTCCGGCTCTCATTAGCTGCGTCTGAGAGACCGTCACTCCTGTTTACCCTCCCTTCGCTCCCTTTTCTTTGTTCCGCCCCGCTTTATGGAGTGGAGGATGCGAACGGAGAAAGGCACAGGATGTCCCAGAGAGTGTTTGTGTGTGTGTGTGTGTGCGCGCACGTGTGGCGCCCCCCCCCCCCCCCTCAAGGCAGATCACCAAACAGCTGTGTTTCAGCGCGAAGGTCCACTCAACCCCCCCCCTTCACCCTCATCCTGGCATGCAGAGAGAGGAGCAGTATCCGATTTCCCCCCCCCCTCCCCTCCTTCCCTCCCACAGGGCAGCAGGAGGTCCCTGCTAAAAACGTATCTGCCTGGATGAGCACTAGTCCGGCAGAGGGGGGCTTGTACTCCTGCCAAATACTGGTCCCTCCACTCCCACAGGGAATGTGAAAGGGCCTGGTGCTACCCTTCTCATCCGAAAGGGACAGGGCATACTGCAGACTGCAGAGTGTCTGATCCAGCCCCAGCCAAGGAACCGAGGGGATGGGGCGGTGGAGAGGGGGAAGGGAGGAGGGGAACGAGGGGGGATGGGGGCCGGTAGCTAACAGCCCCAGAGAGAGAGAGACAGAGAGAGAAAGAGAGACAGAGGGAGACAGAGACAGAGAGTGAGAGACACAGAGACACAGAGCGAGAAAGAGAGGGTTCGGGGAAGTTCAAGAGCCGAATGTGGAAACGCGGCCCTCTGGACTCCCACACCCGTCGCCGGGTAGGCAGACCCGTCGCCGGGTGAAGAAGAGGCTTTACTGACGAACGCTGCAAGGCCCCCTCAGGGAACCGTGGGGGTGTGTGTGTGTCTTCAGAAACCCTGCCGTAGGACCCCCGTCGGAGTTGCAGAGAGGGGGTGGGGGGGGGGGGGGGGGGGAGCGCTGGTTTTCGTTTCGGGAAAGGAGCAGGAGGAGAGCCTCTCAAGGCTCAAGTGGACGCTCACCTCCGTTTGTGGTGCATTTAAAGGCGAAGGCCTCCGGTGAAGGGGCTCCTTGTTGTCCCCGCGCGGCGACCACGCGCCGGGCCGAGACAACAAACGAAAGTGGACACACGCATGTACCAGGACGCCCGGGCACACTCGACAGAGGCGGCCCACTCACAAGCCCCTGTCTGTTTACGCTCTGTCTCTCTCTCTCTCTTGCCCCCCTCTCTCTCTAGCCCCACCCCCCCTCCGCCTCTCTCTCTCTCTTTCTCTCTCTCTGTTTCCCTCCCTTCTCCTCTCATGCCCTTGTGCTCTCATTCATTTTATATCTCCCATGGCAGTGCTCAGAAATGCCGGAATGGGGTCTGACCCACCGAGCAGAGACTAAGAGTCGTTTAGACTTTGTTAAACAAGGGCACTTACATTTTAAAGGGTCATAATCGTCCAAAACGGAAGCTCTAAAATCAATCGACAAGAGCTCTCGAAAAGCAATCCAGAATGGGAGACAATGGGTGAAAATGGTCATTGTTGTGGGCACAACAATTTATTTCTGTAAATAGAGTATAATATGTGTCTTAAGATGCCTGTGTGTGTGTGTGTGTGTATGTTTTCATGCATGTGCAGCACGCAGTGCGGTTGGGCCGGATCGGTTGGCCGTCTCAGAGTCCCCGATTCGACCAGCACAGGCTGGGCGACCGTCCAATCAGGACAGCCATCTGGAGACCCATCAGGGCCCTCGCTGTGATGTCACAGCGGCTCAGCTCAGGGGTTCTGTGGGCGCAGGGAGTTGACGCTCTGACTCGGGTGTCACGGCCCGGGGTCACAGAGCTGCCTGCCAGCCCCAAACGTGTGGGTGTGCGCGCGGGTCGGACGGCAGGAGATGAGGGGGCGTACGTACCGCCCTGCTGGGCCGGGGTTTGGAGGTCACGGAGGAAGACCTTGGTCGCGGGCGCGCGTGTCAGTGTGTGTGCGCGGGCGCGCGTGTGCGGCACGCTCGGGCGCTTGTGCGTACCACGTGCGTGTTGACGGGGGGGCCGATCCGGTCCTCGCGGTGACGCGGACCTGTGGCTGTGTGTTCGCGTGGTCTGCTCCGCAAGTTTGACTCTTCCAGATCGAACGTGGCACAGAGGAGAGGGAGTCCTCCAGATGACAGTGATAGCGGCCTCGGGTGCAGACTATGTACGGGTTTGATTGACAGCTCGGTTAATTCGAACGTGATTAATATTTCAGAGCTGTCCTCCGTGCGGATGCCTCTGTAATGTAAAACAGTCTCTCGGAGACCCAGTCAGGTCTCCAAACTGCTGGCCCACAAGCCCCCTGATCTGGATGACTCACCCTTCTCCGGGGCCTGGCTAACCACCCCCGCCCCCCCCCCCCCCCCCCCACAAGCGCCCTGCGGTCGGAGCTGACGGGGGCCCCGGTCAGATTTAGTGGGCCTATCTGCAGGGGCACTGGGGGCAGAGGAGGGCTGGAGGGGCGGAGGAGAGATGGATGGGAGATATGGGGGAGAGGGTGTTTTGAGTGGGGGTGAGAGACACTGGGAGGAGCAGGGGGCGGGGGGGGGAGAGGGAGAGAAGGAGGGAACGAGAGCCGGAGCGGGAGAGAGGCCGAGAGCCTTCGGGGGGGGAGAGATCTGGGCAAGTTGACCTTAAAAAGCTTCCCGGCGCTGGATACAGCTGTAACACTCCCGTCGGTGAATATTTCATGTGCACTTAAAGCTTTGTGGAATATACACAGTGTTGTAGTTACTCCAACCAAAATAGCACCAGCAGTTGTATGGAGCTTTGCTTGTGGCATGATTCTTTCACGGTGGAGGGAAATAGAGGAACCCTGGGGTAATAATGTGGATACGGATGCGCTCCCTGCTCGCCTACTGGCTACTGTAGGACTGGAGAGCCAGCGATGGCTATGTACTATACAGTAGTGTGGATCAGGGCCATGTGACTCTTAAGGCCAGTGAAATCCACCCTGCTTTGCCTCCAGTGCTTATCAGATCAGTGGAGCAACCAGCGAACCAACAGCACAGGATTTAATATCAAACACAGGCCATAAGCCGTGTTCAATAGGCATGACAGGGATAAACATCAGTGAAAACATTGGCCGCCACTCGCCGCCCATATAAGGGCAGGCTGGGCGAAGCGAGTGGAGCGTCATGACATCGAGGACGCAAAAGCAAACGCCTACACACCGCTTCTTGGTCTCACTTCACACTGCGAGTGTGACAGCATAGGGTAGGGTGGGGGCTGTGAGGAGACGGGAGAGAGAGGTAGAGAGAGAGAGGTAGAGAGAGAGAGAGGTAGAGAGAGAGGTAGAGAGAGAGGTAGAGAGAGAGGGAGAGAGGGAGAAATAGAGAAGCGACTTCAGGTGTTATCTCTTCAGTCAGACTTCAGACATGCAGAGCGGTAATTAGAGCTATGTGAACACTCACAGAAGACTCTGCATCCATTCTGCCATTTTTCCTCCCCCTCTCTCTCACACACACACGAACGCACTCGCGCACACACACACACACACACACACACACACTCACACACTCACACTTTTCCTGTTTTACTTTCATACTGTTTCATGAATGACACACAACCTTAGGCAGAGGATGTGAGAGATGGGGCCCATCGTGGTGCTGTCGGAGTAATGGTGTCGGAGAAACAGAACAGCTTGAGCTGAGCACAGCTTTCGTTGCTGCTGCTGATTGCTACTCAGTCATGACCCTAACACATCTCCAGCCTGATGATCATAGCATTATTCCGTAATGATAATATTCAGTTATAATTACAGTAATTTATAGTTGTCTATTTACTTAAATCTGAAAAGATTAGACTGATTGTAATTCATCATATTGTTTACTTAGCTTGGGGTTACAACTCTTGATTGGATTTATGGATGTTTGATTACAATATTAGACAAACAGACTATTGATTTAGACACAGGTCAGGCGTGTTACTCGGCTGGTGGAAATGGAGGTTCTGAAAGAGAGGTATAAGGAGAGAGAGAGAGAGCGAGAGAGAGCAAGAGAGAGCAAGAGAGAGCAAGAAAGAGCAAGAGAGAGCAAGAGAGAGCGAGGGAGGGAGGGAGGGAGGGAGGGAGAAAGGGAGAGAGGGAGGGAGGGAGGGAGAGAGGGAGAGAGGGAGAGAGGGAGAGAGGGAGAGGGAGAGGGAGAGGGAGAGGGAGAGGGGGAGGGGGAGGGGGAGGGGGAGGGGGAGAGGGGGAGAGGGGGAGGGGGGAGGCTCTTCAGTGGTGTGTTTCTGGGGGAGAAATGAAAAGTGACAGAAAGCTGACGGAAAAATGAGAACCTTGTTTGTTCTTTCCTGGCGGATCAACATGCGCTACGCAGATATCGGTCCCCGAGGTGGACATGGCACGGCTGATACAGAGGGTTCCACGCTTGACTGGAATTCCCCTGCCTGTAAATTAGCATCCAAAGCCAATCCACTCAGCTAATGGGCGTCAGCCTAAGAACAGTGTGTGAACGATGGCGATAATGAAAAAACAATCCGCTGACATCATTATGGATAATCTTTGCCCGTTTTGTGCTGCGAATCAACCTGCTCGGTGTGAAGATGTGTTTGCTAGATGCATGGTTGATGCATAACAACAACACTCCTATAAAACTCCCCTCCCCTCCACCCCAAACATCCCCCCCGAAACATCCTTCACCACAGACTAGTACCTTTGGCTGGAGGGTGATGGAGAAGGATGGTGGAGAAGATGGTGGCCAGGGGGGGTCAGGGGAAGGGCTTGTCTGAAGGCGTCTGCAGCGTGTGTCTAATTGAGCGCTGTGTAGTTAATTGTTTGTGCGTAGGAGGGGAGAAATCAATCTGTTTTCTCACTGCCGTGACTTCTGGGCCCTGGGGTGATAGACTGGAGCTGGCAGACACACACTGCAGTCTCTGCCAAAAGACCCAAAAAGCATGACTCCTCTCACACACACTCGCCCTCCTTCCTTGATACACACACACACACACACGCACAAACACACACACACACACACAAACACGCCCCGGAGGAGAGGAAGAGGATGTGCATGAGGGGGTTATTGAGTCAGGGTGAAGTCAGATCCATCCATCGATCGCCCGCTAGCTGAGAGAGGAGTCAGGAACGTGAGACCTGAGCAGGTCAGAGGGCCAGGAGACAGAGGGGATGGGGGGGGGGGGTGAGGAAAGAGGGGAGGAAAAGAAGAGAGAGGGGAAGAAAACCTCCCCCCTTTGCCAAGCTTAAAGAAGACCCCCCCAACCCCTTCTGTGTAAATGCAGAGAAAGCCCTGGGAACAAAAAGGAGCATGGAGGAAGAGATTTAGAGAAGCTTTAGTATATATGTAGTGTGCTCCATAAACATTACGTCTTGCTCCATTCAATTAGTGAAATCAAATCAATGGAATAGAAATAGATCACTAATGGAGACTAATTGTTAGCATAATCTATTTTTAATCTACAACCATTGCTTTAGAATATTGCATCGCTGTTAGATACAAACACAGAGCAGTCTTTTCCCATTTACATATAAATGGCGCCTGTAAATAATTTGTTTACTAGCATGTTAAGCTAATACGATCACATTGTATTTGCATTTCTCTCCCACCAAAGAAACCATTTTGTTTTGGGCAGCAATCCACCCCACAGAACTCCAAGGCTGTGTTGGTGGAAAGTGAATTTCCAGTCAGTGTGTCCTCTAAATAATTTACTCAGTCTTTGAATGAGCTCAAAACACAGGCCCACTTCTGATCTCATTTGAGCTCCAGCTTTCCTCCCATTGGACCGCGATAGCCCCCTGGAAGGGGTGTAAAGCGTTGTTTGATTGGTTGGGACCCTTCCGAGCCCAGTCGAAAACAGCTTCATTATTGATAGGAATGAACAGTTCCAGGGGTAGAACGAGGATCTGATGAAGCACCGAGGATGAGGAAGAGGAGGGAGAGGACTCTCCAGAAGGATGTCAGGATAAAGAGAGAGATGAGGGAGCTGAGGTAAATGAGTATGAATAGGAACCCGCTCCAGTCCTGGGTCCCAGCCCGGTGTTGTGCGATGTTCCCTTTTCAGTCCCTTTTTCTTTTTTTGTTATATATTTTTTTTTGTATCAGGCTAGTTCTTTTAGTGGAACGGAGCGTGTAAGGGCCCAACAAAAGCAGTAGCAGGGAGTGATTCAGAGTGACCAGACGGCTGAGACTCCCCGAACGGAGGGGGGAAAAAGGTCACATGAAACACGAGGCTCCGCGGAGACCGACCGGCCAAAAAGAATGTGTCGATGAACTGATGCACTCAAGCCTCTAGGGGGGGGGAGGGGATGACAGAAAAGAAAAGCGTTATAAAGCAAAAAGGGAAAGGGAATAGGGTGAGTGTGCGCGTTTACGCGATTCAATACGTTCGAAGTCTGTGCGCGTGGCGCGTCGACGTGTGCGCGCGTGTCTCAGTGCGTGAGCATTAGGGAAAGGAGGCAAAACAGACCCTCTGGATCCAGTCCATGCTCTAATGGGCACTCACCTCGTGCAAGGCCCCAGCAAAGCGTTCCAGCGCCACACTGTTGGTAATTAACAGGAGCAGACAGTGGAAAGCAGCACCTGTTACTGGCTGACTGGTGCTGTGGGCTCAGTCTCCCACGGCTTCTTTATAATAACCAGACCACCACAGACCCATCCCCCCTCAGGGAACACACTCACTCGGGGGTGTGTGTGTGTGCGCGTGTGTGTGTGCTGCGAAGACGTTTGTGACGAAGGGAGGAGGAAGAGAAGGGAGAGGATCTGGCGAAGGATGTTGGACTGTTATTCCACGGACATGGTGGCTGCCCGCACAGCCGGGAGCCTCCCCTGTGGCTCTTCTGTCAGGAGTGTGTGTGTGTGGGTGTGTGTGTGTGTGTTTGTGTGTGTGTGGGTGTGAGGTGGTCTGTATGAGAGGCCGTATAGGCCATCATTCATACTTGGTCTCACATACATGCCATGACCTCAGATATATATCATTATACTCTCACATATATACCATTATACTCTCACACATACACTATTATACTCTCCCACATACACCATTATACTCTGACAAATAGACCATTATACTCTCACATATACACTATTATACTCTCACATATACACTATTATACTCTCACATATACACTATTATACTCTCACATATACACTTTTATACTCTCACATATACACTATTATACTAACACATAAACTGGCATGCTCTCTTACACAGACACAAATACCCTCTTATATGCACCATCACACTAAAGTATGTCAATATATGTAAGAGAGATAAATAAGGGGTGTGAAACAGAATGATAGACTAGTAATCTTACTTACATATCCTATGTGAATAAGAATAGTTATATGTGCAAGAGAGTTATATGTGAGAGAGTGTGATTGAAACGGAAGGCAGTTTGATTGAAAAGGAAGTCGTACTGAATTCTCCGTTCCTGATTGGCTTACAGCCTTGTAGCCAGAGCAGTGCTTGCTAAACTGAAGCAACAAGGCACAATTAAAACAAGCAGTAGAACAACGCTTAAAATAAACATTTACATTTTTTGGTTAGCCAGTTTAGCATGGTAGACATGATTTTTCATTTGATTTACCTTCTTTTGCCAGGCCCATTTGTTTTTGTGGAAGTTAATGGTAATGAGGAGGACAATATGTTGTTTTTTTACAAATACAATGCGGTGTGTTCATGACGTTATAAGGGAAACTGACAGCATGGGACCTGACAGCATGGTTATGCAAAGATTATTTAGTGAGCTCGATTCTTACACACGGACAATTTTTTCTTTATTTTGATCAGCAAGCAGTTAGGAGGGAGTGACAGTCGGGAAAGTTTGGTCGCACTTGAGGCTACGAATGCCTGTCTTCGCTCAATCATCACTACAGATACTGTGCTGAGGGCGACCAGGAAGACCATTTCTGATGGTTGGAGGTGCTCTTGAATCAAACATAGCTCGCTGTCTCACTTCTAATGATCTCGCATTGTCATTTGAATTGATGATTGAACGAAGACAGGCATTTGTAGCCTCAGGCATACTGCTCGGCGTCCGGCCTCGTGGCTACGGCCGAACACCACCCGTGGTACACCCCTCAACAACCCCACTCGCACTCGTACTATGTTGCTTTAGTAATAATGGTGTAAATGTGAGAGTGTAATGGTATATGTTTGAGAGTATAATGGTGTATGTGTGAGAGTATAATGGTATGTATGTGAGAGTATAATGGTATATATGTGAGGTTATGGTGTCGTATGTGAGACCAAGTCGTTTATGTGCAAGAGTATAATGGTATATATGTGAGAGTATAATGGTATATATGTGAGGTGTCGTATGTGAGACCAAGTATGAATTATGGCCTATACGGCCTCTCATAGGTCTGCACTTAATTGCCATGTCCCAGTATTAGAAAGAAGGGCTCCACTATCATGGCATGTATGTGAGACCAAGTATGAATTATGGCCTATACGGCCTCTCATAGGTCTGCTCTCACATTGCCATGTCCCAGGATTAGGAAGAAGGGCTCCACCACAATCCTCTGCTGCACGCTGCAGCTGAACACGCCTGTTTTCAGACGGGGGCAAGTCATTGGTCCGTGACTGACTCACTGGTTTAGGCTCCGGCGAATGGGTAATTGGGACTCGCTGTCCCGCAGTTCGGACTTTACATTGGGCTGAGCAGGTGTGGGGCGGTCTGCAGCATGTGTATGCATTCGTGCGTCATCCCACACTGTCCGTCCTTTTCCTTTGGCAGCTCTTGAGTGATCGCTTCGAAGGTTGCCTCTTTGTGTGAACGAGTGAGCGGGTGTTTGCGTGCGGGCGTGCGGATGAAAGAGTGAGCATGTGTGCTGTCTGCGCGTGCACTTGCGTGCGCTTTTGTGTGTGCTCTCGCACGTTTGTGTCTGTGCGTATTCAGGCCTGTCTGTCTCCTCCTTTGCCTGTTCCTGAGTGACGACTTTGAAGGCTGCCACTTTGTAGGAGATGTGAGCGTGCGCGCGTGTGTGGAAGTGTCCGCGCGTGTGAGTCTCAAAGTGTCCGTGTGTGCGCGCGCGCACGTGTGTGAGAGAAAGGAAAGAGAGAGAGAGAGAGTGTGATGTCTGTGTGTACGAATGAGGGCAAGTCCGACAGCCCTGCTGTGTCAGAATCTTCCAGTGCCTACTCTGCCCATCCCAGAGCTGGGTAACCTTGGCAGGCAGAATGGGGTCACTGCCATCAAACTCCATACATCTCACACACACACACACACACGCAGACACACGCAGACACACGCCCAACTGCAAACCCACGCCTGCATCATCCGCCACGACAACGCGACGCCGCGCATGGTGCACAGGTGAACCGGAGAACAGCGTCGTGCTATAGAGGCACGAGCACCAGAAGAACACAGTTGCCCCAGGAGGCCAGGTGCTCCAGCTGGAGATCTGGAATCCCAGCTAGTGCATTGAAGTTTGACAGACTCATTAGCTAATGGTGTTATTGACACACGGGATGGGGATTGTCATTGTATGCCCGTAGAAAAGAGGGATGAAAATGAATGTCAGCCTATTTTTAAATGTCATCCTCTCTTTTTGTTCTGGATCCTTGCCCCACTTTGTGTCACAGATCTAAAGTGGGTCATCAACACATGTGGTGCTCCGGTGGGCTCATCTATGTGTGTGTGTGTGTGTGTGTGTGTGTGTGCGTGCCGGTGTGTGTGGCCCTATTCTGTGTGTATGCATGAGCGCACCGAGCTTGTATGTATCCATGTGTGAGGGGGGTGCAGTACATCAGCGCTCCTCTAGGAGAGAGGGAGAGAGGGAGAGAGAGGGAGAGGGAGAGAGGGAGAGAGGGAGAGAGAGGGAGAGAGGGAGAGAGGGAGAGAGGGAGAGAGGGAGAGAGAGGGAGAGAGGGAGAGAGGGAGAGAGGGAGAGAGGGGGAGAGAGAGGGGGAGAGAGAGGGGAGAGAGGGGGAGAGAGGGGGAGAGAGGGGGAGAGGGGGAGAGAGAGGGGGAGGGGGGAGGGGGGAGGGGGGAGGGAGGGAAGAGACCGGAACACAGGGCGGCTGAGGGAGGATGGGTGAACACAAGTGTCTCATTCACCCACAATTATGATCCGCCGTCTCCAATTAGAGGCGAGCATGCGTTATCTTTTAAAGTCTTTAGCTCTGCTTGTTATTGGAGAGAGGGAGTAGGAGGGGAATGCGGGGAGACGCGGCAACAGTAGAATGGTCTCACAGCGGGTGGTGTGTGCGGGCGGCACGGGGGGGGGTGGCTTGGTGTCGAGGTACTGTACCATGTATACTCTGGCAGCGGGTGGAGATGGGGGGGGGGGTGCGGTGGAGCTGTCTGATGGGTCTTTTACATTAATAGACTGTAATAACACACGCACACGCTCTCACACACACACACTCACAAGTACAATGTATCTCCGTTGTTAATGAAGATGGATCCGAGGCAAACTAGCAGAGTACAGGGCACACGAGGTGGCACGATGCCAGCCACAGGCCACCGCTGGCACTCAGACATGGCGTCCATGGAGAAGCAGAGGCAGAGCCTGGCGGGGGTACTGTTTCATAACAATATCACGCCGAATAATGATGAACCCATTGTCGGTGGCTCTGGCTCATAAGATGAATGTCGCCAACCTTCACGATCACTCTCGTTGTGGTTTAGGCTTAATGGCTACGGTTAATTATTCAGGGTGTCGCTCATTTGAATACGCGTCAGCCGAGGCGGGGAAAGAAAGAGAGGAGGCAGAACGAGAGGTGGTGGGGGGAAGAGCGATGGAGACGGGGAGCGGGGAGAGAGGGAGACGGGCGAAGGGGAGCCGTCCCGACAGTGGTGGCACCTGTGCAAATGGCATCCTCCAGCCCACTGAGACCCCGCGCCGCGCCAAGCAGACAGGCGGGCGCTGAGGTCACATCCTGGTGGCCGGCGTTGGAGCGTGGCGTGGCGGCCGGAGGCAGACAGTGGCGTGGCCTCCTGTTGCATCAGTAATAATAAACTGTGACAAGCTCCCCGACTCTGCCCTCTCTCCGCCATAAATCACAGGGCATTCCGGGAGCTCGCCCGCCCTCCCCAGCGCCATGTCGACAGCGGCAGAGTGAACTGGGAGGGCAGCCTATCTGTAGAAACACGCGGATACACCGCGGCTGTTACACACACCCTTTGCCTGCAGCCTGTTGCTGGAGGCCAGGGGAGCAGGGCCGAAGGGCTCCACCTTATTGGTTTCTGTCGACTGCCACTCTTAAGAGGCTGGCCTTCAATTGGCTTCCCAGCCTTAGAGGGAGGGTGCCTGCAGAAGCAGGGGATCCAGTCGTCGGCTGGCAGTTTTGTGTTTTGAGATGAGGAGAGGCGAGTGAGTTTGGGCTTTGCGGAGGAATGAATGCACGGCTGTTGATTTTTGGAGAGGGAGAGATGGGCACGGGCGAGTCTGCTGAGTGAAGCGAGGAGGGCTCTCTCTCTCCGTCCCCTTCCTTCTTCCCCCCTCCCCTCCCCTCCCTCTCTGACAGTCACAATAGCTGTGTTTGATATCCCTCTGCTGGATTCTGCCGCTCTGCAGTTTCCTGTCCCTCATTAGCATTCCCTCTGAGCAGAGTTCCATTATAGTCCTCCTCTGGTTTTATGTCTCCTCTTTCTCTCCGTTTCTTCAAAAAGCCCTCCCACACCCCCACCTCGGCTGCTGTTGGTGAGCGAGTCGTATTCCCCGACGACATGGCAGCCCGTATCTGTTCTCCCAGAGCCAGTAATCAAACACACTGGCTCTAATACGCAGGCCATTACAGGAGCTGTGATGTTCCATCTGCACACGGCCGCCACAATGATGCCATTAGAGACACGGGATGGATCCCGTGTGCGTGCGCGCGAGGGTCCGCGCACAAGGTGGTGTGTCCATGCGTGTACCACCCAGGAGACGGTCCTGTGCAGGCGGTCTGTTCTTAATAGACCGACGGACTGTTCAATGGACTGTTAGCATGATCGGACCTGAATGGGCTAGCGTTGCTGTTAGCCTTAATAGCATTATCCAGCCCTGAGTGAATGGGACAGTGTTTAGTGGAACACTGCAGAGGAGCGTAGCGTCAATGCTAATGGGCCAGACTTGGGAGGTGTCAGTGTTATGAGCACATGCATTATGTTGAGGGGCTAGCGATAGCCTCGCCAAATCGGATTAGAGTGGCCTGCGGAGGGGAAGACGGCCACATCAGGGCCAGCATAAGACAAGCTGATTTGATATTGCACGCTAGCTGGTACAACACATTACAATCAGAGTGAGAGAGAGAGAGACAGAGAGAGAGAGAGACAGAGAGAGAGATAGAGAGAAGGGGAGAGAGAGGGTACAGTCCCTTGTTTTGGGTTCCTATTCTTGTCGTTTCCTGGCAGCAGGACGAGGATGGGACTCCATGTCAGTTTTCCTTGAGCGATCGAAGCAAACACTTTTCCGTTCCAGAATAATCCGTTTCCTGGCACCCTGTTAATGGGCGATTTTTTCCACACACGGAAACAGTGGCAAGTGTGTCCAAATCGTCACTTTCACTCCTTTGCATAATCGTTGAATTATATTCAACTGTCAAATACCTGGGCGTCCTGCGACGCTGCGTTGACAGTAAAGGCACAGCCAGATTCCACTTCCCACTCTGTGAAGCCCCGACACAGATGGCGGTGGTAATGATGTTTCATGGTATGTCTGTTACATTGGGGACCGAAAAGTAGGATAATCATATTCGGGTTTTTTGGACAGTGATTCGTTTTGCGGAGGTGAAGGAGTAATTAATGAATTATATCTCATCTACATTTATGGTCACACTTCCCTGTATTACTCACTCAGGCTCTGCACCCGCGATGAGGGATCGCAGGGTTACATTCTGGAGCTGTCGATGTCACAGCTGGGGTTACGTTGAGGACCCCCAGGCCCCTACACGGAGCCGGGTGTCTCAGGCTTTTGGCCCATCTAATAATTGAGTTGCGACACTGCGGAGCCTGCCCACAGCCAAGCAGGTTTCGGGTAAATCTACATGCCAGACAAGCTCCCCTCCTCCACAATGGGAATGTGCTGTTTTACCTCGTTTCGCCACACTAATTCACAGGAGGGGGCATCGTTGTGTTCACGCACTTGACTTGATTGCAAGATCCTTGAAATGCCTTGGAGTGCTCCCCCTTTTTCCTGGGAACTTGTGAGACGAAAACATCAATCCCAATAGCGGTGCCAAGTGACGACCCTTCATCTTAACACACAGCACTCCTAACACTCCTCCGCGTGAGCTTACCGGCCTTCATAATATATGAGTGTCAAACTGTGAAACGGTCCGTATTATTCTTTTCTTCTCTCCCTCTCTCCCCCCCTCTCTCTCTCTCTCTCTCTCCCCCTCCCCCTCTCTCTCTCTCTCTCTCTCTCTCTCGCAAATGAGTTTGTTTGTCTTCCCTCTCCTCGCCCATCCCTCCTGTCATGCCCTGCTCCCCTTTGTTTACGCAACATACAGTACGCGCCCCCCATCTTGAAGGGATTGAAATTCTAATCACATGACCGTGGGGTTTGCCATGAAGCAGACACTGTGCGAGGCGCCGTTGGCGGGCGGGGTGAGTTAGCTTCTGAAGATGCACTGTCCGTCCAATCACTCGTGTGGATTTATTGAGCTTTGACCACCAGCTGGCACTCAGTGGCCCACATACAAACACACACACACCCACTGACGAGCCCGAGCATTCTACTATACCTGGACCATCACACCCCTCTTCACCTTGACTCATGTCTCCGTCGGGGGGGGCTGGGGTTGTGGGAGGAGCCGGCGGAGACGCCCTCCGCAGAGCAGCGGGCTACGCTCGCGTCTGGCTGTCAGGAACATCGGCAGAACGCAGTGGAACAGGGCCCAGGGAGAAGGTGTCCTCGTCGCGTGGCACGTCGGATGAACCAAACTCCCCGTCAGCTCTCCCGGATAACCCCTTGGCATGTGTAAAACAGGCGACCGTGTCTGTTTCGAAAGATGGATCATAATGATCCCAGTGATTACAGTAATGATCCAATAAAAAGTGGATAATGAGGTTATTTGCCTGGGATCAAGGCAGCTTCAAATGAGCGGCAGAGACTGCTGAGAGGAACAGCAGATACCAGTTGAGAGGGCTTCATCAGTGCTCATCTACAGTACACAACCACTGCTCTCTGCTCTCACATCAGATGTCTGCGCGCGCACACACACACACACACACACACCCACGCCCACTGTGTTGTTGAATTCCCTGGTCTGTAGTGGGGTGTGATGGTGCTGTCCATGAGAGGAGAAACAGTGATGATAATAATGCCGGATATGATCTGATCAAAAGGTCAGTGTCTGGCTCCGGGCGTCTTCCTCCTCGATACGGGGAGAGAGATCCAGTGGAAGGGTGCCGAGAGAGATGGAGAGAGACGAAGGGGCGAGAGACAGAGAGAGAGTGATGGAGAGGGACGGGAGAGAGGGAAGGAGGGAGGGAGGGACAGAGGGAGGGAAGGATTAAAAGAGAGGGCTGGATTCATACCTCCCAAGACCCTCACACAGACAGGCAAGGCAGACAGACAGACAGACAGACAGACAGGGCAGACAGACGGGCAGACAGACAGCCAGGGCAGACAGACAGGCACACAGACAGCCAGGGCAGACAGGCAGGGCAGACAGACCGGCAGGGCAGACAGACAGGCAGGGCAGACAGGCAGGGCAGACAGACAGGGCAGACAGACAGGGCAGACAGGCAGGGAAGACAGGCAGGGCAGACAGGCAGACAGTGACAGATATGGTGTTGAAACACTCTGCTAGGCTTCCCTTTTCTCATCCTTTCATCCCTCTGGTCCTTGGAGAACTTTCATTTCCTTTCCCCATCCATGTCCACACTTTACTATCTTTTTTTCTTTTTTTTCCTCTCTCATCCCTTCTCTCTTCAGTCCTTTTCCATTTTGCCTTCATCGCTCCCTTTCTTTCTTCCTGCACTTCCTACCTTCCTTCCTTCCTTCCTTCCTTCTGACCTTACAACATCCCATATTTTTCCTCTCCATTGTTCTTTACTTCCGCCTCGAACTCTCCCTCACTCCCTTCCTCCCTCTCCCTCTCTGTCTCTCTCTCTCTCCCTCCCTCACCTCATCTACAGAGACCACAGGAGAGCTATTGTGGAGGGTGCAGTCAGGGGCAGCATCAAAAGAGCCGGGTTGAAAGACAGATTTTTCTTATTAACAACTACAAAAGCCGGAGAAAAATAGACAGAACTCAGTCACACAGGGGGGGTGTGTGTGTGGGGGGGGGGGGTGGGACCTGTTTCTGACCATTAATAATACAGATGGGAAGATAGAGGGATGAAAAGAGAGTGGGGAGCGGAGGGAGTTTGGAAGAGAGGAAGAGAAGGTGTGCATGTACCCAAGGCCACAGCACTCATCCCCATCCCCATTGGTCCAGCAGCCTCTCTTCTCTCGCCTTTTGTCCCCGTGTTGTGTCCCCCACTCTTTCAGCCGTACCACAAACAGGGTGTTTACAAACAAGAACACATTAAGGCCCAATGCGGAACATGTGTAGATGTGTGTCTGTGCCGCCCGCCCGCCCACCTCTCTCTCTCTCTCTCTCTCTCTCTCTCTCTCTCTCTCTCTCTCTCTCTCTCTCTGTCTCTCTCTGTCTCTCTCTCTCTCTGTCTTTATTTTATTTAATCTCTTTCTTTTTCTCTTCCTCTCCCTCTCTTTCCAACATACAAGCACAGGTCGGTTGGCACTGGGTTGGGCTCTAACACAGGAGAAGAGGGTAAATATCAGAGAAGGTCAGAGGAGGGGGGGGGGGGTGGGGGGGTGATGGAGGGAAGGTGGAAAGCAGAATCACTTATGATGGAGGTGGGGAGAGGGGGGGAGAGGGGGGCAGTCAGGCCACTTGCTCGGGGCCTGTCATCTTGCCTGCCATACAAGCATTGCACAGTAATGAGAGCGGTGTGTGTGTGTGTGTGTGCGCCTGTGAGCGTACGCTGTTTTTATATGTACTCTATAATTCACGTGCACTGTACGAAGATCAAACTGACAGATGGGCGTGGAGAGATCAAGCAGATCCTCGCGGTCGCCTCGGCACGCACGCGTTCTCTCACACGCAGGCTCGGCGCACGCGCGCAATATGAGATCTAATAATACAGTGAGGTCTTCTCTCTTTCCGCCCCCTCGAGCAGGGTGTACCAACAAATGAGAGAGAAAGTTCCGGAATGTCATTTATTTCATTAGGCAAATGAGATGCGTGTGCCCCGCGGCACTGCTGACTCGAGTCACCGCTGTCCACCGTCGCACGCAGGCCCGGGCTACGCACGCGTGTGCTCGGCGCGCACGCACACGCACACTCACCAAATGACACGCGCGCGGTGTCTCTCTCTGCGTCGAACACTGCAAACGCACACAAACACACAACGCACCGACGCGCACTCTCCCTGGTCCACGTGAATGTTTAGTATCGTGCTGATTATCCCGTACCAGCCTAAACAGTCCTCTACCTGCATATGTACCTTGTCTCATCCAATCAAGCGTTCAAACACTAGTGATAAGCTGCTTGGAGGAACAGCTGTTGCCATGCCAGCGTGCACAAAATGGCAGCTCCTCACATCCCCCGCCAGATCATTCTACCTGACCGCCACAGGGGGAGCCTCCTGCCCTGTTCCCCAGTCCTCCGTTTAGCCTCGACGTTAGCAGACTGTTGAAAGCGTTTTTGTGAATCACTCATTACCTGACATGACCTTTCTCTCTCCGTCTCTTTTTGCCCTTCTTCCATTTCTCTTTCCTCCCTCTCTCTCCCTCTCTCTCCCTCTATCTCTCTCTCTCTCTCTCTCTCTCTCTCTCTCTCTCTCTCTCCCTCTCTCCCTCTCTCCCTCCCTCTCTCCCTCTGAACGTTTTTACAGGATCGCCCTCCGAACGAGGGTGCGAGTGGAGGAGCTCCCTCCCAACGCCTGTACCTGCTGACCTCACGCGGCCCCTGCCAGCCCCGGCCCCGGCCCAGGCCCTCAGCCCCGGCCTTCAGCCCAGCCACCAGCATGGCGCTGGCAGTGTGGATCCTCTGCACCTGCGTCATCACCCTCAGCAACATCGCCCCCTCCGCTCAAGGTACAAACGTCTCTCTCTCTCGCCTCCTACACGTTCCCGCCCAACCGTAGTCGCCGTGGTGATTCATCACGACCAACGCTGCTTAACGGAGGTTTAAACAACATGGATCTGCTGACTGAGCATTCATTTATGATTCTTTGATTATGTGTGTGTGTGTGTGTGCGCGTATGTGTATGTGGGCGGTTGTCCATGTGATTCCCTGTCACATCGGTGTGTGTCGGTAAGCCGTGGCATGTGTGAGGGAGGGAATCCGTGCATGAAATGATACCATATGTGTGACCCCTCTCAATGTGGCATGTAGGGTTTGTGTGTGTGTGTGTGTGTGTGTGTGTGTGTGTGTGTGTGTGTGTGTGTGTGTGTGTGTGTGCGTGCGTGTGTGTGTGTGTGTGTGTGCCAGCTGGTGTGACCCTGGCAGCAGGTGACCTGGTTGGGCCCACAGTGATGCTGCAGGGTGCATGCGCGCGCGCGGGTGCGGGTGCGCGGGTGTAAGAGAGAAGGGAGGTGGGAGGGGGGTGCTAAGCTAGCCGGTAGTGCCGCGCCGCACAGACCACAGCACACCATCTGGTGTCCTCTCAGTGAGTTGCGTTCTATCCAGCCCTGGCCTCGGAGGGAGGGGGGAAGGGAGGAAGGAACGTGGAAAGGGGGGGGGTGATCATCTCAAGGGAAAGTGGGGAGAAGACTGGCGAAAGACGATAATAGTTTTGTTTGCGCGCGCGCGCGCCTGTGTGTGTTTTCGGATTGGCTCAGCGTTCCCAGTCTGATTGACCAGGTGTGGCTCTAATTTGAGTGGGTGTTTGCTTGCTGTTGTGTTCTCTCTCTCTTTAATTTGCCAGGTTCTGCTGCATCGGATTTATGTGACGCACTCAGTGTTCCACTGGACACATTTGGCCCCTGGCACTAAGCTGCTTGTGTTTGTGTTGGGGTTTGTGCTCTCTGTGTGTGTGTGTGTGTGTGTGTGTTTGTGTGTATAAGAGCCTCCAGCTGTCTGTGAAGTCTGGCACTAGAGAAGTATTAATAATGCATTAATAATCAATTGAGTGTTATCTGTGTTCTGCCTGGTGCTCTGATGAAAGCTCAGACGAACATTCAGTTTGCCAAAATTGTGAAAACCTATTCGGACGGATTCGTCAATCAACTGCCGCCTATGGTACTCCAGACCCACACGTGAGCACCCTTGTGCACACGAAACACAAACACGGATATGGACATACACACTCTCATGCACACACACACACACACACACACACACAGCACACCACACCACACTCACACACAAATAGCCACATATACACTGTGGAATAAAAAGGTTTGTCTCCACCAACAGTGTGGCATCGATTTGGGTTCTGGGATTTTCTCCTCAAGTTGTCAGTCAGCTGAGAGGAGAGAGGGTAACATCAGACAAGAATAATGACCGGATCAAGGAGGCAGTAATGTCTTTTGCAAAGTCTCCCTGAAGCATGAAGGTCAGAGAGATCATTTATTTCGAAAGAGGGAGAGACAAAAATAGGGTACGTTTCCACACAGATGTCGAGACAGACTCGAACATCACAACAAACAACGACTCATTTTCCCCCCAAACAGACAGCCACCCCCCCCCCCTTTACTGTATTTACAGTGAATTCATAACAGTCTGACACTGACCTAGGAGACATCTACAGCTTGCAACGCATGACAACACTCCTCAACACCAGATGTACAGCAGGAAAACGCATGGAAAACAATACAAGGCACGTGACATGAGGAGCAGGTGGGTTCTATGATTGCGGTACAGACTTAACATAGGGATGCGGAGTTATGTATCGGCCGTCTCTATGAGGGCAATCAGATTCCCTGTTACCGCGTGCGTATCCCTTTAAGGCCAGTGCTATTTCTGGTACACCACACATCCCTTTAAGGCCAATCAGAGCTGTGCTACGGCAGCACCGAGCGTTCTCCCATGTAGCTGTAACGGGGTTTTGCATGTGCACGATATATCA
The DNA here is from genome assembly GCF_054491055.1 of Hypomesus nipponensis. Taxonomy (NCBI): domain Eukaryota; kingdom Metazoa; phylum Chordata; class Actinopteri; order Osmeriformes; family Osmeridae; genus Hypomesus; species Hypomesus nipponensis. Next base: position 8,104,894 of record NC_140377.1, on the reverse strand, counting down.
CACATGCCAGTCTGACAGAACGCAAGGGAACACACCAGGCCCCGAAAATCCAGTGAGTGACTCAAGGAAAATGATTCGTTTTGAGCCCAAATCCACCCCAACACAGGCAAACAAAACCACACACACACAGAGAGTCATACAAACAACCTCCCCCCTCTCTTTTTATGCCCTCGCTCCCCGCCTGTAAACATATTGACATATGTACCCTGACAAACACTGACCCGCTGATTCCACACAATGCTGCAAATGTACAACCTTCCTAAGATGTGTTATTACACCGAAAGCCCATTAGGACTGCCTAATGTGGCAGGCAAGGCAGGCAGCTGCTCTGCACATGATGAAGTCCTGACACCAAGCTTCCATTTAGCACAGTGTGAGCCGCTGTGTGTGTGTGTGTGTGTGTACGTGTGCTTGTGTGTGTGTGTGTTCGTTTAAGTGCTGCGAGAGTGTGTGTGTGTGTAGGTGTCGTTTTGGAGCAGTGGTGCCCAGCCAGTGCTGACTGGTCGAATCTGTTCTCATCTCACATGTATTTAAGCCTTGTCATATTACTCCTCTGAAAACACTCTGGTCGTTTGACAGACATTTCCCAACCGACGTTTACCTTTTACTTTGACTTCCCTCTCCCTCCTCGCTACATGTTATTTCAGGGTGGGGGAAACAGCTGTTATATGCATATTTGTTCCTCAGAGGACTTCTTTATCTCTCATCTATATGTGGACATGGGGCTGACACAAGCTCAGTGCAATTGTTCTGTTAATAAAGGTAGAGTAATATAGCTTTTAAGATACTTATCTTGTCCAGAAATATGAGACAAGCTGGTTCTAATTTTGCATGCTCATCCCTCACCGGCACATATTACAAATTGAACCGCTGGCGAATATTGCTGTTCTAGCATTTGGTTTCAGTGAGATAGAAAAAGCCTGATTTTCTCCAGCATCCCCCCGCTCCTCTCTGTTTTGTTTGCTCTCTCGTTTGGTTTCCATCTCCTTAGCTCCCCAGTTCCCTCCCCTACGCTCCCCTCTCATTTTCATCCAATCTCTCAGCTTGTTCTCTCTGTCTCTCTCTCTCCCCCATCCCCTCATCCGTGAACCTCGTTCGCCCCTCCCCCCCACCCCTTTTTCCCTGCTTCACGACATCCCCTCACAGCCCTCCGCTCTGGCCCCTCTCCCCCTGCACCCCTCTCCTCCTATTCCCTCCACCACTTTCCTGTCCGCCCATTCCTCCGCTTCTCTCATTTTCTCCCCTCTCTCCCTCCTCGTCCCTCACCCTCGATTTACCCTCCCCTCCTCCAGCCCGTCCACGCTCCCTGGCGCTCTCACACCCGCCATTCCTCGCTCCCTCCCGCCTGTCCCTCCCGAGTGAGGCTGCTGTGCTCTTCAAAGCCCCTTGGCTGAGAGCACTAGATCACAGAGAGGCCGGTGTGAGTGAAAGGTTAATGGATGGCCTTTGAACATATATTGCGTGTGTGAGTGTGTGCGTGCGTGCGTGTGTGTGTGTGTGTGTGGGGGGGGGGGGTTGGGATGGGGGGTCACGTTGTCGCCGGGGTGGGGGCTGTGTTTTCAAAATCCCCCTTTGAAGAGGGCGCCCACCATACTCCATGGTTGTGTGTGTGTGTGTGTGTGGATTTGTTTGTTTTGACTGGAAAACGTATACGTTCAGGTGCTGTGTGCCTGTGTGGGAGTGTGCCTGTGTGTGCACAGATGGGATCACGTGACACCTTGAACACGGGGCTGTGTTTGAGCGCATGTGTCGTAACACAGGGCCGCCTGCTCTGCGCTCTCGGCGTACCCTGGCGGGTGCGCTTGTTTTGCACTGAGCGTGTTTGCCCGCCTTGTTTGTGGATGAGCACAACTCCTCTTGTTGTCTTGGTGTTCTCATTCATGTCTGTTTGCTTATCCCTGCATTTGTCTATGTATGTATCCATGTGCATGTCGCAGATTGTGTGCACACGGATCCAAACTAGGTACGTGTGTGTGTGTTTGTGTGTTTGTGTGTTGTCTGTCCCGCAGATTAATAATTACCAGCAGCAGCCTACAGCTGCCAGGCAAGGGCAGGCTGGTTCAGCAATTCTTCAGAGAGAGAGATGACTGGAGAGAGAAGTAGAGAGAGAGAGAGAGAGAGAGAGAGAGAGAGAGAGAGAGAGAGGGAGAGAGAGAGAGAGACAGAGAGAGAGAGAGTAGGGAAAGAGAGATGTGCTAGGAAGGGGTCAGGCCTGGAGGGAGCGAAGAAAGTGAGAGCCAGCAGAGGAAGAGGTGTGTGTGGGGGGGGGGGGGAGGGACAAAATTAGAGAGGCTCTGGATCAAATTGGACTAGGGATCGAGGGATGGTGTGCAGGTAAGGAGGAGGAAGGTGGAAGGTGGGGGGGCGAGAGGGGAAATGTTTATGTATACGGCATGTGTACGCAAGGAAGGACACCAAGATAGAAGGGACGGCAATTTAAAGTTTGCAATAACTGTACGAGCATAATTGTGTATAACTGTACTGTAACAGTTATACAGTGCCACAAACACTGGGGCCTGTTTCACAGGAACACACCCACACTTCCTTAACCCCAAAACATACAGTAAAAACATGCAGGTATACCTGCACACGCGTTGGGGAACACGCATACACAGATGAGACTCGTTACCACACAGACAGTACGCACGCAAGCACGGACGTACACACACACACACACACACACAGACGTGCCAGTGGATGAGAGTATATAGAGGTTAATTAAGTGTCTAATGCAGAGGCAGGGCCTCTATTTGACACTCATCCTTCCTAACAGGTCTCTGGATACAACCTCGCTCCTCTCCCAAACACACACTCATCTTTCTGACAGCTGGCCTCCAATGATTCGCTCTCTACCTCCCCGGCATCTCTCCTCCCCTTTATCTCTCCTTTTCTCTCCGTGCCTTCCTTCTCCCCCCGTTTGCTTGTCACATTCCCACTCTCGTCTCTCTGGTGCTTTGCTTTCTCTCTCTCTCTCTCTCTCTCTCTCTCTCTCTCTCTCTCTCTCTCTCTCTCTCTCTCTCTCTCTCTCTCTCTCTCTCTCTTTCTCTCTCTCTCTTTCTCTCTCTCTCTCGGTCTATATCCATCCCTTTCTCCCACTTCCTCTCATCTCATCTTCCCTGCCTCCCTGCCTCCCTCCCTCCCTCCCTCCTTCCCATGCACGCCACCGCTAGTTCTGAGGCTGTGGGTCTGGGTGTGCAGTCAGAGCTGCCGGAGAGGAGGGGAGAGGAGGGGGGCCGAGCAACGGGCCTGCAGCTCACTTCTCCTCTCTGGGGAGCACAGGGATACATTCACTGGGTCTGGTGCTTTTAAGGGCTCTGGCTGTGTCTTATTTTGGGCCACGCTGCTCTCTGCTGCTGGGTCTGTTTTACTGCATAATTAGGTGATGGGGCTGACTGTGACGTGTACTTGACAGTATGAGCACGTCCTGTCTCCCCTACACCCCCCCCTTTGCCAAAACAGCCTCAAGAGAGAGAGTGTGTCTGTGTGTGTGTGTGTACCATTGGTTCCTCCTAGTCTTTACAGTATCCCTACTCTGCCTCTCAGCTGTATTCTCCATTGAAAGTCTGTCCCTGGGAACAGGGAGTAGATGATGGATCATGTAAGTGTGTGTGATGTTGGCGTGTGTGCGGGTGTGGGTGATGTAATGTTTTGAGCCGGTTTGAAACGGGGTGCTGGCAGGCAGTTGGTGCAGAGAGACTGCGTGGAGAGGGTCAAACACGTGACGTGTCCACGTTTAGGGCCAGCTCGCGTGTTTTGGTTTCTGTCATTCTGGCCAGCTCTGTACGTGTGTACGACCTTGGAGTTGTGCTGCACCGAGAGACCAACATGTCTCTCTCCTTCTTTTACATCCCTCTCTCTCTCTCTCTCTCTCTCTCTCTCTCTCTCTCTCTCTCTCTCTCTCTCTCTCTCTCTCTCTCTCTCTCTCTCTCTCTCTCTCTCTCTGTCTCTCTCTCTCTCTCTCGTTCTCTCTCTCTCTCCCTCTCTCTATCTCTGTCTGTCTCTCGTTTTTTCTCTCTCTCTCTCTCTCTCTCTCTCTCTCTCTCTCTCTCTCTCTCTCTCTCTCTCTCTCTCTCTCTCTCTCTCTCTCTCTCTCTCTCTCTCTCTCTCTCTCTCTCTCCCTCTCTCCCTCTCTCTCTCTCTCTCTCTCTCTCTCTCTCTCTCTCTCTCTCTCTCTCTCTCTCTCTCTCCCTCTCTCTATCTCTGTCTCTGTCTCGTTCTCTCTCTCCATATCTCTGGTTGACTTGGCTCCATCATGGTGGATGTGTCTCATCTTGGCACTGCTGTATGGTTTGACCCCCCAACCCTTGGCTGGTGACTCTCCAGTCTCATCTCGTCTGTCCTGGCCTCCGCTCCGTCTGTGCAGGGCCTTGCTCTGCGGACTCCTTTAAATGTCCACCCCACCCCCCTGACCCCCACCCCACCAATCACCGTGTCGGCCATCCAAATATACCCCCCCCCCCCACACACACACACACACAACCTCACACAGACCCCAAACACACACACACACACACACACTGAGCCCTGTTTGTTTCAGGATGTCACATTGTCACCTCTCCTCTCTGCTTCAGCGCTGTCAGGATGTGACAGCTCTGGCCACTGTTTCCGGGCCCTTCCGCGGTGACAGGGCACGCTTGAGTAGCCAGCTCGCCACACTAACTAACTCACAGAGCAACACTGTTGTGCTTAAAGCCCTCCCCAAAGATGTTAAAGAGGACCAGAGACAGCCCACTCTGGAAATATCCCAAAGAAAAGACCTCTCTGCTCTATCCGATGACTGGAACATCGGTTGGCCTGCCCCGCCTCAGTCTGGGTCCAGGAAGACGTCAGGGAGTAAGACCCTCTTGGCTCTGAAATCCTTTCTGGTGCTACGCTCCAGGGCTATGCTAATGAGCGGCACAGTCATTAGGAGATAACCAGTGGAACAGTCAGGGGGTCTAAGAAGTAGGATTGCAGCGCGCCCTCAGCCAGCCAGCCAACCAGTTAGCCAGCCAGAAAGTTAGCCAGCCACCAGTCAGCCAGCCAGCCAATCAGCCAGTTAGCCAGCAAGTTAGCTAGGCAGCCATTCACCCAGCCAGCCAGCCAGTTAGCCACCGACCAGTCAGTCAGCCTGTTAGCCTGCCAGTTAGCCACCCACCAGTTAGCCATCCAATCAGCCAGCCAGTTAGCCACCCACTAGTTAGCCAGCTAATCAGCCAGCCAGCCAGTTTGCCAGCCAATCAGCCAGCCAGTTAGACAGCCAGCCAGTTAGCCATCCACCAGTCAGCCAGGCTGTTAGCCAACCAGCCGGTTAGCCAGCCAGTTAGCCAACCAGCCGGAGGGGCCCAGAGCTCCTGCGGTATAATCTCTTCCAGCAGCTCAATAGCAGACGTGCTATCACACTGTCTGTCTGTCACCCTGCCTGGAAGGCCAGCAGCTCAGACGGAACCATCCCAGTCATGTGACTGAGGCAAACAGACAAGGTCACAATGAGCCTGTCTCTGGAAAGGATTTAAACGCTTTCATGTTTGACTTTGAACATAATGCAGCCCGAATGAAAGTTGTAATCTTTTTTGAGTCTGTCTTTTTCAAGTAGTTTCCGGTCGCTCTCCGAGATGCTGGCACTTTTCTCTCTTGAACTTTGTTAGAAGTCATCTTTGTCGTCTTTAGTTGAATCTATAGCCATATCAGTCTACAGCCATGTGTTTCTTTCTGCACCATGTGTGTGTATGCGTGCGTGTGTGTGCACTACCTTGTGTGTGTGTGTGTGACCCATGCCTTTTCTCAGGGGCCTGTGACATCATTGGGCATCTTTCTCAAGACCATGTCAGTGTAGTCTTCATTCTTCCATCTCCGCCCCCAGGCCTTAATTACTGCACTGAGATAATGAGTCTCATCCAATCAGTCATCTCCCCTGCTCTTAATTAGTATGAAGCTTCCATTATAGAGCCACCAGCCAGATCCCTCACACCCTCTGGCCCAGAGTAACATGAGAACCCTGCTCAAGGAGCGTGTCTGTGTGTGTGTGTGTTTGTGTCTGCATATGTGTGTGTGTGAGTATGTGTGTGGCTCTGTGTGTTTTTGTGTTTGCACAGAGTAACATGAGAACCCTGTCCTCTGAGTCTGTGTGTGTGTGTGTGTGTCCTTGTGTAGAGGGTGAAACTGTGTATGTGTGTCTGTGTAGGGGGGAGGGGGGAGGGGCGGGAGTCGTGTGTGCATTTATTGAAACCACAGAAACCCAATGTGATGCGTTGCTGTAGGGGACAATTATTTCTTTACCAGCCCGAGACCAGCTGTTGCCATCTATGCAGTAGGTGGTGTGCTCTACCACATGAGTCACCGGGAGTCGCACCGTGTGCCAGTGTTTGTGCTCAGTCTTTGTCACATGCCTGCCGTGACAAACACACTTCCATCCAGCTATGACAAGCGTGCCCCTGGAGAAGGATAACAGGCCATGTGTTTGGCTGTACAGGCTCTGACACAGGACTGGGCTCCCGCAGAGTGAAGGACACTCACTGCCTAGAGCTGTCCAATCGCACCAGGTCATCCCTGCCCAGCTCCTCCCCAGGTCCCAGACTGATTCACCCGTCTGGAAAGGCACAGACGCGTGCATGCACGCAGACACACACACACACACACACACACACATTTGCTCCCTGACAGATGCTCATTGATAAATATCTACGCCCTCTGGCTATCTCGCCGCAGATAATACAAGCCTTCTGCAACTGTTTTGTCAGTTCGGAAAACAGTATACTGCATACTGTATGCAGTCTAAAACAGATTCATCTTATATCCAGAATACCAGTTTTTTTACTTTTCTTTGTATAATGTGAGTGGATTGTGGGATTGTGTGTTTTCTTTTTTTTTACTGCTGCAAAAATTAATTTCTACTTACTATTTACTGTAAAACCCTTTTTTTCAGCATTACAGATGGTGTCAATAGTCAGCATTTCTATTAAAAGTACTCATTCCTACCCTAACCCCCGAAGTCACACCTCTCGCTCAAATTCCACGAGGGAACTGAAATAACACGGAAACAGAACTCGGAACAGTGCCGATCGCTCCAACGACAGTTTCTCCAATGTCCCCCCCCCCAACCCCCCATCACCAGTGCAGCCTAACGTCCCTGTCGCGTGCGACCACGGTGTGTGAGGAGGGATAGGGCCTGCGCTTCCCGCTGCCCGGCTCAGTTCTGCTCTCCTGAGCGCGTGCGGCGCGGTGATCTCATCGCCGGCCAGCTGCACGCCGCTGTGCCCTCACACCGCGGGGGGGAACCCCGAGAACAGGAGAACAGGCCCTCACGCTGACACGACACGCCGATCCCACTGTGTGTCCCTGCGTCTGCATGTCAACGGGTGGCTCCGTGCATCATGATGTACGCGAGGGGGAAACCACGCGCGCCTTTGTTTAGTCGCCGTATGTGTGCGTCTTGATCAGCGCACGATACCTTAGTACGGGGCCCAGTGTTTTTTCGACACGGCCGGCGTGCGCGAGCGAGCGAAAGGCACAAAGGATATGATGCTTGAATCGGCGAGTCGTTCAGCCTTAACGACCTTAGCAACACGGCTGAACTCTCGGCTCGACGGGGACTCAACGGGTGGCATTTAGAAACACGAGCAACTGCGAACGCGGAGAGTCATTTAGCCGCACACTCGCAGCGCGTCTCTGTTGAGTGACATTGACGTTGACCCTGATGGGCAGCTCTCCTGAATGGACAACGGCTGAAACCTAAGCTCTGCGTCTCCCATGGCTGCCAGCTCGAGCAGCCTGCTACTGTGTGGTTAGGAGCGAGAGCCACTCTCTTTGAGCCTGCCGCTGAGGCTGTCTAGCTAGGGGAGGGAGTGTGTGTGTTTGCGCGCGAGCGGGCGGGTGCGTGCGTGTTCTGGCGGTTGGGGGACGAGCGACTGCCGAAGCTCTCAGGTCCAGTCTGGTTCAGCAGAGATAGGGCTCTATCCATCACAGGCAGGGATGGCTTAGTGAGTGTGCCATGCCGACTCGGGGATTGCTTCAGAGGGATACCGGCTGTACCTGCCTCTCGGTTCCTGAAGGACTGTGGCCAGCTCCACGCACGCCGCATTCTGCAGGCCGTCTGATACTGGCAACAAAGCACACTTTGCTTGTTGTGCTCACCCGGGGCGCTGTTTCTGGGCGCGTTGGTCCCTGTCGTTCAGCACCACGGACAGCAGCCGCGGTGGTCGCCGTGCTCTCAGGCGGTCGTGCTTTTACCTGCAGGGACGGCTCCACTCGTTACACATCGGCTGTACCTCAGCGCTTGTGCAGAGCTTCGCAGCCGGGGTCCTTCTCTCCCAGTCCCTGTGTGTGCTGTGTGGCACACAGGCGGCGGCCATTTTGTGCGTGACTGAGGACTGACCGGGGCGGTCGAGGCGGTTGGAGAGCTCTTCTGGCGATGGAGAGATGGAGAGAGTCTCTCCGCGCCTCTCCGCAGCCCTCTCAGCCCGGCACAGCGATTAACCCCGGCGCGGCCCAGCGGCCCAGCGGCCCTGCAAGCCCTGCGAGCCCTCTCCACAAAGAGCCTGCCGTCTGCTGGCTCCCCCCGCCAGGCGGTGTTGGCCCCTCCCCCCCCCGTCAGCAGGCTGATTAACACGAGTGGGCGTGCAAATGGCAGACGCCACAGGTGGGGCGGCGCACAGGGCCTCGCAATGACACCACGTCGCCGCGGACTGGATGAACTCTCTCTCTCTCCTTTTTCAATCTCTTTCTCTCCCTCCGTCTCGCAATTTCTTTCTCTCCCCTTCGCTCTCTCGCCTTTTCTATTCCTCGCCCCTCTCTCTCTCTCTCTCTCTCTCTGTATTTCTCTCTCTCTGTCCTTCTCTTTCAATTCCTTCTGGAAGGCTCCACAGGTGACTTTGACGTCTGCTAGGAGAACAAGCTGAGCTATTTTAAAAAGCGATGTGTCAGAGCTGCACTCTCTATCAGCTATGAGTGTTTACATGCATGTGTGTGTGTGTGTGTTTATACGTGTGTGGGAGTTTGTTAACGGAACACGTTAGAAGGCTCCACGGTTCGTTTCATATGGTGCTACCGAGAAGTGTGGCAAAGTTCTGGTCTTTCTGAAGTTCAGGTCCACAACGTAGCTTTTTCTTGTTCATGTCGTGAGTCACTCTCAAACATGTCTCCTCAATATGCACTACACTAATCTCATTGTATACTGTTCTTGGGTGCATGTTAATGGTGCTTGACAAGAACCTCTCTCTCCCCCCTCTCTCTCTGTCTCTCTCTCTGTATCTCTCTCTCCGCCCGGCAGCTCTGAGTCGGTCGGCGATGCCCTTCGGCCTGATGCGTCGGGAGCTGGCGTGCGAGGGCTACCCCATCGAGCTGCGCTGCCCCGGAAGTGATGTCATCATGATCGAGACGGCCAACTACGGCCGCACGGACGACAAGATCTGCGACGCGGACCCCTTCCAGATGGAGAACGTCCAGTGTTACCTACCGGACGCCTTCAAGATCATGTCACAGAGGTGAGTGGGTGGTTCGGTGTCAGAAGTTCATATCGAGTCTCCCTGTTCTGTAACCCACACTCCTCCTCATGTTGGTGGAATGTTGTTTTTGCGCGAGTAGCGTCCGCACTGCTGTGTGTCTGTGTTTGTGTGTTTGGTTGGATTCTGCTTGTTTGTTTGTTTGTTTGTTTGCATGTGTGTATGTGTGTGTGTGTGTGTGTGTGTGTGTGTCGTGAGATAGCATGTGCAGGCCAGGCTGCAGCTGCTCTCTCTGACTGTACTCCGCATCTGCCTCCTACGAGACCAGATCAATGGAATCCCTCTCCCCACCATCCATCACCGCAGTAATGGAGGGAGAGGAACTGAGGGAGGGAGGGAGAGAGAGAGAGAGAGCGTGAGAGAGAGAGAGAGAGAGAGAGAGAGGGAGAGGTGGAGAAATGTGGCAGGGAAGGGGTTTGGGGGGGGGGGCGGGAGAGGAAGGAAGCGGGCTGGAGAGGACCACTGATGGGAAGATAAAAAGACTGCAGCAGAAATGTGTGGTATTGAGGGATGAGAGGGAGCTGGGGGGGAGGGAGATGGCGTCGAGGCTGGGGTAGTGGGGTGGGGGTGGGGGGGCGTGGCGGGGATTAGGCTGGAAGAAGGAGTACGTGTGCGTGCGTGCGCCCGCGTTTTCTGGCGAGGACGCGTACATTGAGCCGTTTTGGATGGGGGGGGTGTTCTGAGGCCATGGATGTTTTCCGGCGTGCAGCGCTGGACCATATGTGCCCTCGCCCATGTCCTTCTCAGCTCTCTCACCTCTAATTGCTCCCTCTCGCGATCCCCCAGGGAAGGAAGGACTGTTACGTCACCCCCTCCCTCCCTCCCTCTCCTCCTCCGCTCCCTTCCTCCCGCCTCTGCCCCTCCCTCGCTGCTCCCCCCGGGCTCCAGCTGTCACATGATCTAGTCTAGTGTGAAATTGCCGCCGTCCGACCTGTGCTTTTCTGCGTTTCGTAGCCCAAAGGTGTTTTCGTTGGCTCTTCTCTCGCTCTCTGTCTTTCTCCCGGCCTCTCTCTCTCGCTCTCTGTCTCTCTCTCTCTCTGATGTCGTTTCTTAGATTGTTCTGTCTCTGATGTCCTCGTTTATCTCTTCTGCTCTCTGTCACCTGCTGTCCTGCTGTCCACCTGTAACTATTTTCCTGTTGTTCTCTCTGTCTGTCTCTCTCTCTCTCTGTCTGTCTCTCTCTCTCTCTCTCTCTCTCTCTCTCTCTCTCTCTCTCTCTCTCTCTCTCTCTCTCTCTCTCTCTCTCTCTCTCTCTCTCTCTCTCTCACTAATGTCATTGTATACTGTTCTTGGGTGCTTGTTAATGGTGCTTGACAAGAACCGCTCTCTCTCTCTCTCTCTCTCTCTCTGTCTCTGTGTCTTTGTTTCTCTCTTTCTCTCTGTCTTTGTTCATCTCTCTGTCTCTCTCTCTCTCTCTCTCTCTCTCCCTCTCTCAGGTGTAACAACCGCACCCAGTGTGTGGTGGTTGCAGGGTCCGATGTGTTCCCAGACCCCTGTCCCGGGACCTACAAGTACCTGGAGATCCAGTACGAGTGTGTCCCCTACAGTGAGTACGGAGACGCCCCCTCCCACCCCCCCATCTCCCCCGCCCCCCCACCCCTTCACCAACCCCCCCCCCCCCCCATCCCCTCTCTCCCCACCTAACTCCCCAGCCCTCAACAACCGACTGGCATTCAAACCCTCCCACCAGCGCTCTCTCCCACACACACACACACTCTCCAACAGACAAACCAGACAGAACGACAGACAGTCACACATTCATTCCCTCTCGCTCTTGCTCCTCTCTCTGACACACACACGCGCACACACGCACACACACACAAACGCACACACACACACACACACACACACACACAGCTAAACCCTTTTTCTCCATCAACAGTGCGACGCTCCGGCAGCTGGGAGAGATTTTCACATGAGGAAGGTGCTCCCCATACACAGACCCAGATATGAACTTCACACAGCCAGTGCAACAAGGGGGTCAGTCTTTATTGGCGGTCGCAGCGGTAACCCACGCCGCCACACTCACATTGACCCATGGGCTCCCAGGTACCTTTATCTGGTGCCAAACACCTTCGCTGTCCCTCTGATTTCCAATAAAAATGAAAATTGGGCGCAGTGAGACTCAGTGAGGACCAGGAGGCAGAGCGGTTGTCTGTGTCACGCCTTCACAATGGGAACGTTAACACAAACAGCAAAGGGCTTATTTTAGACCACATGACCCCCGGCGCCGCACATTTCAATATCCCCATGGTAACGGCCGACTTCCTTGGGCTCTGCTCACAGCTCCGTGGCAGGTGTGACAAGACGCGCGCGCGCACACGCCGCGTCCCTCGCAGAGAAAACAAGCACAGACACACACACACACACACACTCCGACACACACAGGCGCCAACACAATGGCACGCACTGAAACGGGAAAAAAGACACGCGCGCGCGCTCGCACACACAAACCCCGGTAGCACGTGCACGCTGTCACTTTCGCACTCCCCTTGAAACACACTGGCAAAACACAGAAAAGGATTATAGTGTTGTGTGGAGCTTCGCTCATGTGAAAATCTCTGGTCAGGCGGTGTTCCCTCCTCCCCTTCATGTGCTGTTACTCTCAGCATTGATCCCCCTCACTGTGCAGGAGTGCTCTGGGGGGGGGGGGGGCTGCCTCACCCACCCCCCTCCCATCCCCCCCCCCCCCCACTCCACAGGGCAGAAGCAGGAATGCGGTGCAAGGGAGGGTGGGAGGGCGAGAGGCGGGTCTGTTGGGAGAGGGGAGTGGGGGCTTGACGGATGGCTGTTAGACGGCTCGGGGTCGGGTGGTTTGGGGTTTAGGGCGGGAAGAGATGTCTGCGGGGTGAACCTTTCTGCTTTTTTCCCAGGGAGCGACCACCTGACGTGCCGAAGAGACATCAAGTGTTTTCGCTAACACCCTAACCTCCGCTCGGAAATTTCGCGCATCCTCTCCCTCCCCCCTCTTTCTCTCTTCATTACGATCTCTCACATTTCTCTCTTTTGAAAATTCTCCAAACATTTTCCTCTCTCCCCGCGCCTCTTGTCTAAATATCACTCTTTACTCCCTATCCACGCCTTTTTGTCTATAATCTGTCCTCCAGTTCTCCCTTGTTCGCCTTGCAGTTTCTCTCCCATCGATTTCTCGCCCTCCCTTCCCATCCTCTGTCTTCCTCTGTCTCTTTCTCTTTTGTTTGCAGGTCGGGACTGCCGTCCAAATATCCTCCCTCTTCCAGACCCGTACAGTCCAGGTGACCAGTCCCAGGGGACCCTGCCTGCCTGGCTGTCTCTTTAGCGCCCCCAGGAGTCGATGACTCTGCCCTGCTCAGCGCTCACACACTCAACCGTAGCTTATCTCTAGGCAGACCGTAGACTTGTGTCGCCGCCTCACCTGCCGTAGAAGGAGCTCTCACTCCTGCGTGGGATGGCTATGCGTCATCCCAAGCATTGTGGGTCATGTGTCGTCTTGGAACAGTCTCCCTCACCACCAGCCCTCTGCCCTTTGGTAGCTCTGAGTGGGATCAAAGCCCATGTGACCGTTGGTTGTCTGAGTGGTTGTATTGTTGGCCAACAGGGCCCCTACTCCTCACTTATTCCGGACCCGTCTTTTTCCTTCTGAGTGCACACGGCTCTGCCCTGCCTCTATCTCTCACCCAGACGCAATGAGAAGCGTGATTAAATGGCTGCTGACTTGCATTTTTTTTCCTCCTCTATTTTTAAGACGTTGTTTATTGCGTCTGAAGGATGGTGGGGCTTAGAAAATTGGAAGCTGATCCCTCTATGATGAAACCTCCTGCCTGTCTGAGATGACAAAGAAGAGCCAATTACCCCGGTCCTTCCTCACCCCCCGTTCACGTGGAGACGCACCACCCACACACACCCACACACACACACACTCTTCTTCTCCCTGATGTTCCACTCCTTCTCGAGTTGTTGGGCTGTGCCGCCGGCAGACTAAACAGTACCTGACTCAATTATAGAGTAGCTGGTGGAGATGCCATCCCAAACCCAGTTGCGGCACGCGCCAGTCAACACGGACACTTTTAATTACCAGGAGAGAGAGGGTGGCTGCTCTCAGCTTCAGCTCTGCTTCAGCCTCAGAGATTTGTCAAGATTAATTGAATTTGCTGCTGCTAATGGCTGTGGTAATGCCCCATCTTTCATGGCTGACTGGGAGCCCGGGGCGTCATGGAGTCTTTATGGCTGACATATGTCGGTTTGTTTGTTTGTCTCTATTCAAGAGGTGAGGGATCCGGAGATTGCTGTCTGAGGGCCGTTTTGTTGGCAGTCGAGACGGTTCGCACTCGGTCGCGTCCGAGTCACGGGTGCGTGCAGGTGTGTGACAGGATCCTTTGTCGGCGTGTCACACAGCCCGCCGCGACGCCGCTCACCTGAATCGCGGAGGTGACGCGAACAGCCGCGTCGACGCGAGCCCCGTCGGCCGCACTCTGACGCCGGGGCCAGTGTGTGTGTGTGTGTGTGTGTGTGCGCCGTCGCCGCGTGCGAGCGCGACAGCCCACGAGTCACACCGTATCTCACGGCGCCGAAGACTCCGTGGCCCTCCCGGCGACATCGCTTTGTTTTCCCTGCCCAGAAAAGAGCAACAAGCATAAACTCATCGCACGGCAACACATTTCACATTTCTGTCAGGGGAGAGACTCCCTCGCACCGGGCTCCATTATCAGAGGCCTCTGTGGCTCTAATAGATACGATACAGCGCTATGTTTGCATCCAGCAACTTTAAAAACTCTCACGCTCTAATCCCCACATAGATCACCGCAGCTTAGAAGCCCTGTAAACATCCACTGCGTAGACACCGTAGATGTCCCAACTCCTTCTGAACGGAGCACTACATCATTATTGATTTCTAATGAAGCCCCAGCAGGGATCCCCTGGCTGGCTACGCCAGGCCTATTAGGGGTTAGCGGTGCTGCGCTCTGCTCTTTCATCATTGGAGCCTCGTCTGGTTAATATTCACAGGGCAGGTAACTGGAGAACACAGCTAAATTGCCTCCTCGTTGTCTACTGTGGCCGTGGACTGCATCAGCACCAACCACTGTTCCACTTTATGAAATTGATGCACTCCAATGTATTCATGCGGGTGTGTTCATTATGAAACATTTCCTTTTGGACACAAAAGCCTCTGTAAATGATAGCTGACTCGTTCGGACGAGTTTGTCAGCGGGAGGCGTTATTGTGTTATAATTTGACAAGTTTTCCCGGGAAAAGCAAATCCTTTGATGTTGCTGGAAGGGAGGCAGTATTAATATGTATAAGGGGCACCATTAGTCGTGTATCTCCCTCGTAAATGTTCTTTGAATGACAAGTGAGTGAGTGGGCTGGTCTGGGCCCGGCATGAGGAATGCTTATTCCCCCCTCTGAAAAATGGGAAGACGGAGAGGCAGCGATGGAGAGGAGGATTGGTGGGGGGGGGGGGGTGGAGGCGGGCATGATGTTTTTTTTCCTCCCCGTGGTGGAAGGGGAGAGCAGTGAGAGCTCCTTAGGTGTGTGTGAACTCTGTTCTGGGTTCTATTCACTGGGCTTGTTAGTGTGGGAGTAATTGATAGGGTTCTGAAGAGCGCTGAGCAGAGGGGGGGGTAGGAGCAGGCTTGGAGGGGGGTCGCATTGGTTTATCCACACGAGAGCCTTGATATAAAGCCTGAATGAATAAGACAGAAAGAACCAGGTGGCCCCTCTGCTAATGATCCTCTCATACTGAGTGTGAGTGTGTGTGTGTGTGGGGGGTGGGGGGTGGGGGGATTCGGTGCGCGCTTGTGTTCGCTCTCTGTGTGGTCGCGTGAATTTGCTCTGTGTGTATTTTTCAGGAACGAAGACCCTCGAAGACCCGGACGAGTCGGGAAAAGGCTCTCTCTCTCTGTCTCTCTCTCTCTCTTGTTCGTCCCTCTTCTTATCACCAAAGAAATCGCTCTTTTTTTTCGCTCTCTTTCTTTCTTCCTCTCTCTCTCTCTCCCTCTCTCTTTCTATCATTGCATACGCCACTACCTCCTCAAACAGACACACACACACACACACACACACACACACAAACACACAGAGTTAATAGTACATTGAAGACAGGACACACAGAAGCCTCTCCGTACCACTCCCTCTGGGGATGACAGGAAGCCATTCAGATCCGTCAATCTCCACCAGGGACGTGACTCCAGCAGACCCCAGCCCACTAACCATGTGTGTGTTTACCAGTCCTGGCTCCTTCCCTCCTCCACGCTGCTCTCACAGCGCGGATGAAAGCCTGGTCCTTGCTCCGGCCCCCCCCCTCCCCCAGCCCTCCCAGGTCTAATGGATGGGCCAGCAGTGGGGGTTGTTGGCTCTAAGCTGCCCCCCCCTCCTCCACCTCCTCCCCTTCCTCTCACCCCCGCCCCTCGCAGCTCGTCCCCCCCCCCGGCAGGAGGCGGCTGCTGCTCCTCCTGTCTTCACCGGGGGTTGTTCACAGCTTGGGATCTGCTACTCAGATCAGAGCAGGGCTGCTCTGTTGTGCTGCCGCCCCAAAGCCTCTCTACCTTTCCTCTGCTCCGGCCGGTTTAGTCCCGCTCCCTCGCTCCCGTTTTCTCTCTCTACCCCCCCCCCCCTCTCTCTCTCTCTCTCTCTCTCTCTCTCTCTCTCTCTCTCTTTCTCTGTCTCTCTGTCTCTCTCTCTCTTTCTCGCACACTTTCTCTCTCCCTCTCTCTCTCAGTCTTCCTCCATCTTTTTTTCTCTATCTTTCACTCCCTCACACTCTCTCCCTCGCTCTCTCCTCTCGCTCATCTCTCTCTCCCTCTCCCTCTATATGTTCTCCCCTCTCTCTCTCTCTCTCTCTCTCAATCTCTCTCTTTCTCTCTCACTCATGAGATATATCGTATCATGTACAGACAGCTATGTGCGGTGTTGACGAGACTCCTGATGACATCGCAAAACTCTCCAGGGACCGCCAGTCACACGCCAGTCACACGCCAGTCACACGCTTGCAGCGGTAACACGCCAGGCACATGCATTGACACGTCTCCTCCCGAGAGACAGTCACACACACGCACACACACATACAGGACAGACAAATTCAGTCACACGTGTCACTCATGTGTCACATAAACACATAACAACAACAGAATTTGAAAGGCCTTTGGATTCTTCCGGTCCTGCCTGAATCTCCAGCTGTTCCTGGGCCTCCCAGACATCCCCCCCCTCCCCACCGCTGGCAGCCACACCCACCAAGACTCCTGGTCTGGAGGGAACATGGCGTGGAATGGCCCTCTGTCAGGCTAGGCCAGGCCTTCGAGTGGATGAACACACTGGCTCTTGATTAGTACTGTCTGTGATGGGCCTTGGGTGGCTAACAGACAGGGTTGGGTCTGTCCTCTCTCTCTCTCTGTCTCTCTTTTCTTTCTTTGAGGGGGGTTAGAGCTGGCCGGGTCCTCTCTGTCAACCCCTCCCTCCTCCTCGGCTGTTTGTTCTCGCTTCTTTCGATAAGCGAGTTTGGTCCAGCTGCTCTTCATTGATTAGCCAGTCGATGGACTGAGGGTTTGGCAGAGCGGTGTGGCCAAGCTTCCAGAGTCTGCTCAGAGAGAGTAGTCCACAACACCATTTTCTTCAAAGTAACCGACAGCTTCGGTATACACGCTCTGTTTTCCGGACGAGCATCAGCACATCCCGGCCAACCCAGACAGAGCAGGGGGAGGTCTCGCCGTCCTTACATCCAACCATCTTTTCCATCCTACCATCCCCCATTTCTCCGTTTCTCTCTCTCTCTCTATCTCTTTGTTTTTAGTCTACAGCTGAAGAGGACTCCGATGCGCGCAGTGTTCTTTCTCCCTGACAGGTCCCAGAGATGCAGCATGGACAAAGAAAAAGAGGGATGGAGGGATTGGGTGATTAGACTGAAATGGGGGATGTTATGTAGCGGTTAAGTGTGTGTGTT